>NW_019154087.1:85848424-86578810 GCF_002288905.1 Enhydra lutris kenyoni
CGGACGCGCGCAGACGGAACTGCCGGCCACTCATTCATTCATTCATTCATTGGCGCACGGGCTTGTGGTTTGTCTGCCGGCTGCGTGCTCAGCGCGTGCTTAGAACCGTGCGAAACCAAGATGAACAAGCCAAGGGGCGTAGAATTTCAAATCCGAGACCCCTAGAGCCTGGACTAAGAAAGGACCTTCAGTGATTTCGGTCCCACCTCTGATGGAAGTCCCCACCTCACGTCCCTGGGACGTGGTGTGGCCATCAGGAAGGGGCTCTTCTACATCACAGAGGTAGCTCTCTCCACCCAGTGGGCTGAGCCAGGCTGGTGGGGCCCTGGAGTGCGGGTCTGAGTCTGACTGCCCGGGTTTGACTTTCTGCTCCCTCGCTGTGTGATTGGGAGCAAGTTGTAAACATTTGTCCAGTCGGCTCTCCTTCACCTGTAAAAAGGACTAACAATGCCCATATCACAGGGTCCTCGTGAAGATTAGATGATGGGATGTGTGCCCCAAGTTTAGCACAGAGCCTGGCTTAGAGGAAATGCTTAGTAAGTGTAGCCTAATGATCGGGAAGGTTTCTTCGGTTGTCGTGACGGTGAGTGGAAATGTGCTTCTGCACAGTTCTTCTGTCTTCTCTGCTTGCTGTTAAGTGTTTATCTAGCCCCTGTTGTACCCAGCACTCTGTTCTCAGGGCCTGCAGAGGCGAACATTGTGCTCTGAGAGAAGCAGCCAGTCTGGAAGGGAGGACGGAAAAGGCAGCTTTCCCAGTGCAAGGGTGTGAGGGCTGTGGGCTCTCTGATGAGGCAGCATCAGGGAGGGACATCTGCCTCAGCCTGGGGGCCCAGGGAAGGGGGTCTTGAGCTGAAACTTGAAAAATGAGAAGGAGGAAGCCCTGGAGTGTTATCAGCTGGAAAAGCGCATGCAGAGGCTGTAGGAGAGAGCCTGGCCTTATGGGGCGCTGTAGATGGTGGGTGCACGCGGTGAGGGCGGTGGGCTGGGGAGGCCACAAGTGGGGCTGCTGGAGAAACAGAAGTTTGCTCATGATGTGCTGGATGCTGATTTGCCAGCAGCTGTAGGAGCGGAGAGAAGTGTACCATTTCAGATATGATTGGTGAGTAGACTTGACAGGACTGGTTGATTGGGTGAATGTTCGTTTCCTGGGGGGCACAAGTCATTTCTGTTTTGTTTATGCCACACCTCATCCTACACAGAGAGCCTGGCACATGGTGAGCACTCCACAAACATCACTGGAATGGATAAATGAATGATGCCGCCGTGTTTCCTAGTCAAGTAACTATGGGATGAAGGAGCCATTCAGTGCGTGTGGGGGGGGGCGGGGTTGGATGTGCAGCATTTGTGGTGCCTGGAGGTCTGTTGCCATCCCCTTGGCTATGTTTGGGGGCATGCCCAGTAAAGCGGCTGGAGTGGAGAAGTGGGTTTGGGAGCTGTTGGACACCTCATTGGTGGTTAGAGCTCCAGCAGTGGGTGGAATGGTGCAGGGTGGGTTGGTGGAGCCCAAGAGGGAGTCTAGGCTGGAGAGGCCTGAAGATAGGAGAAGCCATTGGTGTGGATAGTGAGTCAGAGCTCTGCTGGACACACAGGTTCTTCAGGGAGGGGGCAGAGGACGGGGGGCTTGTGACAGGGAGGCTTACATGTGGAAGGACAGCCAAGAGAGAGTGGCCCAGATTGCAGAAGAGAAGGGGGTTCCTGAGGGAGGGAGTGACTAAGATGTGATGTCTCATGGTGTGTATGTGCATGTATAGGTGTGAGTGGACATGAGAGGGAGTGTGTCTGTATGTGAGAGTGTGAGAGTGTAGGAAAGTGTATGTGTGTGGTGTGTATGTGTGAGGGAGTGTGTGAATCCGTGTGAGTGAGTGAGTGTGTGAGTGGAGGGTTGAAGCTAGTTGTGGTTGGTCTGGGCCTGGCAGGAGGCACAAGTGGAGTACTGAGGCAGAGGCTGCAGAGGGAAGGGAGGCCTCTTTGTACCAGGGGAGTGCTTGTGCCATGTTGGATGAAGGGGGAATGCTGGTTGGCTTTGGAAAACAAGTTGCTGAGTTCCGAGGCTCTGGTCCTGATCCTCAGAGCCAGCTGCAGGGTTCTGGAGAGCTGTGAAGGAGGTGGGCCTTTCTCTCTTGCTTCCTTAAAAAAATAGGCCTTATCACCTATAGACGCTGATTGAGGCCATTTAAAACAAACTATGCAGGGCACTTGGGTGGCTCAGTTGGTTTGGCTGCTATCTAGTGATTTCAGCTCAGGTCATGTCTCAGGGTCCTGGGATCAAGCCCACATTGGGCTCTGTGCTCAGCAGGGAGTTGGCCTGGGGATTCTTTTTTCCTTTCCCTCTTTCCCTCCTCCTGCTCACACACACGATCTCTCTCTCCCTCTCTAAAATAAATAAGTCAGGGGTGCCTAGGTGGCTCAGGGGGTTAAAGCCTCTGCCTTCAGCTCAGGTCATGATCCCAGAGTTCTGGGATCGAGGCCTGCATTGGGCTGTCTGCTCAGCAGGGAGCCTGCTTCCCTTCCTCTCTCTGCCTGCCTCTCTGCCTACTTGTGATCTCTGTCTGTCAAATAAATAAATAAAATCTTAAAGTAAATAAATCAATCTTGAAAAAGAAAAGAAAAGAAACTGTGCATACAACAGGAGCATGGTTAGAAGAAGAAAGTGAGGGCCCTACCAAGGAAGTCAGGAGTGAATGCTGCAGGCCTAGCAGTCGCTGAGCTGGGGCTCTGAGCCCGGTGGTGGCTGGGTTAGAGCGGGACCTTGATGGGTCCCATGAGTCCCAAAACACGATGGAAGGGAGCATCATGGTTCTCAGAAGGAGATGGATTCCCTCCTTCTAGGTGCTAACATGGCCTGCCAGGCCGCCTCACATAGTGTCTGTGCAGTGACCGATGCGCCAGGAGTTGGGCCTGGGAGGGAGCTGGAGCATTGCTGAGTCTGAGCCCGGGAGGGACAGGCCAGGGCCCTCAGGAGCCTGTGCCCGCTTGTGGGCTGGGGAAACTGTGGCCAGCGGGCAAGCCCCCCTCAGCCGTCTCCAGGAGGGGCGGTAACAGAGGAGCCCTGGGACCCCCTTCACGAGTCCTCTGTTATGGAAGGACGACATGTGTGGCTCCCGGGGGGTCTGCGGCCTTGTGTGAGAGGGGAGACTTTAGAGTAGGGTGATTTCAGGCTCACAGAACCTCTGGGTCATTTGAAGAGCTAGCGGGGCTTTTCATTTGTTTTTCTAGGGGTGGGGGAAGCCAGGAACAAGAGTTTGGGGAGTAAGCCTCACATCATAGAACCAGGGGCTGTTTCAACAGGTTTAAGCTTCGGGAGGGTCAGGAATGAGGCGTCCCTGGAACTAAGGCCTGATGGTGTCTGAGAGGCACTGAGCCGGGTGGGGAAGACCGTGCTTCAGGATGTAAACTGAGACAGCCGACACCATGGGACCCACGGACGGTGCAGTCTCTGCATATTTGAACTGGGTCAAGGATAAAAGTTCTAGGAGCTCCAGGGTGTGACAGGGTGAGCTCCTGGTCTAGAACCAGGTCATTCCTCCACCACCTCTCCCTGCCCAGCCCCCAGCCATGAATGGTTGTAAAGTGTGGTCCTACGAGTGGAAGGACAGGGACAGAGGAGGGCCTGGAACATTGTTCCGGCCTGGGCAGGCGTCCTCTGGGCAGCTTTACCAGTCAGCGTCGAGGCTTGAGGCAGGGTGGGAATGGTGCCCTCGTGTGAGACAGAGTGATGGTGGTGGACGGAAGTGGTCGTCGTGGACACCCTCGAGCTGTAAGACCTGCCCTTGGTCTCCCGGGTGGTCTTGGATGGGCCGTTTCACTCCTTATGCCCTCCTTGTCTTTACTGATCACAGAGGGATGCTTGCCAGGCTCCAGGGACCCCTCCAGGTCTGTGAGTCAGTCTGCTGGGGCAGCCTTCTCCCATTGCATCTGCTGTTCTCTAGGTTCTGTATCTGGAAAGATGAGCTCTCGGCACAGGAGGACACGGCAGAGACACCTCCTTGGGACAGAGGATCTGGGAGGGCAGATTTGAAGGACTTCAGGGCAGGCCTGCAAGGGATTGTTTTTCCATGCACCTGGAAGCCTGACTTACTGACCCATGGACACTTTCCCCACGTCCGCAGAGGAGCCTAGGAGGGGATGGGTGGCTTGGAGGGGGCTTGTAGAGAAGAGGCAGCCCAGGTTTCATTTTCCGCTATACCCAGGGAGGAGCACCCTCTTTTCCCTTCCTGGCACAGGATCCTTTTAGGTTTCTGTCCTCCAGGGTGGACACAACAGGTGGCAATCTTTACCGTGAAATGGAAGAGCCCAGTGCTGGGGTGTTTGGGTCAGGAAGTGGAGACCCCAAGCCTTCCTTTCCTGGATACTTTAATGGACAAAGCTGGCTTTGATGGGGGTCATGGGGAAGCTTTTTTGAGCTGACTCTTTGGGAATGGGGCCCTTGCCTGGAGGCATCTCTCAGAACCTGCCCTGGGCTCCAGGGCTGTGCACCCAAGTCTGGCTAGCCCCCTTCACTATATTGCCAAGGAAAATGGGGGAGCAGGCCCAACTATGCTTCTCTCTGGGTGAACATTGACCCAGCGTTCCTGGGGGGCAGCTCTGCCAGAGCCCACCTCACCTGGCACTATGTTAAAGCAGGCCTGTTGGTCTGCTCTGGGGCATACCCAGAGGCAGGCCTTGTCTCTCCCCAGGGTGATATTTAACAGACTTTGCTGTGCTGTCTTATGAAATGTTGGTAACCACAAGGTGTTGGGGTTTAAAGAAGCCTTTGGTTGAGCACGGACATCTCCTTGCAGGCCTGGGGGTAATGGGAGGCATTTCAGAGTCCTCCCTTGGTTCTTTGGACCAGGATCAGTGTGGAAGCTTCCTACTCTAACCAAGGTTCCAACTGGTCCAGAAGTTGCATACCCTGTCTCTAGCCTTTGTCTGGTTCCTATCCTGTGAGCTTCTAGAGCTGTAAACGTCAGACCAGGAGAGGCTTTTTCTTTTACAGTGTTCTGATATGGAGTCTGAAAAGCCCAGAGAATCTCTTGGAATGAATCCAGGGAATTTGGCTCAATTCTTTCTCTCACCCCAGCCCCACTAAGGGCCATGACCTACTTTTTTTTTTTTTTTTTCCTTTAAACACAATCTTTTGATTGCTACTCTCCGCTTACCTTTGCTGTAAGGATGGCCTGGATTGTGCGTGTGTGAGCACATGGGGGCGGGGTGTGTGTGGCTGGGAAGCTGTGGGGAGGATGAGTCTGTTGTCCTGTAAACGGTGTCCCTTTCAGGCCTTGTTTGGAAGAGGCTCTCTGAAATGCCCTGCTCCTCTTGGTCTACGGAGAGGACATAAATAACTCGGTGCTGGCGCTGTGCCATATCCCGGGCTGTAATTTCACCTCCGGGTGCTGAGGATGTGTATAAATAGACTCCAGCCCTGGGCTACCCTGGCTGCCTGGGTCTCTTCATGAGGTGGCCACTGTCCTTGTCCAGGAGGACTGCTGAAGGCAGAGGGCTTGGGGTCCCCGCCACCAAGGCTGTCCACAGGGAGTGGGGAGGAGTCCTTCCGGCAAGCTCGCCCTCTTGCTTAGCTTGGGCATGTCTGGTGCCTGTAGGCGGTGTATATGGACACGTCCGCATTTGATTCTTGGCTCCCTGGAGTGGTTCCTCAGCGTTCTCTGGACTCTTTATAGAATAATCCGTTGGCTGATGTTTTTAGTGGGGTATCTCTAAATAGCAGCAAATGACTATTTGCAGGGGGCGTGTGGGCTCTGGGGCTTCCAAGCCTTCCCTTCTCTCAGAGGAGAACGTCTTGAATATCTTGAAATCATATACAAAGTCTTGCGTGTATGTTCCAGAGAGAAATGTGTGGCTTTCATGAGATCCACAAAGGGTTTCTTGACCTCTCAAAGCTTACAAACCTCTGCCTTCTCTGGATGGCCAGCTTGGATGGGCTCCCTGGAGGATTGGAGTGACTGCTCCAAGATGCCGGCCACAGGCCTGGGCGGGACAAAATGGCCACCCTGATGGATTCCGGCCAGCAGGCCTGGGCCCAGTGGGTCACTTGGAGCAGAGGAATGGGGGTTGTAGGGACATTCCTTTGTTCATTTACAGCTATTTGTTGATTTCCGCACTGTGGGCCAGGTCTTGTACGGGGATTAGAGAGTTAGTGAAGTAGGTGGACCTCTTTGCCCTCAGGCACTTACTAGTTCCTGCCAGTTCTCTTGCCTTCACAGTTCTGCTCTGCTGCCTACCAGGTCTTCCCTGGGTCACCTTGGTTACACTGAGAGCAACCCTTGTGGAGAGGAGCCACACCCATCCGATCCTGGCTTAGGGAACTGCCTGGTCTTGAGCAGAGCTCAGCACTGAAAATTCCTGTCTTCTCAGAGTAAAGCTGTGCCCAGGAATGCCGTGGGGTAGGGAGGTCACCATCTTCCTTGCCAATGGAGGGAGACTCCTTACCTGGGCAGCATTAGGATCTTCAGCCTTGTGGGCAACCCCAAAACCCATCTTCCCACCGGGGAGCCCGTGCTGGCCCTGGCAGCTGACCTCAGTAGGGGTCCTGCTTGCCCTTGGGCTGTGGGCCAAGGATGCCCAAATGACTCCTCTTGGAATTTCCTGTGGGCCTTGGGACCCAGCTGGAATGTTGAACATTATTGTGCTGAAGGCTCTGGGAAAATAAACAGGGAGAGAAGCTGCCACCTGCGTGTCTAGTCTACATCTTCCGGCTCTGCCCACGCCAGGGGTATTCGCATGGCTGGGCCCCGAGTGCCTTTCCCTTTCCCCTTTCCCCTCCAGGCTTGCTGTCCAGGCGTCTGGGCTCCATAAACCTCCTACCCCGCAGAGACGTGGTGACGTACCCCCTGCTGAGCTGAGGCTCCCTCTTGAGGAGCCCAGGTTTGGTCACACCAGAGGGATCAAACTCCAGTTGTGTGTGTGTTTGCTGGCACAGGACTAGTACACACTTTGGCTGCCCCCATCTTGCTCCGTTTACTGGCTCCTTGGTTATTTCCACTTGCACTCGTTGACGCGGGCGCTCTCCTGCTTTGCTCGTTAGCGTCTCAGTCTGCTCCTGCCCGAACGAATACCACAGCCTGGGGGGCGGAAACAGCAGACATCTCCTTCTCATAGTTCTGGAGGCTAGCAGTCTGAGATCAGGGTACCGCCATGGTTAGGTTCTTGGAGAGAGCCCTCTTTGGGGTCATGTCCTCATGTGGCTTCCCTGGGAATGTGCACTCAGAGAGAGACCCGGTGTTCCTCCTTTCTATATAAAGGCACACATTCCATCATGGGATTCTACCCTCATGACAGAATCCCCTCCAAATGCCATCACAGTGGGGATCCAGATCTTAACACATCAGTTTGGAGGGACATGAACATTCAATCTAAGGCATGAAGACTTATCCTTCATTCACAGCCCTGCTTGGTCCTCATCTCCTAGCCGTATCTTCTACTGATGCTTTCTCGAACTTGTCTGTATCCTTCATGGGGCAGCGATCACATGACTTTCCTTTAACACTTTATCTTCCCAGGAGGTCTCTGGTTTCTTACATTCTTATATTACTACCGTGTTGACTTGTTTATTTAACAAATATTTACTAGGGGCCCGGCCCTGTGCTAGACATTAGGTCCTTATTGGAGAACGTAGTAGAGATGGTCCCTGCCCCTGCGGGAGTATATAGTCTGATGGTGGAGGTAGGAGGAAAAGTTTGCAAAATGAGCAGGATGTAGAAATAGAGGATAATGGGTAAGGAAGTGGGGAGCTACTTGGACAGGGGTCAGAAAAGTTTATCTGAGGAGATGACATTTAAGCCGAGACCTGAAGCACGAAGCAGCCAGAGGTAAGACAGATGGGAGAGAACATTTCACATAGAGAGAATAGCCTGTGCAGAAGTTTGGAGGAGGGAGGGAGCTTGGCATTGCTGGGGGGAATGACAGGAGGCTGGAGGGGCTGGAGCAGAGGGGACCCGGGAGAGAGGAGCCGGGGGAAGTGGGAGCAGAGAGGCAGGGCTGGGTCATGCAGGGCCTCACAGGCTACGGCAAGGAGTTTGGATTTTGTTGTAGATTGAAGTATAGTTGACATACAACGTTATATTGGTTTCAGGAACATGACAGTGATTTGACAATTCTATACGTTACGCAGCGTTCGCCGTGATAAGTGTAGTCACCCTCTGTCACCAAAGTTATTACGATATTATTGGCTCTGTTCCTCGTGCTGTATGTGACATCCCCATGACATATTTGTTTTATAACAAGGAGTTTGGATGTTTTCTGAGCACAATTAGAAGGAAGCTTTGAAGCCCACTAGTGACATTATTAAAATCATGATATGAAAAGATTACTCAAGCCGAGGGAGGAGGCAAGAGTGGCCTCAGAGAGCCGGGAAGAAGTTATCCTAGTGTCGCCAGACCAGAGGTGATGGCTGCTTGGGTCAGGAAGTGGCCGTGAGTGGGGAGGTGAGTGGGCAAATGTAAGGTATTTTGGAGATGGAAATGATATACCTTGATGTGGGAGTGAGGAGATGAGGGAATTCAAGGATAACCTGCTGCCTTCTGGCTTGAGCAGCTTGCTGTGTGATCATGCCATTTTCTGAGATGGCAAAGGCTTGGACAGGGAGATAAATCAGGGATTCCGTTTTGGGCATGTTAATTTTGAGATGCCTTTGAGACATTCCTATCTGGAGTTGACAGGGGTTATAAATTCTGGGGGTCATTAGCATATTTCTGGTATTCAAGGCCAGCGCAATGGGCAGGGTCTCCTAGGGAGAGGCTGACCTGGACAGAGGCACTGAGAATGTGCCTGGCCCCTGCAAGTGCCTGGTAAGGGGTTGGTGGTGGTACTATGGTGCCCCAGGGGTCAGAAGGAGACTTTTGAGAAACAGGGAGTAGATGTCTGTGCCACATGAAAGGTCTAGAAAGATAAGGTCCAGAAAGGTCCAGAAAGATGAGGACAGACACATAGCTCCTTATTGGATTTGGGGAAATGGGAGGCACTAGTGACTTCTTCTAGCAATTTGGGGGAAAAGGAGATTATGGAAACTTGATCAGAGCTAAGGAAACATTCATCAGTTGGCTGGTCAGAGCTTCCTGGGATAGCTCCTCAAGGAGAGGAAACATGTGCAGCATGGAGAAGTTGCTCATCTCTCTGTTCAGCAGGCCAAGGGGCACCTACCCACTGGCTTGGCTTTGAGAAGTGTGGGGTGGGGGTCACTTCCCCCATGGGCACTCCCAGGCGCTCTGCCATGACACTCTGTAGGGCCTGGGGCCACACCCTTGGCCAGGGGGAGTCTGCGATTCTCAGGCTTCTCAGCCCTGGGGAGAGCCCGTGGTGTGGGCCCCATTTGCCTGATGGTCTCTGATGCTGACCCATGCACTGCACTGTGATTAGAACCCTGAACAGCCCCACCTTCCGTGTCCTCCCTGGGCTCTGAGGTGCCATGATATGGCTGCCATTGACTCAGGTTTTCTAACCATGACTGAAAGGGTCCTTAAAATGTCAGAAGAGATCTTTCGTTAAGCCCCATGCATTTCTGATCAACGGACACGATCTGTCCTCCCAGAGAAGACAGCCTGGGGCTGCCCGAGGGGCTTGCTTTTTCAGCTTCTTCAGCCAGGAGGCATACACTATAACACTGAGGAGTGTTTGAGAGGAGCCCCTGGGGCCACCTGCCTGGGCAGTCCTCTCTGTGGTGTTCAAGGGGGTGGGACAGGACTTTCCATGGTCAGCCAGGATTTGTGCTTTGTCCTCTTGGGGTGGTATCCCCAGCGGGGAGGCAGCCCTTTCCCCTTCTTCCTGGTATCTGGGAGCTGGCTGTCCCCCTCAGGGCCCCTTGGGGGCTCTTACGGAAGACTCCCAGCCCTCGTGCCGGTGGCCCTGCTCTCCCAGCATCTCGGAGGTGAGGAAGCTGATAACCGTTGGTGAACTCACCTAGAGTAGAAGCAGGACACCGAGTTGGGTATGACGGAATAATAAGATCCTCACTCTTCATTATGCAGCAGTAGGGAATTTGGGGGTAGCTCTGCACAGCCCGCCTTGCCCATGATGCCTGGCTTTAGTCTGGCGGGGGTCTTTCCGAGTGTGCCCCTTCTCCAGTGCGTGGCCCGTGGCAGTGGGGGCTGTCTGAGCACTGTGACTGGCTTGAGCAAAGACTTCCCAGATGTATTCTCCAAAGGGCAGAAGGAAGCAGCTGGACCACAGCCCTGGCTTCAGACCCCCACCTGGGCAGTCGTGTGAGCCTGGGAGGTTTCTTCAACATCATGGAGCCTCTGTGTTCCTCGTCAATATAAGGGCAGTAGCGTGATGACGCCAGGCTGAGGCTTGGTAACCAGTCAGCGGGGCTCCCGTGGGTGCTGGGCACCCGGGATGCTCAGGTGAACCGCACGCCCTCCCTGGTACTGGCTGTGAGGGCCAGGCCTTCCCCACCGAGGCTGCTGGGAGACTCTTATGGAAGGCAGCTTTGGGGGGATAGCTGAACTGAGGATGAGGGAAAGATAGGCCTGTGTGGGGAGACAGGCCTCTGGTCCTCGCGGAAAGAATGTATGTGTTATTAAGTGGGGGCCCCGTGGAAGCGTGGGAGAACCAGTTTGATTTCCTCCAGAAGACAGTGGGAAATCGTGAAGTCTTTTAAGCAAGAGAATGACATGATCCTGGGGGTTTCGGAAAGATTTCTTGGGCTACTGTGTACACAGCAGTCTGAGGAGAGTGAGGCTGGAGACAGTCATGCTGGGACCACATGGTGATGTCCCCTGAGGTCAGGCCGGGGCCGAGGGCTAGTGGGGAGGAGCCGGGTCAGAGACGGGCTTTGGAGACCTTCAGAGGTCACTTGCAGGAGACTTAGAGGACTGGGACCAGAGGGAGGGAGGGTCCAGATTGATGCCATGGTCTCTGGTCCGGATGTCTGCTGATTGGTGAAGGCACCACCTGAGAGACGAGAGGAAGAGGAGGAGGCCTAGGCAGAGTGGGAGGGCGTCTGGGTTTCAAACCTGTTGTTGGAAGCAGGTGGAAATCTAGTGAAGAGTTTGTGTACGTGGGAGGCCGGGCCTGGGATCGAGATTATGGGATTAAGGGAAGTAAGGCAGGAAAAGCAGTGAGCTTGGGGCCTGGCACATAGGCACAAGGTAAACATTAGTTCCTTCAAAGAGCGTATAAGCTCATTTGGGGAGACAAGGCTCACATGTGTGAAAACCTTAAATACAAAGAGGAGGCCCCACTTAATTAAGTGTTGTAAGGATTAAGTTGCTTGCCGTAGGCTTTCAGAGGAGGGGAGCCCTGCGGCTTGAAGAGCCACAGAAAAGGTGGTGTGGAGTCAGGGTCCTGCGGCTGGGGCGGAAGGGAAGGCAGGGTGCCCTCGGGGGGGCAGAGGCTTTCTGGGGAGGGGGCAGGAGGGAGAAGCAGGACCGGGCATGGCTTTTTCGGGCAGGGAGAAATGTCCTGTTTGGAGCAAGTGGAAGGTGCCACAGATGAAGAGCGGAGAGTGAGTGTGCGTGTGCGTGTGCGTGCATGCGTGTCTGTGTGTGAGTCTGTGTGTGTGTGTGTGTGTGTGCGCACACGTGTGTGAGGCTGGAGCTTTGAGATGCCCTGGGGAGACACAGAGCAGAGAGGGTCTCCCCTAGCCCCTCCCAAGCTTCCACTGTTGGTCCTAATTCCAGCAGACTCAGGCATTTCCAAACTTGTTGCTTAGTAGTTGAAGAAACAGAATCAGGTGAGAAGGGTCCTGGATTACGAGTCATGCTAAATCCTAATATTGCTGCAGGCCTAGTTCTACCCTTTGTTGTTACAGGACTGTGTGAGACCTTGCTGGAAACTGGGATGGGTTGCTTTTTTAGGTAGTGAGTTCCCCATCTTCAGAGGTACCAAGCAGAGGCTTGAGGCCCCTCACCAGGCCTCAGATGAGTGTCAGGTCGGATGGGCTCTGTAGGTTCCTTCTGAGCATGTGTGACACAGATCTCCAGGCTCTTGGGGCCCAGTGAAGAGAATGGGTCGTGTGATCCAGTGGGGATCCTCCCCTCGCCTTTCTCTCTTTCTTTTTTCCCCTGATTTTAAAAATGGAATTCACTTTACCATTTTTGCTGATTATAAAAGTGATATGTGTTCACTATAACACATCGTTCAGGCAAGATAGGCATAGTAAAGAAAGTAGAGATCGTCTTCAACTCTAACACCCTGAAATAAGCCATGGCAAACGTTTTGGAGAAAATATACTTCCAGACTTTTTAAATACACATACACATATTTTAACAAAAATGATGTCATGCAGTGCATGCTGTTTTGTAAGCTATTTTTTTTCTCTAAATATACTGTTAACATTCAGCCTTTGTCAACATCTCTGTATGTATAGGTTTCCTGGATTTTGATGGAGGTCTGGTTTTCCCTATGGCTTTGTGTCCCTAGGGATGACATTCCCCACTCATTCTTCGTACACGTGTGCGTTCCCTCTTCTTGTGGGAGAACCTCGTCAGGATCCAAGCCTGTGGGATGGTAGGGGACAACACATTCTAGGCCCTTGGAGGGGGGGGGTACCAGACAGCAAGACCCCCAGAGAGCTCTCAGGTGCCCAACTCAGGACTTTCTCAAGGTGGAGGGGAGGGCAGGGGACTGGAATGGGGTAGGGTCTCTACAGTAGGTATGCGTGCTTGTGGCTAGCTTCTCTTTGTGGGTTTGGGTTCACTCGGCTGGAGGAAATCCCTAAGGAGAGTGTGGTCTGTTTCCTCTAGCTTCTGAGAGGCAGTATGCAGGGAGAGGACTGTAATAGAGCCCATGAATTTTAGAACGGAATATGTGGAGGCCTCTTGAGCAGCTATCCAAAGACAAGGAACGATGATGCCCAACGTGGAAAATTTTAGGAATCGGTATGGGCACCATTAAAAAATAAGCTGGCTGGTGATGTTGAGAGCAAGAGGCTGTAGGGCTCATCGGAGAGGCTTGGCCTGGAGAGTCCTGGCAGGCTGGGCCTGGAGAGTCCTGGCAGGCTGAGCCTGGAAGGAAGTTCTGGGGGTGGTGTATTTTCTCCACTTGGTTTTCCTAAGTGCTTTGCTTCTCTGGGGGAGTTTTAAGTAAACTAAGCAAGGATCATTGCCTGCTGCTTGCTAATCCTCCCCTAGTTCCAGAAGGGATGACTGGAAATCCCTGAGAAATCAACTAGTAGCTACCAAGTGGTAACCAGTGAGCTCAGAAGACCTGGGGGCTGCCGCAGCCCTGCGATTAAGCCGCCAGCTCTCCCTGCTAATGGACCAAGGTGTAGAGCTGTGCTTGGAGCAGAGGTGGGCTCTCCTCTCCCAGGAGGTAGCCAGGGTGGGGAGAAAGCTGGACAGGTGGCCAGGTCTGGGGCCCCCCTTCCCCCACCTTCCCCTTGCTGGGAACGTGCCCCCAGAAGCTCCTCCCTGGGAGGAGGCACTTTGGCCACCTCTTCTGCCTGTTCCTGCTTTTGTGTTCTGGTTGCTTTAATTAAGGCCTGTGTCTTTGAGGAGGCTGGGCTGGTAGAGGGGTCCTCAGAGAGAGAACCAACCTAAGCACCTTAACTTAAAGGAGGGAAAGGAGAACCCTGGAGGTCCCCGTCCACTGGCCTGAGCACCCTCCTCTCTTCTGCGCTGCTTGAAGGAAGGGTGGCTGGGAAGGACCTTGGTGTGATGGTGTGGAGCAAGGGGGGGCTGGCGGGGGTGGGTAGGGGCTTGGTTTTTGTGTCTTTAGTGTTCCTCAGCCTATTGATGGAAGAAAAGTGTGTTGTCTAGAAGGTGGCAGCTATGGGAAGAACAAGTCTTGGTGCCCAAAATTGTGTCTGGGTGGAGCCCCCAATGATCTAGGAGTCCACTTGGAAATAGAGCTGCAGGAGATCTTGAAACTCATCCCAACAAAATTTCATTTATAGATGAAGACTCCAGGGTCCAGGGAGGTGAAATCATCTGCCCGAAGCCACAGAGCTAGGGAGGGGCAGACCCCAGGCAGAAGGTCAGGTCGAACCTCCCCAGCACTGCAAGGCATCTTGGCCCGGCAGTGGGTGCATTGGACAGGGAGTCAGAAACGGGGGTAACACACTTGGGACATGGAATGTTTCTGAGCCTCTGTTCGCTTACTGAAAAGAGCATACAGAATCAAATCTGTCCCGTCCACCTACATGGCTGCTGTAGAAAATGAGAGATCAGTCAAGGTGCTTGTAATGCTGCAAAGAAGCCGGCCCAGTATTCTCTCCCTGCACATTTGAAAGTGTGATGTAGGGGCGCTGGGGTGGCACAGGCGGTTGAGTGACCGACTCTTGGTTTCGGGTTGGGTCACAATCTCAGGGTTGGGAGATTAAGCCCCGCATCAGGCTTCATGCCCAGCGAGGAGTCTGTTAAGTCTGCCTCTCCCTCTGCCCCTCCCCCCCCACATGTGGGCGCACTCTCTCTAATAAATACATCTTTAAAAAAACAGTGTGATGTGTTCACCCCTACCCCCAGAGAGAGCCCTGGCCAGTAACCTGGAGAGAAATGTAGGCCTTGATGGCCCTACGGGGTGGATCCCCTCAGACCTGGGGAGGGCCGGAACATCAGGGAAGGCTTGGGGCTTGAGTGTTTGCAGAGCCCTGAAATGGCTTTTGGCTTCTGGCCGTGGACAGAAGGTGGAAGACCAGTTGGATCATGGGCTAGACCAGACTTGCACTTCCTTTCCTTTCCTTCCAGTTCTTTCCCAGGGAGCCCATCAGAGAGTCCGGAACCCCTGCAGTCCGGCCAGAAGCCCAGCCAGTCCATGGCAGACTAAAGGCTGGGCAGGATGGGGTGTGGGGAGGGGGGAGTGTCCGTCAGTCAGTGGCCCCCTCACTCTCCCTTTCTTCATCAGGGCTCACGCCTACATTGCTCTTGTCCCCTACTCCTCTCTCCCCTTTGGATCAACCTCCCAGAGGTCAATGGCAGAAAGGAGGGGGGAGAAACAAATGATGATGACTTTGATTTTTTTTCTTCTGTTGGAGCCTGGGGAGGGTGGTTGTTTTGCTTCCTGGACCTCAGTGGAGAATTCTCTGCCAGACAATCATCTCGCGCTTTCATTGCTTTCTGATGCTCCTCTAACTGCACAGGGTCGGCTATTAAATGGTCATGAAACCTCAGCCTCTATCCCATCAATAGTCATAAAGTTGGGGAGATAAAAGCCATCAGTTTTCCATTATAGCTGAAAGCAATGCTGTAGATAGCTATTTTCTGAATGCTGCAGATAGATGTATTTTAACTAGAGCAGGGTTTCCAAGGGGCCCCCCAGCTCAGCTGTGGGCCCTGCTGGGTCTGGGATAACCTGCCAGGTGGTTCAAATGGGGTGGGGTGTGTGGGGGAGAAGACAGGGTCTTCCCTGCCTTGTCTTTCTCCTTGGAGAATTGAGAGGGCACATCCTCAGGTGTGGGGTGCTGGGCAGAGGCCCACAGCGGTGGGACAGTGGGCTTCAACCCTCCGTTTCAACCACATACTGTGGATAAATGCAGGGCTTGTCATCTCACTCTAAGGAGGAGTGACCCTCCTGAGTTTGGGCGGTGGGCAGGCCAGGGGCCTGGTGATTTGTAGAGATTCTGGGCAGGGCGAAGGGGGGCCGGGGCAGCCACAGCCTGAGGACACCGGCGGGCGGGATGGGATGTGGAACCTTGGGAGGACGGCTGCTCCTGATATACAGCTCCTGTAGCTTCTCACAGACGAGCAGGCCATTTGGAAATGGATTTGCAATCAAACACCTTGGCAGTGAGCAGCCATCAGATAAGTCCTCAGAATGAACTTTTCAAAGCACTCAAACCTCGGGGCCCTCCTGCCTCGGGTTCCTGAAGAGCCTGGGATTTGAGCCCTCTGCCTCAGACCCCGTCTACGCCCCCTTCCCCGGCACTCCTTCCAGACAACCTGTGCTCAAGCCTCCCTTGTCTCTGGGATCTTGCAGGGACAGCCCCCCCGCAACCCCCAACAAGGGATGTTTCTATGTGAAACGGAGAGTGCCCTCCAGACCCTCGGAGGTCATCCCCTCTTTGAACCTTCTCCGTCTTCCAGGAAGCCGTGTTCTGTTGCCTTTGCTCCCAACACAACTTTGTCCCCAACCAGTGAGAGCTATTCTTAGGATACATTGTATTTATAAAGTGGGTGGATGTTACTCCACAACACTCTGGGGTCAGATCACATTTCCTGATATTTCTAAACCGGCTACAGTTCCCCGCTCCCCATCCTGGCCAGCAGGAAATGCAGTCCCAGTTAATGGAGCTTCCCTGTCTGTGGCACGCAGGAGCCCAGCCTCAGGTGGGGAAGCCGGAAGAGGCGGGGGAGGCTGGTCTTCAGCCTGTGGTGGTGCTTCTCCTGCCGGCTGCACCATGGGCCTGGGTCCTTCAGCATCTGCCCGGTACCTCCGTGCCACCACAGCTGTAAACCCAACTGAATCGATTTGCCCAGGGGCACAGCCCTCCAGGCCATGGGCCTCCCTGTTTAGCTGCTCTGGGTGTTCCTTGCGCGGGGCTACAGGATAGTGGCCCCAGCTTTCGTCCAGCCTAGGGGAGGGGGCCTTCTCTCCTGCCCCGCTTGCCAAGCCCTGGGCAGCTCTGGCTCTCGGCCTGCTTTGCATGAGGTGTCTGGACATAAGGCCTTCCAGTGGCAGGGACGCCCAGGCCTCCAGGCCTCAGAATCCTGCTCCCCTTCTAGAAGGGGCACATGCGTGTGCAGGGAGGAAAGGAAAACGCCTTTCATCATCTTCATTCATATTCTGCTGCACCTTGAGGAGTGTGAGGCACTGCTGCCTTTTCCGTCGCATTCCTGGTATGTGTCTGCCCAGCTCACACTGGGGCCTGTTCACGTACCGCTGCCCAGGGCCTGGCACAGTGCAAGGGGCAGGGAGCACTTGAGTTCTCGAAAGCTCCTTGTCTCCTCAAATAGAGATTGTAGAAGGTGGTTGCTCCTTTTCTCGATGACACAGTGCTCTCTGTGACTCCCAATTATGTTGTGTGGACAACGCACGGTGATGCCTTTAGGTGTCCCTGACTTAGAACTGTTTGCCCTGCACTAATTAGCCCCAGATAACTGTGAATTTTGAGTTACCATGTTTTGCTTTACTAGGCGTTCCGTCTCCTTCTTCGTGTTTGCTGTCATTTCCTGCTGAAGGCTCTGTCTGCCCTGGGAGTTTCCTTCTGTCATCCTTTCTCGTTCTTGGGGTTTCTGTGGCACAGAAAACCAGATCACCGATATATTAGAATTACGTATGCACCAGGAGCCATTAGACTCTAAGAGAGAAAGGATTTTCATAGGAGTAAAATATCTGTTTCGGTGTGCAAACTTTATACTCCATGCCGGCGGCTTCCGTGTTCCTGGCAGCCTGCCCAACGAGTGACCTACGGAAACGCTGTTGTGCTGGAGCCTTTTCAGATTAAAAATACATATTGTGAGATGACTTTGGAAAAGGGACAAGAGAGCATAGTAAGACTTTTTGGAATTAGAGTTGGCTCTTGAGACGGATAAGGATAAGCAAACCCTCTGTTTTCTCTGCAAAAGAATGTGAGCAAATCCTCATTGTCCTGTTCTTCCTGATGACCTTGGGTAATAGCACAATTTTACACTTTTTGTCACTGCCCGTGGGCCCAGGGATAGGGACGAGGGCAGTTTTGGTGTCTGGTGGGGCTGCGCAGCTGCGTGGGCTTCCTGGCACTGTCGCTTCCCGATCCCGTGACGGTGAGCGCCGGGTCGGTGCCCGTGACAGCAATGCCCGTGTCAGGCAGGGGTGCCATGAGGCCCAGATGGAAATGGGGCAAGGTGAGAGCTTCATTTCAAATAGGAGGCCAGTGCGAGTGAGACTGGTGGTGGCGGCTTGCTGGAAGGAATAAGGCCTTGGCCAGAATGCCTGGGTCCTTACCCCTACATCAGCCCTTCTTGCTGGGAACGCTCAGGGATGTTAGGGAACCTGTCGGGGTTTTGCTCCTTTGTCAGAAAACATCAGGGCTGAATGAAATGACACTCATCCCAGCTTTTGTGTTTCATAATTTGGTATGTGTTATTTCTAGAATTGGGGGCAGAGAGAGGCAGTCGTTGATCTGAGGAGAACGCCGGGCTGAGGGCATCAGTAAAGTTTCTGCCATCCAGTGAGGTAAAAACAAATAAACAAACAAACAAACCAATCAACTGAGGGTTTTCACTGACATCTGTCTTAGGATTCTGTAAGTTTGTGTGAGAAGACGTGGGTGGTTAGTGTTTCTGGGTGCTGTGCATGTGTGGATGTGTGAGCTGTGGGGGACAGAGAGATCCCGGGGGCATGTGAGGCTGTGCTGGAGATGCTAAGCCATTAGGAGAGGGCCTTGTGTTTTGCCCTGATCTATGAGGCTCGAACTTTGCTGGCCCCCACACAGGAGCTGAAAGAGGGGCCTTGGGTTAGCTGCTTGCCCCTCTGGGCTACAGCTTCATTTCTGGAGTGAGAGGAGTGGGCTCACTTGTCTCTATGGTCCCTCTTCGGCAACAACACTGACAGCCTGAGAAAATGCCTTTACAATCCCTCCTCCTCCTGCCCAGGGAGGTTCTGCCCATGGGCCCATCCTGTCCTCGAGTCCTCCGGGTGGTGTGGCCCATGACAGCTCATCTCTCCGGGGTCTCGTGGGTGCTGCCATATCTGAGTCCAGGTTTTCTAGGTATGAACGTGTGTCTACAGTCCTGGAGGCCATTCTTGGTAGCATCTGGGCTTCCCAGACTCAGAAACATGGGGGCCAGGCAGGGCAGGGTGGGAGGTAGCCTCCTAAATCTCGGAAGAGCACACCAGAGAGAGTCATTCCCTGGTGACTCTGCCCGGGTCACTGTGCCCTTCGGAGTGGCAGTGGGAGGGAAGGAGACTCGGGGTGTGTGTTCTCTGCAGGAGAAGTATGTGGTCACAGGAGGGGCGTGAGGGAATGAATGCGTCTGTACGCAGTTAAGAGGAATTCCTTCTGTGAGTGGGTCTGTGTGTTGTCTGTGGATTTTGTCAGCGTGCTCCTCCAAAGTGTTTCTGAACTGCAGGGGCCACTTCTGGGCATAATTGCCTCCTGCTTTCATTGTAATGAAACCCACGCTCTCCACCATTGTCACTGAGGAAATTGGCAATGCGAGGAGGAGGGGCAGGTGGGCCTCTAAGTCCCACCCTTGTCTCCTGGGGCCCTTCACCAGGGATTGTCCGCGGATGGCCAGCTGCCCTCCCTCTGTGTGAAGGGGTCAGCAGCACGCAGGCTCCGGAGGTGGGTGGTGCATCCACACCCGCCGGTACCCCCAGTCACAGTCGGGATCAGCTGAGATGTTCAGGGACACTGAATAAAGCCTTGGGGAGGCAAAGATAGATACACATGGGAGTGAGTGCATCTGAGTCACCTGCTTTGTGGGCCCAGCATGCTCTCTGGGGCCGCCAGAGCCCATCCTGCTCTGGTCTTGTCCGCCCCATGTGCCCACCACTTGGAATCCACTACCCAGGCACAGGCCTTAGTGCCCGACTTTGCTGTTCAGACCCCAGAGAGCAAGGCTGCCAAATGGGACTGAGGCTGGATTGCCACCCCTTCAGGGAGGCCAGCCTTGCCCAGGATGTGGCCTTCGAAGGCAGGTGACATCGATGGAGCTCTTGTGTGTTAGACAACATGCTACCGTGTTAGGAATTTTCACCCCCAACCTCACATGTTCTAAGGACCCTTTGAGGCAGGCCCGTTACCACTTCTCTATGCTCAGGGAAGGACTCCCAGAGCAGAGATTTTCAGTGACTTGCCCGTGAGCACACAGCTAATAAGGCGAGCAGAAGCCTGAAGCAGGCAGACTCCTAGGGCTGTGTTTTCACTGTTATTTTGCCTTATCTCCCCAGATGTGGCCCGTTTCTATTAGCTGTGGTGAAAATGCTGATTCCCGGGTCCCTCCTAAAACCTATGGAAACAGAATTCTGGGTTTGGGGCCCAGAAGTCCAATTTCATCTGGCTCCCTGGATCATTGTCCTCACAGCAGTGAGGGTTAAGAATTGAAGCACGTGGGCACACGGTGCTCATGGTCAGTGCTGGACGGGGGCTCAAGAGAAGGTCCTGGGACGTGCGGTCTGATGAATCTTCTTCCTGGATCCGCCTGCAAGGGGCCGTTCATGAGCCCATGTCTTTGCCTTCTCTGTGTTCTCCAGAGCTCCCTTCCTGCGGCAGATGGAGTGTGTTGGGGCGGGAGAGTGGCCTGGATGTAGCTGCTGTTTACTTGCATGGAGCATCCAGGACCTTTTGTTTTAATACCCAGCTGGCATTTTCACTATGAAAATGACCTCTGCTTGTTCATCCTTTGGAAAACAATCAAAGTGTTTGCTGCGAGCCCAGACGGTCACTGGAAATGGGATGTCAGTGCAGAGAGACACTGTGGTGTGAGTGGGACAGATGGATGGGCCTGAGCCTCCAAGACTGAGCTAGGCCCAGTGTGGAGACTAGTGCTTATCTCAAAGAGGGGTGACACTGGGCTGGCCCATTACTGCGAGTTGGTGGCCAAATAGTGTCCCGAATGGCTTCTCTGACTGCCGTGCTGAGGCGTACCTGGACTTCAGGGGGCATAGGATTGGACTTCGAGGACCTGCAGGAAGTGAGGCTAAGGCCTGTAGTTGTCTTTTCCTGGCAGCACCCAGGGAATGGGGAGAGCACAGTGAGAATTGCTTCCCTGGCGTGTTCTGGGGACCTGGTCCTGGAGGGGTTCTGGCCCGCCAGGGCAGCTCCCAGAGAAGGCCCCCAGCAGGGACAGGGGAGTGGGCCATCCCTGGGTGGACGGCAGAGTCATGTCCTGGAGAGTGAAAGCTGCCCTAGAAGGGGTGTGAGCCAGGCTGGGCACACATTGGGGTCAGCCTGCATCTGAACCGAGCTGGGAGGTGGCGGGAAGCCAAGCACCTGCTGTAAGGGGAGGGTGACTGGTGAGTGTCAGTGGGTGGAAGAACATCCCTCCCAAATTCCACATCCACTGGGAACCTAGAATGTGGGCTTGTTTGAATAGGGTCGTTGTAGATGTAATTAGCTGAGGTCATGCTGGATGAGGGCATCCTTGTGACGTAAGTCATCCTTGTGACATAACCATAAGTGCATGCTGGGAAGAAGCCAGTGGAGACAGGCAGAGGCTGGAGAGATGGAGAGATGGGGCTGCGAGCCAAGGAACACACGGGCTGCTGGGAGCCACCAGGGCCCACAAGGTAGTGCTGACCTTTGACCTCAGATGGCTAGCCTCCAGAACTGGGAAGGAATTAATTTCTGTAACTATAAGCCACTCGGTTTGTGGTGATCTATTTGGGCAGCCCTAGGATGCTCATGCATGGGGGCAGGGTCTCCCACACTTCTCTGGGGGGTGGTCATTAGCCAGGGAAAGGCCATCTTCCTGCTGTCACTGTGACCCCCCCCAGGGGGCTGGGGGCCCTGGCAAAGGTCATGACAGTTCGTAGTCCATGAGAGGCAGGTAGGAGGGGCCTCAGATGGGCAGGTGCTGTTCAGGAAGTGCTGGGAAATCCTGAGGGGGGCTTTCTGAGGAGAGGGAGTGGGATTGAGATGGTGGGTGCCAGGATGCTTGGCTGGGAGAGCACAGGTTGGGTCTGTTTCAGGGTGAGGTGTTACTGTGACTTCCTAGGCAGAGAGGGGAGCTGGAGAAAGGCCATGATTTCAAGGACAGAGACCAAGAGCAGGTCTGCAGTAGGCCTATGGGGGGTGTACCTTCTTCCTGGCAGTGAAGTCCAGGGCCCTCTGGGTGGAGCTGAGGTGTGACTTGGTGGGGGATGGGTGGAAAGCAGGTGGGGTGTGTTTAAGCTCAGGTGGCATTGTCTCCGCCCTTGTGACCTGCTCCCTGCCCTGGGGCTTCCTTCTTGGATACCACCACCACTATCATAGCCAACCCCCGAGGGTAAGGTCCATCCCATAGGGGAGCAGCCCACCAAACCCTGAAAGGATCAGCAGCCTTGGGTTTGCCTGGGTTTGTATCCCAGCCCCAGCACTTCCCAGCCATGCCTCCAGTCATTTCCTGTCTCCAAGGCTGGATTTCCTTCTCTGGAAAGTGGGGAGTTTCGAGGTCCCTGTCTCAGGGTGTTGTGAGGGGTAAACAAGGTAATGCTTTCAGGGGTGCTTAGCGGACACGTAGTAAGCATTCCAGATTGTTAGCTCTTGCTATTTAGTCTGAGTTTGGTAGGCCTCAGTACATGCAAAGGCAAGACTGAGAGGGAGTAATTGTAAAAAACAGAAACAGCATAAAAACGTAGGTTCTCAAGGTCTAGGTTTCCGATCCTGAGTGCCTGGGCTGGCTCAGCTCTCTTGTAGCTCTCCCTCTCCTTGGGCTGGGTGCTGGGCTTCCATGAAGTGGACTTCTGCTCTGGCCCTTGGCCTGAAAGCCTCTCAGCCTCTTCAGGCCCCTGTCGCTGTGACAGCAGCCTGTATCCATGGAGGAGGAGCAGGGAGGCTGCCAGTCTAGCTCCTTGTCAGGAACTGGATTCCAGGGGCCCAGCTCTGAGGCCTCAATTTTGGGAGAAACTCAGAAATCTCCTTTGGGATGTACTTAACTGGTATTCACCCCTGACTCTTCAACTTCTCCCGGCTGGCTGGCTCTCTGCTCTGAAGATGGAAGCTGGGGTGGCATCTCATTCTCTCTTGTGCCTATTGCTGCACCCCTCTGCTCCCTTTCAGAGCAGGAAGGGTCAAAAGGGATGGGTTTTGAGAAGGTCTGCTGTAGGGAGGTGAGTGGGAAGGCTGGCGTCCAGACATTACGCGTGGGCCGCGGCTCTGTCGCAGTCTTGTCAAGATGTTGGATATGTCCCATGGGGACCTCTACCAGAAGTGACACTCTGTGTGATGGCATTAGAAATGCTACCTATATTTGAGCCTAGAGGTGGGTCAGGAGGCTAAGGAGTCTGGTGCATCCTATGAACTCCTGAATGCCTTCCAAGGTATGATTATTTTTTAATTTCATTTATATTCAGTTCTGTGCATGTCAACTTACCATTGTTTGGGGGTCCTGGACATCTTCATTAAAAGAGCAGCTTTCACCCTTTGCAGACCCTTGGCCTACAGATCATGAGCCACCTGATCTCAAATTGCCATTCCCAGTTTACCTCCTGGTTTGAGAAGGCCTGGGTATCTACTTCTTCTGTAGCCTTATCTACCCAGTAGCTGCAGACCCACTATTACAGAGGAACATATCAACTGCGTATTCAAAGAGTAGCTCTTTGTCAGCTGTACAACTGGTCTACCTTCCCCATTCCCATGGATTCATATATATCAAAACTCATCACGCCCCATTCCAGTGCAGTGGTAGATTCTACTTCTTCTTTATCTGAACACCCACATCACCAGCAATACTTAGATGAGAAACAGGTTTCCCATAAGGATGTCCAGAAGGCCAAGGGACAGCAAGGAAGAGCACCATGAAACACCATGCCCCTGGAAGACCATCTGTGGGTGGACCCCATCAGGCTCTCCTGCTGGGTTGGGCTACTTTCCTGGGCAGGAAGCTGGAGGACTGCTTCTTGGGACCTGGGGTCAGATGTATCAGCCTGATCGGCTTCTATCCCTGTGCTGTAGTTCTCTTGTGGCTCTCTTTGAGCGGAAACTGACTGCCCCTGGGCCCTCTTGTTTCCTGGGGTGGTGGTCTGTGATTTCTCACCCACTGTGCCCCACCTTCCTAGTGCTATCATACTGGGGATTAAGTTTCAACATACATATTTTGTGATGACACAAACATTCAGTCTGTAGCAGACCCCTCAGGCACTTCCTTCTGCTTGGGCTGGAGCACGGGTGCTCTGGAAAGCCCTCTGTTGCATCCAGACTCTGGGACATCACCCTAGAGACTGCCTCAGGAATCCACTCATTCCCACTCACTGCTGGATCCCTTTCCTACTCCACATCCCACCATTGGCTGTGATGGCCTTCCCTTTGTTCCTGGGGCTGCTCTTACTTGGGTCTCATTTTTGACTCAGGCTTTTCTTTCCTTGGTATTTTGTACTCCCGTGTCTTGTCCTGCATCCTTTGAACCTTCGAAGCCCTGGCAGAGCCGGGCAGGGTATGTGTGAGAGCCTTAGTAGAAGTAGTGAGGAACTTGACTTGGCCCCAGAGTCTGCTTATTCTAAGATAAATTCATTCAAATGCTTGACGAGCTCACAGGGGTCTTCTTACTCCTCACCTGGCATTATATCTTCACATAGGAATCACCATCTTTTTCCTCACCAAGTATGCATGTCTACCTGCCCCCTTTATCTCCTTCTCAGATGAGGCCAGGTACTTTGGTTCAAATTCTCAGAAACTTGAGGGTCTTGATGTTTCATTGACTTACAGTAGAGGTTTTTGGGGGGCTAGTGACTAGCCCAGTGGGACCCAGTGGCCATCTGCTTCTCTGAGTGGTTTGCCATGTCCCTCTGATCTCCATCCTGCCCACTTCCCTTGGGAGGCTCTGACAGGCACTGACCCTTTGAAAGACCGCAGCTCCCTGTGGTCAGCAGGGGGCATGGCTCCTGGCCCTCTGACATCAGAGGGGAACGAAATTGTCACTTGCTTTGGCATTGGAGGGTAGCAACAGGGAGGACCCACGCAAGTCAGGGTGTAGGGGAAGGACCTGTGTGTGGGGGTGTGGGGCATGTGTCTGTCCGGGTGGTGGGGCACCCCCGTGGGCGTGCCCATGGGGATTGTGTTGGTAAGCGTCCCGCTTGCTGGTGAACCGAACAGCCCATCTTCTCTCTTCCCTGGATGCCGCAGTCTGTGTGCTTGACCTTAAGCTGACAGGTTGGAACCCCCTCGTTTATAGATTTTATTTTTTTAAAGCCCTTTTTGTAAAACACTAACCTCAGCGAAGGAGAAAGGAGAGAGAAAAAGAAAAAGAGCTGAGTTCAGCAACTGCAGTTTGCTGTATTTTTCATCTTGCCTCAGCAAGTTGGGACCACAAATAATCTGGTCTTCCATGCTTCAGTGACGCTTGCTGCTCAAGACCGTGCGCCCCTCCTAAGGCAGGGTGTTCCTGGGAGCCAGCATCACTCCCCTTCCCCAGCCTTTGGGCTCAGGTGGTCTGGGCGCACGTGGGTGGCCGGGGCAGGGGATCCGAGTGGGAGCTGGAGCAGAGGGAACACTGACCAGCAAGAGGGTAGGTCGTTAATTTCCGAATGATTTCTGGAATCAGCTAAACATTTCCTTTTAACCAGTTTCCCCAGCCTCACATTCTTTGTTAGTTCAGGAAAAACGTCATTTATAATGGATGTTGCCTTGATAAATTGCTCCCGAGAAGCATAGTGTTCTCATTAGTCTATATAATGAGAAAGACTCTTAGTGGTGACATAGCTGGCCAGATATTTGCCTGATTGGAAGAATATTTGCCTATGCAGTCTGCTCTAGAAGGCCTGGGATGGAGGGCAGCAGGGAAGGGGCTGAGGGCTCCCTTCAGGCTCTGTGGCTCCGAGGCTGCGATCTCCCAGCATTCTAGAAGAGCAGACCCCAAGCACACGGGGTCCTTCCTGCTTCCTGGTGGGTACAGACTGGGGTATGCTGGCTTCTTACCTACATTGCCACCCCAGCCCTCTCCTGTCCATGGGTCTGGCTGTCTGCCTTGACTGGGACCTGGTCTTTTTGAGTCAGCTGAAGAAGAGAATTTGGGTGCTTTAGTCCTGCCTTGTTCTTTTATTATTATGCCTAAGGAAAAAAATAAGTGTATACATATATAGAGTGAATTCTGATTTGCAAAGCACTTTTGCATATGTGGTTTCATTCCAACCACTCTTCTGTGTAGGTATCACGGAGCTGCTTAGGTACTCAGAGAGGCAGTGATAGTTCTAGAGTTTATGGTGTGTGAGCAGCGGCATTTTGACCCTAAAACTCGACCCCATCACGGATTCCTTTTGCCCTTCTGCTTGTTTGAGAATGGACAGTTTGCCCAGCCTTGCTCCACAGGGACCCATTGTGTTGTTCTCTCTAGGGCCCCAAGACACTTCTTCATGTTAAAATGGTGCTTAAGGATGTGTGTTAATTCTTGCAGGCCACTGGGGCCTCTTTCAGCAGATGGCTATTACCAGAGATAGTGAAGATACTTCTCCAAATTCCTAACAACCACCAGGATTGGAGGAGGAGGAAGACAGACCCACTAAAGGGCTATCTTTCTTGTTTCCTAAGTTAATGCAATGTTGATGCATTTTGCCGTGCTGTCAGCTAGAAATCTGGAGTAATTTTATTTTTCAAGAGGAGGTATTAAGAGAGTTCTTGGCTCTCCTCCTGCTTTGAGGGAAGTCTTCCAGGCTTCCAGAATAGTTCGCATTCATTCATCCACTCACCCACCCATTCATCCACTCACCCATCTAACCATCCATCTGTCTACCTAACCATCCATCTATCCATCTACCTACCTACTCTCTTATCTATCCACCCACCCACCCAGTCCTCCACCCACCCACCTAACCATCAATCCATCCATCCATCCATCCATCCATCCATCCATCCATCCATCCATTTTTTCCTCCCTCCTTCCCTTCCTCCTTCCATCCAGTGGCTGTTGAGTCCCTATTTGATGTCAGGTATTACTCTGGACATTGAAGATTCAAACATGAATAAGACTGTTTCTGTTCTGAAAGAACTCCTACTTTAATGGGAGAAACAGATATGAAAAGTATAAATTATGGTATGCTTGGCGGCACAAGCTCAGTAATTGGAGTTTGTGAAACGTGTTCAGAGTTGAAGCAGAACATTCACAGAAAGCGTTCTGGAAGGGCTGGCACCTGAACTGGGTTTAGAAGGGTGAACTGGGAGAAGTTTAGGGAGGACATGGTTGGGGGATGGTGTTCCTGGTGGAAGCAGCTCCATAGGATAAGGGTCTGTAAAGCAACGTGGTTGGGGAATGTGTGCTCTTCGGTATTGCTGCAAGGTCTGGGGTGGGAGAGAGGAGGAGTGTAAGGAGGGGTGAGTTGGTAGATGTTAGTGGAGTCCAGATTATGGGTGGCGATCAAGATGGTACATGATGGGCTGAAGAAGCCTGGGCATCAGTGGGGCCACAAGGTCACAATGAACCCTTCATAAAAGCCTAGCATGCTAGCATACCTGGCGCAATCCTAGGTGTAATATGGGAATCTAGATTACCTTCTCAGAAACTACCAGACCTTTTTTATGCATTAGGGTGCTCACAGAGGGGTGAGTACTTAGCCAAGATCGTACCCCTTGTAATTTGCAGAGTTGGGGTTTGAAGGTGATTTTGCTCTTAGATGCTGTTCTGTCTCTTCCATTGCTCTGAAGTTTAGGCTAAGCATCTGCCTCTGATTTTTCTTGTATGTTATGTTTCAGGAAATGTTATTTGATGTAAGAATCTATCTGAATCTCTGTAACAATATGCCATGGAATAATAAGGTTTGGATGGATTGCAAAGGCCGAGGAACACATTCTGTGGAGGTTGGGGGGAGGGAAGTGCTGAGAATAACAAAGCCAGGGAGGGATCTAGGTCTTTGAGTAGGAGGTCCTCATCATCAGGAAGGGGAAGAAAATGTTGGAACTGCTAGAACCAAGAGCAGAGGAAGTAAGCTAATGGGACTTTGGGGGTCAGCGTCTCAGGACTAATTCCTAGAAGGTTAGGAATGTTAGGTCTTCCTGACCCTAGGAAGACCATGTGAATGGCTGGCCATTGAGACCTGGGACCTTGCCTGGTGCCTGGCCCTGCAGGATCACCTGCTACTGCCAACTGGAGGGTGGTGGATCTGGAGCTTTTTGCTCTGGAGCAAGAGGGAGGAGGATTGTGGTGGGGAGAAAGAGAGGGAGGAAACCTAACCTCATACTACCAACAAGAACCATATCAGCATTCAGAGAAAGTTGAAAGAAATCTTTCCGCTGGCTGGCTACCTAGCTCAAGGCTAACCACACTCTTAACACAATAATAAGTCAATCCTCACTGAATAATTAAATAGAGAGCCTTCATAAGTATTGACTTAATGTGACAGCAAGTCTATAGTGACTCGGGCTTTGCTTATGTAAACACAATCTCTTGTTCAGCTTACTTAGCGGTTCAATGAAATAGAACAGTCCTTCAATTAAAATCAAATGATGCATATGTTTAATTCTTTTCTCTTCTTACTGGGTAATAATAGGTTTGGAACTTAGGTGAAGGGATTGAGGGAAAAATGGAGAAAAGGATATCTGGCCATCTTCTTGTGTTTTCAGAGGACATGAAGGAGTATATCCAGTGGTGGTCTTGGGAAGATGGATATGGTCTTGGCTTCCATCTCTGGACCCTAGGTGGGAGACCCATCCAGACCCTCCCAATCCTCTCCCAAAGCAGGCTTGGGTTGGCCATTGTGGTTGTCATCGCTGTCTCTTGTTGGTGGCCTGGGTCTAGCTGATTGCTTCTGGTCAGTTGGTGGTACAGCGGCTCCAACTACAGCACTCACGAGGCCATTTCTTATGGATACTCTCAGGGTTCACCTGGAGGGGAGAAGAGGGTGCTGTGGGATCTCCAGGCTGGATGGCAAGGGGGGCCAAGGAGCAAGGTGGCATGCCACTGATTTCCTTGGGTGACGCCAGAGAGAAAAAACCCCCTGAGTTCTGTGGCTTCAGAAGGCTAGGAGAAGGGGAGGGGGTGGTGGGTTGGGAAAAAGATGGAGGGTGATGGGGTGGGCCGCATGATGGAAGGGAAAACCTATTGGCTTTGGAGCTAAGATTTGAAGCTCAGTCTTCCGGCCTTGCTGCTGCGATAGTAACTGAGTTAATTAACCTCTCTAGGTCTTTGTTTCCTTATCTGTGAAGCGGAGGTAATAATGCCAGCTTCAGAGAATTGTTGTCAGGGTAAAATGTGGGGATGTTAGTAGAAGTACTTCGTGTGGCACTGTACAAATACGGGGGGGTGCTTGTGAATAGATCAGAGATGTTACGTGCCTGGGCCTGAAGGGAGAGGGCTCCTGTCTGCCGCACCGTGTCACACGCTTGGGAGTGGATCGTGGGTCTTTTGATTTCAACAGCGGCGGCAGCAAGCTACGTGCCAGGCACCATCCATGTCCTTACGTGCATTTGCTCGCTGGACATCTCGTTCAATCTTTGCCATGGCCATATGAGGTAAATACTATCATTACCCCAATTTTCCAGTGAAGAGATGGAGGTTTAATGACCTACTCAAGGTTACACAGCTAGTGAGTAGCTAAAGCCAAGCCTCAAACCCAGTTGGTAGGCGAGATGTCAGAAGTTGGACCTTAAGGCCGAGTGTGCTTCTGGCTGGGGTGGAGAGGGGCGAGGGCTCTTGTAGAATTCAGGACCTCCTGTGGTGGGGAGAGCCAACATTTCCACTTGTGGCAACCTGCACTGGGGTCATGTTCATGTCCAGAAGGGCCTGGTCTGCATTTCCCAGCCTGGCACCAGCTTCTGTCTCAGACCCGTAAGCTCCTAGTGTTGGAGATGCCCCGGAGTGAGGAGCTGGTTCTCTGGGGTGGTAGGTTTTCTCTGTCAGCCTCTTTGTCTTGGGACAGAGGGTCAGTTAAATTTGCTAATGCTCCTGGAACCAGTAATACTTTCTCTAAATGAAGGCTTAGAAACATCATTGTTTATAATAACTCAGGATTCCTGAGCCCTCATTCAATTAAACTTGAAGAAATAATTACAATCTTAAAGCAACTTTTTAAAAGAGAACGTAAGGAACAGTGTCTTCTATTAGCATCTTTGGAATTTGCTTCTGGATCCCATTAGTTTGTATATTTACCATTTTCCCCCTGTTTTTGCAACCAGGGTGAGCAGACAGTATTGTCTCCTGATTTTTAATCCCTTCACGTGATTTCATGTTTGAATTTTCATATGTTGGCACAATCTACATCCTTGTCATTTTTAATAGAAATGCGGCTTTTTGTGGCTGATCCGTCTGAGCCATTCCCCTCTAGTGAAGCTGGGGAAAGGATCCAAGGCCAGGTCCATTTTCCTTCATGAATTTTGTTAGCATCTGTTTTCCAAAGCTCTTGCTAAGGCGCTCCTGCAAGCCTGGGCCTTTCACATGGGTTAGCCAGACCCTTTGTGGGTTTGGTTTTTGATCTCTCTCTGTCCTTTTCAGTGTATGCCTTTTTGGTTGCTTTTAACTTGGACAGAGAAGAGCATATAAAACCAGAGAATAAAGCTAAACATTAGTCAAGAATATTTCTGTTGTGAGAGACAGAGCCCCAACTAGCTTAAGAAAATTACAAAGGAATTTACTGGCTTCCTGTGAAATATAGAAAGGGTGGGAGTGTATGCCAGCACTCAGCTACAAAGAGGCCTGTCTCCATCTCTCCTTGTCTCTTGTTTCTGCTTCTCTCTGCAGGTTAGCTGGATGTTTATTCTTATTGTGACCGTGAGGCTAGAACTGTGGGCCCGATTTTTCTGGGCTCACATCTATGGTGTCTCATAACCGGAGAGAAAAGAATGTCCTTCCTTGCTGGCTCCATTAGGAAAACCTCAGGGAAGGACCCTGTTGAGCCTCGTTTGTGTTACCTCTTCATCCCTAAACCACTAGTCAGGGTGGCCGGGGACAGCCTGGGTCACGTGTCCACCTTTGGCCCAGGATGATAGAGTGCCATGGTTGACAGTTTTTACTAGAACTGCCCGGCTGGAGGAAGAAGTCCCTTCCCTCAGTCCACCCCCAGGGGAGCTGTTATTCTGGGCAGATAGATAAATATTCACTGCACACTCGAAGAATAAACAGAAGGGAAGGAAGCCAGGTTGGGACTAGAGTTCATGAAATCAGTGGTGGCAGTGTCCTGGGAAGGACGGAGGATCAGGTTGTCCACGGTGAGCCCCGGAGGTGTCAGAAAGCAGCCACGTGGGTGAAATCCATTTTCCCCTTTCTCAGTGTCGCATAACATTGAACCCACTTAGGCAAGCCCTGCACTGCTGGAGGGGACCTCAGAAAGCCATTCCAGAGGCACTTGGGTCTATTAAAGTCATTTTCTCTGCATTCCCATAAATTGTCTATGAGGCCTATCATGAGTAATTTGCACTTCTTGGGAGCCCCTTTTCCCCTCCATGAAATATTCAAGTGCCCTGTTCGTTTGCATGAGGCAGGGCTGGTGGCTGCCTCTGGAATCATCATCCACAGTGGTGGCTCGTGACAGCAGAGCCAGAGGAAAGACTGTGTCCTTGTTAGCAGGTGCCTGGTCTTGGTGTGCAGGCTGGCGGGCATATAGCTGTGTGGCCTATGTGTCAGAGCTGCCGTGGCCTTGCTGGGGAATACGTCTACTCTGCGGGATTGTTTCGAAAATTAATTGAGGGAACAGTGTCTGGCACGTAATAGGTTCTCAATAAATATTAGCTTCCTTTTCTCCTTCTCCACTTCTATAGAAGGCCAACAGAAACCCACTGGTTCCCATGGCAACAGCATAACAGGTATAATCTGATAAATGGGAACTTTGGGCAGCTGACAAGCACTTCAGACCAAAAAGCCATGTACTGGCCAGCATTGGAATGCTTTGGGATTCTGTGGAGTGATTCACCTTTTATTATGTTAGGGTAGATAGGTTTGAGAAACCATATGTGTTTGGGAAGGTAGTTATACTTTGGATCAAGGGTGCTACAGGTGTCTGTACTTTTTCTTGGCTAAGAGCAAAGTAGAAGAGTATATCCAAGTGTAAGTGTATGTCTGTGTAGGGAGAAGAGTATATCCAAGTGTAAGTGTATGTCTGTGTAGGGATTGATGTACGTGTGTGTGTGTGTGTGTGTGTGTGAACACAAGCATCTTTGCCTCGTCACCAAGAGCCTTCTCAGGTCATGGCCTGAAGTGTTACTTTCTTCCCTGACTAGGTCACAAAGTGGGGATATTTATTTTTTTATTTACTTGCTTACTTATTTTTTTAAAGATTTTTTTAAGATTTTTTTTTTTTTTTTAAATTTGAGAGAATGAGAGCGAGTAGGAAAATGGGGTGAGGGGAAGAGGGAGAGGCAGACTCCCCATTGAGCAGGGATTTCCATGTGGGGCTCGATCCCGGGACTCTGGGATCGTGACCTGAGCGGAAGGCAGGCAATTCACCAACAGAGCCACACAGGCGCCCTGAAGGTGGGGATATTTACAGCTGAGACAGGGAGTGAGATCTGAAGGGGCCCGCTTTGCAGCCTGTGCCGACGGCCACATCCCCAAACGTCAGCTTGCCCTAGATTCACCAGCAGGGCTGGTGCAAGCACAGGTGGCTGTATGTCTGGGCTGCGCCTGGAGAATCTACATTTCTATCAAGTTCCCAGTGGATGCTGATGCTGTTGTTCGGCAGACCACACTCTGAGAACCAGTCCCCTGTAGGGAGTTGACCCCACTGCTCCGGTCTGGGTGATTTCCACTTGTGTGGGTTGATCTTTGCGTATCCGGCCTTGCCTCTTTTTCCCTCTGCGGGAACACATCTGCTTGTCAAATAGGGTTGCCAGAGCTAACAAACAAAAATTCAGGCCTTGCATTCCAGATGAATGATGAAAAACTGCTTAGTGTTAGTATTAGTTGTGTTCGGCTTAACATTAGTATGTCCCAGATACTGCCTGGGAAAGACTTACACTAAAACATTCATTGTTTACCTGAACTTCAAATTAAACGGACGTCCTGTGTTTAATCTGGTAACTGTTTCATCAGGCTGCGGGTCAGGTGTCTCTCCGTGCTCCTGCCGCTTGCCGGTGATTGAATAGGCTACAGCTGCTGCTGTGACTGGCCTGCGGAGGGTCTGTGTTTTTCGGACAGAGCCACCTGCTGCCCCCCGGCTCACTGGCCGTCTTCACTTGGTCTTGCTGGGAGGGACTTGGCTGGTATTCATATCGGTTCTCTTGCTGGCTCTCTGGGCTTTCCTTTGTCTCTCCCTCTCTCGTGCTTCCTTTTATGTCATCCTTCTTATGGGGATTCTTAAAGGTAGAAGTTTGCCGGGGGATGGGGGTGGGCCAAGGACAAAGTCTGTTCCTAGCCAAGAGAGCAGAGTCCAGAGAGCTCACCTCACGGTGTGTGCAGGGAAACGCAGCGGCAGGCCTGAGGATGGGGCAGGGAGCCCCCGCTGGCTGGCGGTGTGTTAGGAAGAGGATAACATTTGCCTTGGAGAACGCACCTCCCGGGGCTGAGCTGGGAGCGTTCATGGGGCTGGTTCGCATGGGGCTCGGAGCCCGCGTGCTGCCGGCTTGAAGGAAATTGACACGCCTTGGTCTCTGATGCTGACAGAGGGAGCCGCTGCCATGGACTTCAGCCTGCCTTGAGGGGCAGACAGAGTTGGAGCAATCAGAGGCCTTCTGGAGACTTGGACATGCCATCCTCCTAATTGGGCCCCATTTGGCCCTCTCTCTTGCCAAGGCCACTTTGACACCGGGAACGGAGAAATGGGGGAACAGAAGGCCTAGCCACGGCCATTCCCTTTATCTGCCCCTCTGCTGGCTGTGGGGTCTGGGCCTTTCTCCTCTCCTCCATGAGCTCTGAACAGAGCCCGTAAGCCTGCTTACAGGAAGTAGGCCATGGCCTTCAAGGGGTCTGGTGAAGGAGTTTTGTGCATGTTGTCTGGCTTCGGGGGCCTCTGTTCCTCTTCCTGTGTCCTCAGAGTGATGTGGAATGTAGTGGTGGGTAGGGAGGCTGTCTTGCACCTGGGACCAGCAGGGTGACTCTGGAGACTCCTGGTGAGGGACGGCGGAGGGGCCATCTCTCCCGGGTTGCCTTTTATGGGAGGCAGACCCACCTCAGCAGGCTGAACAGGTATTTCTTCTTCTCCCAGACACAGGAAACGCTGTTCCCTGTTTTCACTTGCTGGTGCTTGACAGGCACAGTGCTGGGGACAAGATGTCTGGATAGAGAAGGAAGATAATGTGATGCCTCCTCTAAGTGCCCCAGCTGTCCAGTGTAGCCCTGTGAGGGAGATAGGCAGGCACAGCTCACCCAATTAGATAACTGAGGACACTGTGCTCAGAGACATGACAGGGCTGCCCAAGGTCACACAGCCTTGAGTGAGAGAGAACGGCCACGGACAGATACTCTCTCCTCTCCTGGCAGCTGGATCTGTCTTTTCCCCACCCACTTGGGGCTCCTTTATCTTCCAGTTCCTGACTTTCCTTTCTTTCGTCTCTTGTCAGTGGCCTTGTCTCTCTTCGTAGACAAGTCACATTCTCCTTTCTCATGCTTGGTACCTTCTTCAGCCTCTGGGGCCTCGTGACATTCTGAGAGGCTTTGTGGATGGTGGGGTCAGGCAAGATCCTCAAGCTTCCCGGTGCCGGTGAGTGGAAAACTCACCTTGCAGAAGGGAAGGAGGCCATGTGTGCCCATGTGGAGTGGAGCTGCCTGGGAGACTCCCCTTAGGTCTCCTGGGGTGGGCAGTATGCCTCTCATCAAGTCCTGGGTCCTGGCCTGGTGGCCATTCTGTCCTGACTCCAGGAACTGGGATTTCCTTTCTGACGTTGCACTGACCCGGAGACCCTTCCCATCCGTAGCCTGTCAGCCACATGGCAGGGGCTCAGTGTGTTTAGCAGAAGGATGAAGAAATTGGTGAAGTCTGCCACTCTGGGAATGTATGTTCCCCCTGGGGAAGGGCTGCTGGGGGGCCTTGGGGAGGCACTGAGACGGAGTCAGGCTTAGCGTGAACAAGTGGCATAGGAATGCACTCCTGTATTTGGGCTGAGAGTTGACACGCATGCCTCTTTGGTAGGGAGGAGATGGAAACTAGGGCTGTGCTTGTTATCTAGCTTTCTTGCTCACATCATGCAGGGGCTCCATCCTGGCTTTATTTTTTTTCCCCACCCCCCTGGCAGAGCTCCTTAGCATTGGGACTGGCTATGTGCCCTTGGCTCCTTCTGGAGGGAGGCACTTGGCCAAAGTGAGCAGTGATGTCCCTAGAGGGGCTGTAGGAGTTTCTCAGGGCCACTGTTATAAAGTCCCACAGGCCGGGGGGGGGGTGGCGTTAAAAGAGAAATTTAATCTCTCACAGTTCTGGGGGCCAGTAGTCTCAAATTGAGGAGCTGGCAGGGCCCTGCCCCCTTGAAAGGCTCAAGGACAGAATCTGCTCTGGCCGGTCTATTCGCTGCTGGTGTTGCCTGTGGTTCTTGCCTTCCTGGGCCTGCAGGTGCGTCCCTCCAGTCTCTGCCTCCGTCCTCACATGCGTTCTCACTATGTCTGTGTCCCTTTCGCCTTCTTATAAGGACAGCTGTCGTTGGCTTGAGGGCCCACTCTTAACCACTGTGCCCTCACCTCGGTCATGCCTGCAGGGAGCTCACTCCTGCAGTGAATGACCAAGTAAGGTCCCATCACGGGTGCTGGGAGTCAGGATGCGCCTCAGCCCGCAGCGTGTGCCTCCAGATCCCCTCCACCCAGTAAGGTCCCTGCCCCTGCCTCCAGGTCTCTGGGAGACTGGGGTGTGGGCAGAGGTCACCCCGCTCACACGGTCAGAGCACCTTTGCACACCCGCAGGGCGCACAGTAGGACACGCTGCTCCTGCTGCTCCAGATCAAGTCTTACTCTGCAGAACCTGAAGCCTTGGTTAGAGACGTTGCTTCTCCCTGTTTTGGGGCTGGGTGGTGAGGAATAGAGAGTGTGTTCTTGGGTGGGAGCGAGAGGGAGGACACCCGCAGATTTCCTTTTCTCTGGGATGCAGGATGTTGTCTGTGCAAGGACCCGTCAAGGACTTCTGTGTGGGAGCTGTGATCTCAGGCAATAGCTTCTCCGAGCCTCAGCTTCCAACTCTGTAACGTGGGGCAGTAACCGCAGTCGCGCGTCCTGTCTTGGAGTTCAGGTCTCAGTGTGGGTGAGGATTGAATGAAAAATGGATGAGTGTGGAAGTGTCCTTCTGTCAGTCATTTTTTTATGGTGGGAAATTACACATTACATAAAGCGGACCGTTTTATCCATTTTTGAGTGTGCAGCTTCCTGGCGTTAAGGGTCTTCACAACGTTGTGCAAATAGCAGCAGCGTCCCTCTGCCTTGGGTGATTTCTCATCTGCCCAGACAGTGAAAACGTCTTTTACGAAGATCACTTTCTATTCACTGGATAACTAAGGAGCCTGAGTGCCGGAGAAGGAAGGGTTTGCCCGAGTCCCCGTGAGTTAGGGGCACAGCTGAAGCGAGAACCCGGGGCCCTGGCCAGTGAGTGTGTTGCTCGTCTTCCGTCTCCCACACCTCTGTGGGCTGCAGGGTCTGGGGACGCCTGAGCATCCCCGGGTTGAATTCCTCTGGGGAGCTTTCTCTCCCCCAAACCACACCCCCCCGGGACAAACTGGAATGTGTCCCGTGATGGGACACATCCGGCTGTCTGCTCTGAGGGAGTTCCTCCAACTTCTTGTCTCTGTCTACCCACTCCTTTATCAGATGGGACAGGGCTCCAGTGGAGGACCAGGGTGGCCGAATTTGGGGCACCCTTTCGGATGGCTTTGTGAGGTATTGCGTGGAAAGAGTGGGGGCAGGGCGTCAAGGGCTGGGTTCTGTCCCTTCCTGTAGCTACCATAGCCTTCTCATGGAGCACGTATTTGTTGAGGTCCTACTGTGTGCCCATTGGGAAAATACGAGTGAACAAGACCTTATTCCTCCCTGTTTAGAGCTGCTACAAGGCACAAATGGTACGATACAGGAGGAACCCATGGCAAAGGGCACTCACCTGTAGGAAGTGATGACGGGAGGTGGGATGGCCACCCCCAGCCCAGGCTGATGGGAGCCAGGGTGCTGGGACAGGTTAGACTTGGTTGTCCTGGGCTCTGTGGGACCTTGCACATCAGGTGCTGGAGACACACCTGGGCCAGAGAGCGTCTGCCTTCAGGTGGATCAGGATCGAGGAGGGAGGTGCCCAGGTAGTTATGAAGTAAATTACGGGTGCCAACAGAGGGGAAGGGTGACAGTGGGTTATGTCACCAGGGGAAGGAAGGGCTGATTCTAACCTTGTGGGACAGAGAAGCAGGAGGAGAGCCAGCAGGGAGGCTTTGCTCTGACCCAATAAAGAAGAGGCCAGTCAAGAAAGTCCATGAGTGTCTCAACCCTAGGGGAACTCTTTTTTTCACCTGCCGGGGGGCTGGCTCCCGTGACCCTCGGACGGATCCTGTGAGGGAGCAAGGCAGGGATGACTGTGTGCGTTTTGCAGGCAGGAGGAGTGATGTGTTGAAGGCCTAGGACAAAGTCACCCAGGAGTGTGGCCAAGCAGAGAGCGAGTCCACTTTCCTGCCTTGGTCCCAGACATTCTTGGTAATCTCACTCCAGGTTCTGTCTGTGTTCCTCGGACTGAAAGATCCATTCGGAGCCTGCCATGCCTCAGCTGTGTCCCTGGCTCTCCAGGAAGTCCTGCCCTCAAGGAGCTCCCAGCCCGAAGCCCCCAGCGGTTTGCGTCCCCCTCCATGTTTATCCTCTCCATCTTCCTAGCTTCCTCCTGCCCTGGGGACCTGCAGGGAGGAGCTGCTTTTCTGCAGAAAAGGTGGGAAGGCAGCCAGACTAAACCGTTCTCTCTGTTGGGTCTTCTCCTGACATCAGGTCCCGGCTGGCAGACTTCCACGCCAATTGTCGTGCCTCCTACCAGACGCTTACCAGCTGCCCTGCCGACAATTACCAGGCGTGTCTGGGCTCCTACGCCGGCATGATTGGTAAGCGGTCCCCGTGCACCTGGGCTCGTGGGGGCTCCTGGCTGCCTGTCCCCCATGGGCAGGGGGCCCGGCTCAGGGCCAGAGGGTGGACGGCCTGAGCTTGCGCTTCTCTGCTGTGAGAAACCAGGCCAGTCCTTTAGTGTGGGGCAGGGGGGCCCTGGGGGTCTTATAAGGGTTTTGAAATGAGAAAGTAACATTTATTGCATGGCTCAGACATTCCAGGTACTGCACTGAATGGTATACACAGATTGTCTTACTTTAATTCTCACAACAGGGCTTACTAGGGAGGGGTTGGTGTCCCCATTCTACAGATGGGGAAACTGAGGCTTAAAGAGGTCAAGTAACTTGCGAAGGTTCACCTGGCTAATAAATGTGGGCCCTGGGATCTAAACCCAGGATGCGAGCCTTAGTCTCCCTGGTTCTAGAATGCTTGCTCTGCTTGCTGGAGAAGGCAGCTCTCTGTTGTGTCTGGGGCCTGGGTCCCAAAGAGGAGGCTTACTGTTCCTCTCTCCTTTGCCTTCCCTTTCTCCCTGCCCAGGGTTTGATATGACACCCAACTACGTGGACTCCAGCCCCACAGGCATCGTGGTGTCCCCCTGGTGCAGTTGTCGTGGGAGTGGGAACATGGAGGAGGAGTGTGAGAAGTTCCTCAGGGACTTCACTGAGAACCCGTGCCTCCGTAAGTCCTCCCAATCCCTCCCCATGGCCCTGACATCCCAGAGGGGCCCTGTGTGCAGCTGCCTTAGCCATCCCCTTTCTCCACTGGGGTGCTCAGTGCTGGGGCTTCCCCAGCAACCTATAGAGACCTTGGGTTTTGTGTTCTTGGAGACTCGTCCTCCTGAATGGTCAGTAGGCCAGCCTCAGTTTACCACTGGAGGCCTTGAACCTATGTCAAGTCAAGGTCAAAAGTTTCTGGTCTGTTTTCTTGACAACTTCAGCCGGGTTTCTTCTCAGCATCTGTCACTTGTCCCTTTAAGGATCCACTCCCCTTTAGAACTGGTGACTTTTCAAGTCATCAGACTGCTATTCAAAAGGCTAGAGAAGGAGGTTAGCCATAAGTTCCACCTGCTTGGATCTGCTCAGCCTGACAGCCTTGCCTTCCATGCACTTGAAAATCCCCTCCCTCCCTTCCTCTGTCCTTTCTTCCTTCCCTCCATCTGTCCATCCTCCCTTTCTTTATAGCACTGGGGATTCAAAGAGATGAGTCACAGTGCCTGTCATTGAGAAGCTCGCAGTCTCACAGAGGCACACCATCAAGGGGTCACTGTGATCACAGGACGGGGTGAATGATGCTAGGGTGGAGCTCTGCGCTGGGCTCTTTAGGAGCTCTCCAGACCCTGGAAACTTCTCAGAGTATGGCCCATTGAGGGACAGTGGGCATCTGTCCGCTTATGAGGCAGGGGCATGCTGGTCCACCTTAGGCAGAAGTGGTTATAGGACCTGCAGACCCCTTAGTCTTGCTAGAGAACGTGAGGATGCCTGGAGTTGCTTGGACAGGGAGGGGGAGTCCTTCTCAAGAAGGGCCTTGCAGTCCTGACGATGTTAGGGTCTGGTGGTCCTGCCGGTGGCAGGAGGTGGTGGTGCAGGCCACTGAAGGGGTGTCAGAAGGTAGCATTGTTCCAGACCCACATCGCAGAAGTCCCACTACCTGGTCTTGGTGCGGGGCGGGTGGTGGGGATGTGGTTCTGGCAGGGGGCCCAATGCAAGTGTACTCAGAGGGCGGAGATGCTGCTCGCAGAGAGGACGGCATGATTGAACTGGAACAGTGGTGGGGCGGAGGGGGAGAGGGAGTGGATGGATATTTAGGAGGTGGACTTCCCTAGTGCAAGTGGGCAGTTAGGGAGGCGTAGTGGGGGACCTGGGTGGGAGAGTTGACCCCTCAAAGGGGCCAGAAAGCCGTGATGCAACGGGAGGGAGCAATGACTAGTTGGGGTGTGGACGTGATGACCTTGAGGTGCGTATAGGCCTTGGAGGTGGAGGTGTCTGTAGGCATTTCGTTTGAGGGTCAAGTCTTGGGGACAGGTTTGTCTGAGAGGGCCCACTATTTAGTCCTCAGTGCACTGGTGATAATGGTGTGGGAGTGGGGGAGGCCACCCCGGGAGGAGGACTGAGTCTGGGGCTCCTGGAATGCCAGCAGTGGGACCCAGAACCATCTGAGGTAGTAAAGGAGCCAGGAGAACCTGTACGGGGAGGGGGGGGCTTCTGGGGGATGAGGGGATTGGTGTAGGGGAGTGGTGCCCCGGAGAAGCCAGCACTCGCCGCCCCAGGCCCGGCCTGCTGCCTCCGTCCAGGCTCCCCACATCCATTTCCCCTGTTCTCTTCCTCTTCCACATTTCTTTCTCTTGTGGTTTCTTGTTTTCCTTTTGCTGTTTTCTTCTCTACATGGGACATGTCAGTAGTGTCTGAAAATGAGCTCTGGACAAGGTATGTTTAGACAAGCCACAGCCTGTGCCTGGCTCTGGGTTGCTCTAGAGAAGGCAGCATTGGGATGTGAGCAGCAGCCCCCATTCCTCTGCGTCTACCTGCTCTCTCCCCCCACAGGGAATGCCATCCAGGCCTTTGGCAATGGCACAGATGTGAACCTATCCCCCAAGAACCCCTCATTCCAGGCCACACAGGCCCCTCGGGTGGAGAAAGCGCCTTCTTTGCCAGATGACCTCAGTGACAGCACCAGCCTGGGGACCAGCGTCATCACCACCTGCACATCTGTCCAGGTGAGGGGGCACAGCTCTGTAGCGGGGGGCAGGCTGAGGGCCTAGAGAAGCACCACAACACCACAGGCGGGGGTGAGATGTTAGTGAACCAGGGACCAGGGCCTGGGCTCATGAGTTCCTTCCTCTTGACTGGGACCCAAGAGGCAGGGTGGAACTGTTGGGGCTAGTTTTTTGTGCATACATTCCCTGGGCATTCACCTTACAAACACGAAGCACCTGTCCTATCAGAGGATTGTGCTAGATGCCCTGGGGTTCAGAGAGGTGTAAGGGTTACCGTTCTAAGCCATCTGTTACTGACCAGGTATTGTGCTAGCACGTTCTCTACCTATTTCATTGCCTTTTCATACAGTGAAGTGTTGGGCTTCTTGTTTTACACACAGGAAATGGCCCAGGAGGGTTAGGTAGCACACCCAAGGTCACACAGCTGGTTAGTGGTAGAATAAGATTTCAGACTTACGTCAGACTCCAGAACCCTTGGTGTTCCTTTGTTTGTCCATATTTCCATCCATCGATCCACCTAGCATGTGTTATGTATGCGTTGTGTACAGGACTAATGGGAGAGGCAAGGGAGGCATTGATGAATGAAAAGGACACAGTCCTGGGTTTTGTGGCCCTTATGGTCTCATCAGGGGTCGAACAAATCAGTGAGCATTGGCCATGGACTGTGGTCAGTGCCACAACAGGGGACACAGGTGGCACCATGAGGGCACGTCATACGGCTCCCCACTCAGCCGTTCTCCCGGCTGCTGACTGCTCTTAGGCCTTCATGCCAGTGGCTGCAGTGGATTCTTTGCTTAGGAGGTTGGTTCCAGTCAGAACACACACACTCACACATATATCACTTATGCTCACACAACACACACACATACATACTCACGGACACTCACACAACACACCCACACACTCACACACACACACACACACACACACATTCTCAGACACTTAACTTGCATATACACGTTCTCTCCCACATACTCATACACACATATACGCTTTCTCTCTCTCTTTCTCTCTCTCTTTCACACACACACACATACACAAACACACACCCCACTAGGGCAGAGTGTACAAGAGGACCTCGTGCAGAATATCAGGGCAGAGGAAGGACATCAGTGAGCTTGACGGTGGTGGGGTATAGTGGGGGAGTTGGGTCCTGAGTTGCCCTTCCTTACAAAGGAGCAGTCCTGCCTGGTGAGGCAGGTCTGGAGGACAGGTGTATAGATGTGGGACGGTAGCTGACAGTGTCGTACTGTGAACTTGAAATGTGCTAAGTGAGCAAACCTCAAGTGTCCTCACGATAAAAAGGGAAAGAGAAGGCAAATGGTAAAGATGTGAAGTGATGGTTATGTTGATTGGCTTGTAGTAATTATTTCCCAATATGTGTATACGTATCTTTCCCAGTATGTGTATACGGTCATCGGGTTATACACTTTAAATATATATGGTTTTTGATGGTCAGTCATAACCTCAGTAAAGCTGGAAACCCCCCAGTGCCAGGATGAGGACTTGATCAGGACGCGGCCCTGGGGGAGGTGTTCCGGTGCCCTGGGACCCGTTGAACCACAGGAGCAGGTGCGGGTGCCTGTCCTCGTTGGGAAGCCCAACCCACTTCCCTCCTGGTGGGTTCCTCTGTGCTGTAACAGCTGACCTTCAAATACCCGCGTGTGGGACTCAGCCTGGGCCCTTCCATGCCCTGCGGCCCTCCACGAGGTCACCCCTCTGGATCTGCGCTGAGGGGTTCATTTTACCCTTGGGCAGCTCCTAATTACACTAGCCATGCTCTAGTGGCTGCTGGCGGTGGCTCAGGGGCCTGCCCCAGAAGTCCCAGCTCAATTTCATGCTAGAACGGAGGCGGGCAGATCCCTGGTCAGGGCTGGGCCCCCATCATATGATCAGATACCACCCTGGCCCGTGATGCCCATGTCCGTCGGGGCACTGTCAGCCTCCCTGAGCCCCTCGGGGCCGGCTTGCACGGGGAGATGCTGACTCAGCAGGTGGCTGCTGACCTTTCCCAGGATGTTTGCTGTGACTCACCGTGGGTATGGAGGAGCTCAAGGCCTGTTAGGTGTTAAGGATGTTGGGGGTGGGGGGGTGCTGGGCAGGGGAAGCTGACTGGTGGGGGGGGGCACCCCAGGCCTGGTCCCTGTAACCGCCCACTCACAGTCCAGTTACTAAGTCACTGTGGGCAGGACAGCAGAGAATGGGCGTTCCAGGAGGAAAGGAAGAGATGCAGACCCTCAGGGTGGGGTGGGGGATACTAACCATCACGCCTGGTTCCTTCTCATGGAGCCTGAAGGAGGAGGGCCCTGTTTCTGCTTGTCTTCAGTGAGCACCTACTGCTGTGGGCCAGATGCTGGGAGGGCAGAGTGAATAACCCCCTCCCTGCCCTCCTTCCCGTTGGAGGCTGGTGTGAGTGGTTTGTCCCCTCCCCTGCTCATGCCCTCTCCCTCAGCTCTGCTGGCTTGGAAAGGCTCCATGGTGGCCTCTGTGGGGGCTTTGAGGATGACAGCCACCCATAGCTACAAAAGGGGGTCCCTGTGTGAGGGCGGCAGAGGCAGAGGCCAGGGTGTGTGGTACACACCCCCTGGAGAGGGAGAGGCAAGGTCACTTTACCTGTTTCCATCTTCCTTCCCATCAACAGGCGCAGGCCCTTGGGGAAGCCTTAGGGACCCCCTTCACTGACAGAGATGGCAGCCAGTTGGGGACCCACATAAGTGATTGGACGTTATAAGTGATCTGGTCCTCAGAAGGACCAGAGGGCCTTCTGAGATCTCCTTCTCAAACCCCAAAGGATGGCAGCTGGGGGAGGACAGTGACTTGTCCAGAGCCCCCCGCCTGCCCCTCCTGGACAGTGTCCCCGGCTGTACTGTGTGGGCTCTGCCTCCAGATCGGCTCCCCAGAGGGCTTTCCCATGGTGTGGGGTGGGGTCTACAGCCCATAGAGCTCTTGTCCATGTTAGGGTGCCACTGAGCAAAAACATGGGTGTCCACAGAGGAGCCAGGAGCTAGGAGGCCCCCAACTTGGCCCTGTGTCTGCGTGTCCTGGATGCTGTTTTGAGTCCTATTCTCATATGCTTCCCCTCCTGGCTGTGGCCCCATTCCAGGCAGCCCTGCCAGCCTAGAACGCTCTAGAACTTGGAGAAAGCATGGCAGGATCCACAAAATAGTTCCTCCCTGTCCATTCTGGCCTTGACTCTATGTGTGCTTCCACACACCCCTGTGCGAGTTCCCTCCTTGATCTGAAGCCCAGCCAGCCTGTCCCCTGGGGTCAGCCTGAGGACTGTGGTGAGCAAGATGCCGGCCCGTGCACTTGCCAGTCCCTTGCAGTGAAATGCCTACTTTGATTCGCCTTTTGGGGTGTTCCCCCGACTCTGCTCCTACCTCGCTTCCCTTGAGCCCCTCTTATGATGTGTTCTGCTCCCTCTCCCGGGTACGCGTCCCTGAGGGACAGAGGCTGCCTCTCACCTTCTCTGTTGCCCTGCATACCCCAGCGCTCAGTGCGTGGTGCTGAGCAGGTGCTCCAGAGAGGCTGAGGGAAAGAAGCCAGCGTCCCCAGTTTGTGGGGCTTAGTGGAACTTCCCGCTCTCCATTCTAGAACAGGCTCTGTGTGCTTTCTTGCTTGCAGACCACTCTGTCTAGCTAACTTCCTCATGGCGGCTGTCTGTGTGCCTGCCACGAGGGTAGGGAGGTAAAGCAGTCTTTCTGTGGAGGACCTGTGAAGAGTGTCCAGAAGACTCTCTGTCACGTGATGGGGCCTGGACCAGGGTGGTGCTGTGCGGATGGGGGAGGCGGGGAGATTGGCCACGGGCTCTGGCTTTCTCTGCTCACGGTTTGTTTCTAGTGTCCTTGGTGTTCCCTGTGGTTTTCTCTGGGCCAGTTTGCAGGGACCCACGAGATCCCCTGGAGTCTCACCTTTCCTGGGGCTGCAGGGCCCTGGCAACAAAGTCTCCTCTGATCTTTTTGTCTCTTCCAGCCAGTTTTTGCTCTTACCCTTGGTATCTCCCATCACATGTGGGGGCGTTAGAAATGTATTTGGAGGGGGTGACCCAAGCCCCCCTCACTGCACACTTACAAGGGCCTCAGCAGCCCATAGACGCTTTTGTTTCCTCATGTTGTCAGGATGGACCTCTCAGCCAGTGCCCAGCTCCGCGGGCATCAGAGTGGGAGGACTGAGAGGTCTGGCCGTGGTCCGACAGTTCCGATGTGCAAATACAGCTCGTTTCCAAGCTTTGAAAGACTTGAATGCATTCCTGCTTTTCTTCCCTTGCTCTGACTCCCTTGGAGTCATTTTTTTATTTGTCCGTCAGGACCTTTATTCACTTATTCAACATGGATCCTCACTGCGTGTTACTCTGATCCAGGCTCCGAGGCTGCCCAGCTCACTGGGCCAGGGCCTTGGTTCCACACTGTAGGATGAGTATGAGGCCTGCTCAGATAATTGGGGGAGGAGGCCATTGGCACACCAGGAAGGCTGATGAAGGGACGTGGGATCCAGAGGAGGGAGGGCTGCTCTGGACTGGGAGTGGAAGCAGAGGACTCACGGGCTGAGTTCACCCCGCTGCTAGGCCTGGAAGAGCAGGGAGGGCTGAGTGTGTTGGATTGGAGTTGGGGTGGAGTGGGTGAGGGCGTTCAGGCGGAGGGGCATGTGGGAGCAAGGGCACGCGGTCCGCATAGCACAGGATGGGGCCAGTAGGGAATCTGGCCTGTTACCTGTTGGATAAATCAAGCTTTATTGGCACACAGCCGCACCCCATTATTTTTCCATGTGCTATGGGCAGAGCTGCCTAAAATACTCATGAACCTTTGCAGAAAATGTTTGCTTGCCTCCTGGTCCGGAGGAACCGTGGGCCCCGGTTTGGGGGAGAACACCAGGTACTTAGATGGGAAGGATGGGTGGGAAGACAATCTTACAGTCAAGCTGCAGTGGGGAGTGTGGAGGGAGCTCTGAGGGCCTTTGACTGGGGAGTGTGGTGGGGGGAGGATGAGCTCTGTGGTCTGAGACCTCCACCTGGGACCGCAGGTAGACCTTGGTTGGTAAGGGGGAGACACCTGTGGACCTGTTTGATTTTTGTCAGCATTGATAGTCGTAGGCAAGATGGTAGGGCTAGATGGGGGGGGAGGGTGGTGAGGAGTGGAGGGGAAGAGGCGTGAGTTACCGGGGGGCCTATCAAAGGGGAGGTGGCCAAGGACACTGAGATCTGGGACCGGGGCCAGGAACAGAAGCAGGGGACGCAGTGATCCTATGGATGCAACACTGGACTTGGTCCCCGGCACCTAGGCCAGACTGGCAGGGCCCTGGGACTGCCAGACCGAGCTCTGGAAGTGGGGACAGAGGTGGGCAGGGAGAAAGAGAAAGACAGTAATTCCTTCCAGCTGCTTGAGAAAAACCCCTCTGGGAGAAATTTCTAGAAGGATCAGCTTTGCCTTTGATGCCATTCTCCCTCTGTGTCTGAGCCCCTTCCCCCACTCCAGTCCCCCTGTGCTACCTGCTGCTCTCATCCTTCTGGAGGCAACCCACGCTACAGCCAAGGGCACAAAGGCTCTGCCCCCTGCCGTCCTTGCAGCCCAGAGCTATGCCCTTTGGGACACAGTAACCCCACAGCCCCTGAGCTAGCCTTGAGGAGAGAAAAGGCTCAGAGATGGAGCGGGAGCAGGGCAGGGGTTGAAGCAACTCACGTCTGTTCCCCTAAACTTGTTCCATAGGAGTCCAAGAAAACTGGGTGAGGTGGGTGTCACGGGCAGCCTTGATGGAGCCCAGCCTTAGAAGGCAGCCTGTAGCCTGGCAGATTCGGGGAGGGAGCAGCCTCTCCTGCTCCCCTTTCCTGAGCTGGCCCTGAGGTGACTTGTGTGGATGTTTATTTCTCTCCCTAGGTCGTGAGCGGCGCTGTGACTCATTCATCTTTGAAACCCCTTGCGGGTTCCGTGGGGGAAAGTTAATGATGGGCGAGAGAGGCAGTGGATCTGAGCCACCGGTCGTTTGGCCGTTACGTAGAGGAACCTTCTCTCTGTGCCTCGCCCACAGGCTGCTTTCAGAGAAGGTCAGCTGGTGGGCAAGCCCCCGCACGGCTCTGTGTGGCCAGGGCTGGGCGAGGGTCTCAGGGTGGCCCCTGGGGAGATTGCCGCAGCCTTCAGCATCCTCTCTGTGTCTGCTGGAAGTCAGGTGCTCCTGGCCAGCCCCTGTGTTTTGCTTCTCCAGTCTTCAGGTAGGGCAGGGGTAGCCCCAGGCTCCAGCTAGCCCTGGCTCTCACCTCCCGGCCCCATCCTGGGCCGGGCCTGCCTTCCTCAGAGGCCCTGCCTTAGGACGCAGAACCAAGCTTGGCTCAGCCTCATGCCTTGTGGGATTAAGGAGCCCTTATGCCGGTGCGGGGTCTTGCTGGGCCGTGTGCCCTGTCTCATGTAATCGTCACCATGGGTCAGCGAGGTACGTTGGTCTCGCCCTATTTTATGGATGGCGAAATTGATGTCACAGGAGATGAAGTGACTTGCCTGGGTCACCAGATGAACAGGACTTGAGTCCGGGCCTCTGGCCTCTCAGGCTCTTCCTTCCTCGCATCCGGGAGTCGTCCTGTGGGGATGAACACCAAGGATTAGGACCCTTTGGCTTAACAGGGAAAGGCTGGATGGGTCTGTGAGGACAAAAGTCTGTGAGTCAGATCTCCGAGCACCCGAAGGAAGTACTTGAGGACAGCAGGAGGAAGCCCCGGATGTCACCCTCGTGTTCAGCACACGTTCAGTTCAGTACGTGGCTGGCGGCCCCGGAGCCTGCTGGATTGACTTGTCATTGATTCAGAAGGACTTAGGTCCATGCTGTGGATGATGGATGCCCAGTGGGTGATGGGGGCAGGCCTAGGGGTCCTAGCCCTGGTCTTCATGGAGGCCAGTCCTCTCACACCAAAGTCCTTGTGGCTCCTGCCAGGGGCTCCCCTGGGGTTGGATTGCCTGGGGGCTGGCCCGGGGAGCTGTGCCCCTTTCTCCTGTTAACGTGGGTGTGAGGAGAGGATGGAGACATTTCCTGGGCAGCTTCCTCTCCTCCTCTGTTACCCTCCTCCTCCTCTGCTGCACCCTCCCTTCCTCTCCATTCAGTGCCTCCATTACCCTGTCCCTTCCGTTCTGCTTCTTCCACCTGCTCCTCCCTGTCTCCCCCTCCCCTGCCCCATTCCCTGCTGTCTGTGCTCCTTGGCTCCTCCTCGATACTCTCTTCCTCTCTTCCTGACTTCTTTCCCTTCTGCTCCTCCCCCACTGCGTTTTCCTCAAATATTTAGGCCCAGCCCCCTCTCCTCTCTGCTTTTAAGAGGAGCCTGTGGAGTCCACTCATTCTGAGGGGAAGCCCAGCCATAGGCCAACGGCTGGCTGCAGGGTGTCATTCAGATCTCACCCCTTCCCCTTGGGCTGAGCCTGTGGTGTCCCCATGCTCCTTTGTTTGCCGGGTAACCTGGGGTGCTGCCCTCCAGAGCCAGTGGGGGCCACACCTGTGCCAAGGACCCTGAGAGCTGGCATCCCATTGCAGAAGCCTCAGAGGTCACTTAGTTCACTTGTTTTCTCAAACCTTATTATTATTTTTTTTTGAAGCAGTATTTTTTAAGATCGGTTTTGCACGTAACTCCAATGCATAACACCAAAACAGAGTTAGTTTGGTTGGCGTGGGGGTGAGGACGTGGATCCTGACTGACTGATTTTACGTAGGTTGCATAGTGAGTGACACTGGGGGAGGGGACGCACCAGAAGAGGACTTGTGCTGGAGGGGACAGAGGCCTGCCAGACCACCGAACCAGTGACAGCAGGAAAGAACACAGGGCAGTGGGGGGTAGGGGGAGCTGGGCCACGTGGCACAAAATGCCACAGGTGCTTCGAGTTGCTCAAGGGGGGTTCCTGAGGGCAGATTGCTGAAGAAGAGGCCATTTGGATGGAAGACTGCACAGCCCCTAGGCAGGATGGGCAGGCTCTGTCCCTCAGTGGCCTCCCACCGCCCTGGCTGGAGCTCCGCTAGGTGGGGGTGGTAGAATCCAGTCCTTGGGTTCCGAAGAGCCCCACAAAGGTGGGGGCCTTGGCCGGGCTGGATCTTGGCAGCTGAAGTCACCGGCACTGTAGTTTTGAATGAGATCTTCCTGGGTCAGGTCCCCGGTTCCTTTCTTTTCCTGCTCATCGTCACCGTGCTCACGTCTCCACTGTTGGTAGAGACTTTGATTTTGGCTGGCCTCTGTGTGACAGCTGGGGTCCTGTTTAGCTGACCAGATGCCCTGGGTGGTAGATTGCCTGTGATGTTTAAGGGATTATTGATACTTCTGGCCAAGAGCAGCAATTTAGGAATAATTTCTTGGGCTTCCCAGTGCTTTTGGTGGCCAGAGCTTCTCCGCAAGGGCCTTGGGAACCAAGCTGTTCGAAGCCAGGGTAGAAACACCATGTCCCCCAGCTGGTTCCCATGGATCATTATGATGACGGTAACAAAGGATGGTTACTCCTGCACACTCTCCTGTCCTGCATCCAAGCGGTTATGCCAGGAGCAGAGAATCCTGGAATCATCAGCAAGCCAGCCTTCATTTCTCATTCCTTGCCTTGGCCGCTGAGCTCCCCCCGGGCCGCACATCTGTTTAGGGTGGCATGGCCAACACATGGCCCTGTGGCTCATGTCTTCCTCACCTGCACCAGTGGCAGACATCATTAATCAATTACAGTTTCCCACAAGCCCAGACAAGGGCTCATGATCTTCTTGGAGTTGGCACTTGGATCCCCGTTCTGCTCTATGACATTCATTCATTGATTCATCCTTTCATGCATCTAGGAGAGCATTCACTGAGCTGGGGTGATGAGCCAGACACTGCCCAATGCAAGGAAAAGAAACCATGGTCCCTGCCTCGTCAAAGAGCTCTGAGTATAGTTGACAGACATGCAAATGGTTTATTAATACCTAATGCCTTAAGTTGGGGAGCAGAGTTAGGAATCTCTTCTCCAGGAGCCCAGGGGAGACAGGACCTAAGTGTTGATGGTGTGAAAAAAGGCATAAGGGTCTTTTTGCTGCTTGGGATTCAGCTGGTATCTCCTCACACACCCTGTGCTTAATGATGCCAACAGTGGACGGCAAAGCCATATGTTATTTGGTCTCATTCAAGTCCTGGGACAAAGCTCGGCCAGAGAGCCAGCTCTGGTGGCCTGTCCTTACTAGCACCTTCTCTTCCACAGGAACAGGGGCTGAAGGCCAATAACTCCAAAGAGTTAAGCATGTGCTTCACAGAGGTGAGTGAGGGACAGAGCGGGGGATGGGCGCGGGGGCCAGAAGCGGGTGGGGTGTTTCCCAGGTGAGTCTCAGACTCACTTGCATAGGCCCGGCTAGTTGAGCTCTTGGTCTAGGCTGGGGTGGGCACTCACTGCTGGGGGTGCAGGCATGGCTGCAGGGGGGCCCTTGGCCGTCTCCTTGGGTGAGACACAAGCAGCTGCTCTGAGCAGAGGCCCTCTCAAGCCCTCCTGACTCTTTAGGACATGTGTCTGCATCTGCTCTCTGCTGGTTTTGTGATACTGAAGAGCTAGAGAGGTAAGGAAGCTTCAGCTTCTAGAGGAGGGGAGAGCTCGGACAGAGATAGGCAGGGAAGCTTCAAGGAGCAGAGGGATTCAAAGAAATTTAGGATCAGGAAGAACAGAGCTTCCCCACCTCTCCCTTCCCCTTTCCACTCTCCACTCCCCTCTCCTCCCCTCTCCCCTGCCCTCCTACTCCCCTCTCCTCCCCTCCTTCCTCTCTCCTCCATTCCCTCTCCTCTCCTCTCCAGGGTGCTTGTGGACCTTGGGAACTTCTTGAGATCTTAGTACTATACCCCCTCCTCTCTGGTTCATAGACCTCTGCCTCACTTGGCAACATCAGCCCATTTTCTTGGGGACTGCTGGCACTGCTGCCCTGGCTCCCGGAGCCCAGGGTTCAGGTCAGCTCCGTGGAAGCCTGGCTCCGTCTCCAGGCGAGCACAAAGCAGGGCCCCTGGGTGGACCCGGGAGAGCAGGGGATCGAGGACTCTACTTCTTGAGTCCTTTTCTTTGCCTGACCCCAGACCTGCTGACTCATTTGGTTTTCTGTCCTCTGTTGTGTCTTTGCTTCTGTCCCCCCACCCCTCCCATGTGCCTGACTGTAGCTCACGACCAATATCATCCCAGGGAGTAACAAGGTGATCAAACCTAACTCAGGCCCCTGCAGAGCCACACCGTCGGCTGCCTTGACCGCTGTCTCCTTCCTGATGCTGAAGCTGGCCTTATAGGCTCTGGGAATCAAGTCGGGAGATTTCTGGAAACTACACAGATGAGAACACCCACCAGGCAAAATGGAAACACACACAGACACACACACACACACACACACCTTGCAAAAAAATGTTTTCCCCCACCTTGTCTCTGAACCTGTCTCCTCCCAGGTTTCTTCTCTGGAGAGTTTTTCTAAACCAAACAGACAAGCAGGTGGGCAGCCTGAGAGCTGGCCCAGAGGTCCCTCGGCAGGGGAAACCCAGCGCTGAGGAAGGGCGTGGGGGTCTAGAAATGCCCTTCACTTTCTCCTGGTGTTTTCCTCTCTGGATCCTGCTGACGTAAGAGACCAAGACGACACCCCTGCAGCCCAAGGGACTCATGGCTGTGCTGATACGAACTGCGAGCAGGGTGGCGGCCCTTCTCCAGCTACCCACTCCGGGGACCTGCGGGGGGCCTGGCAGAGGGTGTCGGGGGGTGGGGCAGCGAAGCTGGCCGCTGGGGGTCCCACCGGGTCCCTTGGTACCCCCACCGGGCTTCGAGGATGGAGTTGATTTCACCCTCTCTGTCTGCGGGGTGAGTGGATCTGCATCTGACCTGGGAACCCCCAGCAAGGCCTGGGGAGGGCATGGCACTGGGCTCCCCGATGTGACCTGGAGGGGGGTGGCCAGGGCCAGCTCCAGGGGGCTTGGGAACTCAGCCCTCCTGGGACATCTCCTGGGGCAGAGGGAGGAAAGCTTGGGCACCAGCTCAAGGCTGCTGCTTCCTCCTCAGTGGCAGGAATTTTGAAATCAAATGATCCTTTGTTGGCTCTTTTGGTTTCTTGTGGGTCCATTTGGTGGGTTTCTCCCTCTTCCCCCACCCTAGGGAGAGGGGGCCCTGAGAGGGGCAGCAAAGAGCACGGTGGGACACCTGCCTGGCCCATGCTCTGGTGGCTGCAGCTCTCTCCTCCTCTCGGCTCCCTCTTTCTCTTTTCCACGTTCTCTCCTCATTTCCCAGACGAACGCCAACTCTATGTACATAACACGCCTCCTTTCTCAACATATATGTATATACACATCCATATACATATATTGTGTGGTTTCCCCTTTTTTTTCCTTTTTTTAAGAAGCAAAACTATGGAAATAATACCCCAACAGATGAACGAAAATGTATTATTGTAAAGTTTATTTTTTTTAATAATGTTGTCTATAATGGGGAAAAAAAAAGGAGATCAACTCCCTGTGTCTCTGCCCCTGTCGGGCTGACTGGGCTGTGGAGGGGGTTCCTGATCCGTATTCATACTTAGCCAAGGCTCCAATAAACATACTAGGAAGCAGTTTGCCTTCTGCCTCACTCTGGGCGTGCCTTCTCCCCCTGTTTTGTTCTTAGCCTAGTGCCGCCCCTTGGCCGCTTACCTGGGCTCTTGGCGGGCCTTGGGGAGGGTGTGTGCATGTCTGTGCATGTGCACACGTGTCTCCATCCGTCCTGTGTCTTTGGTGTGGGTGGTGGAGCTCCTTTAGGAGATGGTTTTCCACTTGGTGGATCTTGGCATCCTGGCCAGGCTGAGCCTGCTGGGCCCTTCTTCACCTGTCCTCTCCTGCCTCCCTTTACCAGTCAGTGCCAATGTGCTTTGGCCCCAGCCTTGAAGAGAAAAAGCAGTGGTGGGGATGGAGGGCCAGGAGACAACTTGACCTTGATGCCCTGGGTCTGTTTGGGTTTTAAGGCTGCCTGGGTGGTCCTATTAAGTGGTCCTGTTGGTGGTATCTTCCCACTGGGACTCCTGGCTTATGAAGGCTATGTGATTGTGAAGGCAGGGTCCGGCCTTCTGGGTCAGCCACCTCTGGCCTTACTCTGGGTCGAGGTGGCCGTGGAGTTTACTTGGGAATCCATGTTCTTTGTGAAGAGCGAAGACTGGTTAACTTAAAAAGCTTTGGGGGGAGAAGGCTCACAGAATCAGTGGAAGATGGGGGTACCAGGGGAGCCTAGGGCAGGAACCAAAGGACATCTGGAGGGACAGAAGGCATGATCTGTGGGGTCAGCATGCTGCTGCCTCTGGGATGAAGGATCACCAAGTGTTGCCCAACTGGCTGCACTGGGGCCTTGTGCCCACCTCCTGCTGCACTTTGGTGGGAGAGGAGAATATGTCATGTCTGGCATTCCTAGTGTGATATAAGCTCTTGCCTTGCATAACGAAGGAGAGGAAATCTCCTGAAATGAAACGGAGGCGCCATTAGGAAGGAGGAAGGGTTGTGGGGCAGCTTTACTCTGCCTGAAAACCTCTCCCTTTCCAGGTATCTCATAGCTGAAATTTTACTATTAAATATTCATTCCCGTGGTTGGGATGATTCCTGTTCTCCGTGATCCTCTCAAAATATGTAAATAAAACTAGGAAGGGCAAAAATGCTACTACCTTAGGTAAGTAGGTTAATGGTCTGAATGAATCTCAGTTAACATTTAGACATTTGGACCTAGACATTGAGATTGGGTTTGGGGGACAGTTCAGTGAAGGGGAGCAGGAACAGAATCAGGGGAAATGACATGGTAGGGGCTCCAGAGATGGAGCTGAGATTATTTTAGGGTTATTCTGGGGAGAGTCAGCTACATGAAGTGTAGGCTCACTGTGCCTTTATCCCAGTCAGCATAGTCTGTACAGTGTGCTTTCTTTGTCACTGTCCCTGGGGGATTCTGGGTCTGGGGCACGCATCAGTCTGCAATGAGGCCCCAGGACCTTGTCAGGACAGAGACCACATAGGAATGCTTTTTCCCACCCTGGAGAAGCTTCCAGCCTGGGACAGATTTGCTCAGCCAAGAACCCAGACATCTGCCTCCTGCCTGGCTCACGCTGGGCTGCCCTCCTCTAACGTAGCTAGGAGCACTCAGACTGGGCTGCAAGCCCAGTGGAGACTTGTAATGGCAGTGGATCCAAGAAGGCCAGTTCAGGATCACAGAGGACGCCGCATCAAGTGATCTGCGCCCAGGTTCTGAGCTGACCTCAGTGACAGGCTGCCTAGCTGGACCTCTGCCTTGTTCAGAGACCAGACGCTGGATCTTTATCAGTTCCCTGCATCCCACTTCCTATCTTCCTAACCTCTTTGCCAACACAGGTGTCTCAGGACTGAGCCCAACCCTGCTCTCTTAAGTCCTTCTAAGACATAAGCCCTGAATCCATCCTCAGGCCCCAGCTGGGTCCTGCTGTCTCCACCAGACCTTCTTGATGCCAAGCTTCTCCAGGGCTGCCAGAGTGACCAGCTGTCACCTGTGTCCGGGCTCTTGCCCACCCAGGGGCCCTTGGTTAGCCTCCCCTATGCTGCTTAACTGCTGGTCCCTGGGCTCCCTGGGTCCGATGGCCCACCTGTGATGGCTTAACTTCATGCCCGAGGACCTCATGGGGGACGGTGTGCATGTGCCTGTCCCTAGTTGCCAACCTTGTCCGAGAGACTGCCTAATGCCTGCAGGAGACAAAGACTTGCCTTTCTGCACGTAAGCGCGAAAGCCCCAGTATTGCCCTCCACTTCTCTGCCAGCCTTTTCTGACTTGAGAAGTGAGTTGCAGCTGGGTCTTCCCTCTCTTGTAGGCTAGGATACCAGGGGATAAAACTGGCCACACCCTCCGTGTTAATATCAGTAGATGTATTCATAGCCTGTTGCCCATTCTTTTAAAGTCTCAGTGGGGAGTAGATATTTATCTTTTAGAAACAGATTTAAATTTTTTAAGGAAAAACCAGTCATTTGGAGCCAAAACTGGTAAAAAGTTGATATCATAGTAATGGGTTTAAAAAGGCTGGTTGCTATCCTCTTGTTCAGCCTGGGTTATCTCACCTACGTTCTGTTAGATGATGCTGAAGGCCCTTCTCAACTCTGCATCAGCTGTGGACAGGGAGAGAGACATGGACAGACAGAGGCCCACACCCAGCGGCTCTTCCTGCCCAGGGAGCCACCCCTCGATCTGAGCAAGGCGGGACCAGCCCCATCTGCCCGCGTGGCCATTTGGAATTTCTAAGTTCAGATGTGTTTTCTAAAAACCCGGCCATGCTACTTCATCATTCACTAAAATGAGTGAACGGAAAGGGCTTTGAAACCTTCGCAAAGATGTGGTTTGTAGACTCAGGGCTGAGTAGGGAAGCATCAGTTAATCAGAACACGGATTTGCCATGTTCCACTTCTGGACTAATGTGCTTTTTTGGGCTGCACCTTACAGAGCAGAGAAAGGGCAGTTAACATTTTAGGAGGATTTTAATAGCGTTGCTCAAAACTGAAACAAAATGTGGATATTTAAAAAGACATGTACGTGAGATTTACGCATGCTTACGTAGCCCCCACCGTGTGCCAGACACGGTTCTAAAATTGCATGATCATGCCTTCATTTCATTTCCACGGGGACACAGTGAGGCTGGCTCTGTCTCCTCATTCTGCCAACGAACAGACTGAAGCACAGACGGGGTAAGCTGGCCCCAGTCGGGCAGAGGGTCAGTGGGGCTCAAGCATGGGGCCAGGCTGCAGCCCAGTGGAGCTGCCTCCTCTGTGCCCGCTCGGTGCTGGCCCACGGCTGGCCTGACGAAGGCAGTCCCTCCCCTGGGGGGCTCTAGGTAATCTGGGCTTATCGCCGTGCTTGTTCTCTCTCCAGCCTACCCGGCACACGGTGAGGGAGTTCTGTGAACAAAGCTCATGAGATCCAGGTGTGGACCGTGTGGGCTTAAGAAGGGGAGAATTGCAAGGACCATGCTCCCTGGGCGTGGCTGCCCCAGACACGGCTCATCCCAGGTCTGCCTTGGAGGGAGCCGTCCACCTCTTTGTGTGCTGGGATGGGTGTGGACCTTTGGGGAAACAGCTTTGGCCCGAAGAGGGCCTCTTGAGAAAGGAGCTTCACCATCTAGGAAGCTGCTTGTTGGATGCGGGATTGCTCTTGCCTTGCGGACACCGTGGTGTAGAGGAAAGAGGGTACATTTGGGGGTGAGGCGGATCTGAGTGTGCAGGACAGATCTGCCACTGGCTGGCTGGCTGATCACGTCCAGCATGAGCCTCAGGTTTCTCATCGGTAGAATGGGGATGGCCGTCCCTGCCTCAGCAGCACTTGTTGGGATTACGTGCCCAAGGGCTTGGTCCACGGTGGGCCATCTCCCTTCACTAGTGGGCACACCACGCAGAACCTCCGCAGATTCTCGGCACCTGCCCAGCCTGCCAGGGCTCCTCCGAGTAGCAGCCGGATTCCTGGTGGCAAACAAAGAACATGGTGGTCATTAGGACCCTGGACTGCCCTCTTTGAATGGTTGCCAACTGGGATTGAGAGGGCCGGAGGGGTGGGGGGGAAAGAAAAGGGAAACTTCTTTGTTATTTGTAAAGCAGAGTTGACTTGATCTATGAGTCACTGGGGACAGTGGCTACAGAACAGCCAAATGTCACGCTCTCTGGAGTCCTTTTGATTGGCCACCCCCTCTCCATGCATGAAGGTGCTGACATCTCAGCTCAAGGACACCAGGGCAAACGCATCTCGGGTCACCAGCTCCAAAAGGAGACGGGAGGCTGGGAGCACTGAGGGAGACCAGGAAGCACTGAGGGAGACAGGGAAGCACTGATCATGGGGCCTGAGGGCAGTGTCAGCACCCACGGGGGTCCTGGCAGTGAGCCCAGGGCAAGAGCAGAGCGACTTAGCTACCATGGGTTCTTGGGAACAACCTGTGGGGAGGGAGCCCCAGGCTCCTCTTTTGAGATGAAGTCTGAATCACCTCCACGTTTGCTGGGCAGAATTGGCTCTCCTCTGCGATTTCCCTATAGACATAAGGCTAGCAATGAGGTGTGAGTCTGGCCATGTTCAAGCTCACAGGCTCTCCTCAAGAAGTGTAGGGTACATCTGGAAGGGTGTCAGGGGGCTTGCATGTGAAGTTTGCCTGGCCGTCCACCAGCCAAGTCCCTGAACTTCTCTGAGCCGCAGGAAGGTTGCTCTAGATAAGAGTTCAGCCAACTTTTTTTCGGTAAAGGCACGGTAGTAAGGATCATAGGCTCTGTAGGTCCTGCTGTCTTGGCTGCCAGCTACTAACTTGGCCTTTCATATGACAATATGTAAATCACAGGTCCTGAATGCCTTCTAATAAAACTGTATTTGCCAAAGCAGACGCAGGCTGCACTTGGCTTAGGGGTCTTAGTTTGCCACTCCTTTCTCTCATTCATCTCTGAGACCAAGCTCTCCATCCCTGGTAGCCTGAGCACTGAACTTCGGTGGCGGGAGCGCTGAGGGGAGGCAGGGCTGGAATCATCCTGGGGTTGGAGGATGAGAAAGGGCAACCAGGACAAGGAGGTGAAATTGGTGGGAAGGAAGGGCCCCGTGCTAGATGGGAAAGAGGAGGGAAACCAGGTACCTTAGGGGCTGTGCTCACAGTGGGCTGGTCCGGTGTGTAGGGGCTTTGGGCCAGGCGGGCAGATGGGGCTGGCACTCACCTGCACTCAACTCAGCCACCGTGGGCCCACCCTGGGCCTGAGCAGGGGGCCACACTTGCTGGTTTGCACAAGGGCTCCCGAATGTGCTACAGCTGACCTGTGGCCAAGAGCAAGGAAGGGAAGCTGCTGTTCCAGGGCTGGGAGGGGAGAAGAGTCACACACGCACACAGAGAAGGTGGGGTGTGGCAGCCGGGGCCCCGAGAGCCCTCGTGTGACTGTTGGCAAGTCACTTACCTGGCTTGGGGTGCCCCCTTTCCTCATTGGCAAAGGGAAGGGTCAGAGGCAAGGCTCGCCAAGGCTCCTTCCCACAAGTGGGATTCTGTGGTTTTTATGACTGCGGGCTATTTCTGAACTCACCAGCCCGGCACAGAATGACTTCGAAGGAGACGGAATTCATCTCTCTCTCAATAAACACCGCCACCCGCTTGGTTGCTCCCATTTTTCACCCAGCGTCTCGTGCCGAGCTTCAGATGCCTGCCGTGGGGCTCGTTCTGGGTATGGCCGTGGTGACACCCCTCACGCTCTGCTCCATTTCTTCCCCTTTCAAGGCCGCATTTCCCAGAAAGTTGACACCTGCTGGGGCCACAGGGAGCTACGCCTACCAGGTCCTGCCTCCCCTTCCTGGGGAGGCCACTCTTGCGTCCCCATCTAACCTGGATGCTGCTTGGCCATCAGAGGTCACGGAGCTGTTTACCCTTGGGCCACCCAGGCCCGAAGTGACTCATCCTCGTCAAATATCTCCGCAGGATGAGTTTGCCTAGCCACCATGGCCGGCGTGATTTGGGGGTGAGGAAGCTCTTGCAGCCAGAAGAGAGGTGTCTGGGGAAACCTCCCCCGTGATTTTCTCTAGGTGCACAGTGGACTCCCCTTCTCTCCTCCCTGCCCAGCCTCATGCGTGACGTTGACAATTTGAAATAAAGGCTGCCGCTCTCACTCTACTTCATTTAAACACCAGAGCTCAGCCTGGCAGGCTGGACAAATCCTTGTGGGATGACACTTCTGACCTGGTCCATCCTTCACTTTTATCCTCTGTGGAAGATGAAAGGCCTTTTTTCCAGGGACCTCCACAACCTGAAATCGCTCTTAATTCTCCTTGTGTTAGAAAGCCGGGCGAGTGTGAGGCCACAGGACACGAAGGAGTCCAAAAGGCCTGCGTCCCGGAAGTTTCGTTTATAGCATTTCGACCTGGGAGCTGCTGAAATAACCTTCTCTTCCAAATGAGGCGATTTTATTGGCTCCTGAAAATGGTCTGGAGGGACTGTCGTTCCAGCGATGGGGTGACCCCTCAGCAGCCCCTCAAACCTACCCAGGCCCGTGCATCTCAGTGTCTGGGGCCTGCGCAACCGTGGAGAGGACCGGTCTAGAAAGACCACCAGGCGGTGGGAAGAGAGCTTGTGCGAGCAGCCTGGACTGCTTGGTCCCTGTCACCGGGGGCCATGGGGCTGAGCCCATGCATGGCCCTCATTCCTCTGGGTATTAGCTGAGGGCTTTCTCCATGCATCCTGGCACCTGCCCCCGAGCCTGCTGGGCAAAGACCCCATGTGTCTGGGGACAGTTCAGCCTGGTCTGGGCATCTCCGTGTGGACTCGGGGATTTGCAGCTGTGACATGAAATCTGATAGCGTCAGGACAGTGGGAGGACTGGTACTACCTCCTTCCAAACTGGGCTGTGGCATTGAGAGCAGAAGATGGGGCTCCCTGGGATCCCTCCAACTTCCACCCTGGGGGCTGCTGTCCCAGAGACCCTCCCCTTTTCTCTTCACTCCACCCTCTGTGGTTGGGCCAGGGCTGTGGCCTTGGACACGTCCTTGTGTGGAAGCCACTCCAGAACCTATCCTAGGGCAGGCGAATGTGGGTTTTGACTCTGGGTGGGTCTCAGCAGGTCAGCGGAGTCCGAGGGGCTGTGGGGGCGCCAGCAACTCAGGGTTATTGTCACAGTCATTCTTTTCCTGCAATTCTGTCTTTCCTCCTTCCCCTTTCCAGCGTCTTCCACTGGGCTGGTTTTCTCTGGTGTTGCCTGCTCATGCAGGAGTGTTTGTTCAGCCTCTGTAGGCCCTGGGGAAGTTAGGGCTTTCCTCCTCCAAGCCCTGTCCTTCTTGTCAGGTTGCTCTTCCTCTTAGCAGCCAGGCCCACCTGAGCGGCATCTTGGGGGATGTGTCCCCACAAAGTCCTTGAACTAGCTGCTCTCTGCTTCCATCTCCATTATCCCACCTGCACAGCCCCCGCCATCTGGTCCCACCCCTTGGCAGCATCCTATCTGGGGGCTGCGGAGTTGAGAGCAGGAACGATGGGACCCCCGTCAGCATGGTAGGCAGCCTCCCTCCACCCATGTGGCTTGCCCTAGAAGCGCCATCTCCCCCACTAGTAGCCTCTCTAAATTTTCTTGTGCATTTTCTCGCATCCCTCCATCAGCTTGGGCCAAACCCTTCTTGTTTGAATGAAATGGGAGGTCGAGGGAGATTCATCTAAATGAATAAAAAAATCACAAAAAATCTGAGCTTTAGAATCTTGCTTAACAAGTAATATGATCTATTTGTAGTAGGACAGAGCCCTTGTAATGGCCTGTGAGACCCATGGGATCTGGTTGGCCGCCTTCCCCCGTCCTTCCCAATCGCTCTCCCCTGCTCACTCACTCCAGCCGTGCTGCCTCCTTGCTGTTCTTTGGACATGCCCGGCTGGCTCCCCCTTAGGGTCCGTGCTATGGCTCTTCCATTTGGCTGGACTGTTCTTCTCCCAATCATTATAGCTCCCTTCCCTGCTCCCTCCTTCACGTCCCTGCTCACATGTCATGCAGTTCATGAGTCCTTTCTTGTCCAGGACACCTCTCTCAGCCCCCTCCTTCAGGACTTCCTGTTTCCTAACACTTCACTTCTCCAAGCACGAGTCACCTTCCGACAGACTATACATACGCATGTGTGTTCGTGTGTGGATGTATGTGTATGTGTATTGGGCATTTACGACCTGTCTCCTTCCACTACATTGTCAATTCCAAGAGGGCAGCATCTTCGGCTGTTGTTTTTCTGTTGCCTTCTCCAGGCCCCTGGAATAGTGCCTGGCAGAGGGGGAACCTCAGCGAAGGTTTGTTGATTGACTGGAAGAAAGTAGATCAGGAGTTTCAGTGGGTCCCAAGAGAACGTGCAGGTGGCACATTGAGAGCAAATAGGGTGTGGGAAGAACAGAATCCTGAATTAGCATATCAAAGCAGAAGCCCAGAGAGTGCTGTCCTGGGACAGCTTTTCCTTATTGTTGAAACCGGGACACCTGGGTGGCTCAGTCAGTTAAGTGTCTGCCTTTGGCTCAGGTCATGATCCCAGGATCCTGGGATCAAGTCCCGCTTTGGGCTCTCTGCTCAGCGGGAAGTCTGCTTCTCCCTCTGCCTGCTGCTTCCCCGGCTTGTGCTCTCTCTCTCTGCAAATAAATAAATCTTAAAAGAAAAAAGAAAAGAAACAAGTCCAGAACCTGTATTCTCTCCCAAGGCCACGCCGTGCGTTCTTAACAGCAGGGTTGAGCCTAGAGCTCAGGACTCTGTTGGTCTGATCCCCCTCCTTCCACCCCGAGCAATGGCTTCTTCTCTCAGATGGTTGTCTATATACCCTGCGATCTCATTTAAAAGAATTAATTTGCTTAGCAAACTCTTCTGGTGGGTAGGACAAAGGGAACTTTCCGTGGAGCGCATGAAGAGCGCGGATTTACGGTTGGCCAGATTTGATGAGGGTGTCTAAAGAGAGCCTTTGGCCGCCGATGGAGATGCGAACATCTGTTTTAAACAAATTCAGGGGAGTTCCTCTGCAGGAAGCTTATTTTATAATCAAGCTGGCACACATCTGGATTTCTCCATCCCGTCCCTCCAAATCACTGTGTGTCCTGGTTTACCCAGCCTCACGCTCCTAGTTAAAAAATTGGGAGGTTGGTAAGGAAAAACCCACCCAGGGTAGGAGCCTGAGCTGGGAAGGGTTAAAGAGGGGCCTGGAATGGAGAGACAGATAAGGGGGCAGGGGGCTTATTCACTCTGTGGAGCTCCTGATGATACTGGGGAAAATTAAGTCTTGCTTGTTCAGGTATGTGATTGAGAGAGGCCGTCGGCAGAGGGACGAGGAGCTCATGAGGAATCACCAGGCCATTATAGCGAGATCAGCAGCTGCCTCTTGAAATGGGAGGACATGGATACAATCTCAGGAAGGCGATAAAACGGAAAGGTTTTGGAGTGCCCTGGCGAACAAACAGACTCATACAAAGTCTGTTTGGGTGAGCAGCCTCTTTATCATAATGATCCCCCCAGCCACTGGTGATAGGGTGTGAGGGGTGCCAGTCAGGGGCCCAAAGTCAGGGGTTAGAGACAAAGCTCCCTGGCCTCCTGTCGGGGTCACAAAGCTGCTGACTTTTCAAGACAAAGGAGAAGTCAGGGACCAGGAACAGCAAACCCTGGGTCTTAAGTTTTTGAAATTTACTGGCAATCAACCTCAAAAAATGCCTCGTGTGCATGATACCAGGCTCTCCTCTCCATGCAGGGTGAGCCAGGCAGGCTGCATGCTGCCCGAGGGCCCATTCTCTCTTCCCTGTGCTCCTGTTCTGCTGTGAGCGGGGGACGGGTGTGTGTGCCCCAGTGGGGATATATACAAGCACACACGTACACATTTCTTCTTGCGGAACAGTGAGGGTGGGTGGAATCGTTCACTCTGACAATTCTCTGAACCGAACCTGAGTTCCTTTGTGGGAAGCCGACTGACTGACAAGTCGAAGGGCTGTGGGCTGAGATAGGGCGGGACCATGGAGACTCCGCTCCCCCACCCACCCCTGCAGCCACCCAGACCCACCACAGGTCTCAGGTGACCCGGGGACCACGGCTGGGCCTGGCAGCAGGCAGGGGGGAAGTGCACGCAGCAAGGGGGTTCCTGCTGCCTATCCATCTGACTTCCTGTCTCAAATCCAACTGAAAGCCCGTCAGTCCAGGGCATTTCTTTCAATGGTCCCTGTGATGGCCCTCTTCCTGCGATAATTGGCAACTAGTGAAGAATTTTGCTAAAGCCTTCATCTGGCCTTTAAAAATGTCATTGACTATTTGCACGTGAACTTAGAGAGAAATCACAAGAACAGTGGACAGGGAGAAAAGCATCCAGAAAGAAGGCTGTAGAGGGATTTCCTCTTTCACTTTAATTGGCTTCCCTGTGCCTGGGGGAGATTGCCTCACAATGAAAGACGGGTAGGATTTCAACACTGCATCCCTTTGAATGGAGTCTAGGAAGTATTTGCCCTTTGGGAAATTCTGCGCATGGCCCTCAGGGCGGTATTGAAGGGGCAATGTTCTTGAGATGGACAACAGGCAAAGGGCAGAGGAGTTCCAATGAGGTCCTCATCATTGAGGGTAGTCATTGGTGGGGACTTGAGAAAGAAAGAGAGGACGAGCAGTGGGAGGAGCAGAGGGAGAGGAAAAGAGAATCCCAAGTAGACTCTGCGATGAGCATGGAGTCTGATGCTGGGCTCGATCTCATGACCTCAAGATCACGACCTGAGCTGGAACCAAGAATCAGATGCTTAGCCGACTGCACCACCCAGCTGCCCCAGTTGGGGGCTTTTGACGGGGGCTGCTCCACTAGGATGGGCAAGGCTTTTTGCTGGGCCTGGAGGAAAAGGTGTGGGGGAGGCAGTTATCTGTCTGGGAGTCAGAAAGGCAAGGCTGTGGTCCCTGTCCTGGTCCGGGTGAACTTCCTTGTGTCTGCCTCAATTTCCTCTTCTGTCAATGAGTGGCTTGGAGCAGGTGCTCGGGCAAATCTAGAATGAGCCGAATGCGTGAGAGCTGTGGGTGGCCCACTGGAGCGTATGGGCCGCCTCAGTGTGGGCCAGGTCCATTTCCAGCTCCTTCAAAGACAAGCTCCCGCTAAGTCACCTTGGGAAGCCACCGAACCTCTGTCTCAATTTGTCTCCAGTAAAGGGGGTTAAGTGACCCTTATTTTAAAGAGTTGGGGATATTGAGTGAGCTAATGTAAATGTAGGGCAGGGCCTGGCAGAGTAGGCTCTTAACAGAACAGGTTGCCTTCTTGGGTCCTTATTTCCTCATGGTCCACACTGAAGTCTTTCTCACTCACTTGCTGCACCGGGTTGGAGAATTGGAAAGCCAGGTACGGCGCCCGTATGAGTTCGAGTCCCTGTGTAGGTAAGTACATTGAGGAATATTCTGGCATTCTACTCTTGCCTCTCCTGGGTGATCGCTGTAAGTCACAGCTGCCTGAAGGAGGTTTGCTGTGTTTGCAAGCCCATTCTGGAAGACGCTGCCTGTTACAGGCAAAGTCCCTGAAATATACTATCTTAGATTTTAGTACAGGAAAAATGAAGTCCTCCTTGATGTTAGACCACGAAGGAGCAGATCGTATTTCCCCTTTTGGCCTTGGTTGCCAGAAAACTCAATTAAATTTTGTACTTAGGAGCTGTAATGCTTGAAATGCTTGTACTACCTGACCTCTCTCACACATCCTTCAGGGAAACCTCTGATTCCCCAAGTCTGGGAAAGAGGCCCAGTTTAGTGCTTGTGGTGTTCAGGCTTTCCTCAGACAGAACACTGTCAGGCTGATGTCCTCCCTCCCTTTCTCTCAGCACTCACACATGTACACACACACACACACACACACACACACACACGCATGCACAATGCAGTCAACATATACATACACACGAGTATGTACATATACATATACATATGTATATGTACATATACATACAACATATACACACGAGTGCACGCATACATACGCATACACATGTAGGCGTGCGGGCTCACACATGTGCTCACCCCATGCCCAGCTGTAAGTTCCTTGAGGCCAGAGTACGTCTTTCAGCCCAGTACATGGGCACAGAACCCCTGGCATCTGAAATCTGTGAGATACTCAGTAAACGCCCATCGACTGAAGGTGAACGATTAAACAAGTGCTTGTATAAAACATCTCCGTCAGGCATCAGACGGATTCATCTCTTGTATTCAGTGGGGTTTGATCTTTTACGTTTCAATCTCCTACAGTTATTGCGCACCTCTCATTGTAAACACAACTCTGAAGCTTTTGGAATAATGTCGGGACAGGGATGTAAATAAACGCATGAATAACCCACTTTTCGGCCACAGCGCCTCGTGCGCAGCTCCAGCCTGAGAGCGCCCTCGGCTCCAGACCATAGACTCTGGAGTGGGGAGGGACTTGCATTTTCTCAGCTCTGTCGCTTCACCGCTCTGTGCTCTTGGGTGCACGGCTCTGCCTCTCCGACCTTCTGTTGTTTTATTTATAGAAGTGGAGGTGAAGCAATTTCCTTCCTAGGGCAGTGGGAGACTAAGACCATGTGGGAGAAGCGTGTCTGTCTGGCCCGTGGCGAACGCTCAGCAAGGGTTTGTGATGAAGGAGCCCCTCGTGGGGATGTGAAGCACCGATGTGTCCTGCTCGTCTAACTTCACCGGAAGCTCCTCGAGGCCGTACTTTGGGTGACGCTCCTTTCCTGCAAGCTGGACATACTTGTTCTACAAAGCCCCGAATGAACTACTGAACACCATTGGAGACACCGTGCAGACAAATACTGGTCTGGCTCTCGGACTCGGGGCACATGGACCTGGGAGGGGTCCTTGAGATCGGGAGTCTACCTCTCATTTTATGTGGGAGAATCGGGGTCCAGGTAGGTATACCAGGCCACACTTCTGGGTGGACGGCCCAGCCCAGACCCTGGGCTCCAGACACTAGGCAAGAACAGCTTCTCCTCTGTTGGGCCACTGGCCTGGATGGACTGAACCTGGCCGAGGACACTGGCCCTCCCAGGTCATGGCTTCGGGGTACCATCCCGAAGCTGCGTCAATTACCCGTGGCACAGGCTTGGAGCTCTATGTTTCTGAAGTGCTATTTCATAGCCGTGATTTTGTTTCATCCTCGCTGGGACTATGGGAAGCAGGCCGGTGGGTGTTTTCATCTGGATTCTCTGCAAGCAGCTTAAGGCCCAGAGAGGTCAAGTGCTGGGGTGGAGATCCCCCACCCAGCCAGCAGCACGGCTGGAGTAGAAAGTGCGGCTGGGAGACTGGTTCAGGGCTCTTTGCCCTGCACCCGGTGGGAGTGCCTCCAGAGGCTGCGTCTAGCAGCTGGCATGGTCTCTGAAGTTTGCTCTGAAGAAGGTCAGAGCCTGAATCCCAACCAGTCCAGCCTGCAGGAGCTGAGAAGGCCTGGCCTTCTGGTAGGGCCACCTCTGCCCGTGGCTTCCACGGGCTGATGGCGTCAGGGAAAGACAGGAAGCTTGGCTTTGAAGGCCTTGATTTGTTTCTGGGGCTGTGTTCAAAGTCAAGAGTTCTGACGGGCAGTGTAGCCGAAGACAGCGTTAATGTGGCAGGGGCTGGGGGGTGGCGCGGCACGGGGAGCAGAGGCTCTGAAGTTTGCCTCTGAAACTCTGTGGTGTAGGCACACAGGCCTCCGATCAGAGTGGCCACCCAGACGCACGCACGGATTGGCATTTAGCAACTTTCCAAATTCGAACTGCAGTATAAAATTAAACCCACATTTAAGGGCTTTTAAAGCATAGCCTATTTATTCAGTGGCTCTTTATGAAGCCCTCACCGATTTATAATCTATGTGGTAACTCACTCCACATTGCTAAGAGCTGGGTGTTAACCCTTATGTGGAAGAATCCTCTCTCTCCAGACACAGCCAGTCTCAGTAACCGGGGCCTGCAAGACAATGGAGGCCCAGGGGCCGGTGTGCCCTCAAGGAGGCAGACGGGCACCTAGTAGGGGGAGGTGATCTGCGTGCGCCCTCCACCTTGCCCCGATGACCTGCTTCTTCTCCTGGTCCTCTGGAAATCCCTGTGGGCCCGGAGCCTGAGATGTGGAAAATGTATTCATTCAGTACTATTTTTCTAGAGCCCACTCTGAGCTGACCAGGGGGGAGCCCAATGAGGACGAGCCTCGAAAGTCCCGATGGGCCAGCCCGCAAGTTGGGCTCCCCCTTCGCATGTATGGGAGACCGGTGCCATGAATTCTTAAGACCTCCCAACCCCCACCCCACACCTTCCCGGGGAGTGAAGAAAGATGGGGCAGCCCCATAGGAAGATCCCCAGGCTTTGGTTTAGCTCCTTCAGGTGGGCAGGCCGTACATTGCAGGTTTTCGATTAAGTCTGTCCCAGGGAGGAAAACCCTTTCCTGACACTTGGGCTTAATGTGGGCGACTTTCTCTGTGGTGTCCTTCTGGAGAACGACTTGGGCCTTAGGGGGAGTTTCTGCTACTTCTGTTGGGGAACATTTGTGCTAATAATTTGCAGTCTCAGTTATATAACCAGGCCTTTGTCAGCGGTTTTCTGATGGGACCTTATGTGAAGTTGGGGTTGGCTGTTCAGTAAGCATTTCTGAGGAATGCTCCAGAAAGCCCATGATTGTGCTTCCGGCCTGCTGGACTCCGTGTGCCACTGGGGCTCTAAGTCAGGCTTCTGAATCTTTGCGGTGCTCTGTGTCCCTGAGGCAGCGGCTCCTGAGACCCCGCTCAAGCCCGGAAATCCCGAGTGGGTCTGCATTGGCAGGGCCCAACACACCTAGCTCTGGCCTCAGCGGGAGCAGGGACGTTTATGGCAAGCGGCAGAGTGTGGTAGGAAGAATTCTCCTACAGGAAATGTCAGCCCAAGCTAGCCCCGCACTCTCTTGTTAAACATAGAGCCCCAGCTTCACACCTCATTATCTAAGATCTCATTAATGGCAACAATGGTAACTAACATTAACTGAGTGCCTTTTAGGCATTTTACCTGCATTATCTTATTTAATCCTATTCATGTTCCTATGAGGAGTTGGCATCATTCTCTCCATCTCATGAGCATGGAAACTGAGGCTGACGCGTTTAGTACCTCATCTGAGGTCACCTAGTCGTGAGTGGCGGTGGCAGATGGCCCGGATTTGAAGCGGCGGCCTCCTGCTTATTGCCTTGTTAGCTTGTCCATTGGCGCATGCGCAGACTGGATGTTTTCGGTAACTCTAGCTCTGAAATACAGATGAAGACCTTGCCCTGGAGAAGCTCAGAGTCTAAGCAGGGAGGCTGTCCTCAAAGCACACTATGTGGGCACAGCCGAGGGGAGGTGCTCAGGAGAGGGTGTGCAGAGCACACAGCCCCGGAGGGCCCCACGAGTGTAGGCTGAGCATCAGCGGCTGTTGGCTCAGGCTTCACCGAAGCAGGGGGTGCTTGAGCTGAGTCTGGAAGAGTGGGCAAGAGATGCCAGGCGACCCTGGGCACCCGGGGCACCCGACAGGAGGAACAGCCTGTGTGGACGTGCAGAGAGATGAGAGCTGGCGCTGCCACGGAGCACCCTGGGTTGTTTGGTGTGGCTGGCTATGACAGGCCCAGGACTAACGGCAGGCTCCTATGTCTGGAGGAAGTCTCATACGGATGGAAGGGAGGGCCTACACGGAAAGATAAGGGGAAAGTTAAGTCCATGGATCCCAACGTTGTGCTGAAGCCCATCTCTGCTATCCATCAATGCCTTTCTTTTTCACCTTTAAAACTTAAAACCCATTTGCATATGGTCCCCTTTGGTGTCAGTGTTGTAGCCTCTCACCTCACACATTAAGGAATTGCAAGCTGCTGAACCCAGCTGTGTGCTCTGGGGCATCTGGGAATCTCTTCCTCCTTGTAAGACCTCTTCCCCAGTCTTAGCACATGGGAAGCACGTTTAGTACTTGTACAAGTTTACTACTTGTAACTCGTCTCCATCGCTCCTTCCCGCTGCCCCCAATCACTACAGTGATACTGAGCTGTCTCAACCCTAAACTGGATGTTTAGGAGATTATGGAATTAGTGTGTCCTGCTCAACTTCTTCAGTGTCTCCTATGTCCTCTCAGAAAAATCTCAAGTAATAGGAGTGAACTAGGAACAGCTGGGATGAACGTTGGCCACAAACACTATCCTAGCAGGAAGGGCGGGGGAAACATGGTCAGTTCAGGCTTCACGCTCACCACGCTTATCCTCCCCTTCCACACCGGCCTCCAGACCCTCAGGCTGAGTCTCAATCTCTGCTGCCCACACCTCCACCTGTGTTCTTGAATGGGAAGTTTCCACTACCATGAAAAGGCCAGTACTCCCTGGGTTAATGTATATATTTAGTGTAATTCCAATAACATACCAATGAGTTTTGTTTTCCCCCCAGAATTAGACAAGGTATTTTAAAGTATATATGGAAATTTAAACCCCAAGAAATAACTAGAAAAAAAAAAAAAAAAAAGAGCAGGGAGTGGAGACTAGTCCTACCAGACAACTTGCAAACATGATACAACCTCTGTAACTGGAACAATGTGGCGGAAGCATAGAAAAATAGACCAAAGGGACAAAGGGACAGAATGCTTCCAAGATGGGCCAAGCACATATATAAGAAATTAGTAAATGATACAGGTGATACTGATATCAAATCAATATGGTAAAGATCAGGTGATAAATGATACAGGTGATACAGATACCAAATCAATATGGTAAAGATCAACTTTAAATAAAGGATATGGGGACCATAAAATAGCTATTTTTGGAAAAAGATGAATTTGGTTCTGTGCTTCATACCATGCATTGGGAAAATCTCCAGGTGCAACAAAGATTTAAATGTTAAACACATAAAATTGCCTTAAGGAAACACGGAGATCACCTTCGATGAGGACAGCCTTTCTAACTATGATTTAAAATCTAGAAGCCAAGGAAAAGATGGGTAAGGAATCTATCAAAATCCTAGAGGAGAACATAGGCAGTAACCTTTTCAACATTGGCCACAGCAACTTCTTTCAAGACATGTCTCCAAAGGGAAAGGAAACAAAAGCGAAAACGAACTCTTAGGATTTCATCAAGATCAAAAGCTTCTGCACAGTAAAGGAAACAGTCAACAAAACAAAGAGGCAACCCATGGAATGGGAGGAGGTATTTGCAAATGACACTACAAAGGGCTGATATCCAAGATCTATAAAGAACTCCTCAAACTCAACACTCAAAAAACAGATAATCACATCAGAAAATGGGCAGAAGACACGAACAGACACTTCTCCAAAGAAGTTATGCAAATGGCTAACTGACACATGAAAAAATGTTCATCATCACTAGCCATCAGGGAGATTAAAATTAAAACCACATTGAGATACACCTTACACCAGTTAGAATGGCCAAAATCAACAAGACAGGAAACAACATGTGTTGGAGAAGATGTGGAGAAAGGGGAACCCTCTTACACTGTTGATAGGAATGCAGGTTGGTGCAGCCACTTTGGAAAACAGTGTGGAGATTCCTTAAGAAATTAAAAACAGAGCTACCCTATGACCCTGCAATTGCACTACTGGGTATTTATCCCAAAGATACAGATGTAGTGAAAAGAAGGGCCATCTGTACCCCAATGTTCATAACAGCAATGGCCACAGTCGCCAAACTGTGGAAAGAGCCAAGATGCCCTTCAACAGACGAATGGATAAAGATATGGTCCATATATACAAGGGAGTTCTATGCCTCCATCAGAAAGGATGAATACCCAACTTTTGTATCAACATGGGCAGGACTGGAGGAGATTATGCTGAATGAAATAAGTCAAGCAGAGAGAGTCAATTATCATATGGTTTCACTTACTTGTGGGAGCTTAAGGAATAACACGGAGGACATTAGGTGAAGGAAAGCAAAAGTGAGTTGGGGGAAATCGGAGGGGGAGACGAAAGATAAGAGACTGTGGACTCAGAAACAAACTGAGGGTTTTGGACGGGAGGGGGGTGGGGGGATGGGTGAGCCTGGTGGTGGGTATTAAGGAGGGCATGTCTTACATGGAGCACTGGGTGTGGTGCATAAACAATGAATCTTGGAACACTGAAAAAATAAAATAAAATAAAATAAAGAAAAGATGGATAAATCTGATTAAGTAAGAATAAAAAGTTTATGCATGTCTGAAACACCATAAGTAGAGTCAAAAGTTAAATGGCAAACTGAGAAAAAGTATTTGCAATGCATCTCACAATGAGCTAATCCTTCTGACATGACAAGAATGAGAAATCAGGAAGTTCCATAACCCAGTAGGAAAATGGACAAGGGATATGAACACCGAGCTCACAAAACAGAAATGCAAATGGTCTTTTCCTCTTTCAACAGAAGCACACCCTGTTCATAATGGGAGGAATACAAATGACAACGATGCCAGGAGATACCAGTTTTTACCTCTCAGCTCTGGCAAAAATCCCAAATCTTGACAAAACACAGTGCTGGCTAAATTGTGGGGAAGCACACGTCCTCTGCAGTCGCTGGTGGGGTATAAGGTGGGGTGCTTCCCTGGGTGAGACCCTGGTAATGTCTCCCCGCATCTCAAATGCATCTGTCCTTCCACCCAGCCTTCCCATTTGTGGGGGTCTAGCCCACAGACACAGCTGCACAGGTGTGACGTCACCTATGTACAAAATCATTTTGTACAACGATGGCATTGCAGCTGCCCTGGCACTGGGGACACACCCATGTCTGGCAACAGGGGAAGGGAGGAATACACTACGGTACGTCTACCCAGGGGAAAACTGCAGCAGTGAGAAAGAGGGAAATCTCTGTGTAGGCATGTGTGGACAGCTCCAGGATATTGTTAAGTGAAGAACGCTAGGTAGAGAACATGTAAACAGTATCATATCTTCTGTGGAAAAATGGGAAGAAATAAGAATATATATACTCATTTGTGCTTGTGTCTGTATGAAGAAACATTGGGGGAAGAACAGGGATTGAACCAAAGGTGGTGGCGAACAGGGGAGGTATGGGGCAAAGTTTCCCTGGATTTCTTTTTTTATTTAGTCTGGGCTTTTGATGAATACATGTTTTATCTGACTTGTCCTGGAAGTCTGTATGTTCTAACCTAGCTTGATCATAAGAATCACTTGGGTTACTTGTTAAAATTAATCCAGAGCCCAGCCCTCCGTCTGCAATGGGCCCTGGGAGTATGCATTTGCCCATGAGCACCAGGTTATCCTTGGAGGGGGAACCTAGGGGAGTGCTCAAGCCCATCCATGCCCGTGGGAGCCAAGCAGACAAGACTAACCCAGTATCACAACCCAGGTCCCGGTTTCCAGTGGGATGGGCGTGGAAATCTTGCTCCTTCCCCTAGGGATCCTGCTCTGCTCCCCCATGGGGCTGGTCCTCCCATCCCGCAGAGAAGCACTGCTATTAGGTGCCTTTCTCCAGCAATCAAAAGCATGTTGGATTTCATTCTCCATGGTTTTGCATTATGAAAATGACATAAATTAATTTTGTTTTTAAATATGAAATATAATACTCTTGAACATCGTTTTTCAAACTACCCCTACCCTGGCCTGTTCCCCCAGGAATTCTGAAAGCTCCAATGGCTATCCCTATGCACCCACCCAGCAATGTTCCTCTCCTACCCCCAAACCTTGCTCAAGGAAACTGGTGGAAACTGATGGAAGATGCTTCAAGGGGTCCTTCCTCTCCTTCCAGGAAGCACTGCCTCCATGTTGGTGGAGGGGATAATTCAGAGGGAGCCCCTAGTCCTGAAAGGCAGGCAGTGGGTCACTGTGGCAGTGCAGTAGCCTTGGGGCGGATCTCTTGGCACCAGGCCATCTCCCCTTTCTTTCCTTCTGGACCTCTCCTCCCTGTCCCACAGACTGTGTGTCCCTAGGGCTGTGTGTCCCACAGGCCGGTCACCTCTGCTGCCTCACCTCCCTGCTGACTAGGCATGTAAACCTCCCCTTCCTTTTTTACAGGAGGGTTTTTATAATTAATAAACTAATTAATTAACTAATTTTTTAGGGAGAGAGAGAATGTGTGAGCAGGAGGTGGGGGGCAGAGGGAGAGGGAGAGAGCGAATCCGTAAACAGGCTCCATGCCCAGCGTGAAGCCTGACGTGGGACTCGATCTCACGACCCTGAGATCATGATCTGAGCTGAAACAAGAGTTGGATGCTTAACTGAGCCACCCAGTTGCCTCCTTTGTAAGGGTGTTATTGGTAATTGTTATGGGGGAGCCTAAGGAGGAATGTAAGTCATGACCACGCAGGAGGTACGGAGGCAGAGGAAACAACAAGACCATGGTCTCCGTCCTCAGGCGTTGGTTTGGAAGCCCTCTCTGGGATGCACCCTGGAAGTTAGGGAGGTGTTGATGGAGACCCCCGTACCGAGTGTTGGCCCTGGAAGCCCCTCAGCTCCCGAGAACGTGCCAGGAGGACCCGGAGGGGCTCTGGCTGAGCGGCATCCAGCAAGGGCTCCCTGTGGGCCCACAGCCAGAAGGGCAAGACAGGGAAAGGAACGTGGGCTTCGCGCTGTGGAGGCCAGCGTCCCCAGGGGTAGGGGTGGTTTCCGCAGCCTGGCCCTTTGCCCCATCCTCCCTCAGCTGCTCTTGCAGCCTGGTTGTTTTTGAGTGTGGGTGTTTGTTATTGTTTTTGTTTTTTTGGTGTCAGGAGGAAAAAGTCTGTTTCCTTCCTGTTTCTCTCTGAAGTCCCCAAGGACTAATGAGAGTGTGTCCTGGAAAAACCTGCGTTTTCCAACAGAATGTGCTAACAGCAAGGAATCACGAGCCAGAGATCACTTCGGCCAAACCCGGCCTGGGTAGGCGTTGGGTGTGTGGTGCTGGCAAGAAGGGCTCCCCCCCTCCCCCTCTCGCCGGCACCCTACCCTGCCTGGATTCCTCCTGCGACCCCTGCACCCCACCGGCAGAACATCTCACAGAAGGAGTAGCTGTGAGACTGCGGGTGTGCCCCTTCTCCTCTGCAGGACTCAGTTTCCTCTCCGGTGGAATGGGGGGCTGCTCTGGGTCCCTCTCCGGAGCCCCTGCGGCTGCTGTTCCTGCCTGGCACCTCTCTGCAGCGAGCATTTGGGGTAAAGAGAAGCCCCTGGCCCTAGAGGACGGAGTAGCTTTGGCTGGACTTCCTAACATGGCCGGAGCAGAGCACGTGCCTGCAGGCTCAAAGAGGAAGCTCCGGGCTATGATGGGCCAGCTCTCCCCAGGCTGACAGACTGTGCATGAGGGGGTGCGGTGGGGGAGGGCCTGGCTGCCGCTCGCCCCTCCCCCGCACCAACCTCTCACTGGTTTGTTCTCAGTGTGGCTTTGAACCTTCCTCACTGAGGGAGCATCAACAACGGCTCAAGCTTCAACCCCATCTGGAAACGGACACTTCGTTCCACGAATCTCATCCCAGTGTGCAGGAGTTCAGGCTCATTTCCTGCCATCCCCCTCACTCTCTCTTGGCTGGATGGAGAGCAGCCCATTCTCCCAGGTTCCAGAGCCAAAGCAATAGGGGGACATCCAGATTGATGACCCCAGCTTGGTTCCCCGAGGGCCAGGGAGGGAAGTCTGGAGAAGCTCCAGAGACTGGAATGCTTAGGAACGTTCTCGTAGGGAAGAGCCCAGAGCGCTCTGATATAAACAGAAGGACTGGCATGCGTACAAGGAACCGCTGCCCACAGAGATGAGTCTGTGGCAGCCGAGGTGTCTTGGGAATGTTCCTACTTTCCTTTGTGTCCCCCTCCCAACCTCTTCAGGTGTCCTTTCTCTCGTTGACCCTGTCTTTACCTCTCATGCCGGCTGACACGGCCTGCTGTTTCCCGAGGCCTCCACCACAGAGCTCTGCTCCCTGTGCTTGTACTCCTGTGTTCTTTTAACACACACTGGAGGGCGCCTGTTGTCAGTGGGGGCACGGCGGCCCTGCCTCTGGGGGACCAGGAGGGCTGCCTGGCCTGCCCACGGTCTATGGCGTTCAGCAGAGGCCACTCACTCCTTCCCGTCCACCAAGTTCGTGTGCTTGCAGAATCCTGATGTTTCCAGGAGAGCAAATAAATGGAAAAAATGCACGTTGAGACGTGAAGTCCCCAGTCGTTCTCCCTGGGGTTCCTTCCACCTTCCACAAGGGAGTTGAGAATCACACGTCCTGGAGGGAAGGATCCTTTCTCGCGTCTCTGGTTCCTCTAGTTTCAGCCCCTCTCCTTTCCGAATCATCTACCTGCTCCTTCCCGTTGAAGAGCGGCTGGAGTCTCGCGTAGAGATCAACATACGGTGTGCACGCGTGTGCGTGTGTGCATATGTGTGTGCTTGAACACTATTTTTGGAAAGAGGAGGCGCTGGGAGTCCAGAGACCTGGATTCAGATTGCAGTTAATTAGCTTTGTGACCTGGGGTGATTCATCCCACCTCTCCGGACCTCAGTTTCCTTATAAAAGAAGGTAATACTGTCTGCCCTGTTCCCTTCGTGAAAAGTCACCCGAGGAGATGATCAGAGAGTGTCTGCAGATGTTTTACCAATGCTGACAAGATGCCTTCTGGATACTAGGGATCGCCCTTGCTCACCCAGCCGTGCTCGGTGATACTGGCCTCGCACCATATGGCAGTCTGGAACTGATTAGCAGTGGGGGTTCCCTCCGCCCTCAATCCCGCAGACACCCACGCTGTGATTCTGTGAGTCCCTTCCTGGCTCCGGTGAGCTTCCAACGCCTGACGAGGGTAGCCCTGGGGTCTGGGAGCTGCTTCCCAAAGTGCCAGGAAGCAAGGGCCTCTTCGTGCCCTTGCTCTGGGCTCTTTGTCCATGACTGCGGAGGATAGGAGTATAAGGCTGACTCCTGGCCTCAGCATCCGCACATCTCGGGTGTGAGATGGACCCTGAGAGCCATGCTGAGGTTACCTTCCTGGGCCTGGCCGAAGCCGCCCTCACCCTGCCTCCTTCCTCCTTACAGATTTCTCCGGGGAGCACACCCCTGGGAAGTCGCTTCCTCATGAATCTTGGCTTGGAATGCTGGGATCCGGTTCTAGGGAGCTTGACCCCGGGGGGAAAACTTTCTGGTGATAATGAGCTGTTACATTTTAGCGGAGAAGGAAGAGTGAAGAGGAAGAGGACGTGGTTGAATAGTGACTAAGCACCAACTCTATGCCAAGGCCCTGTGTTAAATGTCTAATATGTCACCTGATCCTCAAAAAAAAAACCCCTTGTATGATTGCTATACTTCCTGTTTCACGGTTGAAGAGACTGAAGCTCGGAGAGCTCAATACCCAGGTAACAAAGTTAGCAAGTGACCCTTGCACCTCGGGTTCCACACTCTCTGCCTCATTCTGTTGCCTCCCTGGTCTGCCGTGATTTTGAGGTGCCTGGGGCTGGTTTTGGGGGACAACTATGTGCAAGGGATCTCCTTGGGCTGGACTGGGCCTGAGTATAGCCCTATAGTCATATCCTGAACTGTGGGACAACCTCAGGAGCTCTTTGTTTATGTTCTAGAGAATAATAGGTGTGTGTGTGGGGTGTGCACATGTGCATGTGTGGGCATGTGTGTGTGCACACATGCGTGTGTGCTTTGTGTGTGCGTGTGTGCAGAGGGTGGGGCTGGGGCAGAGGGCACTCTTTTACCCTGCTAAGGAGGTTTAATTATCAGCTGCTTTTCAAGGGTTTTGAGGGTGACAGGTTGGGGAGACGAGCTGGTTTTTAATGTCACCTGTCATAACCTGCTCTAGGGCCAATTAGATGCCTTTTGTCTTCCCATCTTCACTGTTTATGGTGAGTTCCCTCTCTCAACCAGGCACTGACACTCTGCTACACCTCCAGCCAGAGGGAGGGAGTTGGGGAGCAGCTGTTAATTTTTCTCCTTGCCCTTTCTCAAGAAAGAAGATATGGATGTCCTCCTAGGGTGCAGGACAAATGATGGACAAAAAACTTTGTGATCTTGAACCACTCTGACCGTCTGCTTTCGGGGCCTCTATTTATTCACCTGTAAAATGAACATGGTCGCACCTGCCTGGCCTTCTTCACGCAGCTGGTGGAGAGTGAGAGAGCAGGCACAGAAGCGCTAGCAGGGAGACACCCCCTAGAAAGTTGGGGGCTCCCTCTGCATCTCGGCCTTCTGGCACCAGTGGGAGAGCACTGGGCCCTCCCTGGAGTTGCCCGCGGGGTGGGGATTAGACTCCACACTGCAGGTGGACCCTCCACAGGGCAGGGCACCCCTAGGTGCTATGCAGGCTGGTTCGCCCCTCCCTGAACAGCCCTGTAAATTGCCGGGGCCGAATTCTGCACACACCTCAGTGGAAGGGGAATTATTTGCCAGATATACAGTGTCTGCGAGAAGGGCCTCTTATGAGTCAGTGTTCAAATATGTTACTGGCTCAATAAACAGAGGTTTGTTGTAAATTAAGGAAAGGAAGCAAGGGGCTGCGACAGCCCTTGTTCACCTACTGCTTTCTATTAGCAACACTTTCCCCTTAAGTAGTACATAATTCCCCGGGAGCTGCTGGGCAGGCAACTTAGAAGGGGGGATGTAATTACATTGTTAGGTATTTAGACCTACACAATAAGGTCAAGAGAGGACCAGGGGCAGCCCCTGGGGGGTTTGGCTGGGCTCCCCAGACAGGAACGTCCTTTGAGCAAAATTCAGGCTGGGGTGGTGAGGGGCAGTACCGGCTGGCAAGGGCAGGGGCAGCCTGGGAGACCAGGCTCTATCTAACTCTCATCACTGGGACACAGCCGGGTTGCTAGGCTTATGGTTCCCCGGGGGAGCCCTGTGCCGGTTGATTGGCAGGCTGCTGGCAAGGTGTAGTCGTTGCTGGCAGAGACAGTGGGTTGGCACCAAGGCTGCCCAGACACGGCTTCAGCCTGGATGAATGAAGCCTGCCGGGAGGATGGAGGGGTCTAAAGAAAGGGATGTTGTGGGGTGAGGGGAGCCCTGGGCGAAAATCCAAACAGGCTGTGTTTGCCTCAGAGGGAGCTCTCTAGGGAGCTGGCTGGCTGGGGAGTCTTGCCCCTGGGGGGCATTTTCTGGCATGTTCCACTCCCCAGCTCTTTCTGGGCAGGCCCCTTTAGGACCCCATCCCATCCACAGCCCCAGATTCTGAGCCAGTCCTGCCTGAGGCAGGAAGGACCCGGGTTTTTCAGCCATCCTCTTCCTTTCTTGCTCCCCAGCCACATGGGAGGTCTTAAGTTAGGCGTCCTGGGTCAAACTATGGGGCGTGAGTGGCCTCTCCGGTGTTTGACGTAACTGCCCATGCAGGTCTACACTGAGATGTCATCCTCGCAGCAGTCCCTACGCAGCACCCCATGAGGTTGCTGCCGGGTCATCCCTGCTCCTTTTCAGATGTCGACCTCCTCTTCACTGTATACCGGGGGAATGATATTTAGAAAGAAGGGAGGGCATCCTCAATCCCTCAGTCCTTTGAGTAGACCCTGGGGTACTCTCAGTGACTTAGGGACATGAGATTGTGACATTCTAGAGACAGGATGAGGCTCCAGAGAGATGTGTTTGTCCTCTTCCTGGGGCAGTGGCCAAGGAAAGACCAAGCTGCCTGAGTGGGGGTGGGGAGGAGAACAAAGAGGAAATGGAAGAGTGTGCTGATAGCCCACAAATTTCCCCACCATAATGGAGAATGTCAGAATTAACAGGGACCTTGACCAGCTTCTATTCAGCCCCCTAGTCTCTAGATAGACGTCCAAAGCCCACAGTTTGCTAGCTTCTTAGTGGCAGAGGATGCCTTCTTGTGGCAGAAGCGTTTACAGAATACCGGAATGTGCCCGGCATGCGGTAGATGACTATTATATTTTAATTGGGTGAATGAATAAATGAATGAGTGAGTGGCAGGTGGCATCAGTGGCTGGTGAGGGAGGAGGAGATTCGACTAGGGCTCTACAGCTCCTGCCTTTATCTTTTCCTCCCTCCCTCCCTGGTCGTGTCATGGCATGCGAGGACAATGATAACACAGTAGGGAGTTCTAGAATAAATGTGGGAGGATATTTGCAACCAGAGGGCAGCCCCCGCCCAGGTGCCACTAGGGCTTCAGGGCTCCACGTCACATGCTGTAACCCACTCTTGCCCCACCAGTGTGCTGTTGCAGGTGGGTTGAGAAGCTCTGGTGGTCTCCTTGCTCAACCAGGGCTATGGAGCTGGCGAGAAGCACATGCAGGCCTTAGGGGTTGGGGATCAGCTGGAGCAGAAGAGAGACTGGTCATTTCTATTCCAGGCTGCAAAGGAGAGAAGAGCTCATTTGGCTCGTAGCACAGAGCTCTGTCCCACCACCGATCACCGTTACAGCTCTGCACTAGAGCAGTTCAGAGATTGAAGGCCAGGTAGGGCCCTTATAGGAGCACTGACATTGCCTACTAGGAGCTCATCAGTGTTGTCCCTCCCGCTTAGGTCCCCTGCCCTACACCCCCCTCTCTTAAGTAAGCACAGTTAGCTGAACAGTTTCTGCCCCACTGTTCTGAATGCAAGATTGTCCTCAAGATGGCAGGTATAAAGGAGAGCTCACCTCAGTTCAACTGGGGGTGAGGGGAGGGCTTTTTGGAAAATGTTTGTTCTAGAGGCTTCTCTGTCCAACGTCCAGTCTTATCTTCCCAGGTTTGATTAGAAGCCTGCATGCCCTCTGAGTCTCTTTTCTATTTACCTTCTTATTTAGTTAAGTCTTCTCTACACTCCTTGAGCCCAGGGAAATGGCTTCTTGTAAGGGAACTCAGTCACTCGACTCCAGGGAGAATGAAGAGCACCCCATCGTAGAGCCATGAGCACGGGGCCTGCCCCCAAGATGGTTCTCCAGGCCTGTTCTGCCTCTTAACAGCAAGCCTATATAACCCATAACGAAACTTCTCCAGAAGTCACTAACTTTTACTCTTCTCCCACTCTGGGGCTCATTCACTCTGGGCATACTCTGCAGAGTATGCCTATGGCATACTCTGATATGGTGGGAGGATCATGGGCCCAGGACAAAAACACCTCCTTGGAAGCCTGGCTCTGTCGTATGATCTTGGGCTGCTCAACCTCTCTGTGTTTATTTTTACCAAACTTAAAATAAATAATGGGGTGAGGATTATGTGATAATCTGTAAAGGTACTTTGCACATCCGAAACCACTATGGAAGTATTGGTTATGATTATTTAGTTAGACCCTGGGAACATCCTAGCTGAGCAAGTAGCTAGTCAACTTGTCAGAAGAACCAGTCTGTAAAGGACAGACTTTCACCTTCCCTATTTCAAACCCTGGTTGAGGAAGTGCTGAGGTAGGGTTGGGGGTGGGCTCTAAGACGAACGCCACTGACTTGCACTTGGCCTTCATGAGACGGGCACTTCACAGATGCTTACCAAACACCTGTTACAAGTGGCACCTGGGTATAGCAGAGGAGAAAACGGACAGAGTGCAGGTCCAATAAGAAAATGCCAAAGTGGGATCAGATTTCTTGCGAAAGGAGTGAGGAAAGGCAGGAAAGCCGTCCTGTGGTGATGCAGACCAGATAACCTGCAGGACAGAGGGAAGGAAGGAAGCTTGGGGTGGAAAGAGCTTCTGACCAAAGCACAGTTCCAGGACTGGTTGGGCCTGGCTGGTAGGGAGTCCTTGAACCAAATTTGGCCCTCAGAAGTGTTTTGCATTTTGCTGGATTGGGCCCACCTTAGTGCCTGCTGTGCTCAGCTGCTGGCTAGGAGCAGTCCCTGAAAAGTGTGGACTCCATATGAACATGGTGGTGGGTCCCAAAGGGCAGAACTCAGACTTGGTCAATTATGCTTCTCATGGCAGAGATCTCAATGACACATTTTCATGCAACAGACAAAAGTTCTTATTCTCATGGGTTGCAAGAAGACAGATAGTACTCTGTAGATGTAATAAATGAACTAACAATACAAGTCCCTGAGTACTATGCAAAAATAGGGTGGTATAAAGGGGATCAGAAGTGCTAGGGTGGGCATTTTTACAACTTAACTAGGGTGGGCAGAGCAGGTCTCCTCCTCAAGTCCTGAAGCAAAGCCCTGAAGAAAGTGAGGGAGTAGTTAGTTAGGTGGGTATATGGGGAAGAATGTTCTCTGAAGAGCCAGTGAAAAGACCCTGAAGTAGGAGCACACCTGGCGTGTATGAAGAACACCAAGGAAGCCCTCATGTGTGGAATGGAGTGGGCCAAGAGGAGACTGATAGAAGAGGTGTCTGAGATGGGGAGGCCTGTTGACCACTGTAAAGATGCGGTTTTTGCTCCAAGTGACATGAAGAGATTTTGGAGGGTTCGAGGAGGGGAGTGACGTGATCCTACATCTTAAAAGGATCAGTCTGTCCTTGAGTTGAGAGTAGGCTCCAGGCAGCCAAGATAGAAGACTGGAGACCAGCAGCTGGGAAGCGATGACATTGCTTCAGATGAGAGACAGGGGTGACTTGGGGCAGGGCAGTGTCAGCAGAGCCAGTGAGAGGTAAGGAGTCAGGTTCCGGATGTATTCTGAAGGGAGAACCAGTGGAATAGCCTGATGAATTGGTGAGAGAAAGGGAGGACTCAAGGACAATGCCATTTTTGGCATGAACAACTAGAGAGACTTGGTGCCAGAAACATAAAAACAGAATGTAGAGCTTTCAAACTAGCAGCAAAAAATTTTATCTATCTGGCAGGAAAGAGGAAGGGGAGGTAAGAGTAAGGAAAATAGAAAACGTGAAATAAAATGGCAAACACAATTCTTAATATAACCATCGATTTATAATGGTATAGATGGATTCAACTCATAATCCAAACTACAGATACTCTTAAATTGGATTGAAAAACTGAGGATTTAGGGATATACTTTTTATAGGAGACACAACAAGAAGATGGGAATAAAAGGTGTAGAATAAGATATAGTAGGCAAACAGGAACAAAAGAAAATTTATGAGAAAATAAAAAGAGGACTATTCAGTAAGGAATGAAAGATCATAAAACTATAACAATTGTGAAAAAGTATATCCTCATCTATAATACACCTTCAGATGTATGTGAGTACTTTTACACAGGTACACACATACGAAAATAGCTGCAGTAACACAGGGAAAAGCAGATAAATCAATATTTCAGTTGAATATTTTAACATGTTTCTCCAAAAGTTGGTAGAGCAGGCAGACAAAATTCATTAAATGTATAGAAGCATGAAACAATTTGTTCATTATTAAGCATATGCTTATATACGTGTCTAGTCACACACTCATAGAACTGTAATTAACAAACAGAAAAGGAACATTATTTTGATTATAGGCAGAACATTCTCATTCAACATAAATCAGGGCGCAAAGGCAACCTCAGTAAATTCCAAAGGACTGACATCACACAGATGATGCTCTCTGACCATAATATGATGAAACTTGAAATCAATAAAAAAATCCAAAACAGGTATGTATAGAAACTAAAGAATGGCACTAATAAGAAGTCTGTAGATTAAAGCAGAAATAATAAAGGCAGGTGCAAAATATTTGGAACTAAATTAATAAGCCATATGGCAAAATTTGTGGGGCAAAGATAAAGCGGCATATATGGGAAAATGTGTAGCCTTACATCCATTTATTAGAAAGCTGGAAGCATATGAGCTAAGCCCTCATCTCTGGGGCTTGAGAAGGTAGTGGCAGAGGGAGCCTGCAGAAAGAAAAGGAAATATTGGATGTAAAGAAAGAAACACATGAAGAGGGTGGCTCAGTTGGTTGAGCAGCTGTCTTCGGCTCAGGTCATGATCCCAGCGTCCTGGGATCGAGTCCCACATTGGGCTCCTTGCTCATCGGGGAACCTGCTTCTCCCTCTGCCTCTGCCTGCCATTCTGCCTGCCTGTGCTTGCTCTCTCTCCCTCTCTCTCTCTCTGACAAATAAATAAATAAAATCTTAAAAAAAAAATCACAGAAGCTTAGCAGAGCTGAAAGTAGGTCTTTTGAAAAGATCCATAAGATTACATAAACTCCTGACAAGACTGGAAAAAAAAAAAGTACATAAATAAAACATTGAAAAAGGAAAATGACAGACATAAAAGATTTTCTTAAAATAAGAAATCAGGGGCGCCTGGGTGGCTCAGTGGGTTAAAGCCTCTGCCTTCTGCTCAGGTCATGATCTCAGGGTCCTGGGCTCAAGCCCTGAGCCCCGCATTGGGCTCTCTGCTCAGCAGGGAGCCTGCTTCCCCTCTCTCTCTGCCTGCCTCTCTGCCTACTTGAGATCTCTGTCAAATAAATAAATAAAATCTTTAAAACAAATAAAATAAGAAATCATATTACAAACCAGTATTATGAAGCACCAATAAATTTGAAGAATTAGATGAATTGGATAGCTCTTTGGGAAAATGAGAAATGCCAAAATTGGCAAAGAACAAAAAGAAAACTTGAACATACCAGTAATGAGTAAAGAAATTAAAGTCATGACTAACCCCTCCCTTTAAAGCCAGGAGCCCAGACGGCACGTTCCAGTGGCGTTCCACAGAGCATTCGTGGAAAAAAATAACCCCCATCTTGTAGAGGCTGTCCTAGAAAAGAGGAAAAGAAAAACAAAAGCGGTCTGATTCATTTAACGAAGTTGTTTAATTGTTCCTCTTACACAAGACTAGGACAGGAGAAAAAAAAAAAAACGGTAGGCACATTTCACTTGCAAAAATAGATGAAAACAATAGTAAATAAAACATTAGCAAACGGAAGCTGGTAATGTACGTATTAAAAACAATTGCTGCAATTATGCTGGGTTTTTGTGAAAAATATTAGGTGGTTTAACAGCAGAAAGTCTAGCAATTCACCACATTAATGGGCCAAAGGAGAAAAAAAAATCATATGATTAGCTCAAGATTTGCAAAACAGCATTTGATGAATTTCAATGTGCGTTTATAACAGTAGTCGTCCCTACGACAAATTTCTCTGGAAACTAGGAATGGAAGGGAACTTCCTTGACTCTGGAAAAGCTGCTTTCCCCAAGCCTATGGCAGCAGCCCACTGAACGGAGAAACATGAGCTTCATTGTTTATTTTTTAAGCTGACATGTTGCACCCATGTTTATTTGGGCCCAAGTCTCATGCTGTTTCCCACGGGTGGGGCAAAGGCTGAGGTGTGGCCAGCTTTCAGGGATATTTGGAGCAAGTCCCTTTTAGTTGATTTTAACAGAGAATTACTTAACTCAGTTCTGTAAAAAGCGGGGACTTGATCCTAGCTGTGACAGGGACGCAAATGTTAAGTTCCAAGTCTTCCCGGAGGGTCACGTACCTTGCCTGTGCCTTGCCCGTGAGCAGATCCTTTAAGCGACACCCACTCGCTGTGTGTGGGGCCGTGGATGAGTCATGAGGGTTTGGCGGTGAGGAGAGGGATGGTGGTGGCTTCCGCAAGAGAGAGGTCGTGATGCTCCTTCTGGAAGTATTTGGTAGAGGGTGAAGGAGGAAGCGGTGGAGAGGTCTGAGCAGCACCCCTGATGTGGAAGAGATTGTTAAAAGCATTTTTAGGAATTTTGCTGGTATTGTTAGGCAGAACCTCCTTTTCCCTTAATCCTCAAGACCTTCAGTCAGGAGCTATGGTTCCTCTTTGGGCCTTTGGATGTTTAGATATGTGAGGTCTTTCTTTCTTTCTTTCTTTCTTTCTTTCTTTCTTTCTTTCTTTCTTCCTCCTCCAGTGTGTCCTCCTAATAAGACAGGAGCCAAAAGACCCCCAAATTTTATTTGGGCCGTGTGAAGATGGAGGCCGTCATGGAGGCTAGAACAGGATTCCGGCTCTATGCCTGATCCTGCCCCTCTGGGACCTCACATTCTCTCATGTGTGCTCCCTTCATGCTCTGCCTCTCCACTCTCCTTCTTCCTCTTGCTCTTGTTCTCCTCCCCCACCCCCACCCCTCCAGATCCATGAAGATTTGGGGATTGTGGAGCAAAGACCCTGTGCAAAGCACATGGAAATTTCACTTCCTTATTTCAAAGGACCAGCAGAGACTGGCTGGTCCTTCTTTGACCTAAGTTCAATTTCTTAGAGGAAGGAAATTGGATTGCCCCAGGGGGTCTCTGTCTACCCTGTTCCAACCTGTGTGGCCAGGGGTGGGAGAGTGTGAAGGAGTGGAACAGGGTCATTGGCACAAGCATCTGTAGAGGGGTCCATATCTGTGGATCGGAGGTTGGATCTCAGGAAAGGGATGTGTGGTTTGGCTGGATTCCCCAAGCTGACTCTGTACCAGTCTTATTACAAGCCAGAGTTTGGCTGAGGAGGGTGACATGTGACTACCTGTGATGTGGTCCCCAGATGACTCGAAGCTAAGAAACGGACTACAGAGTAGCAATGTCCAGTCGTCAGCCTGGCGATTTCTGAGGACACAGAGCTGGCTCTAAGAAGAGGAAACACATAAACAAAACTCATAACAGCTTGACACCCTCCAGGCGGAACCCAGCGATTTTATTTTTACTTGCTCAGGAGGGGGAAAAAGTCATTGCTAATTCCACAATTACTTCATTCTGGAATACTTGTGAAAAATGACTTCAAGTGTAAAATATTGTCTACTAAAGAATTAACTTAATAGATAATTTGGATTCAATTATTGGCTCAATACTAAAATTTGCTGGGAAAAAGTGTAGGCAATATTTTACGACTATCACATGATGCAGCGATTGTGAAATTAGTTATTAATAGCTTATGAGAGAGACACTTAAAAAAAAGTCAACCGGGGAAGAAAATACATCACTTAGGCTTTTATAGGGCAGCAAAGATGGGGGGCTTCTTCCTCCTCCATTTCTCAAGTGATTCCAATTTTGCTGACGGAACCTCTTGCCTTGGCTTCCGTCCTTCCTCTCCCCATGTGTGTGATTTGGAGCTTGAATCATACATGAATTCTTTGGGAGCAATTACAAGCTGAAGGTTGCTGCCATCCATCATAGCGAGGGGTACGCTGTCTCCACCTGCCCTGAGAGCCAGGGGTGACCTCTCACCTTGGCTCCACACTACTGGTTATCCCCGGCCGGCTGTGCACGAGCACTGGGTGCACTTTTAAATGAGCTGCAGGCAGTTTATTACCATTACTTTCCACCTATAACTTGCTTGCTAGTCAAAGGGGAAATTTTGTTGAAGTCCCCAGTGTTCTCTTTGGGGATGAAGATGATATACCTTCATTAGCTCTTTTAAAGCTAGTGCAGAAGCTACCTTCTAAATTAAATTTAAATGACATTTGTTCATCCTTCCCACTAGTTGCTATTGGGCTCCTACTCTGTGCCCAGCACTGTGGGGAGTAAAAGAGATCACTAAAATGTGCTCCGTGTCTGTGCTCTCCTAGAGCCTGGGACCCAAGGGGTGACCCATGAAAGAGCACTTTCCGGGAAGGGGAAACTGTCACACTGAATGGCTGATGGTAAGCGGTTGCCTGATGCAGCACGTGGTCTTGAGGGTGGGAATCCAGAGACAGGGAGGGTCCTTGACAGAGGATTAGTGTGGGAGAGCCAGAGATCCCATGCAATGTCCCAAGAGTAATGGGAGGGGGAAGCTCAGGCATTTCGCAAGTACTAGGTCCACCACGTGCCTGAAGAACTCCATATGGATCTAGGTGCTAGAGACACAAAGCAGACCAATGTCTTGGGCAATGTGTGTGTGTGTGTGTGTGTGTGTGTGTGGTGGGGCCAGAGAAGATGACAGTAATCAATAAAGCATTGCCCTTGGCCAGTGGGTGGCCAGGCACCTGGAAACGTACAGCCGGTCCTCTCCCAGCTGATGACTGACTGGTCCTGGGGACAAAAGGCCAATTCCCTTGCCTCATGGCGAGACCAAATCCATGGTGCAATTCCTGCCCCAGCATTTCCTGTGGACCATGCTGAAGCCAACGACCCTTTGAGAGCACATCCTTGCTTAGCTCCTTCCCTGCTCTGCCTATTTCCCTCAAGGTCCTCCTGCGAGCGCCCCTCCATAGACTGGTTACACAGGAGCCCCCACCCTCAGGGTTTACTTCTAAGGATCCTGAGTAGAGCTGATAAACTATGGCCAAGGAAACACATTCTTGTAAACCCCATCAAAACCCTGAAATTGACCACTGTCAGCACTCCTTTGAAGGGATCTCCTGCCCCTTCCCAAAGGTTGCCATAAATCTGAATTATGACACCATAAATTAATTTCTTCTGCTTTAAAATGTTATATAAATGCAATCACATGGAATGCACTCTTTTGGTCTGATGTCCTCTCTTGAAATTATGACATTTATTCATGAGGTCGTATCGCGCTGTGTGACTGTCCCACAACTTCTTATCCTATCTAATCTCCGTGGACATTTTGGACTGTTTCTGGGTTTTTGCTATTACAAATAATGATGTTATGATTGTTCTTGTATCTGACTTTTGCTGCCTATGTAGGCATTTTTGCTGAGTGTATATTAAAACATGGAATTTCTAGGTCATAGGATATACAAATACATGTAGTTTTAATAGATATTGCTAAGCAGTTTTACAGTATTTGTACCAACTTACTCCCTTACCACCAAGGTCTGAGTGTTCCAGTTGTTCCACATTATTATTTGCATATGGTATTGTCTGTGTTTTTCCATTTTTAGCATTTCTGCTGTGTGTACAGCAATGTCTCATTGTGGTTTTAATTTGCATTTCCCTGATGACTAATAAAATTGAACAGGTTTTAATGTATTTATTGGTCATTTGGATGTGTATATTTTGTAAAATGCTTGTTCATGTCTTTTGCCCATTTAAAAAATGGATGGCCGGTCTTTCTCTGCTTGACATCGGGGAGGTCTTCTTTTAAAAAAAAAATGTATTCTGGGCACAAGTCTTTTTTTTTTTTTTTAAAGATTCTATTTATTTATTTGAGAGAGAGAGCGAGAGAGCATAAGTGGTGGGGAAGGGCAGATGGAGAGGGAGAAGCAGATTGCCTGCTGAGCAGGGAGCCCAACTTGGAGTTCAGTCCCAGGATCCTGAAATCATGACCTGAGCCGAAACATGCTGTCTAACAGACTGAGCCATCCAGGTGCCCCAATCCTTTGTTGATTATATACAATGTAAATACCACATCCCACTGTAGATTGCCTTTCACTTCCTTAAGGATTTTTTTTTTTTTAAAGAATAGAAGTTCTTTTTTGTAATGTTATTGGTATTTCCTTTATGGTTAGTACATTTTGTAAACTGTTTAGGAAGTCTTTGCCTAACCCAGAATCTTGAGACCTATCTACTATATTTCCTTCTAGAAGGTTTTGACCCTAGTGATGGGAAAGATGGAATTGCTAGCAATTAAGATGGGGAAGACTGTGGGTAATGGGTTCCTGAGAGGGTGGGGGAAGATGGAGAGTACACTTTTGGATATGTGAAATTTGAGATGCATATTAGATGTCCAAGTGGAATATCACATAGGCCCTTATGTATTTGGATATATGAGTAAGAGTTCAGGAGTTAGGTCATCAGAAAGACAGTATTAAAACCTTAGAAAAAAGACCAAGTACTGAACCCTAAGGCACGACCACTTTGAGAGTCCTGTAGGAGAAGGAACCAGAAAAGGAGGTTGAGTGAGGACCCAGCAGAACGGGAGGACTACAAAGGAGGGGGTCTCCTGGAGGGCTGGTGAAGATGTGGATTAGGGACAAGGGTGTGGTCAGCATTGTGTTGGGTGCTGAAGAGCACTAGAATGTGCTCTAGTAACGTGGGGGTCATTGGTGACATTAATGGGCACCATTTTGGAGGATTTTTTTTTTAATTTTATTTTTTATAAACATATAATATATTTTTATCCCCAGGGGTACAGGTCTGTGAATCGCCAGGTTTACACATTTCACAGCGCTCACCATAGCACATACCCTCCCCAATGTCCATAACCCCACCCCCACCTCCCAACCCCCCTCTCCCCATCAACCCTCAGTTTGTTTTGTGAGATTAAGAGTCACTTATGGTTTGTCTCCCTCCCAATCCCATCTTGTTTCATTTACTCTTCTCCTACCCCCTTAACCCCCCATGTTGCATCTCCTCTCCCTCATATCAGGGAGATCATATGATAGTTGTCTTTCTCCGATTGACTTATTTCGCTAAGCATGATACCCTCTAGTTCCATCCACGTCGTCGCAAATGGCAAGATTTCATTTCTTTTGATGGCTGCATAGTATTCCATTGTGTATATATACCACATCTTCTTTATCCATTCGTCTGTTGATGGACATCTAGGTTCTTTCCATAGTTTGGCTATTGTAGACATTGCTGCTATAAACATTCGGGTGCACGTGCCCCTTCGGATCACTACGTTTGTATCTTTAGGGTAAATACCCAGTAGTGCAATTGCTGGGTCATAGGGTAATTCTATTTTCAACATTTTGAGGAACCTCCATGCTGTTTTCCAGAGTGGTTGCACCAGCTTGCATTCCCACCAACAATGTAGGAGGGTTCCCCTTTCTCCGCATCCTCGCCAGCATCTGTCATTTCCTGACTTGTTAATTTTAGCCATTCTGACTGGTGTGAGGTGGTGTCTCATTGTGGTTTTGATTTGTATTTCCCTGATGCCGAGTGATGTGGAGCACTTTTTCATGTGTCTGTTGGCCATCTGGATGTCTTCTTTGCAGAAATGTCTGTTCTTGTTTCTGCCCATTTCTTGATTGGATTATTTGTTCTTGGGGTTTGAGTTTGCTAAGTTCTTTATAGATTTTGGACACTAGCCCTTTATCTGATATGTCGTTTGCAAATATCTTCTCCCATTCTGTCAGTTGTCTTTTGGTTTTGTTAACTGTTTCCTTTGCTGTGCAAAAGCTTTTGATCTTGATGAAATCCCAATAGTTCATTTTTGCCCTTGCTTCCCTTGCCTTTGGCGATGTTCCTAGGAAGATGTTGCTGCAGCTGAGGTCGAAGAGGTTGCTGCCTGTGTTCTCCTCAAGGATTTTGATGGATTCCTTTCTCACATTGAGGTCCTTTATCCATTTTGAGTCTATTTTCGTGTGTGGTATAAGGAAATGATCCAATTTCATTTTTCTGCATGTGGCTGTCCAATTTTCCCAACACCATTTATTGAAGAGGCTGTCTTTTTTCCATTGGACATTCTTTCCTGCTTTGTCGAAGATGAGTTGACCATAGAGTTGAGGGTCTATTTCTGGGCTCTCTATTCTGTTCCATTGATCTATGTGTCTGTTTTTGTGCCAGTACCATGCTGTCTTGATGATGACAGCTTTGTAATAGAGCTTGAAGTCCGGAATTGTGATGCCACCGACTTTGGCTTTCTTTTTCAATATTCCTTTGGCTATTCGAGGTCTTTTCTGGTTCCATATAAATTTTTAGGATTATTTGTTCCATTTCTTTGAAAAAAATGGATGGTACTCTGATAGGAATTGCATTAAATGTGTAGATTGCTTTAGGTAGCATAGACATTTTCACAATATTTATTCTTCCAATCCAGGAGCATGGAACATTTTTCCATTTCTTTGTGTCTTCCTCAATTTCTTTCATGAGTACTTTATAGTTTTCTGTGTATAGATTCTTAGCCTCTTTGGTTAGGTTTATTCCTAGGTATCTTATAGTTTTGGGTGCAATTGTAAATGGGATGGACTCCTTAATTTCTCTTTCTTCTGTCTTGTTGTTGGTGTAGAGAAATGCAACTGATTTCTGTGCATTGATTTTATATCCTGACACTTTACTACATTTTGGAGGATCTTGAGGATGAAAGCTTGATTGGAGAGGGTTCAGATGAGGATGATCTCAATCAAGTGGAGGACCACTGCTGGCAGCCCCCCACATGTGGCTCAGATGCATGAGAACCCAGCCAGGCATTGGTAACCTGGAAGCAAGGGAGGTACGGAGAAGTCACAGTCAGGACAGCCGACTCAGTGTGACGCAGAGCTTTTTTTCTTGAGCCAGGTCCAATATGGTGCTCTTAGGCAGACCAGTGGGGACTGGGGAGCGAGAGACAGCTTGGCAGAGGTCCTCGGCCACACCCAGCTCTTCTGCACAGCTCACCATATTTTGTTCTCTACTACTTGGTCTTTGTTTGATTCTCCAGCTTCATTCCTTCCTTTGATTCTTTCCTCCTGACTCTTGTTCCCTGAACGTCGACTTTCAGTTTGGGGTGTCCTGTAGCTTCTGCTACCCATACTCCAGCTTGCATTGAGTCTGTTCCCTCTTTGAGACTCTCTCCCACTCCCTCTGCCCGACTGATTCCTTACATGTCCTTCTAGATTCAGCTCAAGCACCACCTCTTCCAGGAAGTCCTCCACGATCGTTTAGCATACAGCATTTATCTCCTTCACAGCACCCTCCTCATTGGATTCAAAATGATCTCTTCATCTGTGTGTCTGTTGCACTAGATGCTGAGCTCCCTGTGGGCAGTGAGTGTGGGCCTTGTCCATCTCCGTCCCTGGTGCACAGTGCTTGCATGGAGTAGGCCCACCATGGTCTGGGCTGGGAACTGCAGAGCCACTTCCCCCGGGGGTGGGGGCATGGGTAGGGTGTGCATTGGCAGACGGGAGAGGGCATGGCATTCCAGGCAGCGCGGTCTGAGTGTATACAGCAGTGCAGGGAGTCTGGTGTGTGTGAGCCTGAGAGTCGACCCAGCTGAGGATTTGAGTTATAGAAGTCCGGGATGGTGACAGCTCAGTGGGCGCCGATCACATCCGGGGAGACAGCAGGTGTGTGTGCGCGCGTGCGTGTGGCTGCAATTAAGAACATCAAATCAAGCTAATTTACATGGGTAAGTGCAGCCAGTGAGGCTTGGCTTGTGGGGTCTGATTTATTTAGGGCAGGAGGGGATCCAGCAGGGAGCTTCCTTCAGGTGAGTGAGCAAGCAGCGTGGCCACGGGTACAAATAATCCGGCTGACAGCCCGAGTTAAAGCCACGGTTTCTCTGTTCCGAGCCTGGGGAGGAAGCATCCAGGCTGTTTCAGAGCTTTTAGATGGAACTTTTAGCTTTTCCCTTTTTTTTCTCTTTCTGGAACAATAGAGGAATACTCTTATAAATAAGCTTGATTGCTTTAAATTTCTAATTACAGAGGTGGAACGTGGTCAGTGTATTATATTTGAAAAATGCAAAACAGTTTAGAGACAAAAAGTGAAATTACTGCATTTCTACCAACCCAGAGATAACCACTGCTAAAATTTGAAAGAAGTCCTTCCAGTCTTCTTTTCTACATATATGTTGCTTTTTATTAAAAAAAAAATTCACAGAATTCTTATTACTTTTCTACTAGTCTGCTCTGATTTTTAAAAATTTAAGATTCTACTTTGAGGCTTTCCCTACGCCATTCATCTTAAATCACCCACCTTGTAGGTGCTCATTGTGTTTTTAAATCAGTCACCAATTTGTGAACTCTAAGAATATTTCCATTTTTTTATCTCATGAATAATACTTCAATAGAAGACGTTGCTTCTAAATCTTTGCCTGTATCTCTGATTATTTAGGAGACGGTCTTAGAAGTAAGGTTCTTGTTACATACTGCCAACTCACTTTCCAGAACATTTGTGTGTGTGTGTGTGTGTGTGTGTGTGTGTTCTTTTTTGTTTTGCTTTAATCAATTTGTACTCCTATCAGTAGTGATTGAGAATGATCATTTTACAGCACTAAATATTATCATTAAAAATGTCTATTGGTCATTTTTATTTTTACATAGTGATCTACATCATTTGCCTTTTTTTAACTGGCTGTTTTTCTTTTTCTTTTTAAATACGAGTTCTATAAATAATGTAAAAAGCATTGTTTAATGATATCCTTATTTTATTCTAATGTGTCATTTACCTTTGTTTATAACAGGGATTTTGACATGCACAAACTTTAATTTTGCATGTGGAACATTTTCTCAGTCGTTCTCTTTCTACTTAGATGGTCTTCTCCACCCCAAAGTGAATTAAATTCTCACCTGTATTTTTCTACTTATTTTATGATTTTATTATGATTTTTAGGTTATAAAATTCATGCATCCATTAATTTTGATGAAAATAAATTTTTAATTGTTTACTAGATAATTAACCAAATGTCCCAAATAACATTTTCCTGACAAGTTAAAGATGGCATCTACTTATAAAATACATTCATACATGTGTGTACGTCATGTGGTTCATTACACACTTGGGTTTTCTGTGAATGTGTGTGGAACCTTCTATCAGTTCCATGCCATTTGACCTCTGTTGTTCCGGCCAGTTTTTAGTACTTGCCACAGAAAATTCCTCTCATCACTCCTACTTTTTGTAATATTTTTAGGGAATCAGTGCGTGTTTATTTTTATGGAAGACCAGTGAATCACTTAGTTAAGTTTTAAAGACAAAAAATTCCCTTGGAATTTGGGTTGGAGTGGCACTAAGTTTGTAAATTAATATGTGAAGAATGGAATATTCTTTACAATATTCAGCTTTCCCAGACATGGAAATACCATCCTTACTCAAGTGTTCTTTCAACAGGATATTGTTTTGTTTATAAGGGATAGGGCGACCCTCCGGGCTCACTAGGAGGACGGGAGCAGGAGACGGAGGTGTTAGAGGCAGAGAGAGGCTGGATGTAGCTCGTTACCGTCTACCCTCACTTTGGCCCTGCACCCTCTCCCCAGGGCCCCACATGGGCTCTCTTGCATGGTGGGGGGCACCTGCATCTGCTGGGAGGCCCAGGGCTGTTCACACCTGATCTGGGAAACTATAGCAGGCATGGCCTCTATTTCTAGAGCCTTTTTTTTTTTTTTTTCTGCTTATGTCTTATTTCCACTCTCTTCATTTCTGATTATTTACCTGGCTTTGGATTTACAGTTTTGCATAGCTCTGGGCAGATGGGTGGTTAACAGGTACTTTATCTGTTTTACTACAGAAGAGTACCACTGTAGGTATGAGGCTTGGTTTGTTAAACATTCTATCTAGACTTGGCAAACTACAGGCTCTGATTGCTCAAAAGGATGCCCAGCTGTGATTTCCTGGCTCTCAGTGTCCCTAGTAAGTCACTAAATTAGGAACCTAACTTATTTCTTGACCATTGCCTGCTGTCTAACTTGTTAGTCTTGTTTATCTTGTCAGTGTCTCTCTTCCATCTCCAGATAAGGCCAAAATTGTACCTCTTAGCATGTGTGTGTTACTTAGGAAACTCTGAGCCTACGTAGCTTCTGGTCCCTATTCTTCATCAGGATCCCCCTTAGCTCCCTAGCTCCTCTCTCTCTGAGGTCTCCTTGAGTAGAGAGGCCAGTCTTGCTGTGTCCAAGGGCTTGTATCGGAAAAAGGAACAATAGGGTGGCCAAGTTGGGTGAGGAGATCATTCTGGTCCTGGAGGTTGTCTTGAGAAAGAAGATGGTCTCAGGGAGCACCCAGGCATTCAAAACTGTCCTGGAATTCCAAATTGACAAGACCTTAAGTTTGATGAAACCCAGAAAACAAACCCTTATGCTCTAGGCATCCTCACTCTCCTGATGTAGGGCGAGGAGGGACTTCCCTGGGTTGTTCCCCTCATCACACGGCCAGCTCCATCCTCCAGTCCACCTTAACTGAACCTCAGCTGCTCACATTCACCCCTGCTCACTTTGGGGTGGTGACTGGAACCCCTGTCCCTTTGGGTGTTCCCTCTCCTCAGGGTTTCCTGGTCTTGGCCAGAGGGAATTGTTGCAGGAGGAGGGCAAGGTCTTAGCTCGAGGCCAGCTGCTTGAGAGTTCTAATAGTTCCAAACAAAACTTGTCAAAAGGGTTGTCCTTTTGAGAAGTAGAAGGAAAGAACTTCTATAGGTTAAAGGAGAAGGTTGAGAAAGGGAGGAGGAGTACATTGTTCTGTATTTCCTTTCTTATCTATAATTTGAATTTCTGGTTTTGGCGTGAATTTCTTTTACGGAGAGGAATACTTCTTCAAACCCTCTGTCTCCCCAAGCCAGACTTTTCTCAGGCATTCCTGGCTGTGGCTTGTCAACCTTCCTCTGGTCCTCAGACCTCACCGTTCGTCTTCCTTCTCTTCTCTTGCCACGTCCCCCCTCCTCACCTGCCAGGCACCCCCACCTCTCTCCCATTTCTTCCAAAAGTTGGCTCCGTGTCAGTGTCATCCAGAATTGTCTAATTATAGCAGATTAATCCATTAGGATTTATGCTTTTCTATTTACTGGCTGGAACTATCCGTTTCGCAGCTGTGGCTCCCACATCTAACCAGCTAGCAGGCAATTTAAATATAGAAAGTAATTTAACCTAGTTGGATACCGAGGCATCTTGCTTAATGTAGTGCATAAATTCTGGAGCTCTTTGCTCTCAGTCCTCAAAAGGGCAGCCAACAGTTTCATGTCCTGAAAAGATCTGGCTTTTCAGGGAATTTACACCCCAAGAAGGGATCCTGGGTATTGGACTAAAAACAAAAAAAAAGAAAAGAAAAGAAAAAAAAAGTCTTAAAATGAGGTCAAGGGTGGTTTTGAGGTCGATTCAGTTTTCCCTCTTCTTCCTTTTTGGGGACAATAATCTTCTGTTTAGCTGAGCTTTTGGGGAGCGTGACATCAATTGGAGGGCATCTGATTTTTTTTGTTTCTGTAACTTTCATTTACTGCCTGTTTGGGTAAAGATGCTTTTTTCGCCCACGTTGTACTGACAGTCCAGGTCCCCCTGCCTGCTAAGAGCTTGTAGTGTGAATGATACTATGTCCTAACCCCTCGGTACTCCCAAGCCACTGCCGGTGCCTACCTCGTAGTAGACTGTCACCAAATGTGAGCAAGGCTGGGAAAGGAGGTGGGACGGGGCTGTGCGACCCAACAAACCCAACTGTGACTCTCAAAGCAGGAGAAATAGTAATCGAGACCCATGGGCTAAGTAAAATGTTTCCATTATGCATGAACACCTGGCCACCTGCCTTTTAGGGAGGAGATGAGTAGGAAGAGATGTTTTGCTGAGAAAAGAAAAGACTAAGGGGGGAGGGGGCACACTCAGTCTTCAAGAACTGGAAGAGCTGCCAAAAAGTTGCGGGGTTGGATTTTTCCTTTTCTTTTCCACATGACCCCCGAGGACAGAAATATTAGGGTGAGGGATGAAATTATGGGAAGAAAGAACAGGATTTCTGTATGGGAAAACTTGGCATCAATCAAAATTTGTTGTTTTTAATGAAATCTTTTTTAATTAAAAAAGATTTTATTTATTTATTTGAGAGAGAGAGAGAGAGCACCCACGTGCCCAGGTGTGAGCACAAGCAGTAGGGAGGCGGAGAGGGAGAGGCAGGCTCCCCTCTGAGCAGAGGGGCTCCATCCCAGGACTCCTCCCAGATCACGACCTAAGCCAAAGGCAGATTCTTAACCGACTAAACCATCCAGGTGCCCCTTTAAAGAATCTTCAACTGAAAGAGATAATGAATTCTGCTCAACTCTCTATGCTTAAACAGAGGCCGACAGCCATGGGCGAGGAGGCTGAAGTGGACTTTGAGAATCACACAGGACCAGAGACTTTGAAGATGCTGCACAACCGAGCTTTCATGCCTGGCCATCCAGCCTCTGTCTTCAGGAACTGTGGACCTGAAGTGTGGACTTTCTCCACTCTTTCTTGCCAGTGGGAGACGAAGACCATGGTTCTTAGCCCGCAGTCCCTGAGCTGAGAGAGAACACATAGTTTCTGTTGCCGCCCTCCCTGCCTTGGCTTGGGCTTGGTGCCCCCTCAGGGAAGGACAGCAATGGAGGAGCAATGGAGGACAGCATGGGTGTGTACCAGTTTCGTAGGGCTGCCATGACAAAGTGCCACAAACTGAGCGGCTTCAACAACAGAAACTGATGGACTTTAACTTACGGAGGCTGCAAGTCTGAGGGCAAGATGCCGGGGGCGCCGTGCTCCCTCACAGGTGCTGGGAGGGCGGTATTTCAGGCCACCGTCCTGGCTTCCAGTGGCTTCTAGGCTTAACTCCGACCTTCACATGGGGCTCTCCCGTGTGAGTGTCTGTGTCCAAAGTTCTGCCTTTTAAAGGACACCAGTCACCCTGGAATAGGGGCCCCCCTCCTCCAGTATGACCTCATCTGAACTAATTTATATCTGGAAAGACTTTATTTTCAAATAAGTTCACATTATGGCAGTTAGAGCTTGACATACAAATTTTGGAGGGACACCATTCAACCCATAATAGGGTGAGAGGGGGTGGGCAATAAAATAGATGGTTTGATCACAGGACTCAGTGGGGGCTTGGGATGGTTTTTTGATGGGTGTGAAACAGCTCTAGAGGGTTCCAGGCTGACCACTCCCTAAATCCATGCATCTGTTTCACCCAAAGCTCCCAGTGGTGTTGACTTTTTTTTGAACTCTGACAGTATATACAGTGGGCATCACAGTTTAGCCCTTAATTATGTCCTTCTCCTATTTTTTAGTTCATGTAAAGAAACAATTACTGAGTACCTTCTGTGTATATATGAGGCATGGTATATACATAATATCTCAATTAACCATGACTTTGTGTAATAGGTATCCTCAATTTCATTTCAGCGAGACAAAGTAAAGAAATCAATGCTTAGAGGGTGTCCTGAGCCTTGCTCAAGGCCATATAGCTAGTAGGTAGCAGACCTGAGATCTGAACCCCTGCCTATTAAGTTTAAAGTTCAATTTCTCTCTCTTTTACCACGTAACTCCCACACTCGTTTGTAAGCCCAAGTGAGCAGAATTTTTGTACATTTTTCTCGCTACCCAGATCGATTAGAATTCATTGTAGGCATCCCTTCCAGTTCTTCGTGATGAAATGTCCAGGCTTTCCTAGGCAATCTCTAAGCTTCTGTAGTTCCTGCACTCCACGGTGAGTGATCCCCTTTCAACAGCTGCTTCGGTTTACTTTGCATCTGGAGTTGTGTGATTATTCACAGACCTGATGCGTGATACAGGTAGTACAGACGGGGGAATGGGTCAGTGCTGAGCAGCCTGCCTCCTGGGAAGCCCAGGGCCTCTGTTTTGAGATTCAGGAGCTCTGCATCTTCCTTTCTCCAGGGGCGCATCAGGCCTTGGCAAATTGATTTATACTTGCTCAGCTCACAAAGGTCTTGAGAAGTCCGAATGCTGATTTATTAATATACAATGAGATACAGTTGCCAAGAAGTTGCCAAGAAGACGGGTTGTGCTGCCTGGGCACCACATGCTCCTTTCACTCTTTGAGAAGCAATTTACCAATTGAAAGTTAGCAAACATGGAAAGAGATGGATGGGATCAGGGTGGGTGTGAGGGCATCTTGTTGAGCTGCAGTAACCTGACCCGATCCTTTCCTCTGAGCTCTGCCTACCAAGCTGCCGGTGTATTCGGGTCAGTAGGTCAGGACACCTTCCCAAGGGAGGTTCCTACTCGTGCTTTCACTCTCCAGCCCAGTGGGGACACTACCTGATGGTATCCGTTGCAACCTGCCCTTCCTTGACATGGAGCACATGGCTTTCAACCTTGGGTTGTCTGCTTTGGATGACCGGCAGAGCGCCCGCTGGGCTCTGCGTTCATGAGGGCCAAAAGCTCATGTCCTCAAGGAGTGTGCATAGAGATATTAATATATTATGGAGAAGAACAAGTGGGATAGGCAGTGGATTTTATGGGCACCTGGAAGGACTGGAGCTTCCGGAAGGCCCCCAAGAAAAGATGGTGCAAGAGTTGGCTCATGAAGAGTGGAGAAGAGTAGTCGGGACTAAACCAAGAAAACCATCCAACCAGCCAAACAAACAAAACACCGCCAACAAGTTCTGGCCAGGGGGAAAAGTATACATAGAATCATTGCTGTGTTAGACGTGTGTGTGTGAGTGTGTCTGTGTGTGTGTGTGTGTGTGTGTGTGTGTCTGTAACAGTGGCTTGGAATTAGAGGTCAAAATGCCGGCAGAAGAGGTGAAGTAGTCAACAAATCCTGGAGAGCCGTCCACAGCAGGTCAAGGGCAAGGACTTAATTAGCTCTTTAGTGGTTGAACCACTGAAATGTTTCAAGCTGAGGAGTGATGCGGTCAGACTGGTGTTCTCTGGGGAGCGGGATGCGGAAGGGGTCCTGATGAAATTCCTGGGAGCTCTCCGATCTCCATACACGTTGTCAGAGGAAGAGTCATTCTTAGATGGGCTGCTTCTGGGTCTGCAGGCGCAACGCTGCTTGCAACCCCAGGAATGGCAGTGCCGGAGGGAGGCATTCCCGACCCAGCCGCTGAGGCTCCTGCTTCATTTTTTTTCTGGAGGTTTAGAGTTTGCTACTCCTGAGTACCTTGGAGACAGCTGGGAGCTGCTATGGGGTTGGAGAAACAGGGACGGGGGGTGCGTGTGTGTGCGTGCATGTGTGTGTGTGCGTGCATACATGTGATGGTCTGTAACAGTGAGCTTGGCATTAACCGATCAATACCTGAGTTATTCTTGCCTCTCTATTCACTTAGCATCTACTCCAGCTCTGCTTTCATCGACTTTATCATCTTTTACTGTCTCCTCTACTGGGCAGTGGACAGAAACCATCTTCATCATTTCGGAGGTCATCCCTGAATGTAATAGCTGTTCAATGAATGTTCGTCAAATGAACAAGGGGAAGAATGAGAGTTTGTGTGCTGTCTGCACAGGCTCTCGCCTGGGGTTGGCAGAAGACGCTGAGGCAGCACCATCTGCCGTGAGGCTGGGCCAGGCAGGGTACCAAGGGCATTATATGGTCTTAAGTAAAGGGTAAGGTCTGTGATTAGCATAGTAACTGAGGGGCAGACTATGCTTTGAGGTCCCCAGGACAAGAGGGCCCCAAGGCGCATCCCCGAGCAAGGTCACCAGACTCCCTGACTGCTGGACATTTCAGAAAAATCCCAGGGAGAAGAGTGAGACAGGCTTCTCCAGGCCCATGTTATCCCTTGGATCCCAGCCTTCCGAGCCTGGCGCATGCTCTGATTTAACAGACACTGGTAGTTGGAGAATCCAGAAAGACTGCCGAAGCAGGGTATTGTGGCAAAAGAGATATGTATGCCTCAGAAGCATTTTGTTTTAATTTGAAACATCTAACTGTGCACTTATTTGCCAATCCTTCCCCGAAGGGTCAAAGCCTGTTCTTTGAATGCGGATCTGGCAATGAGAGTTCCCTCCATCTTAAGGGCATCAGCCGCACCTGTGATGCACCAGCCAAGCCTAGTTTGGGTTTTATGAAAGTAGAGCACGAACTTTGAGACCCATGCAAAACAACATAAATGCAGAATTCTGGATTTTTATGGCTACTCTCACCACCTCCCTGCCCCGCTCCCCAAACCCCACTCTTCTAGTGGGCTCAACCCCACCATATTTAGCAACATTTGAACGCCACTCCTCATCAAGGAGCATTCAACATGCTGCACTTGGAATCACCAGCTTCCTTTTCTCATTTCTAGTTTATTACTTTGCATAATCTTTAATCTAGCTGCATAATCAATAGTAATAAGTACAACTGGCAATAGACTCCTGGTAAAGAGGCAATCACTGCTGAGAGAGGGGCCCCAGGGATTACTGCTACTCAGTGGGCTGTGGGCCCCCTCAGTGGAGTTAAGGGAGCACCTACCCCATTTCCCCTTGTCCTGGGGACTTCAGGACTGCCTCTCTTTCCTGTCTCCTTCTCTAGTCTGTTAGCCTGTCACTGGTGGGGGCTTGGGTCCAGTGCTTTCTGATCTCCCTGTGTCCTAGCACAGGCTTCTTCCAATCACCCAGACTCTTCCTGGGGGTCCCCATATACCCCTTTCTCCAGACCCCCAGAGCGCTGTTGGTTTCTTATTAGTCAGTTAGACATGGAACGGATTCCCGGTTCTATCGCTTAATGGGGTATAAACTTGACTAACATAGTTAGTTTCTTTCAGTTTATTGGAGTGGGTTGTTGTGGGATTAAATTCAATCAGGTAAATGTATTGTAACAATAACTAATGTTATAGGACACATACTGTGAACCAGGCAAGGCTTTATGTGGATTACTTCATTTCCTTTCGGCAAGACTCAGCTCACTGATCCCAAATCACAGCAGGGGAAACTGAGATTCGGGGACCTCGTGCCTCAGTTAACAAGCAGGCAGCCCTGCTCCAGTCTTCAGGAAATGCTACCATGTGTGCTGACATCCTGTCACATGGGAGATGCATAAATGCATAAAAATGCACAAGTGCTTGGTGGATACATACTTCTACCCTCAAATCCCAGCCTACCCCCCACCATCATCCTGTAGAGCAGGGCCAAGTCTCCTGCCTGTTGATATAAGACAATACCAGGTACAGCATGGCAGAGATGGTTAGATCTACCATAGATTCATCCTTCCCTTCCACAGCTTAGTGCCTTTGTAGGGTGGCAGCTGCCCAGCCAGGAGCCACATTTGCCCAATCTGTCATTCCCCACCTCGCTCCCCAAAGCCTCCCATGTGACGTCCCCACTCTCCCCCTTTCTGTCTCTGGCTGGACGTCAATGATCAAGACCACACACTGAAGATGAAGGTCCTTCTGTTGACTTGTGTCCCTAAATGGGCAATGCCAAGTCCCCCAGCCCACCTGCTAACTGGACTTTGAGAAGAACAAAGGCCCTGAGATCAAGGGGTTTGTCTCTTACAGCCCCTGACACTGTCTTGACTCAAACACATACTGGGGGCCTCTTTGACCTTGTTGGAAAGATACCACTGGCGAACCCCCTTAAAATGACCTCCATGACTCACCACATTTTCGGTGTAGGATAGTGTGTGTTAATGTAGATGTTGTTAGACACCATATTCCTAATTTATAGAAGGCAAAATTGCAAGTAAAACTCAATTTGCCACGATAAGATGTAGTGAGAAAAGGTATTGTGTGATTAGGAAGATCTCGGCTCAGAGTCTAGCCCTGCCCTTTCCAGCTATAGGACCTTAAACAGAGTGATTCCTCTGCTCTGAGCTCCTTGGATAAGGCAAAATTCCGCATTCCAGATGAGGCAGAATAATGTCTACCTGGGAGGTTCATTGTGGATTCGGAGAAAACAACAGTGAGCGGCTCATGGTGGGCTGTCCACTGATGACATCTTGCTTATAATTCAGTAATTTGGGAAAACCTATGATGTACCCCAAATTATCGAGGTGCCGAGGACACAGGGCCTACCCCTAGGAGATGGCCCCGTGACGAGGAAATGCGCCTGACACACTTGAAGTGGCTGGGTGCCATTTTCAGGAGGCATGAGACACGGGCTGGAGAGCAGACGTCCCTACAGCAGTTTGAGAAAGCTGGCCTGGGGCCCCACACACCCTTCCCTGCTGAGGTGGGCCCAGCGACTGCTCCGGGCAGGGCCCCTCTGGACTTCCGGTCCACTTTGCTGCTGTTGTCGGGGAGACCAGAGCGTTGAAGAGACTTGGATCTACCGTAGATTCATCATCCCCTTCCACAGCTTTGTGCCTTTGTAGGGTGGCAGCTGCCCAGCCAGGAGCCACATTTACCAGATCTTCTATCACCCCCACCTGGCTCTCCAAAGCCTCCCATGTGACCTCCCCACTCTCTCCCTTGGATGGCCTTGGAGGTTGGATGGCCTCCGGAAAGCTGTGCCCTTGACTGCATCCTGCAGAGGTCACAGGGCCCGCTCCCTAGTAGGGAGTGGGGAGGGCATCTTCTGCAAGGAGGGGCTAGGCATCGTGCCCTGTTCAGCCAGCCACTGCGCCCAGATGGGAACGGCTGCATTTTGCCCTCGAGCAGGGGTTCCATCGTTCCCCAGGCAGCCACTCTTCCCGCGCCAAAATGCAGAGCACGGCCCCATGTCTGTGCCTTCGTGGAGGCCCAGGAACAAGGCTGGTGATACACAGGGGTGCTCATTTCTGGGCAGATTTCCAGTTCTGCTACCACTTCCACCAGGTCCTTTATGAGACAGTCTCTGCCGCAGGGACCCCCGAACAACGGGCGTTTCAGCCAGGAGGCCAGAACAGCTCCTCCTCCAGGAGCAGCTGGCTAGCATTGTGTCATCCCTGTTTGGGGACACTTGGAGTTCGCTGTGAAGAGGCTCCTCATTGGTGACACCGGCCAGCAGCCTCCTGCTCCTCTGTGCTTTGGTTTCCCTGGACGGTTGGTTTGTTGCCACAGATACCTTTGTGTTCAGTGTTTTCCAGGTTAATTAATCCTATTATTATTGTCACTGGAGTCTATAATTAGGCACACGATGCAATTATATCATCCATTCTACATTATCGATGTGTGACTCACCAGCCAAAGATGATTATTAATTATTGCCCTATTGGATTGTTTTGCACACAGACATGATGCACCCTTGATCCAGAGGCTGGGGTGCTGGGCTGGCACGTGGGGCTCCCAGCTTGGGTCTGGTCTAGCTGTAGCATCACAAGCCCATCCAGGGAGCATGCGTAGGCCAAGCCCCTGGGGGCAGGAGGGTCATCTTCAGCCAGACTAGAAAGGGGCACGTGGTCCCAGGTCTTCCCTCCAGGCCTTTTTCCCCAGGGATGTGGCCATGCTGTTCCCAGCCCCAGAGGCCTTCAGCTCCTGTGTTTCAACGGGCTTTAGGAATACAAAGGCGGTCGTTACTTTCTTTCAAGACACCTGCTACGTGCCAGGCTTCTTGCATATGCAGTCGCATTTGATCATCAACAGTGTCCAAGGTGGATAGGATTCCCATGTTAGAGATGAGAAGTCAAGGCTCCATAGACTGGGTAGCTTGCTGAGGAATTGTGGAGATCTGAACCCCAGTTTGCTCTACTTCAAAGCCAATTCCTCCTCAGCACGAAGAAATGAACCTCATTTTACCAAGAACACAGAAATGGAAGGTTGGACAGAGCTTGGTGTCACGTTAGCTTCCAGGGAACGGGCAGGCAAAGCCATCCAGGCAGAAGGGCCTCCGGGACCCTAAAGCCACAGGGTGTAAGTGGCCGCAGCTTTCATGGAAGCCAGGCAGGCGTGATGCTGCTCCGCCCTCCAACCCCAGGGCTGAGACAGAGACGCTGGGTGCAGACAGCTGGGCCTGGGAGCTTGTTTGCAATGGTGCCCCTGCAAGCTGTGGGCCTTCCCTCAGGGCGGCAGTGACGTCTGGGGGCATAGACAGGCCCACGGCCCAGCTGGGTGCCCTTAAGTGAACACGGTGTCTGGGGAGAGTTGGTGACTTCTGGGTTTTGGGAGGTCCATGGGGCAGGGTTTGACCCAGAGCAAGTCACAGTGTCTCTATATCCTGTTCTGCATGCCGCTCCATCCTCATCCTGGTGAAATCAAGGTCAGATAAGAGATAGACCTCAGAAGGAAAACTGGCATGAAAAGGATGGCTTTCTGTGTGGGGGCAGAGGGCGGAGGGTGGGGCTCTCCTGGTCTGGCAGCCGGACCCCGGCGTGGAGGCCGAGTGTATATGAGTGTCAGGACCTTCCTGCACCCCCCAACCCTCCCCCTCACTGCTATATCAATCCTGGTTTACGTTTCCTGTGTTTAGGATGGTCCCACATCTTGAAGGGTCTTAGTGGCTGGGGAGGGACGGCCCCTCCCAGCGCTAGCTGACAACGTGCCTGTGAACAGGCCTTGTGCATGCAAACTGACAATCTGGAGTCTATACCCCACCATGTCCTTGATCCAACCCATATCCCCCTGCCCTACAGCACCCCTGCACCCCGCCCCCTGCCCTGGGGTCAGGCACCAGGCAACCGGACACCGGAGCCCACAGTCCACCAGTGACATATCCAAGCTAGCCAGGCCCAGGCAATTTTCCCCTGCCTGGCCTGCCTTGAACATGGGACACACAGGAAAGGCTGTGACTGTCCCTCCTGTCTCCTGACCCACCCTGGGGTTCCCCGTGTGGCCCTGTGTGCCGCACTGTGCCTCTCATTTCCAGGGGAGTGGTGAGTAACAATGAATTCTGCCAATGGCATTCCGCCCTCCGTGCCCTCCCTCAGTCACCTCCTCACATTTGAGCCCACAGGGACATTTTCATACAACTGCCACAGGGAAGGTCTTGCTTCATGATCGATCCCCAAAGGAGCCCTGCCTGGGGCCTTGACAGTGATTGTCACACCTGGGGGGTGGCTGACTGGGATGGTCATGGTGGGTTGAAGGCACAACGTCTGAGTAGGGTATGGGACAATGATTCTTAACCCTTTTTCGTTTACTTGGAAAGCCACATTTGCACACCCAGTTGTGCATGTATGTTTTGAGGTTTGGCCACGAGGTTGGGACCTCTCAGAGTAGGAATGGGGCATACCAGGGGGGCTCTTTGGATGGGGAGAAAGGGAGGAGGAGTGTGTGGGGGTAGTGGGAGGAGACATTCCCAGCTCTGGGAAGCAGAGGGCTCGCCCACTGCCTCGATGTCCTCATCTGTTAAATGGGCCTCAGAGCATTTGCTTTTTCTGTATCACAGGATTTGAGCAAGGCGACTTTGAGAATTGATCCCTTTGAAAAGATTTTATTTATTTATTTGAGAGAGAGAGCACCAGCAGTGGGGAGGATCAGAGGGAGAGGGAGATGCAGGCTTCCCACTGAGCAGGGAACAGGACGCCGGGCTCGATCCCAGGACTGGGAGATCATGACCGGAGCTGAAGGCAGACATGTAACCAACTGAGCCACCCAGGTGGCCCTTGCTGCGGAGGCCCTTCAGAAAGACATGGAACTTGGTCCCACTCATGACAGACAACCTAGTGTCAGGAACGTTTGGGGAGGGTCAGCAGCAGCCTCCAGGATTTGGGAGGTGGCCGGAATCTTCTGGTCAGGTTGACAGATGATCCGTTTTTGCAGCAGTTCAGTGGCTCGTTCAGGTTTTCCACAGGCTCGGCCATCTGATTAAAGTAAAACTATTTCCCTGTGGCATCATTTCCAGGGAGAGGATAAGGAAAATTAAAAATTACAGTAATGATAATAATGCAAAACCCAATATAAATAAACAGGAGAATAAACCGTGGTGGTTTGTGGGAGCTCCGGGCTCCTTCCCAGGCCCAGCAGGGCTGTGGCTGCTGGCTAACCTTGGGGCTGGTGCTGTTGCAGGTGGGGAGCTGGCCGGGGTATTTCTGGGGCTTCTGTGGGGACCTGACCTCTGTTCTCCTCTCCCTGTGTATATGGCCTTGCTTGAGAATCTGGAGGGCTCTTGGGATGGAGTGTGTTGGGGGCAGGGCCTGGCCGTGCGGGTGCAGGGCCATGAGTCTTGGATCCTGTTTGGTGAAAATGCTGGCCTTACTCATTTGAGCCCAGAAGAGGGAACAGGGGCTTAGCACTTTACTTACAACAATTGTGGAAACCTGAAATGTTTCTTTTAGGTTCAGGAAAGCCCACATAAATGTTTTTTTTCCTTATCCATTCTTTCCCTTTCCTCCCTCTCCTCCTTTGAACTACTAGTGAAGCAACCCAGAACTAGGTTCTTGGGACACAGAGATGAAGGAGGCCCCACGTTCACCCTTGAGGATTTTTTGTGGGTGTCTAAGTCTGTAGAGAATTCTTAAAAACCACTGACCTGCAGAAAAAAAAATGGAGCTTCCCTCTATCTGATAGGAAGCATCTTGCTATCTGATGGGACCCCAAGCTGCTCATGATTTCCTGCCCCTCCCACAGGGTCTGTAGCATACAGACCCATGGACAGTGACAGCGCTCTGGAAATGTCCAGAGAGGGCTTATGTGTTCTTGTCTTGTGAGGACAGAGAAAGGGCACTTAACCTAGCTGGCTTCCTGGAGGAGGTGGCCTCTGAGCTGAATCTCCTGGGAGGTGCCCGATGGCCCTGTCCTTGCCCACTGTGCTGTCCCTGCTGTTCCCCAGGAGAGCAGCGTCTGTGCTGTGGGGAACAGCTTGAGAGTGGGAACAGAAGGGGAGTGAGGCCCTCCTGCAGCCAGAGCCACAGCATCCACTTTTGGCTGTGCTGGAGGCTGTAGCCTTGTGCTTCTGCAAGTTCCCTGTCTCTAGTTCACACAGTTGCCTGTGCTGCAGGAGGATGATTCTGCCTGTGATTCGTGTTCGCACACGTACCAGGCACGGCACGCCAGGCACTGACAGCCGTCATTGCATTTAACCTTCACCTTCCTATGAGGCCGGGCCGCAGTTGGGGGAGCAGAGGACCGAGTCACTGGCCCGGAGTGGCCCCGCGGCATGCGGTCCCCTTCCTGGGGGCCCTCATCCTCCACAGCCAGCATGTGGGGAGTTATCCCTCTTTTCTGTCCCTATTGGCTGCTTCGCCAGTGCCTTCCGTCCTTTTCGTCCAGCCAGTCCCTGGTTGAGGAGCCCAGCTTGTGTTTGGTTTCCTTTTCCCCGGTCCCCACCTCTCCAGCGGGTCAGTTGCCAAAAACAGCAGTTACCATCTCTTGGTCTCCCCGGGTTGTGGATGTGGTGTCAGGACCCTACCTGTGTACTTTGTCATCCTGAAAATAGCTTTGCCAGACCTGAACCCTGCAGTGGGAGGGGCGGGGGGTGGTGTTGGGGGTGGTGTTGGGGGTGGTGTTGGGGGTGGTGTTGGGGGTGTGGGCGTGCCCACGGCCTTCTTGCGCATGCGTGGGGGGCGGGGTCTGCACCTCATCTGTTTGACTCCCGAGTGGCTGCCCCTAGCCACCCTTCCCTCACGCCACCGTCCTTGCTGCAACTTGCTAAAGCCCGTTCATTGTACTTCCCATGCAGGCTTCTGGGAAGTCTGTGTCCTAAGTCCCAGGACCTGTGAATGTGGTGATCCCATGGCAACCGGGCATGAAGGTTGCGGATGGAATTAGGGTTGCTAATCAGCTGAGATGGGCCTGGATCATCGGCGCGGGCCTCACGTCATCGCAAGATCTCTTCCAATGTGGAAGACGCAGGCAGAAGAGGCAGAGCCAGAGAGAGACTGAAAGATGCCTACTTCTGGCTCACGGGAGGAGCCAGGAGCCAGGAGCGCAGGTGGCTTCTGGAAGCTGGAAAAGGCCCCCGGGAGGGACAGACTGTCCCCTAGAGCCTCCAGGGGGAGCACCGCCCTGCAGCGGCTGGATTTCAGCCTAGGGAGACCGGTCAGGGCCTCTGGCCTCCAGGACCGTAGGATAATAAATGGGCGTTGTTTTAAGCACCAGGTTTGGTAGTTTGTCACGGCAGCCAGGGGACATTCGCCACCCCGCAGCCTCCCAGCTCAGGACCTCATTACCTCTCTCTTCAACGGCGGCCTCCACCTGACCTCCAGTCTTCGTTCTAAAGGGTCCACACTTCATCTTCTTAAAGTGAAGATTATCGCCTCTTGGCCCAGAAGCGATCGCTGCCTCCCATCACCGAATCTGCGAGGCTGCTGCACCCGTGCCCTCCGCCTTCTTGCTCTCTGGTGTGGGGAGGCCCCGTGCCCCCCACAGAGGCCGGCGCCCGGACGGGTCCTCCACGTGGCTTCTTCCCGATTCTCAGTCTCTCTCTCTCCAGGCTACCTGCACCAGGGTTAACCACGTTCCTCAGGTCAGGGCCTTTGCATCTGCTGTTCCCTCTGCCCCAAACGTTCTTCCCCCAGATATCCGCGTGGCTAGCTCCCACATATTGCTCACACCTCTGTCCCCCCCGCCCTTTTCCTCTTACTCTGTTCTCTTTGTGGCTCTGCAGCCTGACATGGCAGCTTCCTCTTAGCTTGCTCCCCTCAATGCTAGAGCTGCAGTGCCTGGAACAGGACCTGCTAAACAGTAGGTGCTCAGAGAATATTTGCTGGAGGAACACGTCATCTTCTAGCACTTTAAATACAAAATGGATGCTGGTAGGTCATTGTATCTTCAGTACCACCCTCTCCCTGAGCCCCAGGTCTCTATATTCAGGCGCTTCCTGGATGCCTCAATTTAGCTGTTCCACAAGCATATCCAACATTGCATTCTTGTCTCATGTCTGTATCCTCTGATGCCTCGTCCCAGTCAGTTAAATAGTTCTCCACGATCCCGCTTTCTCCCACTCTCCACACTCAGTCTGTCAGCCAGTCCTGCCGCCGCTGCTTCCAGAACACACCCAGACACACAACTGGTCACCTGTCCCCGTCTTCACTGTCACCCCAGCCCTCGAAATGGTTGTCCTGCTTCCCCACAGCTTCGTCAGCACACAGCAAAGGATATTTACATTTTTAAAGCTGTACAGTGGGCAGTGCCTGGGTGGCTTGGTGAAGTGTCTGCCTTTGGCTCAGGTCATGGTCCCAGGATCCTGGGATTGGGTCCCGAGTTGGGCTCCCTGCTCAGCGGGGAGCCTGCTTCTCCCTCTCCCTCAGCCCCATCTCCCCCCCGTGCTAACTCTCTCTCTCTCTCAAGTAAATAAATAAAATCTATAAAAAATTAAAAAGGTACAGTTGTTTTATGGAGAAGTTACAAAGATAGCGCAGAGCTCCCCTCACCCCCACCCAGTTTTTGTTACTGTTGCTATCTTCCATTACCAGGGCACGTTTGTCACAACTAAGGAACCGAGGTGGGCACCTTGCTGTTAACTGAGCTGTATCCTTCACTCAGATTTCACTAGTTTTTCCCTGTGTCCTTTGTGGGTGTCAAGGTCCCATCCGGGGTCCCACAGGACATGGAGTCATCATGTCTCTTCAGCTCTTCTGAGCTGGGGTGGTTTCTCGGACCCTGCTTGTTTGCGACGACTTGGCAGTTTTGAGGAGTACTGGTTGGTTCTTTTGCCGAAGGCCCTTCAGTTTGGGTTTATCTGGTGTTTCCCTCATGCTGAGGTAGGAGTTAGGATTTGGGGAGGATGGCCACAGGGGTGAAGGGCCCATCTCAGCACATGGCCCCTGTCAGTGCGATGGCTCCCAGGAGACACAGACCTGTCACCTGCTGGGGCAAAGCTTCATTCATGTGGGCTCCTTCCTTCTCTCCTTTCTTTGGAAGTGAGTCACTGAGAGCAGGGGGCAGGCAGGTGGGGAGGAGGGGATTGAATCTGTCTCCTGGATGGCAGAGCCTCAACAGACATCACTGGGAGTTCTATATGGGAGATTTGTCTCTTCTTCCTCAATTATTCATTCATTTGCTGATTGATTCATCATTTACATGCTAGTGTTGAATCTCAGGCATTTATTTTAATTCAATACTATGTTATTTATTTGCTGCTCAAATTGTTCCAGCTTTGGACTTTGGATGCTCCTTCAGGTGGGCTCCTGTGTCCATATGACTTGTCCCCATGTCTGTTATTTTGAGCACCTCCTTACCTTCTGCCACTACTTCCTGCTGCGGGCTAATCCAGTACTTTCCCTGACCCGGCCCTAGAACCAGCTGTGTCTCCAGGAGCCCTAGAGTCCTTGGAGTCCTTGGAGTGGAGAGTTGTATTAGAAACTGAGGTGTGGGTGCTGGGCGTGTCCACTGGCACTAGGTCAGGGATCTTTTAAAAACACAGAATGAGTCACATATTTTTTTTCCACTTAGAATATAACACACAGCTTACCATGGTGATCAGGCTCCCGGCCACATTTCCAGTCTTGTTTGGAACCTCTGTGGTGCAGAGGCTTCTCTGACAGACCCACACACTCACTGGATCTTCTCGTGTCTTCCCCTGGCTGGCTCTGGGCCTCAGCAAAATGCTGCCGGACTGCGGCTCCGTGAGAGGCGTGGCGGCAGGGCCCCTATGGTCTTCCGGCTGCTCGGTAGGTCCCGGCACCTGGCAGTGCTGAACAAATGGGTATGGAATGGGTGGCTACCTCCAAGCGTTTGTTCTGTCCTCCGCACGCAGCAGTCTGATGGAAAGCCTGTCCCTCTCTAGAAAGCTTTAGTCTTCTCGTAAGGCCTCACTCAAAGGTGCATGAAGCCCTTATGCTTACCTGTGACCCACAAAACTGCTACCCCCTATTTGGCTCCTGGAGCTTTTGGCACAAGTCTCTAAAAGCACCCAGCACGTGGAGCCCTACATAGCTTGCAAACACCCTATTCTTGCTCATAGGGGGAGATTTGAGAGGTGCCAACCATGACTTGCCTGTCTCTGCTCTGCAGTTCAAGGCCCCCCGTAAATGTTTGTCGGGAATTCTGAAACTCTCCATTTGGGTTCCCTGACCATCTTCAGCAAAAGCAAGCCACCAGGGGAGCCATTTCCAGCCCTCAGAAAGCACTTGGAAGACCATGGCAAAGGTGGCCTCCCATTCGCTTTCTCTTTCTTTGGTAGAAAGAGCTGGAGGGGGGAAAGTTCATTTCCAGCAAAGCTTGCTGATATTTCAGTGGCTATAAAGCAGGTTCCGCCATCCCCAGTCTTATCTTAAAATCTCCTTGATGTCTGGCTGTTTTTTCCCCCACCTCTGAAGATCAATAATATTGCAGAAGTGAGAGATCAAAGTTTCTCAAGTGGTGGTTGAGGAGGGGTGGGGGCAGGGTGTGGGGGGTGGAAAGAGAGAGTTCCCATTAAACTCACCCCTGGATGATGCTTCCAGATGCACAAAAGCTTGTTACCTGCTCTCATCTTTCTTTCCTTCTCTCCCTTCTCTCCGCCCCCTTGCCTCCATCCTTCTCTCCCTCGCTCTCTCTCCCATAAACAAAGCCACAGCCTCAAACAACATCTTGTAAAGCACATTATAAAATGCTTCTAATAAATCCCTAACAGCCTTGGCCATAACCAGCTGAGAGAAAGGTGATTATGACACGAAAGTGTCAGGTTAGAACAACAAATTGGGCCACGCGAGCAGGGATTTATTTTTCTTTTAAGTGTGCTATAAAGGTCCATATAATTTCACAAATAAATACGAACATTGCTTAGTAAATGGCTCCTGGATTTAGAGCCCCAGGACCACAGGAAGGAACACATTAGCACCAAGGGTGCCATTTCAGATATGGGGCAGATCGGCCCAGGGGCCGCCAACCAGATGACACTCAGCATACCCGACCATTTTCAAATGCATGAGGCTTTCCAGGCTAGGGCAGCAGGAGGGCTGGGCAGTTCCTGGGGTTCAGGACCAGAACTGGAGGACAAAAGGGGAGTGGTGGGCCCTGGGATCCTTGGTCTGTGAGTCCTGGGCTGAACAGGAAAGATGGAGGAGGAAGGCAGTCTCCTAGCTCCAGGTCCAGGGAGTGGAGAGTTGTCGCAATCAGGTGAGCTGGTAACCCTGGAAGGCAGGTGACCAGCCTCCAAGTTTGCTGGCTCTGAGGGCTCTGCCAGGTGGCTGGACTTCCGGTTTGAAAACTGGGACAGTTGGTCACCACACCAGTCTGAGAGCAGTGATTCTAGGGCTGCTTGATTGTAGGGATGTGTGCCCTTGGACCCTAGGTATGGGGAAGAAGGGAAAAGGAGGTGAGGAGTTCAGAGAGAGTGGAATTGGATTTATATCAGTGTTCTCCAACTCTGGCTGCACATGAAGTGCTTTTAAAAACTACGTCTGGGGGCACCTGGGTGGCTCAGTGGGTTAAAGCCTCTGCCTCTGGTTCAAGTCATGATCTCAGGGTCCTGGGATCGAGCCCCACATCGGGCTCTCTGCTTGGTGGGGAGCCTGCTTCCCCCTCTCTCTCTGTCTGCCTCTCTGCCTACTTGTGATCTCTGTCTGTTAAATAAATAAATAAAATCTTAAAAAACAAAACAAAACAAAACAAACTGTGTCTGGCCTCATCTCAGACCACGAAATTAGAGCCCCTAAGGGCAGGGTCCAGATGCAGGTACTGTGCCAGGCTCCCCTGGTGACCCTGAGGTACACGGGTCAGGATTCAGAGACATGGAAGATCGTCCCCTCCCGCCTATCTACCCCGCAGCTTGGCTGCACCGTCCCTGCGCTTGTAGGAGCTATCCTTTTGGATCCATGGTTTCTTTTCTCTTGCCACCATCACCACCTCCTCCCACCCCATTTAAATACCAAATCAGCTGGGCTCAAACAAACCATATTGGCTAATTCAGTTGTGAATCCATCAGGAACACTGGCTGACCCTTTCCCATCTGGTGCTTTTCTTTTGCAAACACAGCCTAGATAAGAAATGATGACCTGCATTTTCAAACCAAAGATATTACAAATAAAAGTCCATCCTAATGGGCATTCTTCTTCATAACTAAGAGAAGATGTTGGGCTAACTTTGGTAGGATGCCTGTCTCTTTGCCCCGTCCATACTGGCTGTGACCTGGAGCTTACTTACCATTGCAGTCCATCAGCCAGCAGGGCTTGGCTGGCAGGACTCACAGACTCTAAATTTAAACCCAGCATATTCTCCTATGCTCTTGAAATTTTGTGTGAGGACAGTTTGATTGCGTGGGATGTGAGCCCTGGACCTAGGGGTGGTGAGAGCCTTCTGTTATGGCCTGTGCAAGAGGGTGGATCAGGGCTCCCAAGAAACGGAGTTTGGTCTCCATGGAAACCTGATTGGGTGCGTATAGTTACGAGACCTCCTCTCACGTTCTTCTAGCTATAGTTGTCTGAACTCCAGAACCTGTTACCTGCAGCCCAAATCCGCTCGAACACTATAACAATAATGCCTTAATTACCTAGTACTCTGTCCTGTCATAAAGCAGACGTCTCTGGGGTCTCATTTGATGCTGATTTGCATTATCTTCTCATTATTTCAGGAGGGCAGAAAACATATAGAGATTTAGAATCAGATGTTGGGTCTCAGTTCCATTTCACTTAATGGCCTTCTGACCTTGGACAAATCACTGAGCCCCTTAGCTCTTTAGTTTCCTTCTCTGTATGATGGGAATAATGGGATGACAGACCCATGAAGTGTACAATGTTATGTAGAGTGTCTGGCACGTATTTGGTCTTCGTTGTCCTTGTGCTTCTTACCTCTGTCCCCAACTTCTTCTTTTTCCTCCCTGGTCTGTTGAGATACTCACATGAGCTAATATATGTAAAGTCCTCATGCAAGACACCATATTCTTACTCAGAACTCTTGTAGTTATTACTCCAATACCTTTTTTCTCCTGGGCTATACCTAGAGATTAGAACCATTTGCCTTTCTGTACAATGAAGGCCATGAAGCATGTGTCTTGCTTTGCCATCTCTCAGACCTCACCATGGGAGTATCAAACATCAGCTTCTTTCTTTGCTCTCTGCCTTCCAAGGCCTTGCCTTTTTTAAGGGAACTCACTGAAGTCCAGCCTTTTTGAGGAAGGAAGGCTGGGATTTCTTAGAGATGGTGAAGGAGGAAAGACTTTAAGGTCCCTACAGAGGTTTATCAGGGCAACCCTGCCCCTGAGGGCCAACCCATCTCCCCCTGGTTGACTTTGCTCAGGCCATCTGCCCTTGACTCTGTTGTCCAATTTGAAGGATCATCCTTCCTTGTCTTCCCAAAGCCTGCTCATCCTCCAGGACCCAGGCCTAGTCCTGTCTCCTCCAGATAGCCCCCTTCTCCAACTATTCCGACTTCCTGAATACTTACCACTCATGAGGCCTGCATACTGGGCCCTGGGCTGGCTGTTTTCTTGTGGTCCCTCTGTCCCTCTGCCGCCACCTCTTCCTGCTCTGTCCTCTGGGAGGCTGACCTACCTGGACTCCCTTCCTTGACTTCAGGTTGGGTTTAGCCAACAGAAGGAACCAACAGAAGATGAGAGGACAGGAAGAGGGGGGAGCTGGGAGTACGCATTCCCTGCTCTCTTTCCCTGCAGGGTTGCTTTTGGTTGCCACAGCTCTTGTTAGATGGACCTTTCCCTACAGCGATATGCTCTCTGGCTTTTCCACTGTCTCCTTCCACTAGCTCAGGCCTAGGATAGTGGTACACATTATCCCTTGTGGCTTTCTGGAAACCTTTCCCATATATTTTAAAGCAGCACTCTCATTAAACTTTCTTCAATTATCCAGCTTGTGTGCACCATCTGTTTCCTGCTGAGATCCCAACTGATATGACTTTGGATGGAGCCGTATCCAATTTAACATTTTAGTATACACTGTTCTATGTCGTCCTTTGGTTGTTTACCTTACGCACATTAGGGTTAGGGTTTTAGGGAAGATATGACTGTCTTCTAGATATTTTGGTATCCCCAAGCTTGCCATAGTGCTGACTTCATGCTGGGCATGTAGCAAATGCTCACAGAATTGCCCAAGAGAAGGACTGCCACGCATGTGGACTTATAACTTCCTTTCTTTACTGCCTCTGCTCCAGGTGTGGGGGTCTAATGGCTGCCTCAGAAGAGAAGTTCTGAGTTGGGTGGGCAGTGGGAGAGGCCAGATTTGGAAACGAAGCTCACACTTTAGGCTGAGAGAGGCACCAGGGCAAGACCCTCTGTGAGTTGGGAGGAAGTCTGGGCAGGCCAAACCTCATATCCAGAGAGCACCGGGGTTGGCACTGGGTGGGAAAGGGCAGTCTGGGAACCCTGGCAGGCAGGAGGTGACATTGTACCTCCCGGCAGGCAGATGGGCAAAGCCTGGTGATAGTCTGGGGCCAGGCAAAGTGCAGAGGCACAATAATGAAATCAGAAGTCATCTAAATGAGAAGGAACATTAAGACCATCTAGTTCTGTGTTGCCCAGTAGGACAACGACTTGACACATGTGGCCGTTGGGCACTTGAAATGTGACTGGGCTGAACTGATGCATGTTGAGTGTTTTAAACACATGCCAGCTTTCAAACCTAGTATGAAAAAGACTAGAGAATGATTGCATCAAAAACTTTTATATTCAGTATATGTTGAAATGATAATATACATATCACATTCAATGATACAAATTATTAAAATTAATTTCACACATTTCTTTTTACTTTTTCAATGTGGTTACTAGAAAGTTTAAAATTAGGTACATTGTTCACATCCTATTTTTAGAGGGCAATGCTGGTTTAGTCCAATGTTCTATTTTACAGATGAAGAAACTGAGGCTCAGAGAGGGGAAGAGAGTACCTAAGGCCACACACCCAGTGAGGTTTAGAATAGGGAAAGCTGCGGCGGGGTTGGAGGGCAGCGCACAGGTACTTTTTTTTTTGAGAAAGAGAAGGTGAGTGGGAGGAGGGGCAGAGGGAAATGGAGAGAGAGAATCTTAAGCAGGCTTTGTTCCTAGTGGGGATCCCCACATGGGGCTCAACCCCATGAACCTGAGATCATGACCTGAGCCGAAATCAAGAGTCAACACTTAACTGAGTGAGCCATCCAGGTGGCCCTGCATCAGGTACTTTTGTATAAACTATGGGGGGGGGTGTGCAGAGAGAGAGAACAAGGGCCCAGTAGCCTATCCCCCAAATAGAAGCCAGCAGTCTCATCGTGGCCTGTGTTTGGGACTTGCATACATTTGGCATAGGGGCCTAAGACTTTCTTTGGAGGCACTGACATACAACCACCCAGGAAACCCATCTCTCTGGAGGAATGGCTCCGTGGTGAGTGCTTGGTCCTTTGGCAGGGCTGGGGAGAATCCTCTCTGCACATGACCTTGGCCCAGGCAGCCTAGACAGGACATAGCAAACAAGACAAAAGGTGGTTCAGAGAGCTGTGTCCCCAGCCCCTGCTATCTCACTGGAGTTAAACAGGACTTGCCAGTCGTCTGTGGAGGCTTCTAAAGCTACAAGACTCAGCCACATCTGAACAGATTCTGCAACTATTTCTTGAGCACGTCCTCCATACCCAGGCCAAATAAAGGAGAAGGACCTGGGCTTTGTGCCTTTATGGTCTGGGAAAAGATACCCTGTGACACATGAAACAACTCAAGAAAAATGATACGCAGCAAAGGTTGAGTTTCAAGTGGGTAGCCCAGACTGTGGTTGGGATGTGGTGGGGGGGGGTGGTTGGGCAGATGGCTTGGTTTAGGGAGAAACCTGGCCTAGGGCCCCTGCATAGTTGAGTTCTGAGGCTAACGAAGTCAGTGATTTGGGCGGGTCATACTCTCTCCGGTTTCCTTGTCCTCATTTGCTCAGTGGGGGAAGAGCTGCCATCTGGGTCCCACTCTCCAGGCATGGCGGGGTGTCACAGGAATGCCACACATGACCAGGAAGAGGGTGCCATTGTTTCAGTGGGAGCAGCTGAGGTGTGCCCATGAGGGAGGCTGGCCAGCCATAGAACTTATCTTCAAAAAACGAATGCTTCTGAGTATGAAAGGGGATGCTATTAATATTAAAATTGGGACAAGAGTACGGAGGGGAAAATTGTTCTGTGTAAATAGGACATATGGCACTTTATTGGGAAGAGGCCAAAGGCACAGCTAGGACAAAATCCCCAATGGCTTGGGAAGCCAGCAGCAGGGGAAAGGCTTTGTGCTAGAGGTCAGAGGGCAGGAAGCGGACAGTTGGGGTTAAGTAGGGGTCAAGGCCTGAAGGAGTTTGGGGAGGGCGCGGACTGAGGCAGAAGCACGAGCACAGATCGTGGCAGAGGATCTGGTTTGGACCCTGGTGTGCGACATCCCTGCAGTCTTGGACGCCTGCTTCCCCAGGCACGGGGGAATCTAGAATGAGAGCTTGGCAGGAGACCTGAAGTGTGGGGACACAGCAAGGTGTTTCTGTTCTCATTACTGACACTACAGGTGAGCATTTTTGTGGGTGTCCCTGGCAGCTGATGGAGGAAAGCCTGCTGTTCAGAAGCCCACAAGGCAGTTCCAGAACACTGCCCCAGTGAGGCTGCAGTCACTAGAGGTGGGGTGAGGGCCCCCAGCCCCGCCCCAACCCCAAACAATGAGCTCTGTTGAGCCAGCCTGTTCCTGGGTAGCAGGAAGTCCTTGGGCCAAGCCCCACACATGAAGAGGGCCTTGGAAGAGGTGCCCCTGTGACCTCCAGCCGGAGGCCTCAAAGAGGCCCATTCTTCCTGGCTATGGGCTTGGGGTGGGAGGCAACGGCGCTGTGGCTTCGACCCTAGAGAAACATGACTGGCCCAGTGTTCTGGCCTTTGCCCGGCGGCTCTCTTGGTTCCATCTGCTGACCTCATGGGCTTGGCCTGCAAGTCTGTCTGGGCTGCTGCGTGAGGCTGGGGAGACAGAACCTCTTTTTTCCTCACGGTGGCCCCTGAGGGTCAGGCCTAACTCTTCTGGGGGCCGAATCCTTCCTGCTGCCTCTCTCTGCATGCCTAGAGCCCCCCTTCCTCTGCCAGTCTTCCCCACAGCCTGTCACTGGGCCCACAGGGATTTCACATGGAACACTCTGGGCCTCCTGCCAGGTGCAGTGGTGAAACCCTGTCTTCACGGGCCCCAGGGATCGAGTCTGTGCTTTTCTATTCTGTGCGAGCCCCCCACTCCCCACATGCTGGGATTCCCCTTCCCACGCTCCGTTAACAGACACAGGCAGCTTCTGATGCCAGACATCGTCACTGGCACCCCGAGACTAGTCCTCACCCTGAGGGAGTGATGGCACGTCCTCCTAGCAAGATTCCAAGTGGAGCCTTCCAGCGTTCTGGGCTGTCTTTATTTATTTATTTATTTATTTATTTTTTAAAAAGATTTTATTTATTTATCAGAGAGAGAGAGGAAGAGAGAGCGAGCACAGGCATACAGAATGGCAGGCAGAGGCAGAGGGAGAAGCAAGCTCCCTGCCGAGCAAGGAGCCCGATGTGGGACTCGATCCCAGGACTCTGGGATCATGACCTGAGCCGAAGGCAGCTGCTTAACCAACTGAGCCACCCAGGCGTCCCTCTGGGCTGTCTTTAAATACACCCAGAGGGCCTTGTCCTTAGAGCTTTTATTTTATTTCATTTTTATTTTTTTAAATGATTTTATTTATTTATTTGACAGAGAGAGATCACAAGTAGGCAGAGAGGCAGGCAGAGAGAGAGGAGGAAGCAGGCTCCCTGCTGAGCAGAGAGCCCGATGCAGGACTCGATCCCAGGACCCTGAGATCATGACCCGAGCCAAAGGCAGAGGCTCAACCCACTGAGCTACCCAGGCGCCCCTAGAGCTGTCTTTTAAAAAGGTCCATAAACTTGGTGAAGTCCCACAGCTTGAAGGGGTCTGGTAGATCTTTAGGGCACTATCTTGTTCCCCACTGAAATGTAGGCAGGCCTGGCCCGTCTTTCTTATAGTGTCCTCTTTATTCACATAGCTGGTCCCATGAGAAAATCTCTGCATTTTTCCGTCATCCATTGATTCCTGGGGATAGAGCCCAACAGTCCGCCCTCCCCTCATGTTTTCAGGCTACTTGGGATTTGTTTGAATCAGGTATGACACAGAAATGACTATCAGGAAGGAAGAAGTTTGTATTCAGAGATCCCTAGACACAGGAGGGAAGGCACACCATGCCGTGGGGGCGACACAGGGAAACACCAGGCCCGGTTAGGAGGCAGAGGGAGTGAGAGGAAAATGTGTGAAAAAATGCGTGAGGCAGAGTGATCATGCCCAGGACCGGCTGGTTTGAATAATTTCAGCAGGTCTGGGGCACGAGGGCCGTCCCGCCGTCTGGAGGCTGACCATGGGATGAGGGGGCCGGAGATAGGGGTTGGAATGGAGTGGGAGGGGCCAGTAAGGGAGGAGGTTGGGGCTGTGGACCCTGGACTGGTTGGTTCACTAGCCCTGGGAGCGACAGTCCCTCCATTGTCAGCAAAGCCGTAGGATTTCAGACCATCCCATACAGAAACTGGAAACTGTGGCTATGACTTCATCTCTTTGCAAAACCCTATAGAGATTCTGGCCATTGTGCTGTAAGAAGTTCAACAGCACAATTTCTCTGTTCTTGGGACTCTGGTTCAAACTTCAAGGCCTCCCCGGGAAGTCCTCCCTCTCCTTGCTCCTGATGCCACTGAATGGAATCCTTTCCTCCTCCCACAGAACCTGCCTGCCTCTGGGCAGTACCCACTGTTCCACACTCTAGTTTGGGGTTCGTTGTCTTTCTGATTGCCTTCTCCCCAGGAATCAGGAGATCTTTGCGGGTCCACCTCATCTTGTGAGCCCCGTGGTGCCTACCACAGGCCCGGCCCACGCAAAAGGGTCTGTAAGTGCTGCTAGGGCACTGAATGAATGGGGACTGTGGGCCACGTCCCTAGCCATGAGGGGGTCATTTGCATCTCAGTGGAACTCTGGACAGTGTCTGCTGTCTTGGGATCCCTCTTGAGAAAACAGCAGGAGACACAACGTGTGGGGACCCAGCAGATATTTCTGGTCTCATTACGGACACCACAGGTGAGCATTTTGGTGAGTGTTCCCTGGCTGCCAGTGGGCTGTGCCTGGAGAGGTTCTCATCCCGGTGTTCATGAGCTCACAAGGGTCCTTCAACTCCTGAGCGTTCAGATAAAATATACGTGCTAACTTTCGCAAGGAGAGAAGATCCAGGTGTTAATCAGATTTTGGAATTGCTCCAAGCTTGTAATACGGTTACGAGCCAAAAAAAGGACGGTCGCTGCCGAAACTGTCATCCAGAGCTGGCGTCTGGAAGCCTATGGCTGCCCGCCTCCAGGTCAACTCTGTGCAGCTCCTGTTTTCCCCAGGGGGCCCTGCTCTAGGCCCTTCCTTCTCCCAGTATTGGTCCCCCTTGGCTCTTCTGCAGGGCAGCGTCTCCAGGCTCCAAGACTTTAATTGTAAGTGTGAGGTGGGAGTGATTTAAGGTGTTCCAGATCGTCCCCTCCTGGCTAGTCAGACTCTGATCTCATATCCCTGGTGACTGGGCTCGTGTGTTGTTTCATGTGCCAAAGGACCAGTCCAGGTACCTTCTCTAGTGCTGCAGGAGTCGCCTGCTCCCCCATCTCCCTCCCACAACCCTGCCCAAGGCCGTCCAGGCCTGCAGGAGCCTGGGGGCTGTGGGGAAGCTTTGCAGATGTCAGTGTTTACAGCAAAGACGAGAGCAACGCCTACCATGACGTTGTTCTTATGACTGTCAGCAACAGGAACAAAGGTAGAACATTAGCTTGCTCTGCGCCAGGTTCTTTCCTGTATCCCTTCTCTCAGTTGACTCTTACAACAGCCCTAGGAGACAGGCAGTTTTATTTCCCCCATGCCCATTTACAGAGGGAAACTGAGGCACAGGAAGTTCTGTTACTGACCCAGGGTCACACAGCTAATAAAGGCGGAGCTGGAATTTAGACCCAGGTGTGTCGTGTGTGCAAGCTCACACCTGTGGCCCCTATAAGTGTTGCTGAGAGCCTAACTGCCCCCCGGTCCTGGGAGCCTGCATTCCTCTGCCCTCTCTCCATGGCTCCCATCGCATTCTGTCCTTCCACGTAGAAGCATTCATGACACAGAGTTGCCTGTTTCTACAGTGTGAGCTCCGTGAAAGCAGCGCCTGGGTCCCTCTCATTCTTCTCTGTAATCCCGGAGCTTGACACAGCTTACAGCCCTAATCGGTGAGAAGAGTGGACTGCCACTGGGGTCTTGTCTGGTTCTGTCATGAGATATGGCCTTGGACCTGGCCCAGGCGTGATGGCCCGTGTGCAGCTGACGGGGTGCCCTGGCCTGCTGGCTTCATGCGCTCCCCCGACCTTGTGCCCTAGACGGGTCTTAAAGGGAAGGGAGGCAGTGATGACAGTGTTCAGTGAGTCTCCGGCAGCCCCTCTGCCTGCTTGTGGTGCTAGACCTCGATGGGAAGTGACATCTCATCTTGTGTCTTGACCTCTCCCTCTCTCCTTCCCTGGGGACTTGTGGCCCAGAAGCTGATCGGGAAGGACAGGCCTAGTTTTACTGGAACAAGTGTGTCAGTGGAAGGGCACAGGCAGCCCCTCCCTGCCAGGATGCGGGCCAGTCTGCACCAGCTGGGCCCATTTTGACAAAGAGGGCTGAGGCCACCGGGCCATGGGTTGACTCACAGGGGCCTGCAGGGACCTCTCTTTTCGGGCCTGGGCTGTCTCTCCGATCAACCAATTCTGAGGATCCTTTACCTGTGGTCTTCTCTCTTCCTCTCCATGAAGCCACAGCTCTGGGATACAAGCTGGACTGAACCCTGGATTCCAGGACCAGGAGACATTAATGCTCTTGCCCCAAGTATAAGCTTTTGGAACCAGTGGGAGAAACCTCCTCACCATGGATTCCCATGTCTGAGCAAGGTGCTCCATCTGGAGCCAGGTTCAGAAAGCTTTGTGAGCAGAGAAGTGGGGCGAGGGAGCACATAGCCGGGTGGAGAAGTGTCAGAGAGGGTGCACGTGTGTGGAGAAGGTGGGCCTGGGGTACTTCCCGAGCTGAAGCAGAAGTGGCTGGGAGGGCTTTCAAACCACACGGCTAATCTGGATGTGCCCGAAATGGTTTAAGGCATCAAAGTGGATGTCCACGGCAGAACCAGACTTGGTATTCCCTTGAGTCCCTGGGGTGTGACTCCTGTCCTTCAGAAAACCCACCCAGTGTTTGTCAATGACCTTGGGTGCACACAGCTCCCCTCCAGCCATATGCTTGCACTCTTGCTGGAGAGACCATACGTGCAGGTACAGAGGCACACCAGCCAACAGTGAGCCTGCCATCCAGAGCGCGGCGTCAGTGTGTGGGGGACAGAGCGCAGGAGGAGCTAGGGAAGGAGGGCTCCACGCAGTGGGGGCGCCGGCGGAGGCTCACACAGAGGCTTCTGTGAACGGGGCGGGGCCGGGAAGCAAAGAGCCCCCAGACTGGATGGAATTGTGCCACATGGCGCTGGCGGCACCAAGACCACCCTTCCAGCTCTAATCTGAGCCACAGCCTTGTTACCGTCACAGCCCCTCGCACAGCGCCCACCGAGGCGAAGACTTCGGGTTTACTAGACGGGACAGTGGACAGGGAGACAGGATGCTCTTTTCCTCCCTCCTCCCTTCCTTATGAGCCAAGCGCTGTTTACAGCCGTGACCCCGAGAGACCAAATGGCTCTCCCTCATGGAGTTTACCTTCGTCTCTGCCACCCAGTCCAGGCTTCAGTTTTTTATCTCTCAAATGGGACTACTTCTGCCTCCAAAGCTTTTCAAGTCAGTGGAACTTGCAGTCATAAGCCGGGCTTGTTGTCGCCATGGAAGGAAAGCAGAGGACCTGTCCTTTCATGGGGACACCCTCCACCACCACCACCAACACAGGAAAACAGGAGGGCAGCCCGGGATGCCTGCGATGCACACATCCCCGGGCCCTGCTTGGCTGCTCCCATCGCACAGATTCCTGCCTCCTGGTGTCCCGCACCCTCTCTCCCTTTGGCCATGGGCATGACAAGAAGGCTCGTGTTTGCCTGCATTTCTGGGAGCTATTCATGGGTGATTTCCACTCCGGGGGCTCCAGTCCTCTGCAGACTAAACACCGAAACAATTATTGTTTAATTTCAAGTGAAAGGAGCACCGAAGGAGACATGGTGTGACCTTTTCTGTGTATGTATCTATAGATAGAGATATATAGACATTGGAATTTATTTCCCCCGGGAGAGAAGTGCCACCGTGCTGCCAGCTGGGTTTGTGTTCGGAGCTGTGTTTGTGTACAGCGTTATGTGTAATTTATTTCCCCGGGGAAGATCGGCTAAGATGGCGCATCTGATTCCTAGTCGAGGTTGCTGTTTCTGTTTTTCTTAAATAAACCAATCCACCCCCTACCCTGAAAGAAAAACGTTCTCCTCCCGCCAGCTGCCTGATTTGACCAGTGTCTTATTTCACAATGCCTCCGCAGAGGGCTTGGACTCCAGTCTGCACATCCCCTGGCACCCCACACCAACCAACCTTTTTCTGTCGTAGGGGCTGGGGGTGGGTGGCAGGGGATGCCAGAATGACTGGGGCCGAGGACACACACGGCTGGGCTGGTCCTGCCTTTTGTCATCATTCTGGAAGGCTCCGAGGGAGACCTCTGGGCCTTTCCTGCCCTCTGCAGGAGCTGGCTTTGACCTGTTGGAAGGGATGTCCTCACGCTGCTTCTACCCGTCTCCCCAAGGCCCAGAGCCACCTAGGGAGGCAGCTCTCTAGACCCCCCAGTAAATAAATAGGAGCTACAGCTCTCTGCATTCCCTGTCCTCTGTGCCTGATGTCTGGGAGATGAGAAATATTTAGAAAGCATTATTTAATTAGTTAGCAAATGCAATGCTTACTTTAATTTTGTAAATTCAGTAGGCGCAAGTGCCCACCCACCTGTTCCGGTTGCCATAACAACTTTAAATTTCATTTGTGGTCTCTGCTGATGTTTCTCTCTGTTTGTGTGTCTATATGTGTCTTATTTGTCTGGGAGCGAGTGTGTGGTTTCTGTCCCATTCTCCTCTTTCCCTGAGCCCCACTGGGGTGCTTCCTATTTCATCTCGTTCTGTTTAATGCCTCTCTTCCATCCTCCACTTCCTTCAGGGTCTCTGTTGATCGCCTTCCCTCGATGTTGGGTTTAGGGCAGACTTCTCTTCTTGCATTGCTGGAACCCACGGGCCGCAGTTCTCAAAGCTTCTTTCACGTACCATAGGCATGGGGGAATCAAGGGCTGCCTAAATGGTGTGATTTCAGGGATGCCAAGAAGGTCCCTTGAACTCAGAACACCAACCCAACCCTGTGTCATGGTGCCTGAAATTTCCCAACTGCAGCTTTGTGACCCGGGTCCTTCCCTTAAAGGCATGGTGAGTGCTTTTTAAGGGAAGAGGTGTCAGGAGGCTCTGATGGCATCTGTTGCTGGTTTTTGAGGATGAGCAAGAGAACATTGGGATATCGGTGGGGAATAGTTGCAGGAAGAGAGCACGGACAAGAGGGCATCTCTGAGGATGCATTCTCCCCTATGCATGCTTTTGCCAGGGAATTCACAGACCTGGACTCACACACCGTGTGGGCCTGGGTGAAGAGTGTTGGCCACCCCAGTCTTCCTGGGCCTCCTGAACAAGCTTGACCTGACACTTCAGTGATGCGGGAACTCCCCTGCTGAGGAGCAGGGAGACATGATTGCAGTGGGGTCTGGAATGCAACCTAAAGGGAGAGAAACCCAGAAGTTGCCTCCACCAGGGGCAGGAAACGCTGTCCATGAGGAGCTTGGAACTTTAGCTAAACACATGGGGTCCCAAGAGGAAGAGTGAAGCATAGAGATTGAAATTGGACTCACCTGGGAATGTTTTAGGTTGGGTTTCCCCAAAAGTAAACATGGATCCAAAATTTATTTAGGAGGTGATCCCAGGAGTGGAGAAACGAGGCAGGGCAGGGAAGAAAGCCAATAAAGGGCTTATTGTTAGGCAGGGGACACCTGTGGGAAACTGGGACTCATTCCCACTGGACAGCTCTGGGGAATAGTACAAAGCATGCTGGAGAGTTATTCCACCTGAAGGGTGAGAAAATTGAGTATGAATCTCTCAACACTCCAGCACTGCCTGATGCTGCTTCTGGGTGCGTTGATTCCCCAGCAGTCTGGCAAGTCTGGAGGGAGAGCTGCAAGCACATTGGGATGCTATGAGCATGAACTGGAGAGAAGTGCTTAGGGAACTGACTGCATCTGCTAGGGTCCACCCAGATCCCTCCTGTTTCAGTTTACTGTTTCTTCACTGCTTCTTCCAAATGGTGACTGATCACAGTTTCTTGGAAGGGTGGGGCGGGAAGACAATTAGAAGGTTAGTGAGACAAACTAAAGTTTTTGCTGCTGCAGTTGGTATGGAGGCTGTCTCATTTTCATCATATTGCCCTTCTACTACTAGTTCTTAGTTCTTCTCCTGCTCAGCTAGCGTGTCTGCTGTTCTTGCTTGCCTGGTGGGATAGACCAAGCTGTTATCCCTGAGAGGATGAACCCCTTCAACCCTGATAAGAAGGAGTCAGTTCTTTAGGGCCAATGGATAGCTTTCTACCCTAGCACCATGGCTAGAATTCTGTCCATTTGGTTGTTCAATTCATCCTCTGTGATGGGCATTGAGAAAACTCTGTAAACTTTGTCCTTATCTCCCAATCTTGAACTTTCCAGATCCCTGACCATAACTAGGTTTAAACCATTCGACTGCTCAGGAATGTGGGAATACCATAACCGCAGGCCCCCTCTCCTACCACATCAGATTGGTGTTTAGTTGAAGTACTTGAGGCACTCTCCACTGGGAGGACTTCCCTTCACTGCTGCCTTTCAGGGTTACCTCTGTGTCAGGATGTTGGGAGATGATAGTCCATTTTTGGCTCACACAAATATGTGGAGATAGCTTTTTAAAAAATATTCTTTATTTAAATTCAATTTAGTTACATATACTGTATTACTAGTTCCAGGGGTAGAATTTAGTGATTCATCAGTTACATATAACACCCAGTGCTCATTACATCAAATGCCCTCCTTAATGTCCATCACCCAATTACTCTAACGCCCCCTTCCCACCCTTAGCAATCCTTGGTTTGTTTCCTAGAGTTAAGCACCTTTTTTTTTTTTTAAAGACTTTTTATTTATTTATTTGAGAGAGAGATAGTGAGAGAGAGCATGAAAGCATGAGTAGGTATGGGGGCAGAGGGAGAGACAGAAGCAAACTCCCCACTGAGCAGGGATCCTGACACAGGGCTCAATCCCAGGACCCTGAGTTCACGACCTGAGCCAAAGGCAGACACGTAACTCACTGAGCCACCCAGGCACCCCGAGTTAAGCCTCTCTTATGGTTTGCCTCCCTCTTTATTTTCATCATTTGTCTTTCTCTGACTTATTTTGCTTAGCAGAATACCCTCTAGTTCCAACCACATCATTGCAAATAGCAAGATCTCTTTTTGATGGCTTTTGATCTCTTTTTGATGGCTTTGATTCTTTTTGATGGCTGAGTATTATTCCATTGTATATATATACCTCATCTTCTTCATCCACTCATCTGTCGGTGAATACTCGGGATGCTTCGATTGACATCTGGGCTCTTACCATATTTTGGCTATTGTGGACATTGCTGCTATAAACATTGGGGTGCTGGTACCCTTTTGAATCGCTATGTTTGTATCTTTTGGATAAATTGCTGGATCACAGAGTAGCTCTTTTTTTAACTTTTTGAGGAACCTCCATACTGTTTTTCCAGAGTGGCTACACTAGTTTGCATTCCCACCAGCAGTATAAGAGGGCTCCCCTTTGAAATACAAATCAAAACCACAGTGAGATACCACCTCACACCAGTCAGAATGGCTAAAATTAACAAGTCAAGAAATGATAGATGTTGGCGAGGATGCAGAGAAAGGGGAACCCTCCCACACTGTTGGTGGGAATGCAAGCTGGCGCAGCCACTCTGGAAAACAGCATGGAGGTTCCTCAAAAAGTTGAAAATAGAGCTACCCTATGACCCAGCAATCACACCACTCGGTATTTACCCTAAAGATACAAATGTAGTGATCCGAAGGGGCATGTGCACCCAAATGTTTACAGCAGCAATGTCCACAATAGCCAAACTATGGAAAGAACCTAGATGTCCATCAACAGATGAATGAATAAAGAAGATGTATATATATATATATATTTATATACTATGCAGCCATAAAAAAGCTCTGAAATCTTGCCATTTGCAATGATGTGGATAGAACTAGAGGGTATTGTGCTAAGCGAAATAAGTCAATCAGAGAAAGACAATTATCATATGATCTCTCTGATATGAGGAATTTGAGAGGCAGGGGGTCGTGGGGGGTAGGGAGGGGAAAAATGAAACAAGATGGGATTGGGAGGGACACAAACCATAAGTCTCCATAAGAGACTCTTAATCTCAGGAAACAAATTGAGGGTTGCTGTGGGGGTTGGGGGGGGAAAGGATAGGGTGGCTGGGGAATGAAAATTGAAGATGGTGCTATGGTGAGTGCTGCGAATTGTGTAAGACTGATTATTCACAGACCTGTACTCCTGGGGCAAATAATACATTATATGTTAATAAAAAAAGGAGGGTTCCCCTTTCTCTGCACCCATGCCAACATCTGTTGTTTCCTGAGTTGCTAATTTCAGCCATTCTGACTGGTGTGAGGTGGTATCTCATTGTGGTTTTGATTTGTATTTCCCTGATAACTAGTGATTTGGAGCATTTTTTTCATGTGTCTGATGGCCATTTGTATGTCTTCTTTCGAGAAATGTGTGTTCATGTCTTCTGCCCATTTCTTGACTGGATTTTTTGTTTTTTGGATGTTGAGTTTGATAAGTTCTTTAGAGATTTTAGATACTAACCCTTTATCTGACAAGACATTTGGAAATTTCTTCTCCCATTCTGTAGGTTGCTTTTTAGTTTTGTTGACTTGTTCCCTTGTTGTGCAAAAGCTTTTTATCTTGATGAAGTCTCAATAGTTCACTTTTGCTTTTGCTTCCTTTGTCTTTGGAGATGTGTCTCCACATTTCCTGGAGATGGATTCCTGTCTCACCTTTAGGTCTTTCATCCATTTTGAGTCTATTTTTGTGTATGATGTAAGAAAGTGGTCCAGTTTTATTCTTTTGCTTGTTGCTGTCCAGTTTTCCCAACACCATTTGTTGAATAGACTATCATTTTTTTCCATTGAATAGTCTTTCCTGCTTTGTCAAAGATCAGTTGACCATAGAGTTGAGGGTACATTTCTGGTCCCTCTATTCTGTTACATTGATCTATATGTCTATTTTTGTGCCAGTACCATACTGTCTTGATGGTTACAGCTTTGTCCAGAATTGTGATGCCACCAGCTTTGGTTTTCTTTTTCAACATTCCTTTGGCTATTTGGGGTCTTTTCTGGTTTCATGCAAATTTTAGGATTGTTGGTTCCAGGTCTGTGAAAAATTTCGGTGGTATTTTGATAGGGATTGCATTGAATGTGTAGATCACTCGGGGCAACATAAACCTTTTAACAATGTTTATCCTTCCAATCCATGAGCGTGGAGTGTTTTTTCATCTCTTTGTGACTTCCTCAGTTTCTTTCGTAAGTGTTCTGTAGTTTCTAGAGTACAGATCCTTTATGTCTTTCGTTAGGTTTATTCCAAAGTATCTTACGGTTTTTGGTGCAATTGTAAATGGGATTGATTATATGGAGATAATTTATCTATGAACCAGGCCCAGGGTCTTCCTTCTCTGTCAGCTAATGATGGGGAACTACCTACAACTGGGAGCTGAAGGAGACGGTGCAACAAAAGGGGGTGACAACTGTTTGTGCGCCCTGGAACTGCTTGGCCTGTTCCCTACTCTGCCATTTCTGTTAAGTAAGTGATAGAATGCTTCAGTGTCCACATAACTTATGACTTGGTGTGCCTGAAAACACCCAGATAATGATGGACAGCTCTGATATCATGGTTCCTTGATGTCCCATGGTTGGATGCTTAGTCCTGGCTAGAGCCTCATGGCAACCTTGAAGCTTCTTTTTTAATGTTGAGGAGGTTTTTACTGCAGATAGCATGGCCTTGCTCTAGAATCTTCAGGTTTTGTTCTGTGACTCTCCTGCTTAAGCTTGTCAGAGAATCCAAACTACATTGTTATCAACCCTGGATTTGCTAACATCATGGAATCTGCCTGGTCTTATGGTGTCAAGTAAGAGTCTCTCTCTTAGAGGTGGATGATCAATGTCCAATGATTTCTCCTTCACTTTGGAAGAAATATCCCAATATGCTCCAGACCACTGAACCTTTAAAAAATTTATTGATATGGCAGGCCTCTGGGTCTTCATAGGACTTCTCTCCCACCTCCGGTGAACATGTCTTAGCAGGGCTTCTGATTATTTGCCATTTCCTTCTCATCAGACCTGTTAAGATTATTTATTTGCCAGTCTGATGCTCTGTGGCATATTCAGAAAAATCAAGGTCCCTTAAAACTATATAGGAACAGAGAACAGAAAAGTTTCAATGATCTAGGGCAAGGCCATTAAAATTTAAGATATGCATTCCAAGTGAATGCAAATTTGTCCTGATCCTCCTTGAAGGGGATTGAAAAGAATGCATTCACTAGCTTGAGAACCACATACGAAGTGTCAGAGGCTGTGTGGATCTATTCTATTAAAGATACGTGGCAAAAAGTATTGCAAATAAGGCTGCCACTTGGTTAAATTGATAGTAGTCCATTGTCATGTTCCATGATCACTCTGCTTTTGCTGAGGAATTAAATGGGAGATATGCTCAGACCCTGGATCCAAAAACCTTTGTATTTTCTGGGTATTCTCTCTTGCCCAGTATACGGTTATCTGGTAAATGGCCAAAAGCTCTTTTAGGGAAGGAATGGAAGTATTGCTACCGTATATATTTTCTGGGTCATTTTCACAGTTTTTTTTTGTCGAGGGAATCTGGCCTCTCTCCGCTGATGGTTTCTGAGTCCAAGAACTAGCTCAGGCCTGGAAACTGGATGGGGGATTGTAATTTTTTATTGTGGTGGCTGACACCAACCTTCTGTCACCCCCTCTTGATAATTTTTGATTATGTAAGTCAAGCAATACCTTTGTTGGCAGAGAGAATCTATCTCACCTCTGGAAACATCATGGATTATTAGTCATTGCAACAGATCCCAACAGGTCAAGGCCTCCATCTGGTCATCATTCCAGCCTTGTTGCCTACCACATAATTGCATTCACTTTGCTTTTGACTAAGCCTGGTTATTACAGAAACTTAGCTGCCTTGATCTTTGGGAGCCATGGCAGAATCTCCCACTATTTTCCTTGGCCTCAGACAATAACTACCCCCAAACTTCTGATCATAGTGCCCCAATATTTTATTGCTTTTAGTGAAGGGAATGTCCTCTGGGCTCTCCTGGGAAACATCATCAGTTAACGTGTTCTCTGGTCTGACATAGTGCATTCATTCCAACAAGAGTACCTCTCTGAGCCTTTTCTTTCTCAATACTCTGCCAAGGTTGTTCTGGCATTTCCACCTCATATACTATAGGCTATTATTGTTTCCAAGTTTCAAGAAGCCATGGCAACAGTGTGTTAGGACTGGCTTTAGTTATCCTTGCCAGGGCACTGAATCCCGAGTCATGGGAAAGTGCTTTCCTATCAATGAACTGTCCGCACCCAGCCTTATATTCTACCAACCCACTCTTGCACCCTTAGGTTCCATTCTGAGGCATAGTCTTTAAGTCCTGTTGGGCTTGAAACAACTTTTTTTTTTTTTTTTCTGAGTAGTCTATTTTATTCTGTAAGAAGCAACATAATTCCCTAGTCAAGTCGTCCTGAGAGTTGGTTTTAGATATTGGTCTGGAAACAATGAGGGGAGGTGTAGGCTCCCTTTGAAGAGGTTAAGACTCATTTTGCAAGCTATTGGTGATGGTGAGGCTTTTGCATAGATCTAGACAAATGAAAACCTGTCTCTTTTGCATGGTGAGGAGACATTTCTGCTAGCCAGAGATTCAGGGAATCTGGGATTTCAAGGCTCTCAAGGGTGCCTAAATGTCCCTTTGGTGGGTCTTAGAGTCTCATTCATTTCTTACTGGGGTTCTACTGTTAGCATTGAAGTCTTCTTGGGGCTGTGAATCCAACTACCTTTGTAACTCTGCCACTTTTACAATCAGATTTTGAGCCTGATTTTCAGCTCTGTCTGTTTCTAAGTCATAGGAAGTGAGGACCGCTGGAGGCCTTCTGGCTTTTAAGTTGACTGTTGTTTGATCTAAGCCTATAATATTTTTCCTTTAGTGCTTTGGTTGCAGTTAACAACAGTTAACCACCTCCACCATAATTATCATCATTCCCATAGTTTTTAAAGATTTTATCTATTTATTTGACAGACAGAGATCACAAGTAGGCAGAGAGAGAGGAGGAAGCAGGCCCCCTACTGAGCAGAGAGCCCGATATGGGGCTCAATCCCAGAACCCTGGGATCATGACCTGAGCCAAAGGCAGAGGCTTTAACCTACTGAGCCACCCAGGAGCCCCCATTCCCATAGTTTTTAAGTCTAGCCCAGTACATCTCTGCCTATCTATTAGTAAGGAATAGTTAAAAAGAATCTTTCATGGACTGATGAATTAGTAGAAAAATTAAATAAAAAAGACATACATGGTGTAAGAATAATTTTTAAAATTATTAAGTCCAACAGATATAAACTATTTCTGCCAAATGCTATAAGTTTTCCATATGCTTCTTCTCAATTTCTGTACTTGTCAGAGGTGTCAAACTGTTCATGAACTGGGTTTGGCCCATGGACTGCACTTTGAATAGCACTGTGCTAGACCTATTGTATAAGTCATTGCCTTCCCTTCTGTCTGTATCGCACCTCAGTTCATCTCACCACAAGTAGAGTTTTAGCAATTGTGATGCTAGAGCATGCTAGGCTTGTCACCTTTCCACTTATCACCAGCAATGGTGGTCCTCATTATCATTTGGCTGGCATGTGATCTATTTCAGAACCTCTTGCTGAAGGTTTGCTTCCTACCTCCATTCCAGTATTAAATGTCTTTAGTTGGGTCCCCTCATAGCCATTACCTGACTGAAAGTTATGAACACATATAGTTTATTTGGGAGTTGATCATAGGAAGCACTGGTAGAGGAATGCGGAATTTTAGAAAGCATGTCTCAACTGTGCAAGTTACTAGTAGGGGAACCTGGGCTCAATTCTACACTTAGAAACAGATTAGGGCATTCCTCAGAGTTACCTTATCCAAGAATTTTTGGCTGATGGCTTCTCACGGGCACATTGAAGCAGCATTTCCAGACTGCCTTGGGGATTTGTAGATCAAAAGAAAGCTCTCAGGCAGAGAGATGTATGTGCTTGCTACGAGATGCCACCAAAATAAGAATTTGGGCAGGACTTTGACAGCACCGGTTTACAGAGAGGTACCAGAAAGTCCATTCATGCAGAAGCACGAGGTCATCCCCCAGTATATGTCAGGATGGGGTGGAGATTAGAAATGGAGCCAGCCCACACTGGTCATTGGGAAGCTGCAAGCAGAGTACAGAAAAGAGCAGGGTGTGATTAAAAAAATGTGTTGTAATTCAGGTCTGTCAGTGACCAAAAATTTTTGTACAAGGGGAAGAGGTCTCATTACTCATGGTGTGTATATGGGAGTGTCCTGTCGTTTGTTACAGACTCAGACTGGGCAGGGCTATTCACCTGGTGAAGAATGAGGTTGGGAAGAGATGTACAGACCTTTTTGTGAGTGAACCTAATCTAGTGATTTTTCAACTCTTTTTCTAAGTGCTTCCAAGGTCTGGGAGCAGCCAAGGGCAGGCTGTGAGGCTTCCACTCCTTCAACCACAGTAGCTTTTAGTTTACTGTCTTCTGGATCAGACAACATTTCTGCTTCTATAAGACTGCTTGAAAACCACTGCTTGAATCAGTCTGTGGAGTTTGATTTATCTACTTTTGGGTGAATCCATTTGCCAAGTCAGAAGTTCAGGTCATGGGGCACTGATGACCTGTTCTGGAGACCCCGGGCAGTCAGGGAATGTCCCTGGGTCTCTTTGAGAGTAACAGTGTCATTTTAAACTTTGTTTCCTCCATCCTCTTTCTAAACCCACAGCCGGCAGGGACACTCAGCACTAGTCGTCCTGCATTTCCCACATAACATTCATCTGCATCAGAAAACAGCCCTGCTGGGAATCCTGGGTGAAGATATCAATCCATTTCCAAGTCAGAGGGACTTCAGGGCCCTCCTTTGTTTGCCTCCGCCCCACCCAACTCCAGGCTCTGCCCCGCCCCGCGCTGTCCTTTCACAAGGAGGATACACTCGGACCTGGCAGACTCAGGCTTTTTTCTCAGGGCCTCTGCTCCCTAGCACCTTGGACAGGGACACATGGTGCCATTTCCCAGACTATTTGCCTCAGGGGGACAATTTAGTCTTTGCTCTGTGCATGTCAGCAGAGCTCTTAAATTTCGAGGACAGTTGGATGAAATTGGATGTAGCCAATTTGCATCTTCAAATCGATTTTGTACACATGGGCGTGTGCACTCACATCTCTAGGGACAAGGGGGGGAATCATGTTTGACAGCTCGTGGGCAATGAGATGACAGTTTGCTCTGCTTGCCTTTGAGCATGGCTGAGGTACTCTTGTGCCTCAGTTTCCTTTTATGGAAATGGAGGATGGACTGGGTGATATCTAAGATATCTTTTAGCTTCAGTGCTTGATGTTTTTATATTTATGAGGAAAGAGGGTGGTAAGAAAACCAATGGTCAGTCAGTACTGACTGACTGACAATGGTCAGTACTTCAGAACTGTGTTGCTGAAGTACTGCACAAATGGGGAGAGTAAAACTGCTTTGCACAGTCTTGGCCTCAAGCCAGGTTCAGTGTTTGGATGTCATCATGACGAGTAGGTTGGGGGATGTAGAAGGTAGGGGACAGCCTTCTTGTGCCCAGCATAACCTCTGCAGGCTTGGTGTCGCGGGGGTTTCTGTGTGTGATACGGCAGGTCATCGCATCCCTCTGAGATTTAGTTGCTGTAGAGCGAGGCTAAAAATAGCCCCTCCCAGGGTAGTTGAGGAAAATAACCAAGAGGCTCCTGGGGTATCACAGCACTCATCAATTTGAGGTTCCTTCCTGGCCCTGGATCTGGAGTAGTAGATTTGGATAAAAGCCTGCCACAGCTGGATTTTTCTCACCTCTTCATCTTTCTCTCCTATAGCTCCCACAGCTCAAGGACTTTTTCTGCAATTGTCCCCCTCCCTGCCCCATTTCTTGCATCATTAATTTTTACCTCTGTATTTTCTGCTAGTGTTTCCATCAGAATACAAACATGCTATACTATTATCTTCAATCTTAAAGAAAAAAACCTCCCTTGACCGCCACGTACTTCTTCAGCTACTCTTCAACTTCTCTGCCTGCTTTGACAGCGAAACTTGCTGATAACTTGCTGCTTCCACTTCCTCACCTCTGACTCCCCCATGAGCCCATTCCAATCAAGCCTTCACTCTTACCATCTCCCTGAAATAGCTCCTGCCAAGGTGGTCTACTGCTAAATTTAGTGGTCAATGCAGAATCCTCCTGTTGGCCTGTTAGCAGAATTCCTCACAGGTAATCATGGTGTTTCTTGATACACTTTCCTCCCTTGGTTCACAATATGAGTCTTTGCTGTTTTTTCCTCTCCTTTCTGATCTCTCACTACTACCTCCTACGTGCCCACTGCTCATTTCTCCCACCTGTTCTCTAGTTCTTTCTCAGATTTATATCCCAGGTCCAGCTCTGTCCTCTCTGCCCTGATCACAGTCCTATCTAGACAGTCTGCTCAATATTGCCACTTGATTGTGTACAGGCACCTTAAACTTAACATACCCTAAGCTGAACACATCTTTGAAACTGGTAACTTGGACTTCCTTATTTTAGTAACAGGCAAATTAATTTTTCCAGATGTTCAGACGAAACACCTTAGAATCAATCATCTTTGAATTCTCTCTTCCTCTATGTCTGACCTGTCACCAGAATGAGGCATCCCTATCTTTGAAATAATCCTGCCTCCAATCCCTTCTCCTGACCTTCACCACAAACTTCCTGCAGCAAGGTCATCATGGTCTTTTACCTAACTAGTGCAATAGTCCACCCACTCATCTCTTTGTTTCCATTCTTCCTCCTTACAATTGAGAATGATAGTCATGGTTGTGAATGATAATTTCGAAACATGTCAGATGATGTCACAACTCAGTGCCAAACAATCGAGTACATTCCCACCTCTCTCAGTATAAGCTCTACATGATCCGGGCCTTCTGATTTCCAACCTCATCTTTGCCCTTTGCTCACTCTTCCAGCCACATTACACGCTGATATGCTGAGCAGATCCTTGCCCAGAGCCTTTGTATCTGCTATTTCCTCTGCTTGGAGTGCCTTTTTCCCCAGAAAGTCATATTGCTCATGCCCTTACTTCATTCAGGTCTTGCCACAAATGGCACCTCCACAGAGAGCCTTCCATGCACATCCTATCTAAAATACACCTTTGTCATTCTCCCCCAAATCTTCTTTTTATTTAAAAAATGCAATAGCTTTATTGAGGTATAATTGGCCCACAATAAGTCATACATATTAAAGTGCACCATTTTGGTAAGTTTTGATATATGTATTTATCAGTGAAATCATCAGCACAATCAAGATGACTTATCCTTCCATTACTCCCAAATGTCTACTTGTGCTGCTTTGTAATCTGTTCCTGCTTCTCCCCCTCATATAACCAGTTACTGATCTGCTTTCTGTCACTATAGAGTAGTTTGCATTTTCTAGAAGTTAATACAAATGGGATAATATGGTATATATTCTTCTTTTGCCTGGCATCTCTCATTCGGCATAATTATTTTGAGATTATTTCATGTTTTAGTGAGTATCCATATTTATTCCCTTTTATTGTTGAGTAGTACTCCATTGTGTACTGATCCATTCACCATTGCTGCGTGGGGTATTCTAGCTTTCGGCTATTACAGATAAAGGTATTGTGAATATTCATGTACAAGTCTTTGGGTGAACATATATGCTTTCCCTTCTCTTGGATAAATACCTTGGAAAGTGATGACTGGGTTATAATAGATATAAGATATAGATATCTATCTATCTATCTATCTATCTCTATATATAGATAAAAGGCATATATAAAGGTATATATGAAGATAAAAGATACATAAAAGGTATATTTTTAACTTTCAAGCAACTGTTTAACTGCTTTCTGAAAAGGCTGTTACATTGTACAGATCAACCAGGCATGTGTGTGAGTTTTAGTTTCCCTACATCCTCGCCACCACTTTTAGCAATTCTAAAAGGTATGTATTATTATTTCATTGCAGTTGCAATTTGAGTATCCCTAGTTATTAATTATATGTAACATTTTTTTTTCATGTACTTATTTGCTACCCATATACCTTATTTGGTGAAGTGTCTGTTCAAAGCTTTTATCCATTGTATTAGTATTCTGTGGCAAAGCAAACTATCACATACTTAGTGGCTTAAAATAGTACATCATTTCCATGGGTAAGTACTCTGGGCACAGTTTTGCTGAGGCCACTGTTCAGGGTCTCCCCAGGCTGCAAACACGGTGTGCTTCAGGTTGATTTCTCATCTGGTGGCTTGACTAGGGAAGAACCCACATCCTGGCTTATCACGTTTTTGGCAAGATTCATTTCCTTGCAGCTGTATGACCAGGGCCCCGGATTATTACTAGCTATCTCATCTGGAACCTACTCTTGCTCCAGAGGCTGCCTGCAGGTCCTTGCCGTGTGGCTCTCTCAGGTCTGCCAAGATAGAGTCTTATGTAACATAAGGTAATCATGGGAGTAACATTCCATCACCTTTGCCATAATCTACTGGTTAAAAGCAAGTCATGGGTTCTACTTTCACTCAGGGGAAGGTGATTATACAAGGATATGACTTATTAGGGATCACCCTAGGATGGGCTCATAGATTTATTATTTTATTTGTTTGTCTATCTTTTATTATTATTATTTATTATTTTCTATCTTTTATTATTTAATTTGAGAGTTCTTTATGTTTCCTAGATGCAATTTTTTAAAAGGTCTCACGTATTTATTATTGAACTTAAACAACTGGTGCAGAAGCATAGTAACAGAAAAATCATTTCCTGATGAAACATGTCTATTGTTCAGGTAGTAGTGATGTTTACAGACTGATAGGATATGAGCACATGACCTTCATGTAGCATAAATACATGTGTCATCTCATGTGTGATCCCTTATAGACCCAGCTTAGTTCTTCTCCAATGCCTTCTCTTGGAGTTGCACCTGATTTTATTACCAGTTTTCATCTGAATCCCTAGGGAATGGGATGATTCTGTTTTTGTTTCTTGGCCAGGAATCTCCCGATGCTGAAAGTCATGTGAGAAAACATGGCAAGGAACAGTCAGCTGCACACACCATGATGGCAGAGAAAAAGAGAGAGCTGGACGCATGTCTTTGACTGAAGTACATAATTTTCTCCCAGTCTGTGACATGTCATTTCATTCTCTTACTAATGTCTTTCAAAGGTCAGAAATGTTCAATGTTGATGAGGTCCAGTTTTTCACTGTGTTCCTTTATAGCTCATGCTTTTGGTGTTGGAGCTAAGAAATCTTTCCCTAACTTGAGGTCATAAAGGTTTTCTTCTAGAAGTTTGGTGGTTTTAGGTTTTATATTTAGGTGTATCATCCATTTTGAGTTAATTTTTGTGTATCATGTTAGAATGCAGTTTGGAGGAGTTTTGTTTTTTGTTTTTTACACATCTGGCCATCTAATAGCTGGGATACTGGTCCGTTGTTTTATTGTAATGTTTTTATCTGGTTTTGGTACCGGGGTGATGCTGATCTTGGAGAATGAGTTGGGAAGAATTCCTCCCTCATCTTCAGTTTTCTGAGAGAGTTGGTATGAATTAATATTATTTCTTTCTTAAACTTTTGGTAGAATTTGTCAGTGAAACCACCTGGGCCTGGAAATTTCTTTGTGGGGAAAAATGTCTGTAGTAGATATAATATAATACGGTTATTCAAGTCATCAAATTCTTGACTCAACATTGGTAGTTTGTGTTTTTTTAGGAAATATGTCCATTTTGTTTAAGTTGTTGTCAGTTTATGGGCATAAAGTTTTTAATAATACTCTGTCACTATCCTTTTAGTATGTACAGACCCTGCAGTGATGTTTCCTCTGTCATTCTTAATACTGGTGATTTTTGTCTTCTCTCCTCTTTTCCTGAAAAAACTAGAAACTCATCAATTTTATTGATCTTCTAAAGAAACATTTTTTAGTTTCATTGATTTTTCTATATGGCTTTCCTGTTTTCTATTTTGTTGATTTTTGCTCTGATCTTACTTCTTTTTTCTACTTATTTTGAATTTAGTCTGCTCTTCTTTTTCTAGTTTCTTAAGGTGTAAACTGAACTTGGGAGAATTTTCTTCTTTCCAAAAGAGGGGCTAAATCCTACAAATCCTACAAATTTCCCCAAAGTGTTTCAGTACTATCCTGCAAATTTGTTGTGTTTTTGTCATTTTCATTCAGCTCAAAATACTTTCTATTTCTCATTTTGGTTTATACTTTGATTTATGTGTTGTTTAAAAGTGTGTTAGTAAATATTGAGAGACTTTCCAGAGAACTTTCTGTTATTTATTTCTGATTTAATTCCATTGTGGCAAGAGAATTTGCACTGTATGGCATATTCTTTTCAAGTTTTAAGACTTTAAATTTATGGCCCAGAATATGGTGTATCTTGGGAAGTGTTTTGGGTACACCTGAAAAGAACGTGTATTCTATTTTTCTGGGTGGAGTTTTCACTAAGTATCAATTAGATCAAGTTAATGAGTACCATTGCTTAAATCTTCTATCTTCTTACTGATTTCCTGTCTATTTTTTTCAATTATAGAGAGTATTTTTGTATATTATATATATTTATATTTAATATTTTATATATAAAATATAGAATATTTTATTATATTTTATATTTATATTTTATATTTTTATACTATATTTTTGTATAGAGACAAATTTTTGACTAAAATTGTCACATTATAGTTTTATCAGTTTTTTGCTTCGTGTACTTTGAAACTTTATTATTAGATACATCACCTTTTTTGGTTTTGTTTGTCATATGGATGAATTGACCATTTTATTATTATGAAATGACTGTCTTTACCTCTGATTATATACTTTACTCTGTAATCTACTCTGTATGGTATTACTATAGATACTGTAGCTTTCTTTTGGTTAGTGTTAGTTGGTATATCTTTTTCCATCCTTTTGCTTTTAAAATATTTGTGTTTTTATATTTAAGGTGTATTTCTTATAGGCAGCATACAGTGGGTCTTGCTTCTATTTCCGATTTAACAATCACTTTTTATTTGGAGTATATAGACCATTTATACTTAATGTGATTATTAATATAGTTATGTTTAAATGTTACCTTGCTAGTCATTTTTTAATTTGTTCCACTATTCTTTGTTCTCATCTTCCTTTTTCTATTTTTTGGATTGATTATTTTTATTATTTCACTTATAAAATGATTATAACTCTTTGTTTTGTTATTTTAGTGGTTGCTTTAGGGTTTATAATATACATATTTAACTTACCAGTCTATTATTAAGTGTACAATATGAGAAACTTACAACAGTATGCTCCCATTTCTCTCAACATCTTTTGTGCTGTTTTGCCATTATATTTTACTTTTACATATGTTTAACCCTATACTACATTGTGATTGTTTTGTATAATTAATTATTTTGAAAAGATATTTAAATAATAAGAAACAAATCTTATATATTTACCTATATATTTACCATATTAGGGTTCTTTGTTCTTTTCTGTGGATCTATATTTTTGTCTGGTATCATTTTTCATCTTCCTGTAAGACTTTCTTTACCATTTCTTATACTCCAGATTTGCTGGATAGTGATGAATTCTTCCAGTTTTTGTATGTCTCAAAAGTTATTATTTTGTCTTTGTTTTTTTTAAAGATATGTTTACACTACAGAATTTTAGATAGACAAATTTTTCTTCCAGTAACTTAAAGATGTTGCTTCATTGCTTTCTGGCTTGCATTGTGGCTGATGAGGTATCTGCTGTCATAGTATCCTATTCCTATGTATACAGAACTTCTTTTTTTCCTCTGTCTGCTTTTAAGATCTTTTAAATTTATCACTGGTTTGATTTGATTATTATGTTCTATGTGTAGTTTTCTTCTGTTTCTTGAAATTGGCCTTTATTGAGATTCTTGAATCTATGGATTTACAGTTTTTATCAAATTTGAAGAAATTTCAGCCAATATTCAAGTATTTTTAGTCTTTTCTTTTTTCCTCTCCTACTTTGACTCCAATTACACATACAGAAGGTCACTTGAAATTGTTCCATAGCTTAATGCTGTGTTTATTTAAAAATTCTCTATTCTTTCTGAATTTCATTTTGAATAATTTCTATTGGTATGTTTTAATCTGCTACTAATTCTATACCATTCAGTTTTATTTTAGCTGTTGTAGTTTTCATCTAAGTCTAACTTTTTGTATCTCCTATGTCTTTATTTAGCTTTGTGAATTACAGTTATAAAAGCTGTTTAATATCCTTGTCTACTAATTCTAAAATTTGTGTCAGTTTGGGTTGGTTTCAACTGATTACTCTTTTTCAACATGGTTGTATTTTCTGGTTTCTTTATATACCTGATAATTTTTGATTAGATGCCAACAATTGTGAATTTTACCTTGTTGGGTGCTGGATATTTTTATTTTTATTTTCTTATAAATATTCTTGAACTCCTGTCTGTGATGAAACTGGAAATAGTTTGACCTTTGGGTCTTGTGCTTAAAATTTGCTAGGTGGGACCAAAGCAGTGCTTGGTCTAGTGTTTATTATTACTTATTATTACTATTATTACTTATTATTACTATTATTATTATTTACTACTGTAAAACTTCATATTTCTAGGACTTTCCTTCTTGAGACAAAGTCCTAGGAATATAAAGTTTTACAGTATGACTGATGAGAGCAAGCATTGTTCCTTGACTTTTGTGAACACTGGGTAATTTTTCCTTTAAGCTTTTTGGATGTGTCTTTCCATGGCCTTGGATATTATTTACACATACCCACATGAGCGAATCAGTACTCAGCTGACTACTCAGTGGAACCCTTCTCCTGATCTTCAGGGTTATCTCTGTGTACATCTCTTTCCTTTTTTATTTTGCCTTGGGAACTTTAACTTCCTTAGTCTCTCTGGACTCTCAAGTCTGTCTTCTCACTAGAGGAATCTGCTGGGCTCCATCTTGGTTCCTCTTCCTTGTTCCCTTGATCTGGAAACTCAAAGCAAGACTACTGTAGTGTGCATTTTGTTTCTTGTCTTTTAGAAATCACTGTCTGTTGTTGCCTGATGTACAGTATCTTAAAAGTCATTGCATTACATATTTTTGTCAATATTTTGAATGTTTTAAGCAAGCAGGTAATTGTCTTTCTTACTTTATTAGAAATCTTAATCCTCTTTATTTTTTCCATAATTTTATTACTATTTAATGGTATTTATTTATTTGTTTTTTCTTTCTTACTTATTAGAATGGAAGCTCCATGAAATCAGAGATCTCTTTGTTCACTACTGAGTCCTCTTTAGCAAGAATAGTGCCTGTAACATAATAGGTGCTCAATAAATATTCATTAATGAATGACAGAATAAGCAATGTATGAATACATCCTAACACCTAGCCACTATCCCAGCACATAGGTCCCCTCATGCCCTCTAACCCTGTCAAATCCCTGCCTCTGTGCTTCTGCTCATGCTGGTTTTTGCCTGATAAATTCTTCTCTCTCCTCTCTAAAATGTTTACACATATTTTATATTCTAGTTTCCACATGTCCTCCTCCATAAATTTGTCTCTATTGTTCTGGTTGACCCAGATTTCTTCCTCTTCCAAGACCTTTCAGCACTTAGAGTCAGAACCACATAAATTATAGTTCTAATGCTCCTTAGTAAGGGAATGTGAGCTCTTTGAGGACTTTCCCTCATGTTTCCCTCTGCACCTAGCACAGTACTGGTCTCAAAAAATACATGTTGGTGATGGTTGGGATCTCAGCTCTTTGCATACCTTGTGGGTGGAGAGGTTCTCTTATTCTTTCCCAATTTCAATTTTTTTCCAGAGTAGTGCCTGATATGATTCCTGGGCTGCTAACCTATCCTTTTTAAAGTTTCCAGAACCCAGGTGTCTTAATTGAGTTGGAGCAGAGAATTTGGAAGACATTTGAGTTAAAAGCACAGGGTTTGGAAATGGGTTCTGGAAAAAAAGGAGGGGCAGTTGGGGTGAGGGACAAATATTTGGTGAGCATTCATTTATTCTATCCAGTCACTTTGTTCATTATCTCTTTTAATTGTCTCCATAGAACCATAGCCTCACTAAGTTAATATCAAGGCTGATATGTTGAAACAATGTCATTTGTTAATGAAGATCAATAACAGAGAGTGATTGGATTTATGGCAAAACAGGTTGTTATGGACTGAATTGTGTCTCTTCTTCTACCATTCATGTGATGAAACCCTAACCTTCAATGTATTTAAAGATGAGGTCTTTGAGAGGTTATTCAGGTTAGATCAGATCATGTGAGGGGGGTCTTCATGATGGGATTTGTGTTCTTATAAGAAGAAGCACTGGAGTTCTCTCCCCTTCTCTCTCTGCCATGTGAACACAGCATGATAGAGGCCATCTGCAAGAAGAAAGCTCTCACCAGGAACCGACCTTGTTGGCACCCTGATCTCTGACTTTTAGTCTTTAGAACTATAAGAAAATAAATTTCTGTTGTTTAAGTACCCAGTCTATGAGATTTTGTTATGGCAGCCCAAGCTGACAATTATTATGTCATGAATCAGGTTGATGGGTAAGAGAAAGTCACATCCCAGGGGAGAAATGTTTGTTTTGTCTCTTGTTTGACCTTGATAAAGAATAATGTAGTGTTGATATTCCCAATAGATAACCCTGAATGTCACCCTAATATATTGTTCAGTTGTTCCACTTCCTTTCCTGGCAGGACTGTCAAAGGCCATCTGCAGCGTGGTTCTTCCAAGTTTCCTCACCCTGTTACTGGGGCCAAGGTCACCCTGACTGTGGCTGTAACAGGCAGCTCTGAGGAGAAAGTGTTCCCCCTCTGTTAGATCAAGGGCACAGCACTTTTGCACCCTTGAAGCATGAGGTTAGCTCTGATGATGAACTCTAGGAATCTTTGGCTTTACCTACCAATGGACAACAGAATCCCTGGAAGGTAGCTCAATCCACCATTAGCTCCCAATCTGCATAGATCATGTTCTCAATGACCTACCAGGAGCCAATGAAGTTCCCTACTGGGGCAACAATCTCCTCTTATGGTTTGTTTCCAACTGGATTTTTCCAGTTTGTGGTATGGCCCTCCTCTCGGCTGCCACCAAACACAAACACATGACCTCTTCTTTATCTCACTCCTAACTGAGGGATGGTCTTCCTACTATCCCTCAGCTCTTCGAGCATGATACTTGATTCTTCTCTTCCTGGTAATAGCCATGGGCATTGTCCTTTGTCCACTTCCCAATTAATGTTTCCTGGGTGATCTTAACCCACGAGAACCCCCTCCTTTTTTCTTTTAGAGGTTTTATTTATTTTACAGAGAGAGAGAGAGAGAGAGAGAGAGAGCGACCGAGCAAGCGCACAAGCAGGTGGAGTGGCAGGCAGAAGGAGAAGCATGCTCCCTGGTAAACAGAGAGCTTGATGGGGGGAGCTTATGGGATCATGACCTGAACTGAAAGCAGACGCTTAACTGCCTGAGTCACCCAGGTGCCCCCCACTTTCCGTTTTTGACTAGAATGATTTTGCCTACCGAACAGGAGGTCTGTTGGCCCATAGAAAGAAGATGCCTTGGAAAGTACCCAGCCAACATGAAAAACCAATGCTAGCATTTTTTATATCTGGTACACATCCTGGGGTGACCTCCACAATGACTACAATTCCCTTCTGGGAATTTGGCCATTTGAGGTCCCAAAGATAATAGCTTGGAGGTTTTTTCCTATTTTGAAAAAAAAATTTTTTTTATAAACATTCTCTGTTTGAAAAGAACCTGGATTTACAAATTCACCTGCTCATGTTTATGGTTTTAGGTCTTTTATCTCTCCAGCCATCAGAGAAAAAATTACTTGGGCAGAAGTAAAAGTGGACTGGCCACTCTTATCTCGGTCAGACTCAGGGGAACTGCTGTCAGATCACCCAGCTCACATGACAGGGCTATTTTTCTTCTAGAGCTGATCTTGTTCCCTGGCAAGCTGGATGTGATTTGTCTTAACACTCAGATTCCCCTGCCAGGGCGTTCATGGCATGTTTGGACACATGGTCTTGTAAAAATGATATTTTGAACTTTATTTATATATACTTCTCTTGTACTGGTTATTTTGGAGGGTCTCACGTGCCCAGATTGACAGCAACTTTGCTTGGGCTCCACTGGAGGCCACTACAGGGGATGGGCAGTTTACTTCTTTGTGTGACAAATCTATAGAGACAGTTGTACCGATTGAAAGTGAAAGTTCTCAACAAACTCACTTAAGAAGAGAACCTGTGATATCAAATGGTAGCTTGTGGAATACATTTGGGGGAAGTTTTAGCAGCACCCCTTCTTTATTGTGCCTCTTCTGGCATTATTGACTTTGCTGAAGTCAGCCCATCTTGGGTTAATAACATCCAAAGGATGGATAATCTGGATCAGGTAGAAAGGGAAGAAGCCCCTCTCATTCAAACCAGGGACACAACTGTTCCAGAACCCACCAGGTCTATAATTTTATCCTGGGAAAGTTAGGGGGATAAAAAAGATTGAATAGCAAGAAGACATTTCAAACTCTTCAAGTTCAACATATTTTATCTCCAGATCCTTGTGGTAGAGGTTTCACTTAGCAGAGTGTAAAAAACTTAAAATTTGGTTTAGTTGTCAAGTGTTCCAGTAAAAGCTGTCCTTACCCTCCTGGTGCCTAGTTGGACAAGAACTAGTTAATGATTAAAAGCAAAACAGGGGCGCCTGGGTGGCTCAGTGGGTTAAGCCGCTGCCTTCGGCTCAGGTCATGATCTCAGGGTCCTGGGATCGAGTCCCGCGTCGGGCTCTCTGCTCAGCAGGGAGCCTGCTTCCCTCTCTCTCTCTCTCTCTGCCTGCCTCTCTGTCTACTTGTGATCTCTGTCAAATAAATAAATAAAATCTTTAAAAAAAATAAAAGCAAAACAAAGCAAAACTTCAGAAATACACACACACACACACACACACACACACACACACACACACACACACCAATTAGCTGGATTGGTGAAGACTTGGGCAAACAAAATGTCAGAAGCATGTAACTGGAACCTTATCAAATTTAAAGTCTGTTATAAATTTTACTTTGCTTGGAAAACACTTAGTTGTATAATAAGACTCAGTGAGATGACCTGAATATGGCTGATATATCTGATAATGAAAATGTATTTCAGGATAACTACCTGTGGCAAAAGCCTGGGGATTAGGAATACAGGTTCTTAGATTCCAGTTGGGCTTGAGGCAGCTTGCCTTCCCAACTCTAATATCCCGAGTGTTTGCAGACCCCTCACATTGTGTAAAACTTTAGCAGAACACATGCCAGAGGAAGATCATTTGTGCCTAGATTCATCAATGAACTCACTGACTGGTGGGTCCCCAGTCCTAGTACTTTGCTTACCTTTGCCAACTCTATGAACACCGATTGACTAGCCAGACAAAAATCATAGTTTAGCCTATCTTTAAAAAGAGAACATGGGGACGCCTGGGTGGCTCAGCTGGTTAAGCAGCTGCCTTCGGCTCAGGTCATGATCCTAGCGTCCTGGGATCGAGTCCCACATCGGGCTCCTTGCTCGGTGGGGAGCCTGCTTCTCCCTCTGCCTGCCATTCTGTCTGCCTGTGCTCGCTCGCTCTCTCTCCCTCTCCGACAAATAAATAAAATCTAAGAAAAAAAAAAAATAAAAAAAATAAAAAGAGAACATGGACAGGACTGGAAGAGATTATGCTGAATGAAATAAGTCAAGCAGAGAGAGTCAATTATCATATGGTTTCACTTACTTGTGGAGCATAAGGAATAACACGGAGGACATGGGGAGATGGAAAGGAGAAGAGAGTTGGGGGAAATTGGAAGGGGAGATGAACCGTGAGAGACTGTAGACTCTGAGAAACTAACTGAGGGTTTTGGAGGGAAAGGGGGTGGGAGGTTGGGTGAGCCTGGTGGTGGGTATTATGGAGGGGACGTATTGCATGGAGCACTGGGTGTGGTGCATAAACAATGAATTCTGGAATACTGAAAAGAAATAAAAAAAAATAAAAAGGAAAAAAATAAAAAAGAGAGACATCTCTCTGTGTCTCCTAAATTCAGACTTATTAGTTTGGGGACATCCTAAGGAAAATGTTTGCTTGGAGAACTAACTTGAAGACTAGGTTTTTCAGAGCAGTATTTTATGTGAGAAGCAGGCAGGCTTTCAGATAAGGCTTTTCAACCACAGACCGTATTTTCACCAATTACCATTTGGTGTTGAAGTCCACCAGGAATAATATTAGGTCATGTGTGTGTTTGTTGACTCTTTCCTAGCTTTCATATTGATGTTGAGCCAACACATGAGCTCATCGAAGGCCCACAGTTATTGATACTCATAAGTGCTTGGTATTACAGTTTTATAATAACAGTCGGGATCAGTAGATGGAGCAGTGAAATCACGGTAAGTGTCCTGAACCCCATCATTTCAATTTGTTTGTTAATGCTTTGATACAGCTTTCTGGCTGCATGGGACATAAACACCCCCACGATGGTGAAAGCAAAGGCATACATTGTTTTATATTCAGACCGTAATTTTCACTGCCTTGAGATAGGAGTGGACTGAAGAAACAGGGGTCTGATGCCTACTGTCAAAAGGAAACCTCTAGAGCAATGATCACAGAAGCATCTACCAAATTTGGTAACTACCTGCTTCAATTGTTTTACAAACAAAAATTGTGCATGGTTAAGACTGTGGACTTTTGGCTCCAACTGCCTGAGTCCAAGTCTAGGCTTTGACACTTATTAGTTGTGGGGCTCTAAGTCTCATCTTCATCTATGAATAGGACATACCTCTTTGGTGAACTTACAGGACTGAATACATGTAGATTTCCAAAAGTAGCTGGGCATATGTAAGGTTTTGTTATGAAAGCCCATGACTCTTGCTCTTGTGAATACCCACTTTAAAAAGTCCAGGCTAAAATTCTTATGGCCATTCTCTATGGGGTGGCCTTGCTCACCCATCCATTTATGCGTTAAGATTGAGGCAGAACTCTTTACTAAAAAGAATCTTGGCATTCCCTGCTTGTTGGTCTCTCCAGTTGAAGGCGGGATGGCTTCTCTTCAGGCTTTCTCCTTGAGGGGATTCTTGGCTTAGCTCCTATAGAGGGATACTGCCCTTACCCTTGCCTCTGCTCCTGGTGAAGGTGCATGGGTCTGAAATCGCAGCCCAAACTAGCTGCACCACAGGTACTTTTTAGAAGGAACAACCCTGAGCTCATTGTATCTCAATGCTGACTTTGTAAAACCCTGCTGAGAGGAACAATGTAAATAAGGAGATTGTTCAACTGACAACCTGTGGTCTGAAGTCTCAAGAGTCTAAAGTCTATCCCAGAACAAGTCATAGTACTAGAGTTGAGCATGAAGTCCTCATAATTCTGTCCTTCCCGTGTCCCTTCCCTCAAACCTTCCTGCACTCACTGAATGGGACTTTGGTGGGGGTGCACCCTGTCCCCATACACAGAGTGATTGAGAACAAATTACCACAAAGGTGTTGCTTATTATGTCATGTATGGGTTCTCCTTAAGACGTGTCCATGGAGACAATTTTCTGGTCTAAGTGCCAAGGACAACTCTACCTCTGGTCATCTGGTGTCTCTATTAGGAACCCTGTGAATTATATAAATGGCCAACCTTCCCTTTCCACTTTAGCTGCTATAATGTTTGGGCCATTATTGTGGCCAGCTCCTAAATCTTTGTCATCTTTACATTTCCAGCCTCTTTTCTGGCTTCTGCTTTATCCCTACCTTAATTATTTTTTCTGTCAGCTTCAACCTTTACTTTGTTACCCTATAGTTCCCTAAACTCCGTAAACACAAGCTTCCTTAAAACTTATGTACATGAGTAAATGAGCAACTCCAAGGAGGAGGTATAGTCATCCCACTTCAGAGATGAGGAAACAGGCTCTGAAGGGTAAATCACCTTTCCCAGTGTCATAAAGCTAGCAAGTAAGTAGAAGGCCAGGGTCAAACTTTACTGCCAAGGTCACTTTTCACTGCCCTCCTCAAACTCAGAAATACATTCAGAAAGAGGTTACTGAGGATTAGAGGAGCCACTGGCATAAGCAGCTATGGGGGTGGGGGGCAGGGGCTGTGAAGCTGATGAGAACTGAAAGCTACACTTCTGTTTCACATCCAGGAAGGACATATTTATGAAATGTTTTGGTCATCAGAGTATAAGTAATCTGTAGAGTCAATCCCAATTGCATTGTAACCTTGATTAACTGAGACTGGTTAGCTTGGATAATTGAATTGTCAAGTTAACTGAGAGTCAACTCAATAGACTGCGCTATTCCACCCTGACTATTTTCCACCCTAAAAGTTTTCGTGTAGTCTCTGACTTTTCTCCTGCTTCATTTACTATAATGTAGTGCACACGTTTGGACCATTATTGTAATTCCAGACTCCATTCAATGCCTAATGCAATGCCCAGAACATAGTAAGTCCTCCTCATGCTTCTTGATGCTGTTGAATGTTAAGAGTGTTCTTGGGCCTTGGGGTCAAACTTGTGTTTATCACTTCTCTCTGAGTGAGATAATAGATGGTCTTATGGACTGTGGGGGGCAGGACGTTGACCCCACTCCAAATACACATGTACTCCACAACCCAGCCCACTGGCTGTCTAGTCTGCTGAACTGAACTGAGGGGGAATCCTCAAAATAGTAGTCAGACACAAGTCTGTTTTGCTGTGATTTGCTTGTGTCACTTAAAATAGAAGCTTGATGATTTTGTTTTAGTTACTTGGCAGGAGTCTGGCTAATCAAGATCTCGCTTGTCTGTATGACTTTCTCATTATCCATGACCATTTATTGAGTTTCTTCTCAATAGAAGAACATTCTGGGCTTTGAGAAGACGAAGATGTATGAAGGCTGAAAAAGTTTGATTTCATGGTGATGAGCAGACCCAGCTGGCTGTGGCTATGCTGTCTGTTGAAGATCATATGAATTCTTTTCCGTGACATATCAGAAAGAGCACAGGCTTTGGCTTTAGACCCACCACCAACTCTTTGTCGGACTGGTGAGGAGTTCCTTAATCTAATGGAACCTCAGTTTCCTCATTTGCAAAGTAGGGACATAAATATCTATTTAGTATGTTAGCAAGACCAGACCTAAGATACATATGTGAAGCCCAGGCACATAATAGGTGCTCAACAAACACTAGCTGGCAATATTGTGCCTCTGAGCATTCTCTGCTCAGAAAAATAGGGAGAACTCCCTATTCTCACAACTGTTTTGAGAATGTGTGTTCAAATTTCTGTGAGGATCCCCTGGATGGTGAGTCAAAGCTACAGGGTCACTGTAACTACAGGCTACCGACACGTGTGTCTGTAAATAGCCCCAACCCATGTAAACACTCCATTGAGAGTAACTGCCTGCATCACAGTGAAGATATGCATGCGCTGTTGCCAAGGGTTGTCCAGCAGCCCGTGCCCACCTCGCACATTCATCAAGCCGCACAGCCGCCCAACAGAAGGAACACTGTGCGCTGGACTTGTTCCACATGCTTTACGCTGAGAGAGAGCAAATCAATAGGAGAAAATGTGGCTCTGTTCTGTGGAGAGGATGGGTGGGGGCCTTAGGGAGCGGTGAGGAGGGGGACATGAAAGAGTGAGGTGGACACAGGGTGCTTAGAGATGGGAAGGAGCGCTAGGAAGAGGGAAGGTGAGGACAGACACAGAGGGCGTCCCCACTCTGGTGGCTTACAACCTCTAAGTCCAAGAAAATCTTTGCATTCCCCAGATTTCAGCTACACCCCCAAACCTGGGATGAGGAGTGGAAGACTACTTGCACTGGCCCTGGTTGTGGTCCCACTGGCGACAGCCTCATCCCTTCATTCTCTTTCACGCCTCTCTCCCTCTTACTTCCCATCTCCTCTTTTTTTCCCTCTTCTTCCCCTTTTGGTTAACTTTTCCCTTCTAGCACCTCCTTCCTGCTCTCCTTTTCCAAACCCCAGTGGTGGCACGCAGGTTATCTCTTTCACTAACGGAACATATCTGCCGCCCTCATCACCTAACCAAGCCGTTAACCCCTGCTGCTCTGTGGGAGGCACCTCAGCCTGTTATTAACTTCAGCTCAGCTGCCAACCCAGCTATGTGCAGGCTTATTCAGCAGGCACGGGTGGACGTGCGTGTCCATGGAAACAATGGCACAAGGACTGAGTGCCTGAGTCCAGGTGGCCCCAAGCTGTCTGGGTGACATGAGGGGCAGGAGGCCTGAGAAGACGGTGCAGGGAGGGGGACATAGGATGTGACTGGAGTGAGATGGTCCCCCAGCCCCCCTCCCCCCAAGGCCAGGCAAGTGCCAGGGAGGCAGCTGAGCCTTCATGGTGCAGAAGAAAGGCTGTTCCAGGAAGGAAAGATGGTGACAAGAGGGGGAAACATGGTGAGGAAGGAGCCCTGGTTGGGATTCTGGGGGGTCCAGTGTCCTCTCAGATTACTTAACCTGCTTTAAGCCTCAACTTCCTCAACTTTAGGATGGGAGCAATGACCCCAGCCCTCTGTGTGAGTACCCAGAGCTCTAGTGAGGTTCAAATGAGGTAAAGTGAGGTAAAGGATGGAAGCTTTGTCTCTCCATGAGACACACCATGAGGTGTGTTAGTCAGTCCGGGCTAACCTAATGGAGTACCACAGACTGAGTGCCTTAAACACGGTTCTGGAGGCTGGAAGTCCAAAACCAGGGTGTGGGCAGGGTTGTTTTCCTCTGAGGCCTTTTCCCTTAGCTTGCAGATGGCTGTATTCTCTCTGTGTCCTCACAGGGTCGTCCCTCTGTGTGTATCTGTGTCCTAATCTGTCCTTCTTATAACATCACCAGTCAGATTAGATTAAGGCCCACCCTACTGACCTCATTTTAACTTAATTAGTTCTTTAAAGTAATTTAAAGTAATTACTTCTTTAAAGTAATCTGAGGTACAGGAGGTTATGACTCCAACACATGAATTTTGGAGGGGCACAATTCAGTCCCTAACACAGAGCTATTTTTATTGTGATCCATTGCCCTGGGGTTAGGATCTCTCTATCAGATGAGAACATGTTCACCCGTGGCAGATGGAAGGATGGAGAGTAGGTTCCAGAGGCCCTGTGGGGTTTGGGCCAGGCTTCAGGGGATGGCAGGCTCAGTGGTCCATCTTCCTGGCACAGCTCCATGTCCAGTGGGACACCTACTGTTGCTCAGGATTGGTGGCTTGAGCCCAGATGTATCCAGACACTCCTTCCAGGAATTACAAAGTGTCAAAAAGAACTGTCCCTCCCATCCCCAGTCATGACCTCAGTCTCTACCCACTCCTACCTGTGAGATGAGCAGAGGGATTTGGGGAATCAGTACTCATTCATCTGTGAGATGTTCTGAGGCTTCCCCATTCCTTTTGTCTGGTTAAGAGGGCATCCCTTTCCAAAAACAATGATGAGGGGTAAGATATTCACTCATAGAATTTGAGGTATATAAGCTCTTTCTCCAGCTGGGTTCTCACTGGACTGGGGAGGTAGCAGACATCATGATGTTATCCCTGGAATGGTGTGTGAGGCAGTGGGGAGCTCAAGGGACAGCTGGTGTCTGTTACACCTGTTGCCAGGAGTTGGGGGAGAACAACCCTTGTGCCTGCTTCTTACCTGGGGTCTCTTGTAGTGGGAGATTGGCTGGAGCACATTGTGGGTGGGAGTAAGGAGAGTAGAAATAGGGTAAGCTGCCTGGACATTAGGGATGATAGCTGACCTGCCCAGGGTCAGTGTGAAGGATCCTGGAGGGTAGGGTGAGAGGCTGGAACCCAGTGAGGATACACCTACCAGGACAGCTAAGGAAAGGCACCCTTGCCTTTTTCTGTTATGGACAGTGGAGGGCCAAGTGAATCTGGCATGTGAAGCAGGATTGCTAGGGAAGAGATTCCAACTCCAGGAACTTTCCAGGTATTAAAGTCTTGCTCCTCTGTCAATCCTGTAAATAGTAGGCACCCCAAATTCAGCCTATCTGACACGAAAGTAATCTAATTCTTCCACCAATGGCCGTGTTACTCCACATCTACCCGATGCAGAGGGAGGGCAGAAGGGATGGTAGTCCCCACGGCAATGGTGACTGCATTTGCTTGTCTAGCAGAGTGGCGGGACCCCTGTCTGTGGGGCAATGAGGGCATGGGGCCTGTGCCTTCTTCTCTCTGGCTGAGTAGCCTTGTAAGTTTCTCTTTCTCCAATGAAGCCCATCTTAATCTATGCCATGTGATCTTGCAGTTTTCTCTAACCCTGGTGCACCAGGTGGTGACCCCTAGGGTGTCCCTGGCATGAAATGCCTTAAAATAGCCATATGCTCAGGCAGAGGTTCCCTGCAGCCTGTGGAACCAGACAGAGTCAAGAGAAACCCGGTATACATCTGCTGCGGTCTTCTCAGACTGCCACATCAAGTTAACACAGATGAGGTGTTTCATTTTAATCTTTAAAAAAAGATTTCATTCATTCATTCATTCATTCATTCATTTATAGACCTTGAGCAGGGGTGGGGGGTAGAGGCACAAGGAGAGAGAATCTCAAGCGGACTCCCCGCTGAGCACAGAAACCCAACATGGAGCTTGACCTCATGACCCTGAGATCATGACCTGAGCTGAAATCAAGAGTTGAACACTTAACTCACTGAGCCACCCAGGTACCCCAGGGATGGGGTCACAGTTTGGGAGACTGGAAGTTCAAGGTCAAGGTGTTGGCAGTGTGGTTTTTAGTTAGGGTGTTCTTCCTGGTTTGCAGACAGCCACCTTCTCTCTGGGTCCTCACATGGCCTTTCCTCTGTACAAGAGAGCGCTCTGGTGTCTCTCTCTTTTCTTATTAGGACACCAGTACTATAGGATTAGGGGCCTACCCATATGACCTCATTTAACCGTAATTACCTCCTTAAAGGTTCAGTCTCTAAATACAGTCACATTGGGGGGTAAGGTTTCAACATACACATTTTGGGGGACACACTTAGTCCACAAGACTTCTATGACCCTGGATAGCAGCTGATTAAAAATGCAGCATGTCTCTTTCTGCTTCCCTGCTCCAACACTCAAGGAAAGGGAAGAGGAGGTGCTCTTGGGTGGTCTTCACACCTCTCTCCCAGATTCCAGGAAGAGGAACAGGAAGACAAAAAAGACCAGACCTCATCCTCTCACTCCTGGTTCTGGAGGTGAAGGCTGTTCAGGGTTGAGAAGAAGAAAAGCTTTAAACAGATGCAGATCAAAATGCAAGATGGACTGAGTTTTTAATGACCAAAATCAATGAGAGAGAGTTAGAGAATCTGCTCAAGGTGCCATGAAGGGATCTGCTATGCACAGAGGAAGGGAGATTGGATTCAGCAGCGTACTGAGGTCAGACTGCTAGGAGACCAGCTCCATCTTTGGGGAAGATGAAGTCCTTTGCAATCAGAAAAACTTTTTGTTATTCATGACTGTCCTGATGTGCAAACACTCTAGGAAACTTACCCTTTAAGTAGTGGTGCTTCAAGTGGGGTGCTCCCAGGGCACAAAGCCCTGGGACGACAGGGCACAGCGTTGCACTGGGGCTCTCGATGTTTTCCAGGGGAAGGATATGGGGGGAAGGAGCAGTCAGAGGGCATCAGGGAAACAAGGAAGGTACTTCCAGCTTAGAGGGCTAGAGGCAGGAGGGGCTTGACATGTTCCAGAACCTATGTGTTTCAGCCTAAGGCAGCCATTTCCTGTCTTTGGAGTTCACAGGCCAGAATAAATAAATAATAGTTGGAAATCGATAAAGGATCAGCAGCTTTGTATTTTGGCTAAGAAAGGATGTGAAGAAAAAACACTACCATCTACTATCACCATCCTTTCCTAAAAGAAAGGATATTTTGACATCCCCTTGCCCCAAACCAAAGAAGAGAGAAGGGACATAATCTCAGAATTATGTGGAATTCTTTAAATTAAATAAATAAACATGGCATTGGAAAAAATTCACTGCATTGCCCTTGTTTTACTCATTTTGCTGAGGTTGTTGAAAACATTAGAAATCTGGCTGAAGCTAAGAGGATTATGCCTGTGTGTGAGTGTGTCTGTGAGTGTGGATCTTCGTGTGGGAAGGCAAGTGTGTGAATGTCACACCCGGACGTGGGAGTCTGAGCATATGGATGAGTGTGTTGCTTGGGTGCATGTGTGTGTTGGGGATGGAGGGAAAGGGAAGAGGTAGGTGGGCGTGGGAGGAGAAGGGGAGTCACAGCAGCAGGAGCTGGAGTCCGCCCACTATCGGTAGGATCTTGACTTGCTTATAGCCTGCCTGTAGTTATAGGGGACATTTTCCCCTTCCGTCCCCATTCCACCATCACCCCCTTGCATCTTTTCTATTCCTTCCCTCCCCGACTCTAATGCCATGGTGTAGTTGGACCCCCGGGCGCACCCCTGGTCAGCACCCCTGCCAGACTTCTCACATTCTGCCAGGAAGAATAGTTATTCTGTAAAGGAGACTTTACATTCTCCTGACACACAGTCACTCCAGGAAGCAAAACTGGGCCAAGTCCTTACTCAGCAAAGGACTCAGCTCCCTTGGGCCCTGGCCCTGCCTGAGCCTCTCATGTGGTTAATGACCTTGAGTCAGTGACGCTGCCCTTCAGCCTTCTCCCTAGCAGGGAAAGAGCCACAGGTGACCTTGAATCTTCTTGGAAGGACCCTTTGGCCTCTCTCCTTGTTCCATGGGAAGAGCCACCTGACCTTGGTCCACACTCCTGGAGTGGGCTAGGGTTCCCTCTTGTTGGTCAGAAGTCAATTCTGGGTCCTTCTGCATCACTTCTCCCCTAGGGAAACAACTTGCTCCGGTCAGGCTATAGCCATCCAATCCCTCCAAAATTCTGCATCATCTCTTGTCTGTATGACTTTGTTTTTTCAGTTCTTTTCTGGCAAGACTGCCTTTCCAAATGGTAGCCTAACTAGTTCAGCTAAAATGCTACCTCTTCCAGGAAGCCTTCTTGTACCACTGCAATGAGTGCTGATTTTGCCCACCAGGGTGAGGGGAGCATGAGGACTGGAGTCCAACCTCAAAATCCTCCCCCATTTAAAAAAAATGCCTGTTTCCTAAAACTAAAAGAAAACCTATGGGATGGGAGAAGATATTTCAAATGAATAATCAAATAATGGGCTTGTATCTAAAATCTATAAAGAACTTATCAAACTCTACTCCCAAAAAACAAAAAATCCAGTCAAGAAATGGGCAGAAGACACGAACAGACATTTTCCCAAAGAAGACATCCAAATGGCCAAGAGACACATGAAAAAGTGCTCCACATCACTCAGCATCAGGGAAATACAAATCAAAACCGCAATGAGATACCATCTCACACCAGTCAGAATGGCTGAAATTAATAACTCAGGAAACAACAGATATTGGCAAGGTTTTATTATTTGAGATTTAAAAATTCAGATAAACTTCTTGGCTGCGCTCCCCCTCGCCCCCCCGCCATGATGAGTTTGTCCAATTATTTTTTAAAGCCATGCTTTCTTTTTTACTGCTTTTAAGGTTGTCTTTTTATGGGGTCATTTTTTAATGCTTATTATTTCTCATTGATTTTACTTTCTCATTTAGTGTTTACTGTGAAAGAGGGAATAGGAAATGGCAGCTGGAGGGGAGGTGGGAGCTGGCACCCTGGGGACTCTGGTCCAGCTTGGGTGGGGGAGGCAGCGGGACTGTGAGCAGGATGGAGCGGGTCTCGGTCCCAGCCGCAACCCTCGGCCAGTCACAACTTCTCCAAGCCTGCAAACAGAGATAGAAGCCAGCACTCTTGGTTGTTATGAGAATGAATTTGGGTTGTACCTGTGGCACCCAGCAGAGTGCATGGCCACATCAGGTGCTCACAACATGAGTGAAAACTCCTCTTCATCTTCATTCTTCAAGCAGAGTCCTGAACTGGCCTTTGAGGAGGCACTGGCTCCACTAGCCTACAGGGTACCTTTCTGTGAATTAGAGAGGGGTGCCCCCTCGGGCAGACCAGGGCATAGGGCTGGGCGGCAACCTCACAGTAATGCAGAAGGCAGCCAAGCTCACGGTGAACATTCCCCATTCCTGCAGCACAGCTGCACCTGAGGAAACACGTGAGTCTTGAAGCCAGCCCCAAGCTCAGGGGAGCTGGCAGGCAAAGGTATTGTGTGCAGAACTTTGGGGTAGGGGGCCAGGTACACACTACTCTTTTTTTTTTTTTTTCTGTACTTGCCTCTTTCCTCCATGTGAAAACAAGCTCTTTCTCTGTCCTCTACAAGCATAATAAATGCTTCTGTAATGGGCATGAGCATGAGGGGACCCAGGGAAGAGGCCAAGAAGGGCAAGAAAAATGGCCCACGAAGCTCCCGTCTCCTTGACTGCAGCCTCTGAGAGGTGGGGGCACACCAGCTCACACCAGTTCTCCATCTTCGTCTCAGGTTCACAGAACCTGTTACCTGGCCAAATACATTGCAACAGAATTTCTGTCCAAATTTCCTTGCACTCTTACAGACCTGTAGGAGCAGCACACGGTCCATCTTGCCATGCACTCTGATACCCTAGGCTCCTGCCCAAACAGAACACTGAATTAATCTCTTTCTTATTCTTTGCTTCAGTGAACCTTCACTGAGCATTTTCGAAGTGCCCAGGACCCCTCTGTGACTGGAGACTGGCAGTCACAGGCCTGATCTCAGGGAGCTGGCGTCTAACATATTATCAGTTGTGGTCTTGGTCACCTGTGTCGTCACAATACAGAGGGACTCTAGGTCACAGGTTTGGGGAATAGAGTAGAGCATGGTGTGGATAAGTTTTGTTTGGGGTTGGGAGGACAAGGGCTAGAGGAGTGAGGAGACGGTAGTAGGCCAATCCTTCTTAGTGATGCCCATAGGGCTGGCCATATCCAGCCTCTGTTCTGCCACCTGAGTGGTTTTCTAGAATGTATATCTGACTGCCCCAGGCTCTTGCTTCAGCAGCCATTTTAGTGACCCCCTGTCATCTGCATACATTCCAAGTATCTATTAGTGTGGCCTGATCCATCCTTCTGATCCTTACCTGATCCTTACCGCTCTGGAACCCCAGGCCTCACACCATACACACCAGCAATTTAACCTGCTTGGAACTCTCAGATTATCACCTGTGATTGATTTCCCTACACCCCATCACCTGTGAATGAATTCCTCACACCTTTGCTTACACACTCCCCTTTATTTGAAATATTCTTACCCACCACCCTTGTCCCTTGGCTGATTCTTTCTCATTGTTTAGGGCTAATTTCATGTGTCACCTCCTCCAGGTAGCCTTCCTTGCTCCCTCAGGCAGGATTAGAGACATGACCATCTCTTGGGGACCTTGCTAAGACCCTGCTTCTGATTCAGTGGGTCTGGAATGGGGTCAAAGGTTTGCATTTTCTCACAAGCTCCCAGGTGATGCTGATGCTGGACTGCACTTCAAATAGCAAAGCAGTCTTAGGTTACCTGCTGGGTCTGGTTCAATTCCAAACATCTAGCACAGGGCCCCGTAGCCTTTTGGGTATCAAGGACTCCTTTGAGAATCAGATAACTATTTTGGCCACTCTTCCACAATATGCACATACACCAATAATTTTGCATATATTTTTAGACATTATATTGCTTCCATGCACATGAGGTTAGTGGTCCCTCTCCCAGGGCCATCCCATAATGCCATGGTTCAGAAACCATCTTGGCCACTAGCTGGCTGCCTTGGTTTTCTCATTAGAAAGGTTGCTAAAGCTTTTAGAAAAAAGATGATACTAATAGCGACTTTCTCACAGGGTTATTGTGAGGATTAAAAATGAGAAAGCAAGGAAAGTACTTAGCATGGGGTCTGATAAGCTCTTGATAAGTATTCTTCTTATTATCATTAATAATGGATGTGCACGGGGAAGAGCTGTAGTTGGAAGAGCCGGGCATCCCAGAGAGAAACACTTCCCTCTCCCTGGTGCCCCTCGGAGGGAGATGGGACCCGGCTCAGTTGTCCCTACTCTTCTGCGAGGACCTCGAGGCTCTGGGAGCTTGCATACTGTGGCCAGAGTCACTCAGCTTCTAAGGAGCAGAGTTACAGCTGCTCCAAAGCTGGTGTTTTGTTCCCTGTATTCCCCTGTTGAAAATAAGCAAACAAATGGAGCCATGAGGAGGCATTTTTTTCCCCCCTTATAAAAATATTTAAATTATTCCACCACATTTAAGAAAGTGATATTAACTTTAATTTTCATCATTTTTGGCAAGGTAACAAAGCTGCCTGTGAACTTTTCTCAACACAGTAGTCGCTTGAGTGGTTAATTATTAGCCATTAATTTTGGTGACGCTTTCCGCAAAGTGACGGCTCCAAAGAGCCACTTACCTGTTTTTTCACACTTTCCACGAAAGACCCGTTTTTCTTTACAACAAACCCAGTATTAAATATGCAGCCTGCTTTATTTATTTATTTTTACATGGAAACTCTGACCTGTGAAAGCCCCTTTCTTTTCATCCCAGTTTCAAAACAATTCATTCATGCATTTGAGAAGTTATGTAAATGAGCTTTCTTGATTTTAGAGGATTTCTCTGGAATTGATTTTGGGATTCTGTATTAATTACCACTACCCAGGCATAGGGGCTGTCACATAATGGATATATTTAGCAAGAATGACAAGGCTGATAGTTATGCACAAGGAGCCTTAGAAAAGGGACTGTTTACTTTGATGTTTAATTTCAGCAGACTTCTTTAGTTTGTTAAACTTAATCAAAAGCAATCAAAATACACTAGTGTGAATTACAGCAAATTAATTTCAAACCAGCGGAAAACACTATGTCTTTCAAATGCGAATTTTGAACCAGAACTTCTAAATGAGCCACTCAAAGCAAGAAAGTTTTTGAGTGTGGAACTTTTTAGGTCAAGAGCTTGAGCTAGGGTCTGAGTGAGGACTGGGCAGGACTGTGCAAGAGACGGTGCTTTCTGGAAGGACTGAGGCCTATGAATGGCCTTCATTTTGGGGTTTAAGGCAAACTCATTCTAGGACTTGAGAAAAGTCACTTCAACCCAGCTTCTCAGGGCCTTAGTGCCTGATCTGTCCAACAACCTAATTTTTGCCTTGCTCTTATTATAAAAAACATTTTACCTTTATCATCTTTGTTGAATATTTACCCCGTGCCAAGTTCAGTGTGTCTCCTTATTTCCCTTGAGCCTTACCATGGCCCCATGAAGTCCCCCGTGCACAGATAAGGACCCTGTTCCAGGGCTCTCTGAGCCAGTCCTCTCCAGTTTACTCCTCTACGGACATTTTGTTTATTTTTGGCAGACTTCTTTGGTTTGACAACTTAATCAGGAGTAATCAAAACATGCTTATGGACATATAGAAAATTAATTTCAAGCCAATGTAAAAGATTATATTTCCCTACCATGGATAATCAAATGAGAAGATGGATGTGAAAATATCGTAAAACGTTGCCTGCTTTGCAAATGAACAGTATTAAGAATGAGAGAGCAAGTCTAGCAGAGTATGCAAAGGCCAGTCTTGGAGAAGATGACACTCAGCTCCTCCAGCTCACGACTCATCATGGGAGGCTTGGTTTTATTTTACAAGATTTATAATTTATAATTTATATATAATTATATATATATAATTTATAATTAAATTTATAATTTAATGGGGCCCACCTAATCAAACATTGATTCACTGAACACATTTTCTGGGTTTATCTATGAAAGATCAAGGAACTAGGAAAAGAATGCAGAGCTTGATAAGATGTCACCTTGACCCTGGGAGCCCACTATGTTGTGACAGAGATAAACACATAAATTGTTCATGATAACCCAAAGATCCATGAATAGGACCCAATGATGACACTTGTTTTTAAGGATGGAAACTTTGTCTCATTTACCAATCCCCAGCACCTGGCACACAGACTGGCTACAGAAAGTATTTGATAAATTTGGTCGAATGAATGAGTTTTTAAAAAAGATTTTATTTATTTATTTGAGAGAGAGAGAGAAAGAGTGAGGGAGCATGCGCAAGCGGTGGGGGCAGTAAGGGCAGAGAGGGAGGGAGAAGCAGACTTCTTCTCGAGGGGCTGGATCCCAGGACCCTGAGATCATAACTTGTGCCAAAGGCAGACGCTTAGCCATCTGAGCCACCCAGGTACCCCTGAGTGAATGAATTTTAAACAGGCCCTGGCTATTGGGGTGGGCATCCAGAGAGGATGATGGTCAATGGAACTTTATAAAGATTAACCTAGTATTTATGGGTGGAGAGGTTCTGAAGGACACCCCAGGATGAAGGAGCTTTGTGAGGTGCTGGGGTGCCATGTCTAGTGGGTACAGGATTAAATGGGGGTGGAAGGTTACATGGGATCATCTAGGGCTGGTTCCCAGGCTACAGAGGGTGATGTTTACTCTGCAGGTTTTAGAGGAGGGGAAAGCTCTACATGGTCATGTTCTTGACCAGACTGGGTTTGAAACTTGGTTCCATTCTTTGCTAGCTGGGTTACTCTGGGCAAGTACCGAGGCTCACTCTGCCTCTATGTCCTCAAGTATAAAGTGAGGATGAAAACTGTCTTCTTTTGTGGGGTTGTTGTGAGGATGATGTTAACTATTAGGTATAAAGCACTTAGAATCACGCTATACACAGACCTGAGTCCAATCCTCACTTTCCTCTCTGTAAATGGGACAGAGGAAATGCATCTGTCAAGAGTGTAGGTGAGCTAATGGGCACATTTTGCATCGTTCCTACCTGAGAGCAAGTCATAGCAGACTGTGGCCTGTGTCAGGAAGATTCCCCCATGATGAGAGGAAGCTTGGATGAGACGTGAACAGTGGAACTAGCTTGGAGGTTATTTCAGCTGCCAGTGTGAGACACAGAGAGCTCAACTTCTGTGAAGCCAGAACTAAAGCGGTGCCTGGGGCCATGGCGAGGAGAGGGGAGGGTGGATTTGAAAGACTTGTCTGTCGGACCCGCAGGCTCACAGGAAGGAAGAGGAGAAGAGGACAAGGAGGTTTCTCGCCTGGCTTCTGGAAGTATGTGTGCACATGGGCTTAGGTGAAGAGCCAGGAGAAGGTTTGGGGATGAACAGAGATGATGAGCTTACGTGAAGCAGACATGTGGTTGGGAGGGGATCAGAACAGAGGATGTGTATGCTAATCACAATTTGACAGAGTCTGCAGTTTTAGAAAGATGAACTTACCCATGCTACTCTTTTAAAAAATTGTGGTCAACCTCACTAATGATTAGGGAAAAACAAATCAAAACCACAATGAGCTACACCTCACATCTGTCAGAATGGCTCATATCAAAAACACAAGAAACAAGTGCAGTGCTGGCGAGGATGTAGAGAAAAAGGAACCATCGTGCACAGTGGGTGGGAATGCGAACTTGTGCAGCCACTACGGAAAACAGTATGGAGGTTCCTCAAAAAGTTAAAAATAGAACTACCATATGCTCCAGTAATTCCACTATTGGGTGCTTACCCAAAGAAAATGAAAACACTAATTTGAAAAGATATATGCTTATAGAAGCATTATTTATAATAGCCAAGATTTGGAAGCAGCCCAAGTGTCCATGGATACATGAATACACACACACACACACACACAATGGAATATTACTCAGCCTTAAAAAGAATGAAATCTCGGGCACCTGCGTGGCTCAGTGGGTTAAGCATCTGCCTTTGACTCAGGTCATGGTCTCAGGGTCCTGGGATCGAGCCCCGCATTGGGCTCTCTGCTCAGCAGGGAGTCTGCTTCCCCCTCTCTCTCTGCCTGCCTCTCTGCCTATTTGTGCTTATTCTTTCTTGGTCAAATAAATAAATAAAATTGAAAAAAAAAGAGAATGAAATCTTAGCATTTGCAACAACCTGGATGGGTCTAGAGAATATAATGTTAAGTGAAATAAGTCAGAGAAAGACAAATACTGCACAATTTCATTCATATGTGGAATTTAAGAAAGAAAGCGAGAGGCTCCTGGGTGGCTCCATCAGTTAGGCCTCTGACTCTTGATCTCAACTCAGGTCAAGATCTCAGGGTTATCAGATCAAGCCCGGCATCAGGCTCTGCACTAGGCATAGAACCTGCTTAAGATTCTCTCTCTTCCTCTTTCTCTGCCACTCCCCCATGCTTGCTTGTTCTCTGTCCAAAAAAAAAGAAGCAAACAAAAAAAACAAATAAAGAAAAAGAAACAAACAAATGAACTAAGGAAAAAGGAGACAAACAGAAAAACGAGACTCGTAAATACAGAGAATAAACTGATGGTTGCTAGATGGGAGGTGGGTGGGGGAGGAGTGAAATAGGTGATGGGGATTAAGAGTATACTTATTATGATGGGCACTGAGTAATGTACGGGAATGTTGAATCACTCTATTGTGCACCTGAAACGAATATTATACTGTGTGTTATATTGCAATTTAAAAAAATATGGCAAAATATACATAACAAAATTTAGTAACCATGCTTAAGCACACAGATCAGTGTGTTAAGCACATTCACAGTGTTGTGCAGCCATCACCCCACTGCCTTTCCAGAACTTTCCATCTTCCCAAACTGAAACTCTGTACCAGTTAAACACTAACTCCCCAATTCCCTACCTCCCCGTCGCTGGCCATCACCATTCTACTGTCTCTATGAATTTGACCACTCTAGAAGCCTCATGTAAATGAAATTGTAGAATATTTTTCCTTTTGTGACTGGCTTATTTCACTTAGCATCTGTCTTCAAGGGTCATCCATACAGTAGCATGTACTCAAATTTCCTCCCTTCTCAAGGTTGACTAATATTCTATTGTATACACAGACCGCATTTTGTTTATCCACTCATCTGTCAGTGGATATTTGGGTTGCTTCCACTCTTTGAACATGGGTGTACAAATATCTATCTATTCATGCCCTTGCCTTCAGTTCTCTTGTGTATACCACCAGAAGTGGAATTGCTGGATCACATTATAAATTTGTGTTTAATTTTTTTAGAAACCACCATATGGTTTTTCACAGTGGTGACATCATTTTGCATTCCCACCAGCAATGTACAAGGGTTCTGATTTCTCCACATCCTCACCAACATGTTACTTGTTATATTTTGTTTCATTTTTCTCACTCAACTTTTGTTCTAGTATGTTTCAAAATTCTGTGACAGATTTTTGATCAAGTTGTTTCCATTAAAAAGTACTGATTTAAAAAACTAATAACTTAAAATTGACACACACACACACACACACACACACACACACACACATATACAGCCATGCACACACACAGATGGTTCACAAAACATTCTCCTTTTCTTCTGAAGGTTTTATGAAGCATTGTTATCATTCACCAATCTTTTACTATTAAACCTAAATGACAAATGACACAAAAGCTCTGAGACCGCTCTCCACCATTGATTAAGACTGGGGTGGCAGGTTTTGGGGATAATATTCATTTAGCTTTCTGAGATTTCTGGGTAGACTTGGTGACCTTGCCAACTCCAGTCGCCTTCTTATCCATTGCTACAATGATACCCACAGTAACTGTATCTGTCTCGTGTCATAAACAGCAAAATGGCCCAGAGGACAATAGAGAAGTTCTCAACATATATGTGCTTACCAGGAACCATATTAGCAATGGCAGCATCACCAGATTTCAAGGACTTGTGTCCTTCTATCTTCTTCTCAGAACAACCATCAATCTCCTTCCATTCAGCAAACTGGTGAGGAGTGTAAGCTGTGTTACCATCTAGCACAGGTGCATATCCAGTACTGATTTGGCCTGGATAGTTCAGGATAATCACCTGAGCTGTGAAGTTATCTGGTTCCATTGGTGTGGGTAATTTTTGCTGTCACAAGCCACAGTGCCATGACAAACATTTTGGACAGACCCACTGTTGACCTTAAAGCCCTCATTGTTCCCAGAAAGAGCTTCACTCAAAGCTTCATGGTGCTTTCAACCATTTTTTCTTCAGTTGTAACACTGAATGAAGCAAAGGTCATCACCATGCCAGGTTTGAGAATGCTAGGCTCCACTTAGCCCCCAGGGACAGGAAATACCATCAATTTTGTGGATGTCCTGGAGGGGCAGACAAAGGCTTGTCAGTTGGATGAGTTGGTGGCAAGATGCAATCCACAGCTTCATTAAGCATGATTCCACTAGCATTGCCACCTTTATGAGTGACTTTCCAACCCTTGAACCAAGGTGTGTTAGCACTTGGCTCCAACATGTCATCACCATTCCAACCAGAAATCTGACCAAATGTTATTGTGTTGGGGTTGCAGCCAATTTTCGTAATGTAGTGCTGACTTCCTTAACAATTTCCTTGTATCTCTTCTGGTTTAGGGTGTCAATGGAGTCTATTTTGTGAATACCAACAATTAGTTGTTTGACATTCAAATGTGTAAACCAGAAGGGGATGCTCATGGGTCTCTCCTACCTAGAGATAACCTGCTTCAAATTCACCAACACCAGCAGCAACAACCAGGACTGAACGGACACTGTGAGATGTGCCTGTAATCATGGTTTTGATAAAGTCTCCATGTCCTGGGGCATCAGTGATGGTCAGATGATCACATAACACTTGCTGATCTTGAGTCCCTGTAGGGTAACATTAGTAGTAACACCATGTTCACGTTCAGCTCTCAAGACCTAGGCATACTTGAAGGAGACTTTCTCATGTCAGCAGCATCCTTCTCAAAATTTTCAGTGGTTCTTTTGTGAATTCCACCACGTTCATAGATCAAATGGCTAGCAGTAGTATACTTGCCTGAATCTACATGTCCAATGATGGCGATATTGATAGGAATCTTTTCCTTTTCCATTTTGGTTTAAGTTTAGGGGTGGTTTTCATGACACCTGTGCTCTGGTGGCCAACTCATGAAAAATCTGTTTTTTTTTTTCCTCTTAATAATAACCATCCTAATGGGTGTGAAACGATGTCTCATTGTGGTTTTGATTTGCATTTCTCTAATAATTAGTAATGTTGAGAATCCTTCCATGCACTTATTGTCTACTTGTATATCTTCTTTGAAGAAATGTCTAGTCAAGTCCTCTGTCCATTTTTTGATTTAGGTTGTTTGTTTTTTGTTGTTGAGTTATACGAGTTCTTTATATATTCTGTACTTTAATCGCTTATGTGGTAAATAATTTGCAAACATTATCTCCCATTCTGTGGGTTACTCTTTTACTCTCTTGATAGTGGCCTTTGATGCATGAGAGCTTTTAATTTTGATGAAAGCAAGTTATCTATTTTTGCCATTTTTTTGTGTGTCATATCTAACTACATTACTTCTTATATCATGTAAGAAAGAGTCACATTATTATGCTAAGCTTCTGGGATAATGTTGCAAGTGTATGTCTGAGCAAATCTACTTTATTATTCTCTTGGGTTAATTAGACATATGCCAAGCTTCAGACCCTTGTAGCTTCCCTTCTGAATTTTCTTATATGTATCAATGTTCTCATCAATCGTCTAGTTCCCAGGACTAAAAATAGTCATTCTTGACTACCTGTCCCTCTCTCTTCATAGGCAGCTACAGAAATGGGGGAAATTGTTTCCTTTATCCTCCTGGGCAGCTAGGCTACATTTCCCAGCCTCCTAGCAGTTACATTAATGAGCTCTGGCCAACAACACATGGGCAGAAGGGATGTTTACTACTTTCTGGGCTGGCAGTAAAAGCTTCTATAAGACCCTCTGTGCTGTCTCTCTTCCTTCATCTTCCTGTTGTATGTGGAGCAGGGACACATCTGGTGAGAACAATGTAGACTATGTTAGATTAGAGCCACAAGGCAGAAGGGGCCTGGGTCAATGAAGGACTACATGAATTAAGTCTCTCCAAACACCACATCATACCGAGGTGAATGAGAAATAAACCGTGGTGTTAAGACACTTAGATTTTGTGGGTTTTGTTACAGTAGTTGGCCTGTGCAGACTGATGTCCCAACAGTTCCAAAGTCCCGTCAGGCCTACCTTATAATGTGTCTCCCTCTCCCCTTCTTCCCACGCCTGTTTAGACTATCTTAGTCTCATTGCTGCTCCCCTCACCCCTGAACTACTAAACTCCTAACACCGTTTATTAACTGGATTACCTGCTTCTACTAATTCCTCCTCTAGTTCACCATTTATGCAATACAGAAAATAAGTATTTCTAAGAGGATAAATGTTATATATACATATGTTTACAGACCTGTGTTATCCAGGGCCTTTCCCCAAAGGATGCCTTCTTTCCTCTCCTACCGTCATCCACAGAACATTCAGCATTCTTCATGGATTCATCCTTGTGTTTTTTGTTTTTGTTTTTGTTTTTAAATCTTGGCTCCATCTATTCCTCCTCCTATCTCTTTAAGACTTAACTTCCTTCAAGTTTAAGTGGTTTTCCCTCCTCCAGGGGGCCTTCTATGAATTCTTGTCTTCCTCTCTGTCTCATACCCTTGGCACTAGACATATGTTACTCTTTATACATACAGTTCCATGCTTAATGAATGTCTTCAGCCAGAATTGAGATTATTTACTTTGGGTTCGTCAATGGGAAATGTGAATCTCCTGAAATTATGTCCCTAAATCTGTATAAGTGCACACGTACATTTCATTGTTTTGAAGCAGGGCTGAACTTACTTTCTTCACATGTCCCATGCAGTTTTGCAAGTTCACGAGACTGGGATACCTGTTGCCCCTAGAAAACAATTCATGAAAGAGTTATCAGAGGCGAGAAAAGCTTGGGTGGAGGAGGCAAAGTCAGCTTACATAGGAAACCCTTTGTACTCTTCCTGCTTTGACAGTGACCACTGCCTGCTGAGCTTCCAGGGAGAAGGGTCAGGAACTCCTGCCATAGAGTGACTCCCTGTCCCTCGCACAGCCCCACATTCACCTCATTCCCTTTGGTTCACACAAGGCAGGTGGTTTGTGGAGAAGACCATAATGGACCAGAGACTACTCCTTAACCACCTCTGAGCTGCCCGAGGTAGGGGGTTAGTTCTTGCCAAATGCTGGTGCAGGAGAAGAGCTCTCCTGTTCCTGGTCATTCCCCTGAGGTAACTCCATGCTAGTCAGCAGCCTGTCTTTCCATTGCTTATCTCCATACTCATATGGAGTCTCTCTAAGATCCTATGATCTAGGCCCGGTGGCCTTTGATGCCTGCCCTTCCTGAGGGAGCCGTGGTACAGCTTCGCTGGACCCTCCCCTCTGCAGCTCTACTGTTTGCCCAGCATCCCATCTTGGCAGCCAGCAGAGTGCCTTGCTAGCTTTTTCCCTCTACAGCTCTTTGAATGTTTAATAAATTCTTAATTAAAAGCCGGGCACCTCATCTATTTCTGTCAATTGCTTCTCTGTTGTGAAGAAGAGAGGCCTACAGGAGGTAAATGTCAACCCTGTACCCCGCCCTCCTGTCACATACACAACTACACACCTGCGTGCATGTGCGTGCACACACACACACACATACACACACACACAGGGCAATAGGACTTGGTGCTCTATTTACATAATTCTATTGACATTTTGAGGCTAAAATTATGTATGCTACTTTAATTTGCTGTTAAATTAAATTATGAATGTTTGGAACGTAGTAATTTCTTTTGTTCTATGAACAGATTGTTTTATATATCTGCCTATATTACCAAGTTATTAATTTAATGATTTCATAATAGCAGCTCATTCCTCTGGGTGATATAAAGGCTGAAGTGCATGCTCCATACAGCACAGGCAGACGCTGTTTGCCCTGCGTGAACGGAAGGTTTTAGGAATAAAGATATTAGTTTTGGCAGGATGTTTAAGTGTGCATAGGAAAACTGGAGGGATGTGTCAGGTCAGCTCCAGCTTCCCAATCTCATTTAAAAAGGCAGGACATGGTCCATTGCCCACGAGACCAAATGAAAAATAATTTTCTTAAATAAAGTCAAACACCTGGCTGATGGTGGGCAAGTCTGAGAGCTGCTGCCTGCCCATTTGCTCTTGCAGCTCTGAACATAGTGCAGCTTTATCTGGGCCTTTCCTCTTGCAGGTCTGTTGGACTGTTACCCCACCGGCATCCTGGCGATGTGCTGCCATGGTGACATGGCATTGGCTTCATCATCCCAGTCCTTGCGGGGAGAGGGCAAAGAGCCAGCTGCAGTGTGGCTAGGGGGATGAACCTGGAGTATGGATTCAGAGGAGACTTCCTCTGGGGCTTTTGGCTTGCGCTCTCTGAACCTCTCTTCCCTAATCAATAAAATAGGGGTACCGAGATCACTTCCCCAACCAATTCGGCAGGAGTTGTGTGGTTCAAACAACAAATGAGATGAGGATGAGAAAATGCTTTGTAATCAGCAATAGACAGGGCTCTCTGGGGGTTGCAGCTGTGAGGGATGTGGGCAGGTACTGCTAATTACCCCACATAATGATAAAGCGACAATCTTTATAATTCCCCCATAGCCTCAGGCCGCTCACTGATTTCTGGGCCTCCTGTTGAGGTTACCCCTGTTCATACCTAAAACTAGGCGATTTCCAAGTTTCTCCCACTCCTGGTAGCTTTGGACTCTATGAGTTTTTGGGAGAAACCACGAAAACGTTTCATCTTTGTTGGAAAGCCAAGATGAAGGTAGAGCCATATAAGGAGTTACGGCACATCTGGTGGTTCAATAAACATTGAGCACCTCTGCTTAACGAGTACTGATTTAGAGCTCAGATACGATGATCCCCAACACAGGCACTGAGGTGATGGTCTCATGGGATTCAGATGCCTGAACAGGTGTCCATGTTATCCTATGGTGATGGGGGGCATGTAACCTTCCCAGACTGGGGCCAGGAAAGGGAACAGGAAGCCTGGGCTAAGACCTCAAGGTTGGTCATAGGTCAGCATGCAAGGAAGGCATGAGGGGTGGGAATGGCAAAGGCATTTCAGGAAGAACACATGAGTGAGGGAGGTAGGAGAGAACAATGCAGCATGGCTGGGCCATCAAGCCTGGGGTTGCAGGAAGAGGAATGAGATACAGGCTGGAGGGAACAGCAGAGCCCGTATCTGCATATATGGAGAGGCTCATTAAGCAAAAGGCAATTGGGGATCCATTGAAGGAAAACATACTGATAGTGCTTTAGAAGGGACACCATGTTTGCCGTGGGGAGAACAATTTGGAAGAGGTTTAGACTAGAGGCCAGGAGGCCAGTTAGGCGGCTATTGCAGTAATCAAGGGGGCAGACAATGAAAGTCTGACTTTAGGTAGTTCAGTGCAGCGGGAGCAAGTACACAGATGCAGGAGGTGCTCAGAAGGTAGAATGGGTAAGGTCTCCCTCCACTAGGCTGTCAGTTAGATGAGGAAAAATATAGGAGAGCTGCAAAGGTTCAGCTAACAGAGATCTTGGAAGTGGCCCTTTGCCCTACAGTTTAGTCCCTCTCCGCCTCTTCCATCATTTCTCAAAAGGAAACTCAGACACCAACCCCTCGTCCTATGGCCGGCACACACTGGCACACACGTAAACCCATTTACTGGGTTGCACACAGACACACACGCTCATCTCTGGCTTCTCTGTGTGCTCAGTAAGGCAAGTAAAAAGTACTTCTCTGCAGGGCTGACAAATTGCCAAGTCAAAAACAGGGTCACTGCTTTCACTTTTTTCACTTGCTTTTTTGTCTTTACATGTCACCTCTATGAAATATTCTTGATTTCCTCAAGAAAAAAAATGAATTCCTTTGTTTTGTGCTGTGTCTACAGCCTTTGTTATTGTCTCTTTTTCAATGTTAGTTTCATTGACACAGTAGTGTGTCTTCATCATTTCTAGATTCCCACTGCCTAGTACCATGTCACTTTTGAATGACTGAAGAGAAATGGACCCCAAGTGCACTGGACCTGATCCCTCATGAGGGGAGTTTTGGAGTACACTTCCCAACTTCCCTCGGCAAAACCCTGGATCTCCTGTCTTGAGATGTGAGATACTAAGGTACTAGAATCTGGTGCCAAGCATTCTACCCAATTATAGAGTTTGGGACCATGGAGAAGAATTACGAAGTGGTTCCTTTTTAAATGTAAATTGATGTTGGCTCACTCATTAGTTGGAGTTGGGAAAGGTGGAGACAGAAAGGGAAAGAGAAGGAGGGTTGGCTTGGCTTAGGTGGGAGAGGGTAGTAGCTATGAAAGAGGGAAGGGATGCTTGCTTAGGCACAAGACAGAGAAATGGTGAAAAATAAAAAGGGCAGGGAAGGTGACAAGGATGGTGTGAAAGAGCTCTGGGTGACCCAGGAGCCAGAGCTGGAATGGAAGTTGAGCAGTTGAAGGTGATTTTCCCAAACACAATAGGGGAAGAAATCAGTATAGGCTTTGTCAACTAGAATTCAGGAGGATGGAGGTCAACTATGTTGGGACATCAGGGGAGAGCTTGGACTGAAGTATCCATAAGTACAAGACATGCTTGTTTTGTTAATGGCTATGAACCTATGCTTGAGGCTGGCGCTTCGTAGGTGATCAATAAAAGTTGAATGAATGCTAAGTGTCTGAGAACCATGCAGAGGTAGAGAAGTGTGCAGGCTTCTGGATCTGGATCTGGATCTCAGGACTGGCTTATAGGCAAAGGAGGGTAGAGGCAGATTCACAGTGCTGGGTTGCACTTCATGACATTTTCAGCCAGATTCCAAGAATCCTTTTGGTGGTAAATTATTGCTTCTATGCTACACATCATGGACTGAGAGAATGATGATTCCGAGGCCCTTACAAGAAGGACTCTAGGCAGGAATTGGGGTTAAGGCTGTGGGTCAGGGTCTCCTCAAGAAGGGGGTAGAAGTGGAGTGGTCTTCAGGGAAGTATAGGAAGCCTTTATTTTTATTGCAAAACATAGGGTGTCTTTTGTGCCTCACCAAAAGTCCACTCTGTGGGTGACAGTGGAGGTGAGGGGGGAGTTTAGGTAGGATCCAGAGTGAAGAGTATTTGCCTTTCCACTGTCTCCAAAGAAAAAACTGGGATACTTGTGGAGGCCATTTGGAATACCTCAAAATCTGGAGCCCTGGGCTATTTAATGTTTCCAGCAATGAACTAGATGATGAGACAGAGCACGCTCATTAATTTCATAGATGACACACAGCTGAGGCTGGAGGGGCACCTTGGAGGATTGGATTAGAATTCAAATGGACTCCAGTAGGTCTTAGAGATTGGTCACAAACCAACAAAATGAGATGCCAGAAAGACAAGGGCATAAGGAAAATGCAGCCACATGAATGACGAGGAGGAATGGCTTGCTGGGTCCCAGCCCTGCCTGAAACCTGAAAACTTTTTTGGCCTCCCCGCTTCATTCATCATGGCTGACATTTGCACACAGCTTACAATGAACTCACACAGTTCTCTCCTTTGAGCCTTGTGACAACCCTCAGAGAGAGGAATTGCTGTGAATAAGTTCATGGGGCTTCAGAATGTTGAAAACTCTGCCCAAGACCACACAGCTGATAGGTGTCAAAGCCAGACACAAACTGACTTAGCACTTTGTAGTACTCATAGGACACTTAACCTCAGAGTGCCTTACTGTGTCATCTGATCCTTGACCTCATTTGGAACCAACTTCCCTGCTCCTTCCACTTGCCCTCAAGCCAGCCCCCATTCCCTCTCTGGCATCTTATTCTTTGGGTAGCCAAGATCCTGGGGTGCATCGGTTCAACACAATTATCAGTGCCCATGCTTATCAAGAACCTCGATTCATTCCCTTAGACTAGACTCACCCTGATGACTTTCGCATTTTGGTTCAATCCAACTATGCTTACCTGGTTTGCTCAGAGACCGTGGAGGGAATTATATCATTGAGTGGGTGGAGCCACTACAGATCTACCAGCCAGGACCTCAGTTCTCTTGGCAACAGCCTTTTTGTGTCTCTGGTCAGCTCACTCTCCTCAAGGTCCTCACCTCATTACTGACCCATTTATTATTGTGATGATTCTATTCCAGACAAGACGGGGGTTATTTGGCCTAAACTCCCCCAGCTCCCTCTTCTCATTATCTTTGAACCCATCCAATTCTGCATCAACCCTCACCTTCTATCCTCTTGCCTCAGGGCAAGGAATGGTTTTCCTAGTCAGTCACTCACGTCTGCTGTGCCCACAGCCCTCCCTGTCCCACCTCTTCTGGCACATACTCCCCCAGACCCCTGCTTTAGAGGTTCCTTCCTCCTTGTCCTCAAATGTGCTCCAGCTGGGGCCAGCTTATAATACTCTCCATAGAGGGGAAGGCGGGTGGGAGAAGCAGAGACTCCTGCTACTGGTGCCAGGGAGGTTCTGGTTCTTGGGTTACGTGAGTGTTCATGGGCTCTTTACATATATCCTATCACAAGTAGTCACTATTACATAATTTAAACCATCAGATTTGATGAAAATAGCTCTCTTTCCACCACGCTACAGCACCTTGCTTTTCCATTCCTTGTGAAGTTCCTGGAAGACAACCTAGCTTGTCATTTCCAACTTCATTTCTTGTTTCCTCTTTAAACTACCATTCCACAGACAGGAGCCCCTCCTGACCCCTGATATGTCTCTGTGCAGCCCACACCTCACCTGCCTTCCCTGTTGCATGAATTACTCGGCTACTCATCTTCTGAAACCCCTGAGACCTAAGCCATTACTCTGTCCTGCTTCTGTCCCCACTGAGCTCGCTGCCTAGGATCTCCTAGGAACTTTGCTGGCTCCTCTTCTTCTGCTGAGTGTGTTCGTGTCTGCAATCTCCCGGAGTCCTGTCTCAGTGTCTCCCTTCCCTTTCTTCCCACCCCTTCACCAGACCAAGGTTCTCCCATGGGTTCACCTCCACCCACTCCCATGCTTATCAGGCTGCCATGAATCTCTACCGCACCACAAGCCCTACTCAAACCACCACCAGGTAGCTCCCACCCAACCTGCCTCTGACTGGGCCCATTTAATTGCCACTTCCAGTTTGCTCTCCTTCTGAGTGCCAGTCCCTAGGAGTTATTTTAGATGTCTCATCTTACTTTCCCCACATCAGATTGGGGCCAACTTCCTCCCCAGAGTCATGGTCTCTGTTTGTGCTCATGGTCTCCTAATCGATCCTCTTGTCCTAGCCTTCCAGAGCTGATTTTGCCAACATGCAAAATGGTTACTCCCTTCTGAAACTAATGATGTACTGTGTGTTGGCTAACTGAATTTAAATTAAAAAATCCCTGGCTTAAATCCTGGAATTCCTCCCTGTTACCTACAGGTCTGAGTCCAGATCCCACAGCTCATGTACACCTAACCTGATGCCCACTGCCTCTTTGGTGGCAATTCCTGCTCTTGCTGTACTTGGCTGCTTGCAGGTCCCAAGGACACCAGTCTCCTCAACCTCTGTGCCCTTTCACATGCTGTACCTATGGTTCAGATGCCCTTCCCCTCATTTGCCACCTGGGAACTGTTACTGAAATCCCCTTGCTTCCCACCGCGGGCAGCGACACCATGCAGTCATTAAGAGTGCTGGTCCTGGGGCACCTGCGTGGCTCGGTCAGTTAAGCATCTGCCTTCAGCTCAGCTCATGGTCTCAAGGTTCTGGGATGGAGTCCTGCATCGGGCTTCCTGCTCAGCAGGGAATCTGCTTATCCCCCTCCCTCTGCCATTCCCTCTTTTTCTCTCTCTTTCAAATAAATAAATAAAATCTTAGAAAAAAAAATGGAGTGCTGGTCCTCGAGTTGCACCACTGAGGCTCAGATCCTGGTTTTGGCCCTTTCAGCTCCATGACTTGGGTCACACACCTTGAGGCTCACTCTCCTCTTCTGTAAAATGGAAATGAGGAAAGCGTCTATTCTGTAGGATAGTTGTGAGGATTAATTAATCCCTTTGTTAAGCACCTGTCCTAGTGCTCAGCGCACAGAAAGTTCTTTCTGGCCCTTAATAATGCTGGAGGGGTCCTGTTCATCCTCTAAGACACAGGTCCAATGCCACTTGCCCTGGGAGGATGTCCCTGACCTTTTATACAGATTTAATTTTATCATTTGTTGATTCTGAGACTATAATTATGAGTGTTTATCTCTCCAAATACACCATACATTATTTGTATTATAGTCCCCAGGATCTGAGATGGTGTTTAATGTTCGACAAACCCCTCACTCACTCCTCAAAGAGGCTTAGTTACTTAAGGGCTACTGTGATTCTGGACACATTTTCTGATCCAATTTGCTCATGTACAAACTGAAGTCACTGTGAAAGGGATGTTGCATTCTGAAAGGGGACTCTTAATTTGGAGGCAAAGTTTTTATATGAATCGAGATCCCTAAGTGATCAGGATGGAATAGGTAGAAATTAGGCCTAGTCAGAAGAATGTACCTTGTTCACTGGGAGTGCGCCCATGGATGAGAGCAGGAAGCTATTACACAGGGTGTGTGGGAGTGTGTGCGTGCCTGTGCACTCTGGCCATGCTCTCTGTGATGGGTTGCTGAGAGTTGTCTCACTGCTCTCTGCCCAAGCAGCTGGTCGTGGGTAGCTAGCTGCAGCTGGCCTGGCCTGCCTCCCTAACAATGATCTCAAGGGGCAAAAGTCATGTTGCTGCAACAAAGACCTAAATGCCAGACCCTACTAGCAGGCATGCGAGATGCTTCCCGGATAGACAGGCAGGCTTTGTGGGTCTCCCAAGCACACAGGGCTTGTGTGCTGCCTGAAGGGCTGCCAGAACATTCCTGTGTCTGGGCTGGGCTGGGAAGATGCTGACGCCAGCCCCGGGTGGGTGCCGATCCCGCCTCTGCCTCTGAAGGCTGGGGTAAGCAGGACTGTGGGCTGAGGCTCTCCACCCCAACTTCCCGGGTGGAGTAGGAGATGGGGTAGAGACTCTTTCAGGGAGTGCCGACTCTTGTCCACAGCCAGGATCCGCTCTGCGAGGCTGTGACATGTTCTGCCTTGCCAGTTCCTGGTCTGCCTGCTGTAGGCTTCGGGGTCTCCTCTCTAGCCTCCTTTAAGAGTTCTGAGTGTTCTCGATGGGAACTACAGAACCAGCTAGGAAAACAGTCCTGCTATCTGCTTTCTGGCACTCTACCTATCTCATGCCGTGACTGCTTTCCGTCCCCCTGGGGCTGGCGCTGGCCCTTCCTTCATGGCCTTGTTGGAATTTTGTGACCTGCCTGTAGATGGCTTCTTTGGGACCACCAACCCTCAGGACCCTTTTGAGTTTCTGTCTGCCACCTGCACAATGGAGGTGCCAATTGCATTCCCAGAGAAGGCCTGGACCTCATCACCTCTTTTGGGTAGGGGCAGTTTGGACATTGAACTCAGTCCTTGCATGCAACTCATCTGACATTTTCTGCTGTTTCTCCAGCATGGAACTGGCTTCCCTGCTCCCTGACACTCAGGCACAGCCTACCTCCTGGTCTGTAACCGACCCAGTGGGCTTGCGTAGTGTAGTATATCCTGGACTGTGGTGGAGATGGCCATGAATCCCAGGCAGGAGAACACAAGAGGGAATTTGGGGCTTCTGGGTAAAGGGACCTGTCCTGGGAGGGAAACGGCAGTCTCAGCTGCATTTCCACAACTGCCAATTAACTGTGCAAGCCGTTGAAGGCTGTAGGAAGAGGAGGAGTGTGCCCCGAGGCCATCCCAGATGCCCACCACAGCATCTGAAGCTGTTCATGCTCAGGCCTGGCTGACTTGTCGTCTTCCATGTGGACTTGCAGGATGAAGACGTTGAAGATTGCTTCCTCCTAATGACCTTCAGCAGAGAACCCAAGTCAGCTTCTGAGGCAGACGTGTCCCCGCGTCAGCCCTGCCACCACCCAGGCAAGTAACTGCTGCTGTAATTCTGGGTTTCTGTCCCCACGGGCCCCCCTTCCCAACAACCATGTTGAACAAGAGTCTGTATAGGAGAAGGGAAAGTGACTGTCTGGGCGGCAGAGGTGGCCAGGCTGAGAGATGACAGGAATCTGAACGGAGGGGCTGTGTGGTTTTAATCACTACAGATGCTGTTCTGGGAGCAGATGTGAGACAGCTCCCAGAGAGCATCTGGGGGCCATGGCACCCTGAGGATAAGTGAGGATGACATCCAGAAGACAGGATCTTCTCCCGGATCACGATCCCCCTGGGGCTGGCCTCAGGCTCTGCCAATTACCTCCCTGGCTTGTGGGGCTCGGCTCTTGGGAGGAGGGGCCTGAACTAGCCTTGTCCAGGGTGCCCTGCCAGTGAGTTGGAGGGTGCCGTTGTGTAGGGGGTGCTGGGAGGCTGAGAAGTAACCTCTGGGGAGCACAGATCCCTGGGGTCCCTGTTGGGGGGTTCCCTGGAGTTGTCTCCTGCCATGCGGCAGCGCAGCAGCATTCTTGGTTAATCAGAAGCCACGGCTGACCCTGGGAGGACGGTCTCAGAGGAGAGAACCTATTTTGAGCTGGTGAAATGATCCGTGGTACCAATCACACATTCTCAGCCCAGACCCTCATGGCCTACTTAAAGGCAGTTGCCGACTTTCCAGGGCCTGCGCGCTCCCTTCTTTCCTATCCCTCCTTCTCTAGGCCAGCTGCCCTCACTTCCCTTTCTCTCTTCCTGCTCTCTCCTCCTATCTCCATGGGAAAGGAGACCCTGGAAGCCCTAGTCTGCTCCTCCAGGAACCCTAAAGCTTTAAAATGACTCAGGAGTTTTGAAAGCTGCTTTAGGCTCCCCTCAATCTGACCCCAGGTATATTCTACATAAGGGTGATGGTAAATACAAAAAAGAGGGAGGGGCTTGGAGGTGCTTATGGGGTGTTGGAGCCAAGGGCTTTTCTTTGGAAAGTGGGGGTGCTGGGGGTGAATAAGAGAAGGAGGGGTGGAATAAGCCAAGAGAGAAGGGTCAGAGGAGTTATCCTGCTCTTGGCCTGTTTCCAGATTTCTTAAGGCTACAGGGGGGCATTTGTTGAGTGACCTAAAAGGTCAAGTCAAGCCATGCCCTTGGGGCATGTGGAAGAGATGGCCCAGGGGCCTGGCATCTCTGGGGACATAGACTAGTGGTCTGATCTTCTGAGCATTTGTCTGGCCTGCCAGGGGAAGGCTGGGCACCATCCCCATTTACTCACTCAAAAAAGTAGCATTGAGCATCTATTATCTACTGGGCTCTGTGCTAGGTTCCTAAGGTAGGTGGGGAGTAAGCAGTGCTTTGAAGGAAGAGGAGATGGTACTGGAATGAAAATTAACAGGGGGAGCCTACCTTAGGTTGTCAGAGGATGTGACACTGAAGCTGGGATGTGAAGAATGATTCGGGATGAGCAGAACCAAGAGTGGGAGAAGAGGGAAAGTTGGGTCATGGATAGAGCCTCTGAGGCCAGCAGGAGCTTGGCTCTTGGGAGCTGAAGGAGAGCCCATATAGTTGTAGAGAGGCCCGGCTGCTGGGGGATGAACAGCCTGGGCCTTCAGGGCCATGCTAGGGACTGTGGATTTTGTCCTTTGAACCACAGACAGGCATACCCTTGCTGAGCCTGCTGCTCTCCGTCTGACTCACCACTTGCCCGGGCCCTGCTCTACTGTGTCTGGCAGGGGCTGCTCCTGCAAACTGGTTTTCCAGGCTGTGTAGCTGGCTTATAGCAAGCAGTCTTGTAGCTGGTCTTAGCCAGTGGGAGACACTGGTAAGAGAGGGGGCCCGGAGGATCAAACTAGGGTATGTCTCCTTCTTCACCTTAGCGGTATTTTTTGACACTGGCTGCATCTCTTCTAGATTCCAAGTCCCCACTGAGTAGGTCTGCAGGAAGTCTAGGCCTGCCAGGTCTTCCTCTGCCCACCAGCCCAGGGATGTGACTGGCTTCTTGTGTTTGCCGATCTCTGGGTTGTCCCATTTTTCCTATTTGGTGTCTCAGCCTCCTAAATGATCTCTGTTTCAAATGCTTTACTTACTGCATACTGACAGGTGTTAGGTCCTCAAAAGCCTTTACACACACTAATTCTTTAAATGCTCTATTAAAACTCTATGAAGTAGATCATACCCATTTTATAAAGAGGAAAATTAAGCCACAGAGAGGTTAAAGTACATAGCTAGTGAGTAGCAAAACTGAGTGTCGAACCAGGTAGTCCAGCCCCAGAGCTTGAGTTTTTAACCTCCATACTGCAGGTCTACTCTTTGTGGGCCAGGTCTGAATAATGGACTGAATGAGCAACCCCCCCCCGCCCCACTGCTATGAGCATGACTATAGAATGAGACTCTAGTCTGAATTCGGCTCCCCCTGTGACGGGTTCTGTGATCTTGCATAAGTCACTTCATCATGATGAATTTCACGTGTCCTTCTCTTAACAGGATAATAAGAAAACCTAATTTCATAAGAGTTTTTGTAGGATCAAATGGAGTGATACATATAAAGCATTTGCCACAGCCTGGCATGTAGTGGGTGCTGGATAAGGGCTAGTTTTTATTCTTTTACAGTCCTGTCCTGACCCAGGAGTCCAGTGGATGAGACTGGGCAACTGGATTCCTCTTTGGGTGAGGCCAAGGCACCAGCAAGACTGAGGAAGGCATCCTGAGCTCCATGACCCCTGGGTCTGAGGTCTCATCTCTAACAATGCTAAGTTTTCCTATTGGCTGTTGGCTGTCCCAGATTTTTGTGTTCTGGGGTAGGGGTGTTTTCCAGAAGTCTCATACTGGGCCTTCTCTTTCCATGGCTGTCTGTTTTGGGAGGACCTCCTTGTGGCCTGGGAGGATTTTGTTAGACTGAGTTAGGCCAAGAACTCCCAGGTCCAGATTGTTGGGAAAATCTCAGCTTGCTGAGAACTTGAAGTGGTTCCTGTTTTTCCTTTTTGTTTTGAACCTCAACAGAATACAGAGCTCAGACACTCACACACGCACTCACTTGTACATGTTTACACACACACACACACACACACACACTCTACTAAAATCAATGACCCAGCAGCAAACCTCAGTGAATTGCTGAGCCTTGAACAATTTCAGCCGGCTGATGAAGATCCCAAATAATTTCCATTCTAATCTATGTTGCTTGACTTCTAAGGAGGTAATGGCCCCTTTGGTGACACACCGTCCTTTCTGTACACAATTTATGGCTGTGACTTGCCTTTTTGAACTGCTACAAAGTGTAGAGGAAAAACAGCCTTTGAATTACTACTAGCCATTCTCTGTGGAGATGCTGGGCCCCTAGCTCCCATCCTCGGCAGCCATGGTCATGGCTGGGCTGGGAGGCGGGTGGTGGGAAATGCAAGGATGAAATGGAAGGGGCTCTGAATTTGAAACCCTAAAGGTGATAATGGTGTTAACAGGAATACTAACTAACATTTATTTGCTTTATACTTGCGAAGCACCTGACAAGCATTATTTCGATACAGTCTTTACAGGAGATGAGATTTTCGTTAGGTGACTTGTCTAGGCATACCCATTTAGTTAGCAGAAGTATTGTCACCAGGCCTTCTGACTGCCGTACAATATTTCTGGTGAGTGTGTGGGGGTGAGGAGGTAAGCAGCAATTTGCTAAGGTGATTGGAGTCTTTCTGGATGCATAGGGGATGACTCAACGTCCTTTGTTTAATCCTTGAGTTGGTTTAGTCCTCGAGTCAAATTGTTCTTTGGCCTTAAACTGAGACCCAATCAGTTCTGGCCAGTCAAGTCCTAGGTGGTATCGGAAGATGATTCAGGCTAAGTGGATTGATTTGGGTAAGTCTGTCATTTCCAGAAAACAACCCAGGGTAGGTGCTTTGCCAAGCCTGGGGAGTTTCTTAATCATTCTTTAAATCTCAGCTCCTTCCTAATCTGTAAATGGGGTGGCAACAGTCAAGTCATGGTGAGAATTCAGTGAAATAATTATGAAAGACCTTTGTGAATGGGAAAGCACCAAAGAAATCTAAAGGAATCTTATTGTGTCTTCTACCACCACCACCACCATCACCACCATCATCATCATCATCATCTTGTAAGAAGGAGAACATAAATAAGAAAGTACCAAAAACATGGAACAACATTCTTAAAATTATCTGGGCAGGGGCGCCTGGGTGGCTCAGTGGGTTAAAGCCTCTGCCTTCAGCTCAGGTCATGATCCCGGGGGCCTTGGATGGAGCCCCACATCAGGGTCTCTGCTCAGCAAGGAGCCTGCTTCCTCCTGTCTCTCTGCCTGCTTCTCTGCCTACTTGTGATCTCTGTCTGTCAAATAAATAAATAAATAAAATCTTTATAAAAAAATTATCTGGGCGCTTGTTTAAAATGTGGCCTCCTGGCCACACCCCCAGAGATCCTGGATCAGAAGTTCTCAGTGGAACCCAGAAATTTTTCTTCTCAATAAGCACTGATTTTATCACAGGCTGTCAAACTTTGAGAAACTTCCATAGAGCTGTAGGACAAATTAAAGAGAATATACCTCACACAGGATTTAGTTATGGCTATGAAACCTGTAGTCCATGGCAATACATGTATATAGTCTAGAAACTTCAAGTGGGTTCATTGCAACATGTTCACTAGTGGATCAATCAATGTCAGAGGCAGGGTCACCAACAGTGTGGTCCACCCAGCACCACCCAAGTGCAGGAGCAGCAGCCTTTCTGAGTTTTCTGGTCTTATTCTATTAAGTTTCAGCCACCTGAAGTGAGCTTTTAGAACCTAGAGGTCTAATATACCCTTGTGAACTTGGATCTTGATATTGAAGAAGCAGTGTTTTAAGACAAAGGAAGTATTTATTTCTATTAACATAGTACAAAGCAGTTCATCTACTTTATTAACCACAATTAAGTCACTCGAAACGAAGTTGAAGATTTTAGACTTGCGAGCGGGAGCAAATCCAACCTCTCCTGCCCCCTACAAGGTTTCCTGGAAAGGGCACCTTCTTCAGCTCTTCTCCACCCTGCTATCCTGAGCCGGTGCTACTCTGTTCCTGATGATTCCAAATTGCTCCTCAAGACGCAACTGTTGAATTGACTTTGCAGGTTGGCTCTTTAAGGGGCCAGACTAATTTTACTACAGAAAATAAGTGAGCTGTATATAAAGAAACCCACCCAAGCAAAATGAATAGTAGAATCCAGGGTGACCTGCCAGTGAGATGTGGATTTACTTTGCTATGTGGCGTCAGGGACTATCTTGCAAATCCAATTTGTGTCTGCTGATTTGCATGGAGGTTAGAAACCTCTTGGGGAAAAATACTGTAGCCACGTCTGAATTTGGGATTCAGACATGACTGGTAAACTGCAAGTGGGAGTTGGGCAGCAGAGAACAAATTCCTGGGGGGACTTGAAGCCACCTACCTGGCTGGTAGGACTGCAGGTAGTGACTCAGAGGCATCCACAGCTCAGGGGCCAGGTGAAGGTTTGGTGAGTGTAGGGGCTGTTATTTGAGATCCTCCCGCCCTGCTACTGTGGGGGCATATGCTTGTGCGGGGGAGGACAGGGCTTTTGGGTGTTCCTTTAAATTCTGTGGCTGGGGAAACTTGCAAGAGAGTGTAACTCAGAAGAGAAAGAACATTGATAATCTGGGACGGAACAAGGGTGGGAGGTAGCTTCAGGGCCGGCATGCCCAAACTCAGAGTGGTAACTGGAGCAGGTGAGGGGCGTAGTAAGGAGGTATGTTAGAGAAGATCAGTCAAAAATAGCCTGGGCTATGATCTGAGAGAAGTGTGACATGAGGCGTGGGACCCCCAGAGTCCCACATCATGGAATGTGGGCCTGGAAGGGGGTCGGCCCTAGCATTTCTGTGGGATGAGAGGGTGGGTGGTGCAAAGCAAGAGAACAGCCATCCAGCTTGCCTCATGAGATTGGGGTGTGTTGGCCTGCTTGGCCCAGGCTGGTGAAGCTGCTGTGGGCGGCTTTGGCCACAGAGTATGTTTTCCCTGCCAAATCCTCACTGGGCCTCTCCCTTCCCAATGCCTATACCAGAAAGAGAAAGCTTTCTTGTTGTCTTACTTTCGAAATTATCTGTTTGTATCTGGTAGTTCTCGGTTTCTGGGCTCTCCGGTACCCATAAGACATAAGGAAAACCGAGGCAACTTGCTGCAGTGTCATCCTTAAAGTCTCAAGATCCCTATCCTGCCCACTTTCTACTTCTAAGAGTAATTTTATGATTTTCTGTTGAATTATTTCCAGAGCATTTACTTTTATCTTGAAGAAGGGAACAAAAGAAAGTGAGCCTATGGCACCCTATCTGGGAACTACCTCTCGGTCCTGGTATGACCAGAGGAGTTGGCAGAGTAGTGGGTCCTCTGTCTGAAGCTGGAGAACAGCAGTTGAAGCTGTTGGTGGCATCACAGGCAAAGGCCTGGTCATCTGGAAGAGTGCTTAGAACTGTCTCAGGTGCCTCTGTATTTGAGAGGAGCCCCTGAGGCCATTGCTGGAGTGGCTGGTGTTCTGGGTCAGAACCAACATGTGTCAATGTCGCCATTCTCTGTGTCTCATCACTGAAGGAAGGTGGGATTATGAGCCAGTTCAGTAAAACAATCCATCTGTCATGTGCACTTAGTCTTTGGGAATCATTTCCTCTAACAGAGCCACAACCCAAGTCCCTACAGAGGTCTACAGTCATGGGGGCAACTGGGGAGCTGGGCTTATATTCCAGCAACCCTTCCATCAGCTAGAAAAGAGCATGACCCTTTGACTTCTGTGATTTATTTGTCCAGCATTTTACAACCAAGTTTTTACCATTTGCCTGGCATGGTATTTGATATTGTGAGGAGAGAGAGATGGGTGAGACAGTCCCTGACTTTGGGGCGCTCACCATCTGGTGAGAGGGACATCAGCACTGATGACAAGATGTGTTACGGTACCATCAAGAGGAACCAGGGGGGCTTCATAGTGTTGTTGACCATTTGAGTTGACCATTTGAGTTGCCAGCAGGAGGTCTCCAAGAAGACAACTAAGAGAGGCAGAGGGGAGCACACCTAACCAAAGTCTTGGCTGAGAGTGTCTAAAAATGGAGTTTGAGGAAAAGGCTTTTCTTCCCAGGAGCTACAGTGGATTGGAAAGTTGGATCTAGATTTGACAGTAAAGTTTCATTTGTTCATTGGCACCATGGTTGAGAGAATGACAGGCAAGGTGTTAACTCTCCTTGAGCCTTCCCTCTTGTGTCATATTGGAAACTTCTGTTCTTGTTAATGGGTTTCTGGGCATCTCCAAGGAGGTACTGGTGTGAGTGGGACACTTGGGTGGGGGGGCAGTTGTGGCTTTCCGTTGTCCTCAGTAGGGGGCTGCCAGTCATCTTGAAGTGAAGGCTGAGGGGAAACTGTCCTGCGTGGTGTGAGTGTGTGTGGGGGTGGGATTGGAAGTACGCGTTAAAGTCTAAGTTGCTCTGAGATGGTCTTCTTTTCCTCTCTGCAGTCTGGTTTCATGCCCGTACCTTGCAGGTCTCCAATGAATGGGTATTTGATGTTGATTGACATTGGGACATATATGACAAAGGCGTATTTTCTCCACATTAAGAAGATGAAGGAATCCATGTAAGTCTCCAGTACTAATAGCAGCAACTCTGTACATTCAATGCTCTTAGAGGTTTGTCCCCTGTGCCCATTAGTCCTTGCTTTGGTTGGGCTCAGGAAAGGTTCTGAAAAGAATTGGTTGCTTGAGCTCCTTCATTACCTGCCACCTGGGCTCATCTTCTGCCATTTACCTCAGATCCAGTCATCCACAGATCTCTCATTCCTCAGTGCCTCTGTTCATGTGGTGTGTTCTGATTGGAAGAGGGTCCTTCCCACCACTGGATATCTTCTACTCATCCTTTCAAGCTTATGTCAAATGTTACCTCCTCCAGGAAGCCTTTCTTGAGCCCCTCAACTGGGTTACAGGATTTCCCTTTGTATTCCCCAACTCTGCTGTGCTTCCATGATAGTATTGAAAGTAGCTGTTGCTTCTAAGTATATTCATTGCTTTACTTTTCTGTCTTTTCCCACCAGGTTGAGAATTTCTTGAGAACAGATACTGTGTTTTGCTCACCTCTGAATTCCTAGTGCCTAGTAGGGGCTGAGCTTTGAGTTAGCACTCAACAAGTATGTGTGGAGTGCTTTCTCGGTGATAGACACAGCTTCTCTCCTGTTAAATGGGGGGCATGTGCAAGAGCCTAGAGGTTTAAAGAATCTTGATGCTCTTGGAAGAAGCCAGGGTACTTGGAGCATTGTGATCAAGGATCAGAGCAGTATGAGAAGAGACTGGTGAGGAAGGGGGGAGCTGACCTGTGCAGGGTGTCTTGCCCCGTAAGCCTGGGAGCAGATGCCAATGCTAAATTCAAGGGGTCATCTGATGGACCAAGTGTGCTGTAGATTCAGTAACGGTAGGTGCTTCTTCTGTGCCTTCTAGAATTTCAGGAGATTCTAATCACTCCCTTTTAAGAGAGAGAGGACAAATAGTAAAAGCTGATGGGAAGGCAACAAAAATGATCAAAAGGGACGCAGGAGCTAATAGGGTTCTCAAATCTGGAATGATCAGGTTTGATAGAGGATGAGATGAAAGGTTAGCTGATCATGAAAGAGCGAGTGTATGTTGAAATCCTGACATCTTTGATCTAAATCCCTCCTTCTCCTCCATCCCCATAAAACTTGATGGGAGGGAATTTTAGGAGAACTAATGGGAATTCCTCTCTGCCTAGGAGTAGTATAAATTTATGCAACTCTTTATCCTCAAGAGATCTTGCACATGCTGATCGTATAAATAACTTCAAGAAGAGTTTAGAAATTTCAAAGACTGAAGTTCCCTAACAAGAGGAGTGGAGTTTAGTACTTGCCGACGCCATGCCCTGAACAAGCTCTTTGCTCTCTTGTCAGAGATTGGCTGCACTGAATCTTCCAGACCCGACAGTGGCCGATTTGCGGTTCATTTGGCCAGACGGCTCTGCCGTTAGTTGACTGTCTCGCTCTGCAGGCACGGCAGAGCGTCTTGGTCTGTCTGTTCTGGGCCGTCTCTAAAAGGTGTCCTTGACCCATGGGCAAGAGTCTTCACTGGGCTGTGTGGGCCTGGCCCATGGGAAGGGGAGTGGGACTTGGTGACAAGCCTTGAATTTTAGTTCTAGTCCTAATTGTTTTTTTTTTTTTCTAAACAATCAAGTATTTTTATTTCTTTATTTCTTTATTTCTTTAAGCATAACAGAATTCATGTTTTTATCATGGTAAAATTCACATAACACAAATCTACCTTTAAACCATTACTAAAGTGTACAATTCAAGGGCATTTAGTCCATTCTCAATGTTGTTCAACCATCACCACTCTCTAGTTTCGGAATATTTCATCACCCCAAAAGGAAAGCTCATGCCTCTTAAGCAGTCACTCACTATGTGTCCCCCCACCCCCATCCCTCATGCAATCACTAATCTGCTTTCTGTCTTTGTGGAATTTCTAGGATGAGTTTTACTTCCCAGGCCTGTCTGGCTGACCAGGCGTTGCCTCCTTTTCTAAATGTACCTTGCTCCATTTGTCTCCCCGCTGATTGTCATAATCCAGGCACCCTGGCCTTTTGGTTTTTTACAAATGTGATTTTTGGGTCTCATGACCTGTGTATGTACACTCACCCCTTGGCCCTTTCCTGTGCTCTGGGTAAAACATCCTGCCCAAGTCCACCCTGGGCTCTGAGACTGGAATTGGCGCTCCAGCCCAAGTCCCGGCGGGGCTGGCCTGGCCCTGCTGGGAAGGGATCAGAGACATGCGTGAAAGTGCTCAGGAAGCTGCAGAACACAGTTTACCATATAGGGTTGGAAATCATTACCTGCTCCGGGAAGGGAGTTCCTCAGTAGCACATCTATGGGACTGGCTGCCTTTGGAACACAAGCATGGCCAGGTGCCACTCTCCACGGAAGTAACAAGATACGGCAACCCCTGACACAGCTGGGGAGAACTGAAAGGAGAGTGTTTTGGCACCACCAAGTTTTCTCATTGCGGTAGACCTGGTGCCTTATCTGTCAGCCTGGAGAGGACTGCAGGGTGGGAGTGGGTGGTCTGCCGGGCCTGGGGTCCTGATTCCTGCAGACTCCTACGACCTTCATGGAACGTAATGAGGACCAAAGTGTGCATGTGAAAGAACTCTGGAATGGGGCACATTGGTGCCCAAGCCCCAAGGCAGGATGTATAATTTCAAGTTTCCAGCTCTTGGCCAGCCCTCTCCAGCCAGCATGTGCGGTGGGTATGAGGTCCTGGATGGTGATCTCGCAGTCTTTCATTCACTCACTTATTTATTCACTCATCATTTAGATCTATACTATTCAATATGGTAGCCACTACCCACACGTGGCTCTTGGACACTGGACCATGTTAGTCCAAGTTGAGATGTGCTGTAAATGTGAAATGCACACTAGATTTCAAAGACATACTACAAAGAACGTAAACAACTCACGAATAATTTTTAAAAATATTGGTTATAAGGGAAATAATAGCATTTTGGATATATTGGGTTAAATAAAATACTTTATGAAAATTAATATCATTGCTTTCTTTTTACTTTTTGTAATGTGAGAAAATTTATAATTTCCTATGTGATTTACATTATATTTCTGTTGTAAGGGGCTGATTTAATCATATCTGTTCCTTTGGAAGAAAGGGAATGTGAGGCTGACAGATCTTGGTTAAAAAGCAAGCCTAGCCTGGGATTTGCCCCTTTGAATAAAATCACAGAGTGGGTGAAGCTGGTCCACAGGTCCCTAGACAGGGACCGGGTACCCCAAATCATGAATGGAGGATTTCATTACAAGCCTCCCTTGAGGGACTTAACACAATGTTTATGATTGATTAAGGCACTAAAGCTGTTCATTATTTATGTTTGCTGGTTTGTACTTCTGTGCGTCTGAATAGCATGGGAATAAGAACTGAATAAATTACCCAGTGATGTGAGAATTCATGTAACCCACAACTCCAGTATGCTATGTGTGTGTGAGTGTGTGTGCACATTTTAATGAGATGCAATTTTGTTTCAATTTGGGAAATCCCCAAAGCTACCCTGCTTTGTTTTCTCTTGACTCTAAAGTAGCAGTTTTCCAGGCAACAGCAAATGGAGAGAAGACATGAAAACATCTGGGCACTATGCTTCCGAAGTCTTTCAGGGGTTTTCTTTCCTGGGGAGCTTTCTGCTGGAGCACATGCCCTCCTTACACTTTAGAACTGTGGTCTTGTTCTTTCCTTGTCTCTGGTCGGCATTCCCGGTGGTGGGTCTTTAAGACAGCACACAGTCAAACCAGAAGCCCTTGGCATTGTACGAGGACATCTCAGAGCTCCATTTGCAGGCACACAGGTAAGAACTTCCAGGTTCAGTGTCTGAAATGCTGTAAGGCAGAGAGGGGAGAGATCTGGGCACCACAAAGGATGTTTCACTGGCCTTTAGGAACTGATTCATTCATACATTCATTTAGCAGTGTATGGGGGACACATGCTCAGCTAAATGCTGGGGAAACCAGAATGAAGCAGGTTTGTTCCTTGCCCTCAAATCATTCTACTGGATGAGAGAACTGTAGAAACCAAATTACAATTCAGTACTGCCACTTCTGGGAGGGAGGAACAGATGTACTTCCCCTTATTTGTCCTGTTCAGTACAATGAAAAATCCTGCATATTATATATGAAACAAACATAAGTAGACTTTGGAAGGTCGAGGGAAGAAGGCACATTGTTGAAAGGCTCTTGGGAACTGAGAAAAGACCAGTCATGAATTCCCCAGGTTTTCTTATTATCTGGTATACCCCACACTTGGAGGTGCAAAAACCAACAATCCAGACAGGACAATAGGCACAGAGAGATAAAGGAGCCCCAACAAAAGCCTGCTCTTTAGTCAAAGACCCAGGAAAGAAAACTGTAAGCAATGACTTCTGTACTCCAGACAAACAGCACAGGAGAGGCTCTAGCCTGTCCCCACCAGCAAAAGCCGAGTTGGGAGGCTAGATTCCCATTCTTGCCAGGCTGGAATGAGGTACACCGGTCCTCCTCAGGTGATGTAGGCTGGGACCTAGTGAACCGTGAGGACTTGCATCACACATCACCACCCAGTGTATACAGCGCCACTCCCTCTTTGTGGTGCCAGCAGAGACCACCTAGAGAGAACTAAGGAGGTACTTCCCTGTACTCCCCCAGCCAGGGTGGTATCAGTGGAAGCTAGGTGGGGCACCCACACTCCCCATCTTGCCCTGCTGTAAAGGCATCCCCCCCAACCTGAGTCTGGGCAGGGGACCTGGACTTCTAACTCTGCCTAGCAGTAAAGAGGCAGTGCCTCCCCTTTAACTTCTAGAGTGGTTTCAGAAGAAGGTAGAATGAGAAAATGTATCCAATTTGAACAAGAGAGACAGAAAAGACTGAAAAAAAAAATGAACAGTGTCAGGGACTTGTGGGAAAGAGCTATAACATTCGTTTACTGGAGTCCCAGGAGATTAGAAGAAAGAATTTGAGGAGATAAAGGCTGAAAACTTCCTAAATTTCATAAAATTTGAATCCTAGAGATTCAAGAAGGTGAGCGAACCCCACATGACAAAAGCCAATCTCAAAAAGATTATACACTGCATGACTTCATTTTATAACATTATAGAAATGAGAAAATTATGGAAATTGAGGATAGATTAGTGGTTCCCTGGGACTAAGGGAGGTGGTGGGAAGTGGATGTGTCCAAAGAAGGGCAACACGAGAGGTCTTGTAGTAGAAGTGTTCTGTATTTTGATTGTATCAATGTTGGCCTTCTGGTAGCAATGTTGTAGGGTGGTTTTGTGAGATGTTACCATTGAGGGAAACTGTCCCCTTGTAACAGGTGCATGTAACTGTATGTGAATTTATAATTCTCTCAAAATAAAAAGATTAATTAAAGGAAATAAATATAATTCAATTTGGTAAGTGCTATCATAGAGTGATTTATAAAATTCTTTGGGAGCTCTGAGGATGGGTCGGTTACTTCTTTATGGAGGAATTGGTGAAAGTATCACAGAGCTACCAGTGGAGTCTTACAGAAAGAACTTCCAACTGTCATCTTTCATATTTTTCACCTTCGTACTGAATTCCTTTGTGCTGATTTCACTGTTTATTTATTGATGACTCATTAAAGGCCAGGCATTGTGTTAAACAGAACCATGTGCAGGGGGGGAGTCAAGATGGCGGAGAAGTAGCAGGCTGAGACTACTTCATAAGATGCTGAGACTACTACATAAGATAGCTTATCTAAAGATGCAAACACCTACAAATCCAACGGGAGATTGAAGAGAAGAAGAACAGCAATTCTAGAAACAGAAAATCAACCACTTTCTGAAAGGTAGGACTGGCGGAGACGTGAATCCAAAGCGACGGGAAGATAGACCGCGGGGGGAGGGGCCGGCTCCCAGCAAGTGGCGGAACAATGGAGCACAAAATCAGGACTTTTAAAAGTCTGTTCCGCTGAGGGACGTCGCTCCAGAGGCTTAACCGGGGTGAAGCCCACGCGGGTTCAGCGTGGCCTCAGGTCCCGCAGGGTCACAGAAGGATCGGGGGTGTCTGAGTGTCACAGAGCTTACAGGTATTAGAACGGGGAAGCCGGCTACAGAGACAGAGCCAAGGAGTGAGCTCTCAGCTCGGGGCTACCCTGAACTGGTCGCAGGCTCGGTCATCTCGGAGCGCGGCTGGAGGCCAGGGTGACAGGAGTAATTGGTCGCTGTTCTCTGAGGGCGCACTGAAGAGTGGGGCCCCGGGCTCACTGGGAGGCTGCCATCTTCATTCCCGTCCTCTGGAACTCTACGGAAAGCACTCAGGGAACAAAAGCTCCCAAAAGCAAACCCGAGCGGATTACTCAGCCCGGCCCCTGGTAAGGGTGGTGCAACCCCGCCCGGGGCAAAGACTCTTGAGAATCACTACAACAGGCCCCTCCCCCAGAAGATCAACAAGAAATCCAGCCAGGACCAAGTTCACCTAACAAGGAGTGCAGTTTCAATACCAAGGAGAGCAGTGGAATTCCAGAGGAGGAGAAAGCAAAGCATGGAACTCATGGCTTTCTCCCCATGATTCTTTAGCCTTTCAGTTAATTTAATTTTTTTTTTCTTTTTCAATTTTTTTTCTCTTCTTCTGCCAAATTTTTTTTAACTTTTACCCTTTTCTTTTTTAACGTTTTTTAACTAGTTTATCTAATATATATATATTTTTCTTTTTTATATTTTTTCTTTATTCGTTTTCTTTTTTAAATTGTTTCTTTTTTTTTTTTTCCTGAACCTCTTTTTATCCCCTTTCTGCCCCCTCATGATTTGGGATCTCTTCTGATTTGGTTAAAGCATATTTTCCTGGGGTTGTTGCCACCCTTTTAATATTTTACTTGCTCCTTCATATAATCTAATCTGGACAAAATGACAAGGTGGATAAATTCACCACAAAAAAAAGAACAAGAGGCAGTACCAAAGGCTAGAGACCTAATCAATACAGACATTGGTAATATGTCAGATCTAGAGTTCAGAATGACGATTCACAAGGTTCTAGCCAGGCTCGAAAAAGGCATGGAAGATATTAGAGAAACCCCCTTGAGAGATATAAAAGCCCTTTCTGGAGAAATAAAAGAACTAAAATCTAACCAAGTTGAATCAAAAAAGCTATTAATGAGGTGCAATAAAAAATGGAGGCTCTCACTGCTAGGATAAATGAAGCAGAAGAAAGAATTAGCGATATAGAAGACCAAATGACAGAGAATAAAGAAGCTGAGCAGAAGAGGGACAAACAGCTACTGGACCACGAGGGGAGAATTCGAGAGATAAGTGACACCATAAGACGAAACGACATTAGAATAATTGGGGTTCCAGAAGAAGAAGAAAGAGAGAGGGGAGCAGAAGGTATATTGGAGAGAATTATTGGAGAGAATTTCCCCAATATGGCAAAGGGAACAAGCATCAAAATCCAGGAGGTTCAGAGAACCCCCCTCAAAATCAATAAGAATAGGTCCACACCCCGTCACCTAATAGTAAAATTTACAAGTCTTAGTGACAAAGAGAAAATCCTGAAAGCAGCCCAGGAAAAGAAGTCTGTAACGTACAATGGTAAAAATATTAGATTGGCAGCAGACTTATCCACAGAGACCTGGCAGGCCAGAAAGAGCTGGCATGATCTATTCAGAGTACTAAACGAGAAAAACATGCAGCCAAGAATACTATATCCAGCTAGGCTATCATTGAAAATAGAAGGAGAGATTAAAAGCTTCCAGGACAAACAAAAACTGAAAGAATTTGCAAACACCAAACCAGCTTTACAGGAAATATTGAAAGGGGTCCTCTAAGCAAAGAGAGAGCCTAAAAGTAGTAGATCAGAAAGGAACAGAGACAATATACAGGAACAGTCACCTTACAGGCAATACAATGGCACTAAATTCATATCTCTCAATACTTACCCTGAATGTTAATGGGCTAAATGCCCCAATCAAAAGACACAGGGTATCAGAATGGATAAAAAACAAAATCCATCTATATGTTGCCTACAAGAAACTCATCTTAAACCCGAAGACACCTCCAGGTTTAAAGTGAGAGGGTGGAAAAGAATTTACCATGCTAATGGACATCAGAAGAAAGCAGGAGTGGCAATCCTTATATCAGATCAATTAGATTTTAAGCCAAAGACTATAATAAGAGATGAGGAAGGACACTATATAATACTCAAAGGATCTGTCCAACAAGAAGATCTAACAATTTTATTTTATTTTATTTTTTTTAAAGATTTTATTTATTTATTTGACAGAGAGAGATCACAAGTAGGCAGAGAGGCAGGCAGAGAGAGAAAGGGGAGGAAGCAGGCTCCCTGCTGAGCAGAGAGCTCGATGCGGGCCTCGATCCCAGGACCTTGGGACCATGACCTGAGCTGAAGGCAGAGGCTTTAACCCACTGAGCCACCCAGGCGCCCGATCTAACAATTTTAAATATCTATGCCCCTAACGTGGGAGCAGCCAACTACATAAACCAATTAATAACAAAATCAAAGAAACACATCAAAGAAACAATAATACAATAATAGTAGGGACTTTAACACTCCCCTCACTGAAATGGACAGATCATACAAGCAAAAGATCAACAAGGAAATAAAGGCCTTAAAGGACACACTGGACCAGATGGACATCACAGATATATTCAGAACGTTTCATCCCAAAGCAACAGAATACACATTCTTCTCTAGTGCACATGGAACATTCTCCAGAATAGATCACATCCTGGGTCCTAAATCAGGTCTCAACCGGTATCAAAAGATTGGGATCATTCCCTGCATATTTTCAGACCACAATGCTCTGAAGTTAGAACTCAATCACAAGAGGAAATTTGGAAAGAACCCAAATACATGGAGACTAAACAGCATCCTTCTAAAGAATGAGTGGGTCAACCAGGAAATTAAAGAAGAATTGAAAAAATTCATGGAAACAAATGATAATGAAAACACAACGGTTCAGAATCTGTGGGACACAACAAAGGCAGTCCTGAGAGGAAAATATATAGCGGTACAAGCCTTTCTCAAGAAACAAGAAAGGTCTCAGGTACACAACCTAACCCTATACCTAAAGGAGCTGGAGAAAGAACAAGAAAGAACCCCTAAACCCAGCAGGAGAAGAGAAATCATGAAGATCAGAGCAGAAATTAATGAAATAGAAACCAAAAAAAACAATAGAACAAATCAACGAAACTAGGAGCTGGTTCTTTGAAAGAATTAATCAGATTGATAAACCGCTGGCCAGACTTCTCAAAAAGAAAAGAGAAAGGACCCAAATAAATAAAATCATGAATGAAAGAGGAGAGATCACAACTAACACCAAAGAAATACAGACAATTATAAGAACATACTATGAGCAACTCTACGCCAACAAATTTGACAATCTGGAAGAAATGGATGCATTCCTAGAGACATATAAACTACCACAACTGAACCAGGAAGAAATAGAAAGCCTGAACAGACCCATAACCAGTAAGGAGATTGAAACAGTCATCAAAAATCTCCAAACAAACAAAAGCCCAGGGCCAGACGGCTTCCCGGGGTGGGTGGGGGGGAATTCTACCAAACATTTAAAGAAGAACTAATTCCTATTCTCCTGAAACTGTTCCAAAAAATAGAAATGGAAGGAAAACTTCCAAACTCATTTTATGAGGCCAGCATCACCTTGATCCCAAAACCAGACAAGGATCCCATCAAAAAAGAGAACTACAGACCAATATCCTTGATGAACACAGATGCAAAAATTCTCACCAATACTAGCCAATAGGATTCAACAGTACATTAAAAGGATTATTCACCACGACCAAGTGGGATTTATTCCAGGGCTGCAAGGTTGGTTCAACATCCGCAAATCAATCAATGTGATACAACACATTAATAAAAGAAAGAACAAGAACCATATGATACTCTCCATAGATGCTGAAAAAGCATTTGACAAAGTACAGCATCCCTTCCTGATCAAAACTCTTCAAAGTGTAGGGATAGAGGGCACATACCTCAATATTATCAAAGCCATCTATGAAAAACCCACCGCAAATATCATTCTCAATGGAGAAAAACTGAAAGCTTTTCTGCTAAGGTCAGGAACACGGTAGGGATCTCCATTATCACCATGCTACTCAACATAGTACTAGAAATCCTAGCCTCAGCAATCAGACAACAAAAGGAAATTAAAGGCATCCAAATCAGCAAAGAAGAAGTCAAACTATCACTCTTCGCAGATGATATGATGCTATATGTGGAAAACCCAAAAGACTCCACTCCAAAACTGCTAGAACTTGTACAGGAATTCCGTAAAGTGTCAGGATATAAAATCAATGCCCAGAAATCAGTTGCATTTCTCTACACCAACAACAAGACAGAAGAAAGAGACATTAAGGAGTCCATCCCATTTACAATTGCACCCAAAACTATAAGATACCTAGGAATAAATCTAACCAAAGAGACTAAGAATCTATACACAGAAAACTATAAAGTACTCATGAAAGAAATTGAGGAAGACACAAAGAAATGGAAAAATGTTCCATGTTCCTGGATTGGAAGAATTAATATTGTGAAAATGTCTATGCTACCTAAAGCAATCTACACATTTAATGCAATTCCTATCAAAATACCATCCATTTTTTTCAAAGAAATGGAACAAATAATCCTAAAATTTATATGGAACCAGAAAAGACCTCGAATAGCCAAAGGAATATTGAAAAAGAAAGCCAAAGTCGGTGGCATCACAATTCCGGACTTCAAGCTCTATTACAAAGCTGTCGTCATCAAGACAGCATGGTACTGGCACAAAAACAGACACATAGATCAATGGAACAGAATAGAGAGCCCAGAAATAGACCCTCAACTCTATGGTCAACTAATCTTCGACAAAGCAGGAAAGAATGTCCAATGGAAAAAAGACAGCCTCTTCAATAAATGGTGTTGGGAAAATTGGACAGCCACATGCAGAGAAATGAAATTGGACCATCTCCTTACATCACACATGAAAATAGACTCAAGATGGATGAAGGACCTCAATGTGAGAAAGGAATCCATCAAAATCCTTGAGGAGAACACAGGCAGCAACCTCTTCGACCTCAGCCGCAGCAACATCTTCCTAGGAACATCGCCAAAGGCAAGGGAAGCAAGGGCAAAAATGAACTATTGGGATTTTATCAAGATCAAACGCTTTTGCACAGCAAAGGAAACAGTTAACAAAACCAAAAGACAACTGACAGAATGGGAGAAGATATTTGCAAACGACATATCAGATAAAGGGCTAGTGTCCAAAATCTATAAAGAACTTAGCAAACTCAACACCCAAAGAACAAATAATCCAATGAAGAAATGGGCAGAAGACATGAACAGACATTTCTGCAAAGAAGACATCCAGGTGGCCAACAGACACATGAAAAAGTGCTCCATATCACTCGGCATCAGGGAAATACAAATCAAAACCACAATGAGACACCACCTCACACCAGTCAGAATGGCTAAAATTAACAAGTCAGGAAATGACGGATGCTGGCGAGGATGCGGAGAAAGGGGAACCCTCCTACACTGTTGGTGGGAATGCAAGCTGGTGCAACCACTCTGGAAAACAGCATGGAGGTTCCTCAAAATGTTGAAAATAGAACTACCCTATGACCCAGCAATTGCACTGCTGGGTATTTACCCTAAAGATACAAACGTAGTGATCCGAAGGGGCACGTGCACCTGAATGTTTATAGCAGCAATGTCTACAATAGCCAAACTATGGAAAGAACCTAGATGTCCATCAACAGACGATTGGATAAAAAAGATGTGGTATATATACACAATGGAACACTGTGCAGCCATCAAAAGAAATGAAATCTTGCCATTTGCGACGATGTGGATGGAACTAGAGGGTATCATGCTTAGCGAAATAAGTCAATCGGAGAAAGACAACTATCATATGATCTCCCTGATATGAGGAAGTGGAGATGCAACATGGGGGGTTAAGGGGGTAGGAGAAGAATAAATGAAACAAGATGGGACTGGGAGGGAGACAAACCATAAGTGACTCTTAATCTCACAAAACAAACTGAGGGTTGCTGGGGGGAGGGGGGTTGGGAGGGGGGTGGGGTTATGGACATCGGGGAGGGTATGTGCTATGGTGAGTGCTGTGAAGTGTATAAACCTAGCAATTCACAGACCTGTACCCCTGGGGATAAAAATATATTATATGTTTATAAAAAATAAAAAAAAACACATAAACAGGTGCATAGTCTTAACTAATTTAGTATAATAATTCTAGCAGACAAGTACTATTATTTACAGATAAGGAACTTCTTAGAGAGGTTCAGATACTTTATTAGGGTCACTTGAATGGCAACTGGTAAAGTCAGGTTTCATACCCTAGTCTGTCTCAGACCACTATTTATATGGCCACTGAGAGGGCTCATTTGTCATTTGTTATTTAAAAATTTTTTCCTCTTTGTTCTTTCCTTTTGCTCTTCTTCTGTCTCCTTTTGAGCTAATAGTTTTAAATATTTTACTCTATCTTCTCTACTTGACTTATAGCTTATACATTCTTGTATTTCTGAAAAAGTCTTTTTTCTAGGAATTATAATGTGTGTCCTTAAGTTAATCACAGTCTATCCGAAATTGATATTATACTATACTTTGTTTAATGTAAGGATATTTTTTAAAAAAGATTTTATTTATTTATTTGACAAAGAGAGAGAAGTCACAAGTAGTCAGAGAGGTAGGCAGAGAGAGGTGGGAAGCAGGCTCTCTGCTTAGCAGGGAGTCCGATGCGGGGCTCGATCCCAGGACCCTGAGATCATGACCTGAGCTGAAGGCAGAGGCATAACCCACTGAGCCTCCCAGGTGCCCCTAATGTCAGGATCTTATAAAAAATTTAATTCCATTTACTCCTAATGTCCTTTGTTCTACTGTTGTCATATATTTAAATCTACATATTTTTATAACCCTCACAATACTTTATTATTACTTTGCTTCTGTCAATTTTCTTATAAAGACACTGAAAAATAATGAAGAAATTTACCCATATATTTATGATTTCTAGTGCTCTTTATTCCTTCTTGTACATCCAGATTTCCATCTGGTGTCACTTTTCAGCCTAAACAGTCTTCCTTTAGCATTTCTTGTGGTGTGGGTCTTTTTTTTTTTTTTAAGATTTTTAAATTTTTTTTTAAATTTTTTTTTTAAAGATTTTTGGCAGAGAGAGAGAGAGGGAGAGAGAGCAAGCACAGGCAGATAGAATGGCAGGCAGAGGCACAGGGAGAAGCAGGCTCCCTGAAGAGCAAGGAGCCCCATGTGGGACTCGATCCCAGGACGCTGGGATCATGACCTGAGCCGAAGGCAGCTGCTTAACCAACTGAGCCACCCAGGCGTCCCTGGTGTGGGTCTTTTGGTGATGGATTCTTTCTGCTTTCAGTGATATGAAAATATCTTTATTTTACCTTCTGTTTTGAAAGATATTTTTACTGGATATGGAACTTCTGTTAAAGGTTTTTGCTCTTTATCCTTTCAGCTCTTTAAAGATACTTTTGTGTTTTCTATTCTCCATTTTTTTCTGATAAGCAATAAGCTGCTATTCTTATTGGCTGCTTGTCTGTTTGCAGTGTGTCTTTTTCTCTGGTTGCTTTAGAGATTTTTAAAATTTTTGTTTCTTTTTTTTTAACCATTTAATTATGATACATCTCTGTGAAGTTTTCTTTGTATTTATCCTGTGTAGGTTTTGCCGAGCTTCTTAGAAGTTTGGGTTAGTGTTTTATCAGATTAAGAAAAATTTTGCCTGATAGTTTATCACTTTTTTCCTGACAAAATTTTTAAACAAAATATGTTTGATTTTTCCTTTTCTTCAGGTTCCAGCAAGACTCAGCATGGTATTATTATTAATTCTGCCTTTCTTTAAGTTATGGATTTCTTCTGCATTAATTTTGATTTGTTAAAATACTGCTTTATATTATTTTGATTACTGAGTTTTTGGACAACTCATTAATTTTTTACACCCAAAGCAAGTGCCTCTACTCATCTCATCTTAGCCCCATCCCTTATTCTTAGTTACTTAAGAGCTCTTTCCAATACCTATGTTGTCTGAGGGTCTATTTCTATTGACTATTTTATTTGTTATTTGTCACATTTTCCTATATTATTGTATATCCAACAATATTTGATTATCTACTGCACATTATGGATAATATAGTCTAGAGACTCTGTTTTTTTTTTAAACATTTTATTTCTTTATTTGACAGAGAGAGAGAGAGAGAGATCACAAGTAGGCAGAGAGGCAGGCAGCGAGAGAAGGAAAAGCAGGCTCCCTGCCAGAGCAGAGAGCCGGATGTTGGGGCTTGATCCCAGGACCCTGAGATCATGACCTGAGCCGAAGGCAGAGGCTTAACCCACTGAGCCACCCAGTCGCCCAAGACTCTGTTTTCTTACTCTCAAGAGTGTTAAGATGGCTCTATAAATCACTTAATCACTGGCAGATCACTTCACTTTGTGGAGACATGATTTTAGTTTCTCTCAATTGTCTCTATTTCAGTTTTCCCCTAAGTTTGGGACTCAAATGTAGTCTCTTATTCAAGGTATGATCCTTGTGGGGCTTCAAAAGAAAGGCTTCTGGGGTTGGCCAAAGACTTCTAAATATGGTGTTTGAACACTAAACTCTGTCTTCTCTGCATGAAGTAGCTGTTGGAATATCTTTGTTAAGGACTGAATGTGGTGTCCCCATCAGATTCATAATATGAAGCCCTAATCCTCAAGGTGATGGTGTGTAGAGGTGGGGCTTTTTGGAAGTAAGTCAGTCATGAAGGTAGAGCTCTCATGAATGGGGTTAGTACCCTTAAAGAGGAAGAGATTAGAGGTCTTTCTCTTTCTGCCACATGAGAACACAGTGAGAAGATGTCTACAAACCAGGAGGAGGGCTCTCACCAGAAACCAAATATACCTCCAACTGCCCTTACAATGAGAAATACATTTCTGTTGTTTAAGCCACTCAGTGTGATATTTTTGTTACAGCAGACTGAACTGGCTGAGACAATCTTCTTACTTCTAGCTTACCAGTTATAGCTTTCTCCTGGATTTCTTAAAACCTCGTTCAATGCACAAGCAGTTCAGAAGTCAGCTAAGATTTTGAGGGCAGTTTTATATACATTTTATGGCTTCCCCTTTGGTGGCTCACTCTTTTCAATTTCCCTTCTCAATTTCTGGTCATTTTGACAAATCTACACTTTAATCTGACTTTGCAGCCCTGTAAAATTGTTGTTTCCTTTTGAGCTCTATTTCTTATGTGCCATGTGGACTGGGGTCTGTCTTCAGGAGAAAAAATAATGCAATTATTACTGCTATGGGTTGAATATGTGTCTCAGAATTCATATGTTGGAGACTTAACTTCCAATATGTCAGAATGTGACCTTATTTAGAGGTATAGAGGTAATCAAGTTGAAACGAAGTCTTAGGGTGGCTTCTAATCCAATATGACTCCTGTTCCTCCTCAAAGGGGACATTTGGACACAGACACACACATACATAGGGAGAGCTACTCATAAAGATGAAGGAGAGATGGGGGTGATGTATTTGTAAGCCAGGAGATGCCAGAGATCACCAAAACCACCAGAAGCTAGGGGAGAGATGGACCAGAATTTTTCTCACAGCCCTAAGAAGTACCCAATCCTTCTCATATCTTGATCTCTAACCTCCAGCCTTCAGAGCAGTGAGACTCTAGTTTCTGTCCACTTTTGGTCACTCTCTAGTCCTTCAAATAGTTATATCTTAAAAAAAATATTGTCCCAAGTTTATAATTGTCATTGGCCCAGAGGTTAGATTGATATTAGCTACTCCACTATTACCAAAACCTGGAAGTCCATGAACTAACTTTTCAATCTCTGTTGAGTCCATGCTCGGCAGCCTTCAAGCCAATATTGTTTACCCCTGAATCTAGTTCAGGGTCTCAGATCCCATTCTAGGGTCTGATACTCCTGCCCTCTGATGGTCTATAAGAAAAATTAGGACACTGTTTAGGGGTCATTAATAGTCAAGTTGATTGGTTATGACTGATCTTAAAATATTGTAGGTGAAAAACTCATTTTTCTTTTCCTGGAAGTATTGCATAGGACTTCAGTTGAGCCACTATTCAAGTACTTGTACAGATGAAAAGCTGCTCTCTGTGGAAATCTGATCCTACCTGTAGGTGCTTCTGCAAACCACTTTCATGCAGGTGAGTGTAGATTCATATGTTTATGTACATGCATGTTGGTGTATTAGAGCGGAGCTAGAAAACTCCCTATTTGGAAAAGAATACAAATTAGGCTCTTTGTGTTTAATAACACTTCAATTTTCCTTAAAATAGATTGCCCCCTTTTAGTCAATAATTGAACATATCTATTAACTTAGAGTGCTTAACTGTTAAATCTCCTGGAAGTAGCCTTGCAGAGTTAGTCCACAGGTCATTAACCATCAGTTCTTCTGGATTCTCTAAATTCACTCTCTCTTTAGTGAATTCTATTACTAGAGAGACACACTCTATACTATATTACTTTCACTTCCCATAGAAGTGTCTTTTCAGTGAACAGTGATATAATATTATGTCTTCAGTTTCCATCCAGTGTTGATAACAGAAAGAGTGATATGAAGAATACTCTGCAACTTTTGTATAACTACTGTTGAAGATACTGTTCATTATATTGCTCAGTATCTTATATAAAATCCTAGATGAATGGCTCCCATATTTTTCTTTTCCTTCCTTCTTTTTTTTTTTTAAAGATTTTATTTATTTATTTGACAGAGAGAGAGGGAGTACAAGCAGGGAGAGTGGTAGGCAGGGGGAGAGGGAGAGCAGGCTCCCTGTTGAGCAGGGAGCCTGATGTGGGACTCAATCCCAGGACCCTGGGATCATGACCTGAGCTGAAGGGATTTGCTTAACCGATGGAGCCACCCAAGTGTCCCCACCCATATTTTTCTTTTTGACTCCAAACCTTTTCTTCAAATAAAAGCTTATATGGAAGCTTAATGCCTTAAAATAGGTAAATATGGTTGAAATGGAAGCTGGAGACCCTCAAGCTGTGTCTTCCTTCTTCCTCTGTTTTTCTTTCTTCACCTCCTTCTTACCCACTACCTCACATTCCCCTACACTGTCATTTGTTAAAGATCTCTTCTGAACATAGTGTAAAAATAATTAATGTTAGCTTAAGGTGGGTATCATTATGGGAATTTATGCTAAGACAGACTTCATCTCATCTCACAAGTAGTTGTGTTTATTTTCATATAGCCCAGATTTGTAACTGTGTTTCTTTTCTTGCCTTGAATGACAGGAAATTCAGATAAGTAAGATGCTCAAATTTAACATTTATTCTTGTCCCAGAATAGATGCACCAATTTGCCTCATTTTTTTCAACCAAAGTTGTAAAAGGTTGAATTGTTTTAAATCCCCAATTCAAGGTATGTTATCATCCCAGAGTTGTTTGTATATGAATTTGCAGGCATATATTTATTTACTCATTCTTATTATCTTTGAATTCTGTTCTCATTCCTCATTTCCTCCACTACCACCTCCCGGATATACAACTCTATTATAATAGAATTAATGTATAACTTTCTCTTAGGATATGTTCCCACAAAAGGTATTGTTTTATGTTTGTGTGTATTATATATATGATATATACAAAATATATGATATACATAGAAATTATTTCATACATTTCTCACCATCCACTATGTTTTCAAGACCGGTATGCAGTTGTCTGTGTAAACATAATCTACTGCTTTCAGCTACTGCATAGTACTGTATGGTGAGTATCCACCACATATTTTATGTCCTCTTTCCCAGTGACATATACTCAGATTGCCTCCAACTCTTAGTCACCATAAATAGCATTGCAACAAGTATCCTTATGCATATGCCCTTTTGTCTCTGTACAAGTATTACTGTGGGATATAGACATTGGAGTGGAATTTCTGGGTCATAGCATATGAATCTCTTTATTTTCACTGGGTATTGGCAGACTGTTCTTCAGAATGGCTACACCCATCCACATTCTCACCAGCAGTGAAAAGGATACTCGCTCCTCCAAATCCTCAACAACTCTTGGTGTTATTCATTTTTATGTTTGCCAATCTGTAAAATATTTTTCATTACTGTTTTAATTTGCATTTCTCTCATTCTTAATTATATTGAGTAGATCTTCATATGCTTATTTTAGATTATTTTGGATTTCCTGTCTATAAATGGCCTGTTTATATCTCTTATCCATTTTCTGTTGCTGTTGGTGTTTTTGGCTATTGATTTTCAAAAGTCCCTTGTATATTCTAGATTTATTATTTAATAGAAATAATGTGAGCTACATAATCTTCCACTAGCCACATAGAATAAAAATAAACCAATAAAATTATTTTTAATAATGTATTTTATTTAACTTAATATATCTAAAATATTTTCATTTCAACATATAAACAGCCAATTATTTTTTCATACTAAGTCTTCAAAGTCCAGTTTGTATTTTAAACTTACAGTATCATTCAATTTGGACTAGCCACACTTTGAGTGCTCAATAGCCACTTGTGGCTAATGGCTACTGTATTAGGCAGTGAAGCTGTATTATGAACTATTTTTTAAGTTTAACACATTGCAAATATTCTCTTCCATTTTGATATTTGGCTATTAACCTTTTTTTGAAGAGGTATCTTTCCTGGTCTAATATATGGTCATTTTTTATAAATCTCTATATGTACTTGAACATAGTTATTCTGTTGTGTATGAGATTTTTTTCTCCATAAATATGCTTTATATTTCTATATCATAATAATTTTATTGGATTGTCCTATCAGTTTTTTTTTAAAGATTTTATTTATTTATTATTTGACAGATAGAGATCACAAGTAGGCAGAGAGGCAGGCAGAGAGAGAGAGGAGGAAGCAGGCTCCCTGCTGAGCAGAGAGCCCCATGTGGGGCTCGATCCCAGGACCCTGGAACCATGACCTGAGCCAAAGGCAGAGGCTTTAACCCACTGAGCCACCCAGGCGCCCCTGTCCTATCAGTTTTTGAGAGGAAGAGATGTAAAGTCTCCCACCACATTTGTGATTTTGTCAATTTATTCTTGTAATTCTGTTTCCTTTATACATTCCAGGCTATTTTGTTTATGATCTTCTTGGAGATTGCTTATTTTATAAATATCAAATGTTCCTCTTTGCCTCATTAAATGTTTGATACTTAAAAATACCACTACATTAGCTTCATTTATTATTTCTTGGTGTATCTTTTTTCCATGACTTTATTTTAAAGCTTTCGGTTTTATTTCATTTTACGTATGTTTCTTTTCTTTCTTTTTTAAAAAAATGTCAAATAACTCTTTAACTGAAGATAACAAAACAGCTACTGCAGATCTTTCTCTTTTTCATGGAAGTAATCCCCCCACAGATTTATTGAGATATAATTGATGTACAACATTCTATTAATTCAAAGGTGTACAATGCCATACTTGTACACATGCACACACACACATTGTTAAATGATTACCATAGTAAGTTAATTAACATCCATCATCTTACATAGTTATAATTCTTTTTCTTGTGATGAAAACTTTTAAGATCTATTCTCTTAAGGAGTTTCAAATATAAAATACAGTATTGCTAAATATAGTCACCATGCTGTACATTCTATTCCCAGGACTTACTCATATTATAACTGAAATTTTGTATCTTCTGACTACCTTCACCCATTGCCATCCTCCACCCCCTGCATAACTCCCTGCTTTTGGCAAGTACTAATCTGTTCTATGTATCTGTGAGTTCAGTTTTTCAAGATTCCACATATAAATGATAGTATACAGTATTTGTCTTTTTCTGTCTGACTTGTTTCACTTGGATATTAGCTTTTTGGATGCGCTCTTTTACTACACAGACTTCCTTAATTTTTACATTTAATTTGTTCTCTTTTGTTTTACATAGTCCTAATTTATATACTAGGAAGCATATTTTTCACTCAGGGTATCTCTTTTTCTGTGTTTATCTCTTTCATGCACTCTGATATAAAATCGTTTTGGTAAAAACGTCCTTAGAATGCACTTCTGAAGTGCTTATATCTCTTGAAGAAAAAATAATATCAATTGGGATCTCTACTTTTGGCAAGATAGAAAAACAGGGCTCTGACTTTTGTGAAACAAATGAGAAAAAGGAATACATATGTATACACACACATATATAAACGGGCACACACACATTCATCTATAGGTAAATGTGTATATAAATGAAACCAAAGTTTTCAAGTCTTTGGACTTCTGGTAACAAAGGACAGTGAACTCTGAGAGATGGGAAACAATGTATTCTCTAGGATTTCCACAGCTTCTACCTAGAGAGAGATTTCAGGCTGCAGTATGGAAAGGGGGATACTACATGGAGCTCAGGGGTTTCTTTAATTGTGCATTTGGAGGTAGGAGTTGGGGGATGTCTAAGAAGCTAGGCCAGGGAAACTTGCAGGAGGGGAGAGTAGTAATAGCAGAGAGAAAAAGAGACAGATGGATCAATAGATTGATAGAGTGCTCTAAAGGTTTTTAGTAGGTCACTCACGAGTCTTCAGAACATGTGATGAGGAAATTATTGAAGTGGAGATAGAACGACTCAAACAGAACTGAATGAGCAAATACCAAGTTCACACAGGGCCAAGTGTAGTCTTGTTCCCACCGGAAACATAGAAAAATTTACTCAATTTAGTGAGCATTGAGTAGAGTAATTAAAAGGTCTTTGCTTCATTAATGGGGAAAAATTATACCTAGAGTAAACATTAGCCTAGTCTTTCTTAACAAAGTTTAAAAGGAAGACCCAGGAGGTTAAAACTATTTCTATTAATGTAACTGCATCTCTATATCTTAGACCAAAAGTCAATAGCAAAAAATTAAAAAAAAAAAGTGATACCTAATGATGTAAAATTGACAATGTCTAATGCCCAATAAAAAAATTACTAGGGTGAAAAGAAGCATAAAAAGAAGCCACAATGATGAGCAAAATTAATCAATATAACTGACTTAAAAATAATAGATGACAAATTAGTAGATAGAGATGTTAACACACTTTCTGTATTATATTTTATATATTCAAGAAGCTTGAAGAAAAATAGGGAATTTTCATTAGAGACATGAAATATATATATATTTATATTTTTAAAAGATCAAAATGGAACTTCTAGAAACAAAAATTATAATCCAATCTCTATAAAGAACTCCTCAAACTCAACACCCAAAACCAGATAGTGATGTCAAAAAATGGGTAGAAGACATGAACAGACACTTCTCCAAAGATGACATACAAATGGCTATCAGACACAGGAAAAAATGTTCATCATCATTAGCCATCAGGGAAATTCAAATCAAAAACTGTATTGAGATACCATCTCACACCTGTTAGAATGGTCAAAATTAACAGGATAGCAAACAAGTGTTGGAGAGGATGTAGAGAAAGGGGAACCTTCTTACACTGTTGGTGGGAACGCAAGTTGGTGCAGCCACTTTGGAAAAATGTGGAGATTCCTCAAAAGATTAAAAAGATTCAGATGTAATGAAGAGAAGGGCCATATGTACCTCAGTGTTCATAGCAGCAGTGCCACAATCATCAAACTGGAAAAAGCCAGGATGCCCTTCAACAGATGAATGGTTAAAGAAGATATGGTCCATATATACAATTGAGTATTATGCCTCCATCGGAAAGGATGAATACCCAACATTTGTATCAACATGGATGGGACTGGAGGAAATTATGCTAAGTAAAATAAGTCAATTATTTTAAAAATAAGCAGAGAAAAAAATAAGCAGAGAATGTCAATTATCATATGGCTTCACTTACTTGTGGAGCATAAGGAATAACATGGAGGACATTAGGAGAAGGAAAGGAAAAGTAAATTGGGGGAAATTGGAAGGGGAGATGAAGCATGAGAGACTGTGGATTTTGAGAAACCAACTAAGGGTTTTGGAGGAGAAGGGGGGTAGGGGATGGATAAGCCTGGTGGTGGGTATTAAGGAGGGCACATATTGCATGGAGCATTGTATGTGGTGCATAAACAATGAATCTTGGAACACTGAAAAAATAAATAAAATTTAAAAAATAAACAGCAAAAGGATAAAATGTTGGATATGAGGAATACACTAAGATTAGACAGTGTAGAAAAAAAAGATTTATGAAAAGGTCATAATAGGAACTATTCAAAACAAAACACACAGAAAAAGACTGAAAAAAAAAAAAAAAACCCACACCCAGAATATCAGTGAATGGTGGGATGATTTCAAGCTGTCTAATATATGTGTAAGTGGAATCCACAAAGTAGAACAGAGGTGGAGGGGATGGAAACATAAAAATATTTGAAGATATAATAGCCCTGAAACCCTAACATAAGACACATAAGGAAAACTAGAGCAAGGTATATAAACAAATTAGTTAAAACTAGTTGTAAAGAGACAATCTTAAAAGTAGGCAAGAAACTGCCTCTCTGCCTACTTGTGATCTCTGTCTGTCAAATAAACAAATAAAATCTTTAAAAAAAAAGTAGGCAAGAAAAAAAAAAAGACATTATATACTGAGGAATAAAGAGGGCAACAGACTTCTCATGGGAAATAATGTAAACTACAAGAAGTGAGACAATGTTTTTACAGAACTCATGGGAAAAACTATTAATCTAGGATTCTTTACCAAATGAAAGTATCTTTCAAAAATACAGGTAATGTAAAGAAAATTTCAGGTATATATATAGATGGAGGAATTCATCACTGGCAGACCTGAACTACAAGAATTAGGTGGGAAAAAAAAAAATTAGGTGGAAGGAAAATGATGCCAGTGGATATCTGGATCTACACAAGGAAATTAAGGGTACTGGAAATGGTAAGTATGAGGATAAATATGCCTTTTTTCGTTGTTTAAATATCTCTTAAGATAATTGTTTAAAGCAAAAATAATAATTTTGTGTATTTTTGGACATATGTTGAGATCAATATGTGACAAATGGCAAGAAGATGGGGAAATAAATGAAATTATACTATTGTATGTTTTAATACCATACATGAATTGATATATCATTGGGAAATAGAGATAAATTAAAAATGTATTATTTTAACCCTAAAACAGCAACTGAAAGGCCTTGTCGGAGAGTGAAATAAGATGAAATTATAGAAGCTACTCAGTAAGACAGGAAGCAGGAAATGGGAACTAAAGATTAGATAGAATGAAGAGAAACAAAAGCAAGATTGTAATTAAAGGCCAATCATATCAATAATCACATATAATGTAAATGATCTAAAGAGCCCAATTAAAAGGCAGATTATCAGATTAGATAAAAGCAAGATCCAACTCAGTATACTCTACATATAAGAAGCCAACATTGAATATAGGGACATGAATGGTAAAGGGATGAATAATACACCATGCTAAAATGAATGAAAAGTTGGAGTGGTTCTACTAATATCAGACAAAGTAGGGTTCAGAGAAAATATAGTGACAAAGGTGGTTATTTATATGATTCATAATGATACAGTGTTAGTCCATTAAGCAGACATTATAATTCTAAATACTTACACACCTAATAACAGAACTTCAAAACATAAAACAACCACAAGGAAAAAAATAGGTAAATCTACAATTCTACTTGGAGACTTTAGCATCCCTTTATTAATAATTGATAGGACAAGTGGAAAATCAGTAAAAATGTAGAAGACTACTTTAGTCAACATACTAAATTAGCCTAATTCACAAAACACTATCAAAAGCAAAATGTACATTTTTTTTCAAATGTTTATGAGATTTTTATCAAAATAGGTCATATTCTGGGCCACAAAGTCAATCTCAATATATTAAAAATAATTCAAAAAGTACAATGTATATTCTTTTACCACAGTGGACTTATACTAGAAATCAATAACAGAAAGATCTTTGGAAAAGTCCCCAAATATTTAGAAATTAAAATGACACACTTGCAAATAACATATGGGTAAAAAGAGTAGTAAAAAAAATTAGAAAGTATCTTGAACTGAATGAAAATATAAACACAACATGTCAAAATATGTAAAATGTTATTAAAACAAAGCTATATTAAAGTATTACAAAGCCATAGATCAATATCTTAGAAACATAGGTGAAAAAGTCCTTTGAGACAGACATGAAAAAAATCTGTAGGACTTGAAAAAAAATCTATAGGACTTAAAAAAAAGGTCCTAAACAAATTTTAGAAATCAAATCAAACAATTTATAAAAGCATAATACACTATGGCTAAGTGGGGTTTATTCCAGGAGCACAAGTTGGTTTCACATTAAAAATAAAAATCAATATAATCAATTAGGAAACTAAAAGGCAAAACTATATGATCATCTCAAGACATGTAGAAAAACCATTTGATATAATCCAGTACTATTCTTAACAAAACCTCCCTAAAATCTAGGAATAGGAGCAACTTATTCAACCTGATAAAGGGCATTTACAAAATTCTGACAGTTAATCCAACTTAGTAGTGAAATACTAAATGTTTTCCTCCTAAAATCAGGCACAAGTCAAGGATGCTAACTTTCAATTTCAACATTGCATAAAGGGCTTAACTGGTGCAATAAGGCAAGAAAAAGCCATAAAAATATCCAGATCTTAAAGAAAGATGTAAAATGATTTTTTTCTCAGATACTGTAATTGTCTATGTAGAAAATCCTGTAGGTCTATACAAAAGCAACAATACAATGTAGCTTCCTCCAGATCATATTTTCTCAAATTATTTTTATAATATTATTAATGGTTGCATATATAGTACTCAGATAATTCCTTTATTATCAAACAATAGGTTGTTTGAATTTTTCTAATATTATTATTAATGCTGTAGTAAATATCTCTATTAGCTTAATTTGATTCACATTTCTGTTACTCTCCATTGTGTAAATTCTGAATAATTAAAATTGGATTTCTGGGTAAAAGGTGATAGACATTTTTAAACTGGTGATATGCATTATCAAGTTTTCCCCAAGGCAGGTTGTCCTAACTATTAAAGAGTATTTTGTTGTTTTAGTTCATACATTATTGTCATCTGGGTATTATGTTTTGATAATGGGATATGGATTTTTAGTTTTTCCCAATTATTCTAGCACCAAATAATAATAATAATAATAATAATAATAATAATAATGATTCCCTATTGACTTGAAGTATTATGTAAATATATTGAAATATTATATATTTTTAAGCTTCTAGATAAGTTTTCTTTTGTATCAGTATCCTTTTCTAAATGTTGTCTTAGCTTTATCATTTATGTTAATAATTTACAGTGCTAGTTTCTCTCCAACTATTATTTTTCAAAATCTTTTTAATTATAAAATAAAGCTCATCAATTAACCATTTATATAATTTCTAGAATTATTTCTCCAAATAAAAAAATTGATTGAAATTTTGTTTGTTTAATGTCATTCAACATCAAAATTTATAAATTAAGTTTGATGAAGAATTGTGCCTTTTATAATGTTGAATCTTTTAACAGGAGATATGTCAGTGTTCCCCTTACACAAACTTTCTCTAAGTATATGTTTGATTTCCTCTTTAGCTCCATAATGATTTAGGAAAGCATTTTCCAGTTGATTTGTTATATGTGTGCATCTGCTTTGGCTTTCTAGTCTTATAATAGTGTCTATCAGAGACTGAGGATGATAACTTTTGCTTCTGAATAAATTTTTGAGGTTTTCTTTAGGGTCCATTATATGGTCAACTTTCATTAATGTTCATGGACACTGGAAAAGAAGATATATTCTCTACAAACTTCCAGGTTTAATGAAAAAGTTAAATCAATTTTCTTAATTGCGTTATCCATATTCTTCTATTTTCCTATTTTCTCTATCAGGTCTCAAAAATATGTATTAAGAAATCTCATGATTCTAATGTGTTTCTGTCAATTTCTTGTATTTCTAATAATTTTTATTTCACTTATTTTGATGCTACGTTACTCAAAACATAGAAGTTTTATATTACTTTATTTGCCTTGTGCATTTTGTTCTTTATCAGTTAAACATGGTCCTCTTTATCTTGTTTATTGCATATTTCTTTGAGTTCTATTTTAATATTAATCTTATTGCCTCTGTTTCCTTTTTGTTCACATTAGTCTGGTACTTTGTTCATCTTTTTATTTTTAAACTTTGTGTCATTTTATTATTATTATTTTTAAAAGTATGTCTTGGAGATAATTTGTAATTGAATTCTTTTTAAAGTTAAATATGAATGTCTTTGAATTTCATTAGGTGAGTTTATCCTATTGTTATTGATTACTATCACAGATAAGTTTTGTTCTACTTTCATCTTGTTTTTCTTGGCCATTTTGTATTTTAGAAATATATATCATTAGTTTTACTTTTGGTAAATAAATTAATACTTCTTTTCTAAGTGATTACTTTTAATTAAAAGGACATACTTGTTCCTTAACCTTCTTTATCAATGTCAACCAAATATCAATATCTAATATTATCAAAATATCTAATATCACCAATATTATCTAATACCTGCTTGTCTATTATTTACAGAGTAGTATAATTTACTTCCCTCAATTGTTCTTTTACCTAGGGTATGTGTTAATTTAATATGTAATTTTTAAACTAGTTAATTACTGTGTATTTACTGTCATTTTACATTATATATCTTTTGGTAATTATTTTTTGACATTTCCTTATGTTTTGTAATTTCCTTGATAGCAGGTGTTTTCATTTAAGTCTCTGTCTTAATGATTTCAGTATTTACCAGTCCTTTTACAGAAAACCTTCTTCAGTATTGAGTTCTTTATTTTTATTTACTTATTTCTGTCAGCTGTTTTGTCTTTAATTAGTTTTTATTTCCTTCAAAAAGACTTTCTGAGTGGTATATATATTTTTGTGTGTACTTGTATATATTTAAGAATATTTTCTATTGCTATTATGTGTAAGTAACAACCAGCACAGAATTCTCAGTTGATAACTCTTTTTCTCGCCCCTTGAAACCTTGTTGCTATTATTCCATTGTTTCTGGCATTTTAATTTACGATCGGTAAATTCTGAGATTGGCTTGCTATTTTTTTTTTTAGGAGAGCTATTTTATTTCCCTTGATTCTATTTTTTATATGATTCTTCATTTTATTCTTAAAATTAAACATGTCATGAAGGCATTTCTCTAGGTTTTTTTGTTTATTTATTTATTTGTTTGTTTGTTTGTTTATTTTTACTTTGTTGTGACTCCTTTTGGTCTGGCAAATCCAGTTTTTCATATCAGGAAGTTTTCTTCAGTTGTCCTTAGCTTTTGGTGTTCCATGTGTTGTGTTCTGTTTTGTTTTCAGGAATGTTTGTTTGTTTCTACTTACTGTCTTGCATATCTATAATATGTTCTTTTTTCTTATTTGTTTCTTTGGGCTTTTCCATTTATTAGAAAAGTCTTCTGAAATACATATTTCATAGCAATGTTTTTGTTTCGGCAGTGTCGGGACTGTTCTCTATTTACTTATTTGTTTAATTTTGACATCATATTTGAAATTTCCTTGCAATTTCTCTTTTAAATTTTTGCATAACAAATTATAACATATATAGCATATAAGTTACATGAGTTATGAATCATGATAGCAAAATGGGAACTCACAGCTGGCTTTACCATCCACTTTAAAAACTGGAATATCAACCATAGCTTTAAAGGTACTCCTCTGCTTGCGTTTCCCCCATGGGTAACGACCATCAGCAAGTTATATTGTCATTCCCTTATTTCTAAAAAATAGCTTATAGTCAAGTATGTATCTGAAAACAATGTAATGTTTAATAGCTTTGTAAAATACTATTATGCAGTGTGATTTTTTTCATTCAATGCTGTATTTATAAAATTGATGCCAGTTTTTGTGTACATCTGTAGTTTATTCCTATTACTTGCCTTGTAACACTCCGTTGTTACAATTCATTTAGCCATGCTCCTGTTAATGGATATTTGGTGGTTTTCATACTTTTGAGATTATGAACATTTTAGTACATGTTTCCTGATGAACACTTTACACAATTTGCACAATTAATTCCTCTGGCCATGTATCTAGGGATAGAACTGTTGTGCTGTAGAGAATGTGCATGTTCAAAATGCCACACTTTTCCCAAAGTGGATGTGCCCTTTTGCATTCCCATCAGTAGTGCATGATTTCTTACTGGGGATAGTTTCCTCAGGCTTCCATTATTACTGCTGAGGAGTTTACTTCTAGTCTAAAGTAGGTGATCTGTCTTCCTTCTCCAGCTTCTTTTAAAGTTTTTTTCTTTTTCTTTAGTGTTTTTAGGTTCACTACTGTGTGTCCAGTTATGAATTAAAAAAAATTATCCTGCTTGCCATGTAATTTTGGAGATATCCAAATTTCTAAGCAGTGTCTTTCCAAGGTGACTTCTGTATGTGGTTCAGGGATAATATTTAAGTATACACTTCTAAAAAATAGACTTTGGTTTTTTTTTTTTTTTAAAGATTTAATTTATTTATTTGACAGACGGAGATCACAAGTAGGCAGTAGAAGCAGGCAGAGAGTGAGGAGGAAGCAGGCTCCTTGCTGAGCAGAAAGCCGGATGTGGGGCTTGATCCCAGGACCCTGGGATCATGACCTGAGCTGAAGGCAGAGGCTTTAACCCACTGGCCACTCAGATGCCCCTAGACTTTGTTTTTTTAGAGAAGTTTTAGTTCACAGTAAAACTGAGGGGCAAATACAGATTTCTTACATACTGTGTCTCTCCATCCCCCAAATGTATCCTCCTCCACTATCAATACCCACACAGGAGTGGTACCTCTGTCACAATTGTTGAATCTACATTGACACATTATTTTCACCCAAAGACCCTAGTTTACATTAGGATTCATTCTTAGAGTTGTACATTCCAAGGGTTTTGACATGTGTAATGACACAAATCTATCATCATGGTATCATATAGAATAGTTTCACTGGCCTAAAAATCCTCTATGTTTCATCAGTTCATCCTCCCAACCTCCACCAACTTCTAGCAACCTCTGGTCCTTTGACTGTCTTCATAGTTTTGCCTTTTCCAGGATGTCATATAGTTAGAATCATACATACATACATATGTAGAATCATACAGTAGAATATACAGTATATAGTCTTTCCAGATTGACATCTTTCACTTACTAATATATATTTAAGGTTCCTCTCTATCTTTTCATGGCTTAGTAGCTCATTTTTTTTTTTTTTTAGTCTTGAATAAATAGTCCACTGTTTGATTGTACCACAGTTTATTTATCCACTCACATACTGTGGGACATCTTTTTTGCTTCCAAGTTTTGGCAATTCTGAATAAAGCTGTTATAAACATTTGTGTGCAGGTTTTTTTGTGGACATAAATTTTCAACTCCTTTGATAAATATCAAGGAATGTTATTGCTGGATCATATGGTAAGAGTGTTTAATTTTCTAAGAAATTACTTATTTTCCAAGCACCATTTTGTATTCCTACCAGAGATGAACGAGTGTTCTTGTGACTGCACGTCTTTATTGACATTTGGTGTTGTCAGTGTTTGGTTTTAGTCATTCTAAAATGTGGGTGGTGGTATCTTCTTTTTAAAAAAATTATTTATTTACTTGAGAGAAAGAGAGTGAGAGAGAGAACACGAGAGAGGAGAGGGTCAGAGGGAGAAGCAGACTCCCCACTGAGCAGGGAGCCTGATATGGGACTCAATCCCGGGACTCCGGGATTATGACCTGAGCCGAAGGCAGTTGCCTAACCAACTGAGGCACCCGGGCAACCCCCCTGCTTTTTAAAATATTTTATTTATTTTGGGTGGTGGTATCTTATTATTGTTTTAATATGCAATTCCCTAATGACATATGATGTTGAGCATGTTTTCATGTTAATTTGCTACCTTGTATTTTCATTGATGAGTTGTCTGTTAAGATTTTCTGTCCATATTTAAATTAAAATTTCTTTCTTATTGCTGAGTTTTAAGAGTTCTTTGTGTAATTCGGATACCAGTCTTTATAAGAAAGTTCTTTTGCAAGTATTTTTTCCCAGTCTGTGGCTTTTATTGATAGTGTCTTTTGCAAAGCAGAATTTTTTAATTTTACTGAAGTCCAGGTTATTCTTTCTTTTGTGGATCATACCTTTGGTGTTGTATTTAAAAAGGCATCACCATACCCAAGGTCATGTAGGTTTTCCTCTATGTTATCATCTAGGAGTTTTATTGTTTTGCATTTTACATTTAGGCCTGTGATCCACATTGAGTTAGTTTTTTGAAAGGTTTGTAAGATCTATGTCTAGATTATTTATTTATGAGTTTATGTATATATTTCTTTATTTGCATGGATGGTTAATTATTCATTAATAACCAACATTTTTGTTATTACTCCTTTGTCAAAGACCAGTTGACTATATTTGTGTGGGTCTAATTTTGGACTCTATATTCTGCTCCATTGAGCTCTTTGTCTATTCTTTCACCAATATCACACTGTCTTGATTACTGTAGTTTTATATTAAGTCTTGAGGTCAAATAGTGTGAGTACTCCTTAGAATCAATTTACTGATACTCACAAAACAACTTTCGGGGATCTTGGTTGGAACTGTATTGACTTTATAGATCAAGTTGGAAGGAACTGACATCTTGACAATATGAAGTCTTCCTATCCATGAATATGGACTATCTCTCCATTTAATTAGTTCTTCTTTGATTTCTTTCATTAGAGTTTTGTAGTTTTCCTCAAATAGATATTGTGATGTGTTGCCTATTATTTCTGATGATTCTTAACCATAGTACCTTGTTTCCTTGTGGGTTTGGGTAAAATTTTATATTGTGAGTTCATATTTGGTTGAACTTAACAGATGCGAAATCTAGGAACATTTGATAGGGTAATTTTCATTCAGAGAAGTTTTGTGCTTCTACTAGGAATCGAGGAGCATTATCAACCTATGACAATTTCAGTCTCTTTGAAGGACCTCAGTTTAATAGGTCATCAAGTTTATTTCCCCCAATTAGCATAGGGCTGCAAGTTTAGCTTCTTGATTTTAATGATACAGGAATTTAATTATAATGCAATCCTGTCTTGGGGCACTTGGGTGGCTCAGTTGGTTAAGCATCCACCTTCAGCTCAGTCATGGTCCCAGCATCCTGGGATCGAGTCCCACATTGGGCTCCCTGCTCAGCAAGAAGTCTGCTTCTCCCTCTCCCTGTGCTGCTCCCTCTCTCTCTGTCAAATAAATAAATAAAATCTTTAAGAAAATGCAATCCTGTCTTTATAGTCCTCAGTGCTCCTTCTCTCAAGCAGTTCTTGCTTTCTCCATTTCATGCTCTTGTGGATTTTCTTTTCTTGAGAACTCAAAATGCATTAAAAGGTGATTTTTATAATTCACTGAGGTCTAGTCCATTATAATGCTGAAAGGTTGGTAATCATTTCTATATTTTATCCATTTCTTATTTTTGTTCAATTGTCTTTGAAATCTCAGTTTCTTTTCATTCTGTTTCATAAGAGGTAATGACTTGTTGTATTCTACTGAGAATACAAATTTCCAGACATTTTCTTCTGATGCCCAGAGGTGATCATTTTTCAGAGGTATGTTCTTCCACTGTGTCTTATATGCTGTTCCATTTCTCTTGTCAAGCAATTTTCTTTCTTTGAATTATTTTTCTTTATTAATCTTCAAAAGAATTAAAATCTGTATTATCCTTTTATTGGAGGTTTGAAATAACTTTTATTCTGTTCTTTGTCCATTTGAGGCAAAATCTCAAATCTTCACTTTCCCAGATTTAAATTCATTGACTGGGTTTATGCATACAACCTCTAGTGTAAATGCCAAACTTTAGTAATAACCTAGAAGGCATCTTTTCCTGTTGCAACTATTTGCCTGGTTCTCTGATAAGCTGAATGGATGGAATACATGAAAATATACATTCCTAACTTCCCTGAACTTCTGATGAGTGGTTTCTAAGAGTTGTTATTAAAGAGATGTAGAAAAATTCAGGGTTTAGGATTGGTAGCTAATAGGAGGGGGTAAAAGATCAGTCAACACTTCTCTGGTTAAAACTCAGATAAGCACCAATGGATGGCTCCTCACATTGATCCTTGGTATAGACCTGGGTTTCTGAGTCTTGTAGTCAGAGGACAGGCAGTGAGGGAAGCATGAAATGTCTTCCTAAATTAAAAAGTCTTTGTTTCATATGGCATAGGGCCTCAATATGTTGCAAAGCAAAGCCTGGCTAGGTATTTTTCCCTAATACACTTCCATCTACTTTCCTGTAAAGTTCTTTTAGTTTCATTGGTTGTAAATTTCATTTTTCCCCCCGCATTTTTGTAAACATTTTAAGAGGATATCAGAAAAGCCTGCTTTGGGTACCATGTTACCTGTAAGTCGAATAGATGGCTTTTAAATAACACAAGATAAAAAATACTTGGTGCTCTGACTTAATCAGTACCATGAGCTCTGTATTTATATCCTTAATTCTCTTTGAAAAGAGGTGCTTTAGTGGGATTTTCCAGGCTTGCTCTTCCTCAGTGAGGGCATAAAGGAAACTTAGCTGTCAGTTTGGGTGGGTGGGGAAAAAGAGACTTTCAAGTTTTTGAGGGAAATGTGGTAGGTATATTCATGTCAAATTGATATCACTAATATTTTCCTCACAAAGTTTAGGGAGCTGCTAATTTACTGGGGTTGTAGTAACTGGCAGAGCTCGCAGGTGTAAATCCAGCCCAGTGCTCATCTGCTCTACCGGGACAGTAATACTGCTTGGAGATAGTCATAAACCTCTAACTTGAGCATGGATCCTTCATTCATTCATTTATTCATCCATCAATATATTGAGTTCTAGTCTAATTAAGGGAATAAGAGCTCCCCATGCTTCCCATGGTCATTTGAGGGTAAAGGTATTTTAATATCCAGTAGCAATGTGATGGGACAAGCACCACAGCAGACATGGGCTTAAGAAAGACAACAGAATAATTGATTCAGACTTGCAGAGAAATGATTTTTGAGTTGAAGTTTGAATCATTCAACAACAGAAGAAATAACAAGCACGATGGAAAAGAGTTATTTGAAGCATGGTGTGTGTGGGGATTTGAAGTTAGGGATGTGTTTGCGGGAACGGAGGGGTTGGTAGATAGGGACCGATTTATGAAGAGTCCTGCATGTTAGGTTGAAGTACAGTCTTTTCCCCAAGGATCTAGGTGGTCAGTGAAGGTGGCTTGGTCTGCTTGAGCAGTCACAACAAACCCCATGGACTGGGGGTTTAAACAACAAATACTTATTTATCATAGTTCTGGACTTGGAGAGTGTAAGATCAGGGTGCCAGCATGGTTGAGCTCTTGGTGAAGGCCCTCTCCCTGGATGTGTCTTTACACGGTCTTTCCTTGGTGTGGTGAAAGCTTTGTGGGGAGGGGGAAGAAAGAAAAAGAGAGAGAGTGAAAGAGGGGGGGGGGAGAGGTCTTGAATAGCTTCCTCTTCTTATAAGGACACTAATCCCATTCTGGTGGTCCTACCTCATGACCTTACCTAAATCTAATTACCCCCCCAAAGGCCCCATCTCCAAATACCATTACTTTGGGGATTAGGACTTCAATATATGGATTTTGAAGGGTCACAAATGGTCTATAGCAGAAGGATTTTAGGTAGACAGTGACAACATCAGGTCTGTATTCTGATATGCAACAGCAGCTTGAAAACACAAACGGAAAACCACCTACAAGCAAAGCAAAACTGTTTTTAGAGTGCTTTTTAAAATTCAGAATACCCTTTTCTACATATCTTCTTGGGTTTGCTCTTTGAAGTCACCTGTGATAGATTATTGGCCCCATTTTAAAGATAAGGAAACAGATCAGAAAGGTTGCAGACTTGCCCAAGGTGGCCCAGCTAGTAAGAGGTGGAGTGGACAAAACTTGAGAACTTGGAAGAACACAGTTGAAGGATTTTCTCAACACTTGGCTCTGGGGTTTACCTGGTGCTACTATTTCCTGTCTGCAGTGAGCCCTGTAGCAAAGTTTAGGGAGCTGCTAATTTACTGGGGTTGTAGTAACTGGCAGAGCTCGCAGGTGTAAATCCAGCCCAGTGCTCATCTGCTCTACCGGGACAGCAAGTACTCTAGATTTATGTCCCATGTGAGTGATAAGTTCTCAAGGAATGGGCTCCTTACGGAATTGAACATAAACAAAATTAGCCTTGAAAATCCCATATGAAGGTGCCAAGTTGGAAAACTCAAACCTTTCAAAAATGGTTTCCAGTGTTAGAACAGGACAGTGTAGATGAAATATTTGGCTTGCATTTGAAGGTCTGCTGTTTGAAAGTACTTGTATCTCTTTGGAACACCAGAATTTCACTTAGTGGATGCATGAGGGTAAGTGAGAGCCCCTCCCCTCTCCAGGGTATGTGCCCACTGAGTGTAAGGATGGGTAGAATCTCTCATACTTCTAAAATTGCTCTATCTCTCTTCATTTTTATAGAATCTTAGTGGTTGCATTTGGGTGAATTAAATGTGGTTATGATGTGATTTTACTATATGTGTAGATGATGCTGTGCATTAATCCCTGGAATTTTTCCCACTGAACCTGGAGTTGACCTCAGGATCCATCTCAACTCACAGCTCAATCTAGGCAGTTGTAACCAGTCAGTGGGAATTGGCATCCCTGAACTATGTTGATGCTATTTTTAAAGATATATTTGAAGCACTTTGAACAATATCAATTGTTAAGAAAACTTAAATAGACACTATTATTCTAATTACAGAAGGCAAAATTAGTCTAATTCCCATACCCCTAGAACTGAGCCCATGTGCTTGTGTGAAAGCCAGACAAGGGTGGGAGCCCACCTGCAGAGGAGCAGAGGGAGAGATGGATGAGTGTGGCCAGGGTCCAGTTTGCCAGAGGGAAGAGGCTTGGTTTCCTTTCTCTAGGAGCAGGACTCAGAGAAAGGTGAAGGTGGTGGGGAGATCTCCGACTTTCAGCCAAAATCCCAACTCTGCTGCTCGACTGCTACAGAATGTCTGAGAGCCTCAGTCCCTCACCTGTAAAGTGGGTAAGAGTTTCTCTCCACCTGTACCTGTGAAAACTAAACGAGTGGCAGTGGCACGTCAGAATGAGTCATCACCCTAGGGGATGGCCCTGGGGGACACTGCTGCTCCTGAACCAACAAACTGCAGCAGGGGAGATTCCTACCAGGGACCTCATCTTCTGCCCTCGGCCCCTGCATCCTTGCAGGGTCCTGCCTTGCCGGATGCTTCTCCACACCAATCTGCTTTCAAATAAATCAATAAGTAGACAGATGAGCCAACTTGGGCATTAGAATATTTGCAAAGGGTGGCTCTCAAGACAACGGACGCATGAAATAATCTGTTTCGGCACTGGGTGAATTTGTTCCAACCAAAGGGCCGTCACCACTGTCAAAGGTGGTTAGCGTCACACTGCCTCTGTGTCTATTTCTTGTTAGCTTTCTAACGTCGAACAGTAAACACATTTCACTGTTTTGCAAACCTCTCCAAAACAAATATTCTGACAGCAATGTTAACCATTTTTCTCCCCTCCCAGCAGCTCTTCCCACAGCTTTTCTTGTTCACTGACTCTCATTCTACAACTTTTCAAGTTTGAGACCCTGGGAACCTGCTGAGTTCAGGAGCAGGAGCTGAGGAAGGTTCCGACAGAAGATTTTTGTTCTTGATCTCCTTTCTCTTCACACAGCTAAAAATATGCCTCTCTCCACCCCACCCTGTCAGTTCCCCTGTAATTAGAAAGTCCACCAGGTTCTCACCTGGTGAATCTTTATACCAGGGCAGGATACAGGAAATAGGTGGTAAAAGTGGGTGGGAAGGGGGAGGTAAGGCTGGGGCATTGGGTGAGCCCAGGGTTTTGAGCTCAAAGATGATGGTCAGCAAAGAGGGAGGCTCATGCAAGAACGGTGGGCTCTTGTTTCTGGAGGACATGCCACTAGGAGTCGCTCCCCTTCCCCGGCATAGTCAGGCATCCAAGGTGCTGGGCTCATGAGTGAGACTGGGATCCTCAAGCAGCTCACTGCCTTGTACCAGAGACTGACCTAGAAACAATCATAAAGCTGTTATACGTACAGGTATTCCTGAAATGATGTTTAAATGTGAACTTTGGATAACCAATGGGAGGTTGACTGACTTACTGTGTTCTTATATTTTTTTATTGTTTACCTTTTAAGTAATGAACATGTGTCCTTCACAAAAAGTGAGAAACATTAGTTTAATAAAAATTACAATACTACATCGTGAGTTTTTTAGAAGTCCATTGCAAAATGGGAACCCTGAAGTTTTAAAGAGAGGGGCCTTCTGGTTGAAGACAATTTCTGAACCAGAGTATAGTTAGTTAATTTTTTTTTTTTTTTTTTTTTTACCTGCACAGGCCCTGTTTTTTGAGGACACAGAGAGCATATTGCTGGAATGGAGTATGAGGTGGGGAGAAGGAAGTGGTGGTACTGGAGGGCCAGGCATGGGCCGGGCTAGGAGAGCTTTATGTACCAGGCTTGGGGTGGGCATGTCTGCTCCTCAGTCTGGGGAACGGGTAGAGATGGTGGCATGAGATGGTATGTCAGGGAGAACTCAAAGCCACAAGAGAAATAAACATAGAGCAATCTTCCTGGGGCATTAATTTTACTTTAACATCCTTGGGGAAGAAGTTGAATAATTCAGTAGCTAAGTAATTTAAAGCATGATTGTAGCATTGGAACAAGCCTCTGACTGGGTTCCAGGCCAGCCCCCTTAAGGGGTAATATGTTGGCTTTGCTCTGCCTTTGGGACAGTCTCTTGGGAAAGTTTGAGGAAGCCTGCTGCCCTGACAGGAAGTGAAGGGAAGAGTAACCATCCTATTTGTGTTCTATAATGGTATCTTAGTGGCTGGCATGAAGAGGAAGGATGAGATTTGAGGCAGGGAAGTCAGTTAGAAGGCCCTCAGGGTAGCTTGTGTTAGAGAGGTTGACAGCTCCTTGGCAGTGGGAGGTGAAGGCATCTGGCCGTGGAATTGACAGGTTCCTGGATATTGCTGGGGGCAGGGAAAGAATAGCTGGGAGTTCAGAATGACCCCTAAGCTTCCATCATTGGTCACTGGGGGACGAGGACACCATCAACCACAACAGAGAATTCAGGAGGAGGATGAGGTTGTATTTTTTACATCTAGATGTGGGTAAACCTGAGACCACTCAAGGAGAGGGTTCTGAGGGGGAAGAAGAGATAGACAAAGGAGGGACCATAGTAGCGGCAACCTTAGGATGCTGGCAGAGAGAGACCTAGTAATGAGCAGACCCCTGCACTTAGCCCCCAGCCACATCATACAATTTATAGGGGGCCAGGGGTCCCAAGGCACTAGAGGCCTCCAACCTTCGTTTCCTCAGTAACTCTGCCAGGATTGCACATCTCCTTGAATCTTTCTGGCAAATACTCTGTCATCTTTCAAGTCCTCTCTCTGATGACTTCTTTCCTAACTGTAAAGGACAATTCCTTCATTGTGCTCCCTCCCATACCTAAACTTCGGCACTACACCCGTAGCCCTTTGCAGAGTGCTCTGGTCTCCATGTCCACTTTCTTTCAGCAGACTGTGGACTCTTGTGCCCAGCTTTGCATGGAGTAGATACTCAGTGAATACTTTCTGGGGGAGTAAATGAGTTGTCAAAAAGGAAGAAGAAAGAAGCAGGGAAAGGAAGAGAGAAAGGAAAGAATTCTTGATCAAGAGCATGAAGCACATCAAAGAATAACATTGTTTAAGGGCTAAGAAGCACCTGTTTCACTTGGCAGTTGGCAGGTATCCTTGGCAAGAATAACTTACCTGCTAAGGTGGGGGCAGAAAACTATGACAGCATGTTTACAATAAGGCTGAATAGGAGACACCAAGTGGAGATACTAAATGCCGACATTTCCCTCTAAGAAGCTCAGAATGGAAGGAAATAGATAAGGTTATAATGACAAGTGACTTAGATTTGAGGGGAAGACTTGAGGGGGAGGAGCAGGTGGAGGAGGGGAAGTTGATATTGTGAATGAAGGACAGCAATTGCTTGAGCTGGAAGCAGATGAAACCAAGGACAGAGGAAAACGAGTTGGCTGTCAGCCTGGAGATGGATTCCTCTTCCACCGTGAACAAGAGGTGAAGCGAAGAGGGTACAGGTTCAAGGAGATCAGGGAAAACTGAATGGGAGAGGAAATTAATAGAGCCCAATAGTTTCAAGACACAGCTGAGATGGAATAATATCACCAGACCTCCAACACCCATGGTTATGTGAATTCTCTAGCACTGCTCAGGTGTCCAGGTGCACATGGAGTGAAGGGTGTTTGTAGGACAGGTGGCACAGAAGAGTGAGGGTATGAGAAAAAAAAAAAGAAAGAGCCTAATGTCAGGTGAGTTGAAATCTTGACCTCAGTTCTAGAGTGTAGGAAAGGAATGAGAAGAAAGGACACTAGGAGAAGATACAAGTTCCAAGAACCAAGTATCATTGAGTTGAAAAGCAGGTATAATGGAAAAAAGAGAGCAGGAAGGGTGCTTTTGTTTTTTATACTCCTTTGTATATTGTTGGTTGACATATACATTTAACAGTTTAACAGTTGCAAAGGATATAATATTTGCATGTCATAAACATACATGGGTACACACACATACATATAGTTATATCTCAAAAATAAACTGCCCCATATTTTGAGCACAGTCCATGGATTCTCATTACAATAGCAATGTTACAGTGCCATCACACACTTAAAAAAGATGAATAAACTTAACCTTATCAGTTGAACAAGTAGTTAAGTGAACAATAAAAGAGAATTAACTTGACCAGGCTCTTTATTAAGATGGGAAGTTGTGGTGTGAGGGAGGGATGTTGGAGTTTCAAAGGTGAGGTAAGTCAGGTTACACCCAAGAACTGTGAGACCAGGGTGCTGGAGCGCCACCCAATTGCCTTTAAAAACATGATGGGTGATGTCTGAGTTGAGAGACAAAGGAGGACTTTGTCTTACATGCCTGGAGGCCTCAGGGAATCTGGTCAGTCAGGCAGAAAGCACATCAAGGATGGCTTTAGAATCTTTCCAGTTTTTAAAAGCTGAAATCAGTGTATCCCACTCTCTTCATTAAAACTTACTGCCTCAACTAGAGGGTATTATGCTTAGCGAAATAAGTCAATCAGAGAAAGATAATTATCATATGATCTCCCTGATGTGAGGAAGTTGAGAGGCAGTGTGTGGGGCTTGGGGGGCGTAGGAAAAGAATAAATGAAACAAGATGGGATCAGGAGGGAGACAAACTAGAAGAGACTCTTAATCTCACAAAACAAACTGAGGGTTGGGGGGGAGGGGCAGGGAGAGGGTGGTGGGGTTATGAACATTGGGGAAGATATGTGCTATGGTGAGTGCTGTGAAGTATGTAAACCTGGCGATTCCACAGACCTGTACCCCTGGGGCTAATAATACTAATACTAATACTAATAATAATATACTAATTATTATACTAAGTATTATATACTAGTATTATACTATATACTAAGTATATACTAAGTATTATACTAATACTAATAATACTAATACTAATACTAATAATTATGTTAATAAAAAATTAAAAATAAAAAAAACACAAAGAAGTACAAAAATAAAGCCACCTTCCAAACAAAACAAAACAAAACAAAACAAAACTTACTGCCTCAAAGCAGTGATTTTGGACTCCTGTGAGCCTCATTCATTTAGACTTATACTAGTGCACTGCTGTGCATTGTGATTTAATAGGCATTGTGCTGGCTCTCGTTACCACAGGGCAGGCTCCTGGGTTCGGAGAACCAGAGGGCGGTGGACGAGGTCCATCAAGGAGATCGCATGGAACACCAGCCTCACAGGACGCCTCGCCGCAAAGGGGTTCTGTGGTCAGGAGTATTTTGACGGCGGATGCCTAGTTCACCTCACTTTCAGGAGTGTAGAATGCATATTCTTAATGCGGGAAGTTATACTTTACCTCTCTTAACACCATTTCTGCCACACCAACAACGTAGTTTGTCACAAATTCTGTGTCACCCAATATTCAGCATTTCTATGGCTATGGAATGTGAATCTTGTGCATTGCTGAGCAACTAGTGCATTTTCGTGTGCTCATAACAGGGTTTATAACAGCTTGATTTTTTAATGCCATTCTTCCTCAAAGTAAGTAACCCTACGTTCCCATCTGGATCAACTTGCTCTCTATACCTGCCTTAAGGTTGCCCTCTGGGACTCCTCTTTTCTGCCACCCTAGGATTTACCTTTCTTATTGTCCTGTGTAGAGCCCTGTTTCCTGGGATCCATATTTTCCTTTCTTGGCTTTCTTCCACCATATATCTAGGTGCTGTTGGGAAGACTGAATGTGCCTTGTAGGTCTAAAAATATCTTTATTCTACCTTCATGTTTGAATCATAGTTTAGTTGGGAATTTAATTCTATATTGAAAAGAAATTTTGCTCAGTGCCCTATGACACAGCAATTGCACTAGTAGGTATTTGCCCAAAGGATACAAACATAGTGACCCAAAGGGGCACCTGCACTTTGATGTTTATATCAGCAATGTCCACAACAGCCAAATTATGGAAAGAGCTAAGATGTCCATTGACAGATGAAGCAATAAAGAAGATGTAATATATATATATGTATATATTTCTATTTCTAGTTATATTTATATTTATACATACACACAATGGAACAGTACTCAGCCATAAAAAAGGAAATCTTACTATTTGTGATGATGTGGATGAAAATAGAAGGTATTATGCTAAGCAAAATAAGTCAATCAGAGAAAGATAATTATCATATGATTTTACTTATATGTAGAATTTAAGAAACAAAACGGAGGACCATGGGCAAAGGAAAATCAGAGAGGGAGACAAACCATAAGAGACTCTTAACTATAGGAAACAAATTGAGGGTTGCTGGAGAGGAGGTGTGTGGGGAGATGGGCTAACTGGGTGATGGGCATTAAAGAGGGCACATGAGGGGCGTCTGGGTGGCTCGGTGGGTTAAAGCCTCTGCCTTCGGCTCAGGTCATGATCTCGGGGTCCTGGGATCGAGTCCCGCGTCGGGCTCTCTGCTCAGCGGGAAGCCTGCTTCCTCCTCTCTCTGCCTTCCTCTCTGCCTACTTCTGATCTGTCTCTGTCAAAGAAATAAATAAAATCTTTAAAAAAAAAAAAAGAGGGCACATGATGTAGAGCGCTGGGTGTTATATGCAACTGATGGTCACTAAACTCTACCTCTGAAACTAATAATACACTACATGTTAATTAACTGAATTTACATAAAACAAAATTAAAAAAAAGAAAATTTTCTCAGAATTTTGTCTTTTAATCTTCCATGAAATCAATTGTCATTCATATTTTGTCCCTTTTGATTTGTCATTTTTTCTCTCCCAAGATATTTTCTCTCCCAAGAATTTAAGACATTGTCTTTACCCCTGCTGGTCTAAAATTTCATGATGAGGAACCTAAATGTAGAGCTTTATTGATTGATTGTGCTGGGCAATCAGGGAGCCACTTCAGTCAGGAGACTGATATATTTTAGTTAATGGGAGAGGTTTTTGTTGCACATGTTGGACAACTTCCTTCTCTCTGTTTCTCCCTGTTTTTATCTGTTCTTTTTTTGGTATGCCTTTTAGATAATTGTTGAACTTCTTGGATTATCCTCTAAATTTATTTACAACTTTTAATCTTTCTTTCTAGTTTCTTTATTTTGGAAGACCTCTTTGTGATTCTATTATGTTTTTAACTTTTGCTATCATATGTTAATTTTCCAAGAATTCTTTCTGCTCTTTCATTGTTCCTTTTTAAATGGAATCCTATTTTTGTTCCATTGATATGATATTTTCTCATATTAATTAAAAGATATTCACAGAAGTTTTGGAAATTCTATTCTGCTTTCAATATCATTTCCTTTAGTTTTTTTTTCTATTCATTTTGGTTGCTGTTTTTTATATTTCACGCCTGTGATTCATGTTTAGAGCAAGGTCTTAAAAATGGTTAGAAGCACAGCATGTGTGTGTGTGTGTGTGTGTGTGTGTGTGTGTGTTGGGGGCGGAGGGCTTCTTATATGGTATCCCTGTATAGTTATTAAGCACCAAGCAGGATATAGGTCTTTCTTTTTGGTGAGAAGATAGGAGAATTCAGTTTCTTCAGAAAGGTCTATCTTTTCCTGGAATCTCTGTCTTTGTCTCTCTACCTCTATCTGTACCATCTCTATCTCTACCTCTATCTCTATCTCCATCCATCTCTACCTAACTGCTGTCATTCTCAAAGCTGGATGGCAAAAGGGAGCTGGGAGGCGGGTTTTTCTCACTATTCAAAATGTAGAATTTCATTTCTGTTTTGAACCACAAGATTCATCTGTGACGTGTGAGCTGACTTTCCCTGCAAAGACTCTTGTGCTTTGCCGAGTGTTCCTGCACTTGTATCTGAAGCTTTTCCAGTTCAGTAATTAGTAATCATAATTAGAGGACCAACCTCTGCTCTGCCATCTGGGCAGGATGGAGTGTCATGTGCCTATCCAGGGTTGCAAAGTAAAAGACCCTGGAGCCTGACAGTTTCACATGTTGATTTCAACCAACCCATATCCTTTTTTTCACCCCTGCCTCACCTTCTGTTTCTGACGTAGCTGGTGCTTCCCATTGCCAAGGCTTCTGGGGTCCTTGCAGGGAAAGTCAGCTCATACCTCAAGGTGTGAAAGCCCCTCTGCAGGCTTTTAGAGTGCAGCTTTCTCAACCCTGCTAAGTAAGTTGATGCACCTTTATTTGCTTTTCTTCTTGAAAAAGGGAGCTGAGAGGTCTCTGTGGAGCACCCTGAAGAGTGGATGGCTCTGCTCTGTGTTCACTTTGGAAGCAGGGATCTCAGCCGATGTTCTCAAGCCAATGGTACCATGTCCATCTCCCACAGGCATTGGTTACTTAGGCTTCCACGAGAGCTCTGACCATCCTGGGGCACTGCAGGAATTGGGGCTCAGGTCCTGTTGCTCAGATATGCACTCTGTCCATGCTCATTACTGGTCTCCGCTTCTTGAACTCAAGCTCAGTTGAGGTTTTTTATCTAGGTGTTTGGCATTAGCCTCTGAAACATAATAACTAATTATTATTAATAATAAAATGGCTAATCAATAAGCAACACAACAACAACAACAACAATGGCAATAGCATGACCCCATTGTGGATCCTGGAGTCAAGACTTGGAACAAGGTTAGCCAACTTCTTAGTCGAGGGCTGGGAAACACCCCAATCCTTCTGAGTCTCCTATAGCAAGAGGAATACAAAGCCCATTAACATCTCCGTACATATTTAATTGCACTTTGCAGTGGAAAACCTGGTTATATATATATTTTTAATTAATTAATTTATTTTTTATTTTTTATAAACATATATTTTTATCCCCAGGGGTACAGGTCTGTGAATCACCTGGTTTACACACTTCACAGCACTCCCCATGGCACAAACCCTCCTTAATGTCCATAACCCCACCCCCCTTCTCCCAACCCCCCTTCCCCCAGCAACCCTCAGTTTGTTTTGTGAGATTAAGAGTCACTTATGGTTTGTCTCCCTCCCAGTCCCATCTTGTTTCATTTATTCTTCTCCTACCCCCTTAACCCCCCATGTTGCATCTCCTCTTCCTCATATGAGGGAGATCATATGATAGTTGTCTTTCTCTGATTGACTTATTTCGCTAAGCATGATACCCTCTAGTTCCATCCACATCGTCGCAAATGGCAAGATTTCATTTCTTTTGATGGCTGCACAGTGTTCCATTGTGTATATATACCACATCTTCTTTATCCAATCATCTGTTGATGGACATCTAGGTTCTTTCCATAGTTTGGCTATTGTAGACATTGCTGCTATAAACATTCGGGTGCACGTGCCCCTTCGGATCACTACGTTTGTATCTTTAGGGTAAATACCCAGCAGTGCAATTGCTGGGTCATAGGGTAGTTCTATTTTCAACATTTTGAGGAACCTCCATGCTGTTTTCCAGAGTGGTTGCACCAGCTTGCATTCCTACCAACAGTGTAGGAGGGTTCCCCTTTCTCTGCATCCTCGCCAGCATCTGTCATTTCCTGACTTGTTAATTTTAGCCATTCTGACTGGTGTGAGGTGGTGCCTCATTGTGGTTTTGATTTGTATTTCCCTGATGCCGAGTGATATGGAGCACTTTTTCATGTGTCTGTTTGCCACCTGGATGTCTTCTTTGCAGAAATGTCTGTTCATGTCCTCTGCCCATTTCTTCATTGGATTATTTGTTCTTTGGGTGTTGAGTTTGCTAAGTTCTTTATAGATTTTGGACACTAGCCCTTTATCTGATATGTCGTTTGCAAATGTCTTCTCCCATTCTGTCAGTTGTCTTTTGGTTTTGTTAACTGTTTCCTTTGCTGTGCAAAAGCGTTTGATCTTGATGAAATCCCAATAGTTCATTTTTGCCCTTGCTTCCCTTGCCTTTGGCGATGTTCCTAGGAAGATGTTGCTGCAGCTGAGGTCGAAGAGGTTGCTGCCTGTGTTCTCCTCAAGGATTTTGATGGATTCCTTTCTCACATTGAGGTCCTTTATCCATTTTGAGTCTATTTTCGTGTGTGGTGTAAGGAAATGATCCAATTTCATTTTTCTGCATGTGGCTGTCCAATTTTCCCAACACCATTTTTTGAAGAGGCTGTCTTTTTTCCATTGGACATTCTTTCCTGCTTTGTCGAAGATTAGTTGACCATAGAGTTGAGGGTCTATTTCTGGGCTCTCTATTCTGTTCCATTGATCTATGTGTCTGTTTTTGTGCCAGTACCATGCTGTCTTGATGACGACAGCTTTGTAATAGAGCTTGAAGTCCGGAATTGTGATGCCACCGACTTTGGCTTTCTTTTTCAATATTCCTTTGGCTATTTGAGGTCTTTTCTGGTTCCATATAAATTTGAGGATTATTTGTTCCATTTCTTTGAAAAAAATGGATGGTATTTTGATAGGAATCGCATTAAATGTGTAGATTGCTTTAGGTAGCATAGACATTTTCACAATATTAATTCTTCCAATCCAGGAGCATGGAACATTTTTTCATTTCTTTGTGTCTTCCTCAATTTCTTTCATGAGTACTTTATAGTTTTCTGAGTATAGATTCTTTGCCTCTTTGGTTAGGTTTATAAAACCTGGTTATATTTAACCATAAACTTTGAAACCTTATTTGGCCACAAAATGACTTAATGTTTATGAACACCTGTATCAGTTGGGGCCCACAGGAGACGGCTGGTACACTCAAATGGAGATAGTGTAAAGAAGTTTAATTTAGGGAAGAGCCAGGTACAAAAGTATGGGCAGGGTGTAATGGACAGGGCGTGAACTGGGACCGGCAACAATGGAGCTGCTGGCACCCAGTCCTGAGCGGCAAGGAAGACACAGGGAATTTGGCAGATCACATTTGTCATCCTTGTCAGTATCTTCCCAGAGTTCCCCGCTCTGTATCTCCACCAGCCTTACATCAGTCCTGGGTGGGGCAGGGGAGGATGGGAGGGGTTGAGAACTAGCTACTGGGACTCTACAGCCCTGATTGTTAGATCCTTGGTTGATCCTCACTGTATCGGCCCCCTGACACCTGCAGGAGGTGGGTGAGGAACTTCAGCAGGGCCGTGAGGTCTCTTGTTCTCCAAGCATGCTCTTAGTGGCATGTTCATAATTTCCAGGGTGGAAGGAGGAGTAAGAGGGGTTTGCGATTTGATGCCCAGTCCTAGACAAGTAGGATCCCAGGACAGAGCTCAGTCTGAGGTTTAGTGTCCAAAAACCTGGCTAGAGCACTGGAATAGGAGTCACTTCTCTCGAAGCTCTGGCCTCTGGAGCCAAGGGTGATGCTTAGGAAGCAGCATCCTTACCATCAGGTAAGTGGTCAACTTGGAGAGATGAGCCAGTGAAGGGCGCTCTGGATGTAAAGCAAGGGGGCAGAAAGCAGGACCGCTCCACCGGAAGTGGGCCAGAGAAGGTGGAGCAGGAGCAGCTGTCTGGGTTGGAGATCCTAGTTGCAATGAGCTTTGATGTACTCTTTGACTAGCGTGTGGGCAGTAGAAGAACACGGGCTGCTGGAATGGAGGGTGCTCATGCTCATTTTCATGAAGTTTCCCACTTCTGCAGGCAGCTCTCTCTCTCCTTACCTCTGCCTTGTTCTCTCTGCCTTTCTCTTTTCTGTTCATTTCCCTTTCTCCTGTTTTATTCCCCACCTCCACCTCTGCCTTCTCCTGAATCTTGCAGTCTCTCTTTTCTTCTGTGTTTTAGTGTCTTCTCCTTTTCGTGATACAATTTTTGTGTGAGGCTGTGCTATCTATATATTTTAAATCCCAGAGGGTATCTGCTAATTGTATTTTTAGGGAAATAATTATGCAAGTTAAGATGATTAGATAATGAAAGTGTTCTCTGGGGCTGGCCTCTTTACAAAATGATGATGGGATGGTGATGGGAATGGGGATCATTTCTACTTAAACTAGCACGATGGCACAGCTTTTACCAGAACACTTTAGAAACATCTGGGATGCAATCAGATCCAGAGGGCTATCTCTGGGAGTTGGATCCTGGGAAAAAGAGTGGATATTTGTGGCCTCAGGAAGGCAATGATCAGAGAGCTCTATGATGTGGCTTGGGGCTTACAACCCCATAAAATTCCTACATCCGTATGAAGATTTTGGAGACACTGGAGTTTCTGAAATGTGTACCCTTGTGCCTGTGTGTGGCACACACACACTCACACACATATACACACCCCTATGGCTTCCCTTGGGCAGAGGATTTTGTAGATACTAAATTGCTGAAACACATCAACTCTGGAATTGCTTCATTGCACACTAATGGTGGCCGTACGCTTCCTGCTCACTCACTCTTGACATATAGAAAGCGTTCACAAGACACATGCTTCCTTCTCTGGGTCTGTTCATGAGCCAGCACTGGCTGCCTTGCAGGACCCTCCTGGTACTCCTGGGCCATCACAGGTGCCTGCCTTCCTTTGCACCCAGCAATGTGCCAACTTCTCTAGGCAGGCAGAGATAGAGTTGGAGTGCTTTTAGTCTAAGGCCGGTGAGCACCAGAAGCGGTGGTTGTGAGGGGAAGGGTCTGAGCTGGGAGGGGACAGAGGAAAATGTTCAGATCATGCTGGGTACCTGGGGGAGTGGAAAAGTGGGACAGGGAAAACGTGCTTCCTGCTGGGGAATGGAGGGTCTAAAAGGAGTAATTGTGGAGAAGAGTGGAAGGGCAAGGGAGACTAATTCTGGGGCCTGTCATTTTGCAATTGGAGAATTCAATGCTCAGGAGGTGAAATTACATGCCTGAGTCACATGGTCAGCAAATAGGGGGCAGGGATTCAAATTCAGGTTCACGGTCCTCACACTGGTCCACTGTCCTCACATTAGTCTACTTTGGTCCATCCTGCCTGGGAAATAGGACTGCAATAGGGTGTAAAGTTAAACTAATCTCCTTCATGACCTCGAGAAAGGTGATCCCTTAAAGACCCTTAGGACAAGAAGTACCCACTGAAATGCACACTGTCACTAGGAATTTGTGATCCATTCCAGGTTTTAACCACAAGAGAGGGAGCACCCTGACACCTGCAGGAGGTGGGTGAGGAACTTCAGCTTAACTAGAAGTTCTTTCACTGAAACCTAAGCCCTTCTGCACCATCCATCTTCCCGTAACCCATGCCCTGTCCCTGTTGTCCCACAGCCTCCTTAGGCTTTAGGTCAGTGCCCTTCGTTGTTTGACACAGGTAGCAGAGGAAGAGAGAGGTTTTACACCTAGTGTGACAGGAGAGATGCATTGCCAAAGACACAGTAGAAAGAGGGAAAATGGCTCAGAAAACAGATTCTCAATCTTCTGACTTATTTTGTTCCCCTGACTCATTTTTAAATTGTTACAGGCACAGGAACAGAATAGCCCCAGTTCAGGGGTACTCCTGATTTCAGTGTCTCCTCCCCCTCAGCCTCTGGGGAGGAAAACCACGGGGCTGAATTCTTCCATAAAGTTCTGTCCTGGGTCCTGACCACTCACCCACTTTTGTAGCATTCCTGGTGGTGGTCCCAGACCCCTGACACATTTACTGCAGGCAGTTGCTGGGTTCAGCAAATAAAAATATGTAACACTCCACTGAATATGAATTTCAGATAAAAACCAAATACATGTGTAGCTTAAGCGTGTCCCATACAATATTTAGGACACACTTGCACCATGAAAGTGTTTGTGTTTACCTGAAAAGATTTATTTGGAATATCTGTAGCTAGAGATGCCATTAGCATGGTTTCACCTGATTGAGTTCAGCTAGATCAGAGTTACAAGTCAAACACTCCAAGAAGTCAAACACCCCAGGGCAGGTTTGCCTCCTTAGTCTAGACTGAACTACTATGTCTGCAATATCAAGTTCATGGAAACAAATGGACAGATGACTTTACAGAGCCCTTTTCATAGACTTCTTTTTTCTCCGTATCAGCGAGTGAACATGCAAAATAATGCATGTTCATTGTTAAAAATTGGAAATTATGAAAGACAAGAAAGAACAAATGTTGGTGAGGATATGGAGAAAAGGGAAACCTGTGCCTTACTGTGGGAATGTAAACTGATCTGATCACTCCAGAGGTTCTTCAGAAAAATTAAAAATAGAAATACCAGATGATCCAGCAACACCACCACCAGGCATTTACCCAAAGAAAACAAAAACGTTAGCTCAAAAAGATACATAGACACCATGTTTATTGTAGCATTATTTAAAATAACCAAGAAGTGGAAGAAACCCAAATGTCTATCCATAGACGAATGGATAAAGAAGATATGGTCTACATATACAATGGACTATTACTCAGCCATAAAAAGGAGTGAGATCTTGCCATTTGTGACATGGATGGACCTAGAGGATATTATGCTAAGTGGAATAAGTCAGACACAGAAAGACAAACACCATATGATTTCACTTGCACATGAAATCTAAAACCCAAAACAAACAAACACACAAACCAGACTTTTTTTTTTTTTTTCTCAAATAGACTCTTAAATACAGAGAAAAAAAACTGGTGGTTGCTAGAGGAGAGGTGGGTGGGGGTATGGGCAAAATGATAAAAGAGATTAACAGGTACAAAATTCAAATTATAAAATAAATAAATCATGGAGCTGGAAAGTACAGCACAGGGAATACAGTCAATAATAATGTGATAACGCTGTATGGTGACAGATGGTAACTACACTTACCATGGTGAGCACTGAGTAATGCATAAAATGATCACATCACTATGTTGTACATCTGAAATGAATACAACATTGTGTGTCAATTATACTTCAATAATAAAAATTTGGAAATTATAAACCAATTAAAAAAACAAACATTCACTTTAATTGCAGCATATAGACTCTAGAGCCAGAGTTCAAATTTGAGTTCAAATTCCAGCACTTACTAGCTGTGTGGTTTTAGGCAATTTCCTTAACCTCTCAATGTTTTAGTTTTTCAATCAGTAAAATGAAGGTATAATGGTGATTTAAGTGAGTTTTTGAAGATTAAATGTACTTGTATGTGTTCAGTTGCTTTTAAAAGTACCTCTACTATAGTAAGCCCCCTATAAGCATTTGACAAAGTAAAATTAAAAAGTTCATCAGCCAGAGATAAGTATTATTGATGCCCTTTTCTATGCGATTACATATGCATTCTATTATACAGGTTCATACCATAGGTTTTCATATTGTGGCTGATTGCATTTTCCAGCGTTGGACATGCCAGTTCTTCTGCCTGACATGTTCTTCTGTAATGTGGTCTGGACACTTCTCCATCAGGAGGTGGAATGAATTCCTCTCCCCTTGAACCTGGACTCAGTTGTCCAATCAACAGATGTGGTGAAGTGATCTGCTGGTACTTCCAAGGCTAGGTGAGAGGAACCCATTTGTTCTACATCCCTTCTCTGACACATAGCCTCTTGGGCATTTCTTCTCACAACTCACCCCCATGTTGGGGAAGTCCAGGCACATGGAGAGCCCTCCTGTGGGTGTTCTTCTCAGTGTCCCAGCTGAGTGGCCTGCTGGCAGCCAGCTTTGGCCAACAGCCCATTGGGTGGGTCAGCCTAGCTGAGCTTTCAATGATTGCAGCCCCAGCTGCCATCTGCCTGCAGCTGCAGCAGAGACCCCAGAGCAAGAACCACACAACTGAGCCCAGTCAACTCATGAGGATGTGAGGGATGATCATCAATTACTATGTTATTACCAAACAATTAGTGTCTGGAGCCACTAAATTATGAGATGGCTTGTTATGCAGTGATAGAGAACTGGAAATATATTAAAGGACAATAATCGAGAGCCTAAATTTTAAATACGGACAAAGGGTCTTCTGGCCACAGTTTCACAATTACTTTCACACATTTACTTTCAAGGAAAAGGACATTTTCGAGCTGCCCTGACTGAGCAAATATATTGCATTGTCTTTGGACAAGTTAATGATAGCCAGGCTTGAGCCCCAAGTCATTTGTGCTTGAAGGCAACTTAAGAGATCAACTATAGTTGTTTGTCTGCCCGTTTGCTTGACAGATGAGAATCAGGGAGGTGAGGTGACTTCCTCAAGGCCACCTGGGCGTATACAACAGAACCTGGGCTGGACCCCAACTCTCCTGACTCCTAGTTTAGTGTCTTTTTATTGCATTGTGCTACTTGTTTATAATGATATTTAGGGGCAGGATAGAATTGGGAGTTTCCAAAGGCCTGTTGAGGATGATGAAAGGATCTGGGTTCCCAAAGTCATTTGGACTCCTTCACAGCTGTATCCAGCTCTATGCTTCTGGAGAAAACACAGCTTCTTTAAAAAGTGCCTTTTCATGTTCTCTGGTGAGGAACATGTGAACTGTCGTGTGTCAAGGTCAAGTCTGTGGAGAAAGGGCTTCGTCAGGTGCTGGGGTGGTGGCTGTGTTGAAGGGTCAAGAGAAGTAACAGGCCTCAAGGCTCCCCATTGTCCTGGGATTGAGAGGGTCTGGCAAGGGTGAAGCCTGTGGGAAGCACGTGACAGCTGCACCTGGGGCTTTCTGCTTACTACCATTCTAAATGAGTGGTTCAAATTCAAAGAATAGTAGTACTTGGCTGAAGTAGGAGGCAGTCATCATCATCCCAAGAGGAAGGAGACATCTGAGAGAGGTGTTCAATGAGGAGAGAATGTCAAGATGCTTGTGATGAGCTGGTCTGTGTTTCCCACAATTCACATGCTGAAGTCCTAATTCCCATGCCTCAGAATGTGGCCTTATTTGGAAATAGGGTTGTTGCAGATTTAGTTAGTTAAGATGAGGTCATACTGGAGTAGGGCGGACCTCTAATCCAATATGATCAGTACCTTTTTATAAAGGAGAACTTTGGATACAGACACGCACATAGAGGAAGTTACATGAAGATGAATTTGGAGGTTGGAGTAATACTTCTATAAGGCAACAAACACTGAAGATTGCTAGCACATCACTAGAAGCTAGGGGAGAGGCATGGAACAGATTCTCCCTCAGAGTCCTCAGGAGGAACCAATCCTGCCCACACCTTGATCTCAGACTTGCAGCCTCCTGGACTGTGAGACAGTAACTTTCTGTAGCTTAAGCCACCTGGTTTATGGTACTTTGCTGTGGCAATCCTAGGGAAAAAATACAATGTTATGTAGTCAAACATAGAGTTTTGAGTTGAAAATATTAGATGAAAGGGGCGGGAGAGTTAATTGTTTGGAGGAGGGAAGGATGGGTAAGTGTGACCTTGGCTGATGGCAAACTCCAATGGGAGAATCATAATGTAGGCCCCTGGGATTCTGGAACAAAGTCATGCCATCTGCAGTAGAGAATTATGCACCCTTTGATGAATAGTTCTTGGCATGTTACTGGATCCTGGTAGAGACAGAGCACTTAGCCATAACCATCAAGTGACAATGCATCTGGAACTACCTATTATGAGCTGGGTTCTATCAGACCTGCCAAGTTATAAAGTCGGACAGGTCCGGCAGGCATCCATTGTGGTATGGAAATAGTACACCTGGAGTTGAATCCAGGCAGGACCAGAGTGCATGAGTAATGTGCAAGCATAGGTAGCCCAGACCTCCTCCCAGTCACCCACCACAGTTGGGCCAATGTCCCTTTCTGATTTGTGCCTATGGCCATACAGGAAATTCCCGTATCTCCAGCTAGAAAAGAAGGAAAAAGCCTGAGCTTGGTTTAGCTCAGTGCATAGGTACAAGTCAAAAGTAGACAGCAGTTGCGTTTCCCCTATGCTTAGGGCTGGCCTTAATAAGCAGTAGAGCGAGTGTTCCCAATGGGTAAAGTTATAAGTGATATACCTGATGGTTTTCTTTGTAGGGAAGGAACAGTAACCCAAGGTAAGTGGCCATGGCCTGGTCGAGTCAGAATGCAAAACGAATAGAGGACCATAGGCAAGGGAGGGTGGGGTAGAGACATGTGGTAGACATGTGGGAATGGGCACACTCTGTGAAGATTTTTGTATGGCACTCACCAGTACGTGTATTTGTATTAACCCTCACCAGTAAGTATCCACCATCAACTGGACAACAAAGTAGGCTAAATGACTTGTTCTGTTGACATTATCCAGCCTTCACCACATGCCACCCCAGACTGGCATAGTGGGCCCATGGATGGAGCAGCCACAGTGTCAGAAAGGAAGAACATGTGGCCCCAGCAGCATGGACTTCCACTTACCAAGAATGACCTAGTTACTGCTCCTTCTGAATGTCCAAACTGTTATCAACAGAAACCAATTCACCAAGGCCCCATTCCTCAAGGAAATCAATTGGCCACTTAGTGGCAAGTTGACTACACTGGCCCCCTTCCATCCTGAAAAGGTCAGGTGTTCCCTTTCGTAAGCACAGATACCTTTGCTGGGGACGAGTTTGCCTTTCTTGCCTGCAAAACTTCAGTTTGCATTACTATCTAGGCACTTATATACATTGCCTGATCTCGAGATATGGTATCCTACACAGTGCAGCATCCAATCAGAGGATCCACCCACATTAAAGAGATTGTTGGAGTGGGGCTGTGACTAGGGGATACATTGGTTTTATCACATAGTGCATCACTCAGAGGCACTCATCCTCATGGAATGCTGGAACAACCTTCTATAGGCACAATGGAAACCCTAGCTTAGAGGGAACATTGAGAAGGGCTTGGGTCATCATCCAGGATGTAGCATTTACTAAATCAGTGACCCTTATATGGTGCTATGTCTCCAATAAGAAAGATGCAGGGTTCCAGGACCCAAGGAGCAGGAAACAGGGGCAGCCCCATTTGCCATCATGACCCACAGGGAGATGTTATATGCCCTACAACCTTGGGTTCGGCAGGGTTGGAGGTTCTGATTGCTGAAAGGGTGTAGACTTGCTAGGGGTCACAAGGGACCATTGAACTGTAAGTTGCAGAATGCTGCCAAAGCACTTTGGACTCACTGAGCAAGGAGAGGAGCCATTATACTCACAGGGGCAAATGACCTTGATCAGCAGGAAGATGCAGATCTGCTTTTACACAATTAAAGCAGAAAGGAATCCAGGTGTTATGGGCTAAAGTTTGTGTTTTGAATCCCTGACCTCTAGAGTAGCTATATTTGGAGAGGAGTCATGTAAAGGTTAAGAGGTCATAAGAATGGGGCCCTGATCTCATAGGATCATTGTCCATATAAGAAAAGACATCGGAGAGCTTTCTCTCTCTCTTTGTACACACACATTGAGAAAAGGCCATGTAAACACACAACAAGAAGGTGGCTGTCTATGACTTAAGGGGAGATCTCCCATCAGACATCACCCCTGTTGGTACCTTGATCTTGGACTTCCAGTTTTCAGATTTGTGAGAAAATTAATTTATATTTTTTAAGCCACCCAGTCTGGCATTTTGTTAGAACAGCCTGAGCAGACTAACACATCAGGAGATCTACCTTGGTCTCTCTTGGTGCTCCATTTCCTCATTGTAAGTATGAATGAACATATGCAATCAGAGACCCTGCCCTAAGATGAGTGATTATTATGGGTTCATAACCCCCAGGAATGAAGTTTGGGGTTATACCCCCAGGTAAGCTACCAAGACCTGCCAAAGTCTTGGTGAGAAATAGCTGAGGTTGAGAAAAATTTAAAAGGGGTAGTGGAGAGGAAATTAGTTGTGGTCCCCTGGTCAATTGCAAAGAGGGGGCAATAATTCCAAAAATGGGACACTGATCTTCCTCTTCTGATTCTTCCTCAGGACGAAACTGCCAGTGGAACCATGTAAGAGCTGGGGTCCAAATCAGTATGAAGTAAATGCGCTTGGTGCAAGAGGGGACTGTAGTGGTCATGTGAATGTGCCTTCTGGATCTCCAACTACAGGAAACCAGATGACCAAGTGTACCAGTTCCTGTGATGTAAAATCCACCATCACATTTTTACCAAGGCTCCACTTGCCATGGGTTACTACCAGTCAATGAATGAGAGTGGAATGTATGGTAAGGAAGGTCCATTCTTGGATGACACAGAACTATCTGATGACTGCCACTGGCTTGAGGACTCGTGATCTTTCTTTAGACTGTATAATCCTAAGGATGCTTCCACCTTCTATTCCTCTGGCCTTCCTTTAGGGTTAAACTGGCATCATGGTCCGGCTGTTCTTCCAGTCTTACCTGAGTCCCCTTCCATTTTCTCTTAAAAGAGGATATTTCCCCTAAAAAATCCTTGCAAGTTTAATCTTCTCTTGACATCTTCTTCTCAGGGAACCCAGGAAAACAGTCTATTTAACACTTCTTCATACTTCTGTAAATGGACATTTTATTAAACATCTCTTCAAACATCCCAGCTAAGAGTGACCTCTGTTTTCTGCTGGGACCTTGACTGATAGAGATCATCACGAACCATAAATACTATAGCATTTCAGAGAAGAGAAAGCAGTGTTAGACATTGTGGTGAGAATAAGAAACAAAGAAGTATGTTCTGAAATATGGGGTAGATTTGGGGTTGGAGATTGGCATTTCAGATAGGGGTGTGTGCGTGCGCGCGTGTGTGTGTATGCTCAGCATAAGCAAAGGTATTAGGGAAGACACAAACACTGATAACATGATCTTTCCAAGAGTCCACACTTTTTTCCCAAGGAGCTCCAACTGTCATACGAGAGGAAATCCATTAAAATGCTCATTTCTCCACTTTCACTGCTTGGGATCCCAGCAGAACCTTCATCTTTTCCCTGTCACCTCATTGCGTGTGTCTTTCTCTGTGCATCTAAGAACTCTTGTTCAACCAGAGCAAAAGCAATTGTTGAGGTCAGATGGGAGTCCAAGAAAAGCACATGAAAAGCAGGGAAAGGAAGACAGGAAGAATGAGTGCCTTGAAGTTCTGGGCTCAAGGGCTCAGGGATTTGGGACTGAATTGGGATAGCTCCACTTCTTAGGAGCCAAAGAGCCTAGTAGTTTCCTTCAGAATTCAGAGGGTGAGGGAAGGTGGGTTCGGCCAGGGGTATAGAAAACAGAGAGCCAGGGAATACACAGATATTCAGGTAGAACTTTCTATAATTCAGATATTTTTAATCCAAACTTTCTTACTAAGGTGGGGAAAACTGTATTCTGTTTATGCATTCATTTAACACACATTTACAGAGTACCTACCACATGCCAGAACTGTTCAAGGCACTGAGGATACACTATTAAACAAGACAGATGAAAAATCCCTCTCCTGATGGAGCTTGCATCCTAGTCGGGGGAGGCAGACAAAAAATAGGTAAACCAGTAAAGTAAATAGCATAGTCAGAGGGTAGTAAGTGCTACAGAGTAAAGCAAATCAGGAAGAGGAATAGATTGTGCATGCGTCTGGTTGGGCAGCCAGGGAAGGCTGTGTGGGCAAAGTAACAAAGAGCAGGGATTTAAAGGAGGGGAAGGAGCCAGCCCTGTGGATTCCTTGCAGAGTGGTTCATGCCACAGAAATAGTACAAAGGCCTGAAAACAGGGCTGGGCTTGGTGCTCTCATTAGCATCTGTCTACTTAGCATCTCTGTAGTTGTCCTCTTGTACACAGGCTGTGTGTACAGTCTCCAAGTTCTAAGGGTTCGCTCCAGACTGCATTAATGTCATCTAACTGTAGCATCGAAGAGGCACCAGTGGTAGGACAAAAAGTTATTTCTCATTATGACATCAAGCCTGAAGTCCCATATCTCGTGACCTGCATCAGGTTCAGAAGCAGATAAGACTTCTCAAGTATGATTCCTCTGGGGCCCTCTCTCTTGACTCAGAAACTCTGAACAACTAAAAGACAAGTAGAACCCTGGTTTTTGAAATTAAAAAAAAGTTGATTCCTGGTTCACTTCCAAGTGGCGTGGCTCTGAATAGTACTCATCCTCTCCATGTCTCTGTTTCTTTATCCATAGGTGGAGATGATGGCAACACCTACCACCCAGGTCAAGGAGGAAATCAAATAAGACTTCATTTTAAGGTATTTATGAACAATTGACTTTTATATAGTACAAATAGACTAACTGGACCATTACTCTATTTCTTAATATTTTAGTTATTTTTTTGTACATAACAAACTGTGCCCCAAAACTGTGGCTTAAAACAACAATCAGTGATTTGCTCACAGGTATGAAATGTGAGCTGGGCTTAGCTGGGTGGTTCTTCTACTGATCTGGTGGTTGCGGACACCCATCCACAGCTTGATGGGGGCTGGACCTCCCAAGGTGGGACTCACTCACATACCTCAGTTGGAGCTTCCTGCTGGTGTCTGGTTCTCTTCTGCATAGTTTTACTCTTCTTAGCAGGATAATCAGTTTTTCTTTCACATGGTAAGAGCCATTTTTCAAAAATGTGAGAGCTGCAGCTGTTAAGCCTTTGGAAACCTGGGCTCGGTAGTCTCACAACATCACTTTTGTCACATTTGAGTGGCCAAAGCAAGACACAAAGCCAGCTGAGAGTCAAGGAATGGAGAAATGAGTTTCACCTTGTAATGAAAGGAGCTGCCAAGTCACATTGCAAAGTTGTGCAACATGGATGGCAGAAATGGACCTTCTTTAGAAACAAGTTACTCCTGCAGAGGTCTTGTCTCACTGAGTCGAAGAATGAGTCTCACAGGCACAAAAGGGTGAAATGAAGTGAAAGTTTATTCAGTGAAGGTGAGAACAGGAAGGAAAGCAAAGAGCTTTCTAGAGTGAGAGGGGTCCAGAATGGGTTGCCACTGAGGACTTTTATGGTTGGTCTTTTATAGGAAACTGACCAGGGAACTTGGTAAATATCATGGCAATAAAACATACGACAAATATGGTGGATTTGTAAATATTGTGAGAATTTCCTGTCTACATTTGGAACAAACATGGTGGATTTGTTACTTTCCCTTCTCTCTGGTTAATATTTCATCTATGACATTTCTTCACATCTTGGATTTTTGTGAGTCTGGTGACATAGCCCCCTACATGATCCTAGTGATATATCCTCTTACTGTCTCTCCCTACCTAGCCTCACCTGTCCGTTACTCAAAACTATAGTCTATCTTCTGGCCTCAGCAAATCATTCCCTGTAATGTACAAAATACACTCATCCTTCTCAGGACCCCCTAAAGTTTTACCTCATCATGGCATCAACTTGAAGTCCATTATTTTGTGGTCTGTATCAGGTTATCATGTAGGTAAGAGCACTCAAGTACGGCTTTTCAGGTACAACTTCTCTTGATCAGCAACCTTGAACTTAGAAGATGACTCTTCTGGTCCCACACCCATAAAACACAGTAGTAAGAAAGGAGCTGGATACACCTTATGGATACCTTTAAAATGGTATGGGAATGGGATGGGAGGATGGGAACACAAAGCAGCCACTGGCTCATGAGAGTTATGAAGTCTAGCTGGTCCCATGCTGGCTTCTCTTTATGGGTCAGAGAAGGTTCCTTGATTAGGGCCTGATTCTACTGCCTGAGAGGGTTACTAGTTAGTTGTTCTCTGTAGATGTTCCCTGTGGGCTCTTGGCTCCACTCTGTGGCATGTTTTTTTCTTTTCCATAGGAAATTATTCATGTCTACAGCTAAGTACCTTTCTGATTCCTGCTTGTAGGAAGTGGACATCCATGTCTCTTTTTATTTTGAATTGCCTCTTTCATTGTTAGTACAACCTTGTAGTGCTTTCACTGACTAAACTCTCTGAAAAAATGTTTAGGGTTTTATATGAATCTTACTGGGATTAACTCCATAACCCCATACTTCGTCGTAATTCTTTTTGAGACAGACCTCAAATTGCAGAGGAACAGTGCCCTCAAGATTCTCAGACTTCCTTTCTGTCCAGCTGAAAGGGTCTACAAGGCACTGCCTTTCAGAGGTCTTACATACATGCCCTTGACTAGATCTTTACGCTGAAATTATTTTGTACTTGAGAATCTTTGTTTGGCTGAATATATGAGGGATGAAAAACAGTTTAATTTATTCTAAACCAGAAATTGCTATTTCTCTACATTTCTTCAGAAATATGCTTGAATACTGAACAGTTTCTTCTTTAGCTTATTCCTCACTGGCAGGATCTTATCATACAACAGGGAGCATCTAACTGATGCTATCAACATTGTGTCTAGAAATCTCCTTAGCTAATTCCATAGGTTCATTAAAAATTTTATATCCTTTGAGTTATAAAATGCACCATTTCTGCCAATGATCCTGCCACTATGTAACATGGGCTGCCCTTTTTCTAGCTTCTAGTAACAATCTCCTCCCTGCCTTTCTAGCACACACAGAAATCCTGCCTACCATTTTTCCAGTCTTTGTTAATGACGGATTCACTGCTTTCCCATCTCCTATCTGCTGTCTTGTCCTCAAGCCACCCTATGTAGATTTTTGTTACAGCAGCACCCCTGTTCTACATAGGACCTGCTTTTGTGGCTTTCTAATGCTGTGCAACAAATCCCTCCACATTTTTACAATTTTAAACAAGAGCCATTTATTTGTTCACTCTTCTGTAGTTCAGTAATTTGGGCAGGCTTAGCTTGGATGGCTTATCTCTGTCCCACATGGTGTTGGCCGGGTTCAATCATATGCTTGCACTCAGCTGTCAGCTCATCTGGGGCTGGCTCATGGAGATGGCCTCATGCATATCTTCCAGTTGGCTGGGGCTATCAACAGAGGCATGTTTGCTCTTTTCCGTTTGGTCTCTGCAGCAGAAAGCCTGGACTTTCTACATGGTAGTGGCAGCATTCCAAGAGGGCAAGCCTCGCGTGCAAGCAGTTGTAAGTCCCTGGCTGGCATCACATTTGTTGATGTCCCATTGGCCACAGAAAGTCACATGGCCAAGCTTACAGTCCATGTGAGAGTGAACTAAGCAAGGGAACAGATTCTGGGAGTCATGATCCATTGTGGGGCCATCAATGTAATAATGTATCACACGTGATGCCCTTATTGATCTCTTTTTGCTGACTTACAGACATGATGTATGGTAAAGAATTCTAACACTCACCCATATCTTGATTTTGTCCTTTTCCTCTTCCAGATACAGAGGAGGATTCCAGTTACTCTTCTGTTCCTTCTTACAGTAGGGTCATGAGACTGGTGGACCGTATGGGTTGTGGGTGAAGAGTGTATGTTATTTCCAGGTAGGGAATTTAACTGCTGGTGTGAGCACCTCTGGTCTCCATTTCTCCCACATTGTGTGAACCCTGAAGTCCTTGTTGAGAGCATGATAGCTTCTGTTGGCCTGGATATGCAACTGAGTGATGGCCATGTGAAGCCGTGCCTTGGGCCCACACTACACCTACCCAGAGAGTTAGCAATTAACCTTTACTGCTTTAGATCCTTGGAATTTGGGATCTGTTGGTTAACTAGACTAACCTGATGGATACAGAAGCCTCAGTCCCTCTGTGTTTTGTGGTCAACTCTAGCTCCCTCCCTGGGTATTTTTTGCTGTGACTTAAGCTGTGACTGACGAGTGTCCAATGGGGAAGATGGAGGGAAAGGGGAAGGAAGAAAGTACTGGGCCAATGAGGATCCTTGTTTACTTACCAAGCATTTTTGAAGGCCTCCTGTATGCTTGGGCTCTGTGTACCACCTAGGGTATGCAAAAATGAGTAAGACACATGTCCTGGAGGACACAGGCTACCAGGGGAGGCTGACCCACAAACAATGAATCACATTTGAGACCCATGAGCACCACAGAGTGGTGGGGCTGATTTTCTGTTTTCTTCTGTAATTGGCTAATTGTCCCCACAGACAGTTTCCGTAGAGAAATTCCAGGCATGGTCTGGGTGTCAGGCTCACTGGAGTATGTGGCCAGCCTCCCAAGGTGACATCTTTGAAGGCCAGCACTCATCTGGATTCATAAGGTCTGTGATTTGTTTAAAAGTCAGTCTCATTACTTTATAATCACATATCAGATTCAATCCTTGCAAATGACAAATATAGGGACAAAACAAAGCTCTTCTGAGGACTGCAGTTTGCAGTTTTGAGGCAGGAGCTGTGGCTGAAATGGGAAAGTGCTTTTGAACATTCAGTGCCAGCTCAGAGCGGAGGGCCTTAGGAGGTTGGACAGCATTCACAACAAAGCTTTGAGACTCTGACATTGTAAAGCCGCAGTACAGTAAGGGATTAACCCATGAAATATTAACTTCTAACTAGTGTTGGTTCATGCATTTTAAAGGCAGATCTGCCTTGCAAAGTCTGGGATTCACCAGGCAAGCTGTGGAATGGCTGGCATTTCCTGAGGTCAGACCCAGCAGGGACGCTGCCAGTTCCAGTGCAGGGACTTAACCAGAGTGGGGGTCAGGGGGTTATGGGTGGGCAGAGTTCAGCTCTAGTGGGTAGGAGTTTTAATTTGCATACAGTGTGAGAGATAAGGGAAGTTTCCCTTCCCATAGCTCTAATTTAATTTATTCTGAGCCCTCCTCCTGCCAGGCCAATGGACAATTCAATCTTAGCTACACTGGGAATCTTCCCCCCGCCCCCCGTTCTCCTTGAATCAAAGAATCTTAAAAAGAACAGAATATTTGCTGGGCATGCTCTGGTCTTTAGTGCTGGTGAACTTGTCCAGTCTGTAAGCCCACAAAGTCCCTTGAAGCTTAGCTGCCTCTGAGCAAGATGGCAAGGATGGCCTTTGCGAAGCCCGGGTGCCCTGGGTCTAGGATCTCATCACCTAGACATGTGTGCAGAGAAAATTCTCTTCAATGTCCTGATGTCTCCAGGGCATGGGAGGGAGTAGGAAATGGATCCTTATTACTCTTAGAATCTATAAATCTCTGTCCCCACCTAGTCCTGTAAATCTTCCCAACTCTCTACAAGGTCTGCATTTGTCACACCACTATCCCTCTGCATCCCAATCTCAAGCCCCAGCACATGCCCTCTTTTCAGACAACTTGTTGTGTCACCAAGATCACATGTTTTTAGAAACAAAGGTCTTTTAACCCTGCTATGTGGGCAAAAGTGTTGCAGGGTTGCAGCGTTCTTGCCTTACAGAGTTGAAGAAGGAATCTCAAGGACACCAAAGGATGAAGTGAAGTGAAAGTTTATTAAGCAAAGGTGAGAGCAGAAAGGAAAGAAAAGAAAAGAAAATCCAACTCTGGAGTGAGAGGGGTCCCAAACGGGTTGTCACTAGGGCTTCTGTGGTTGGTCTTCTATAGGAAACTGACTAGAGACCTTGATATCACCACTCCTAGCACCATGTTTACTTCTCCTTCAAAGTTTGGTAGATTTCAGGGGTCAGTTTGTGACTATCATGAACATACCTGGTCTGTAACAATTAAGACAAACAAGGTGGTATCTTTATGTTTCCTTATCTCTAGTTTTGTTTGTGACTGTCATGAAAATGTCTCATCTATAACATTTCTCCGCATCTGGGATTTCTGTGGGCCTGGTCACATAGCCCCCTACCTAGCTCTGCCTGTCCCTTACTCAAAAGAAACATAGTGTCTAGGACTAAGAGCCCTATTTACCCTCTTGAGAAAGAAAAAAAGAGTAATACCTCTCATTTTTTCCTGATTTTTCTACAACAGTAAGACCAAAATGCCATATATATATATATTTCAATATTTTCATGCATATGTATTTTCCTCCTCCACTTTTCCCTCTTCCTTATCCTCCTGTTTCTGCTTCTCTTTCTTCTTTCCTTTATATAGACATTGAAACTTGAGGGCAGGTAAAGAGAAGAGTCAGATAATAAGCAAGGGCTGCAGACCAGATGGTCAGAAATTGAATAGGGTATAAAGTGGTCATTGTAGAAGATGAAGAACTACTTTCAAAAACATGGAGCATCCAAAAGGCACCACATTTATGGGTACCCTGGTGTTGTCTGACCAGCTGGGATAGTCTTATAAAGAATTCAACCGGAGCTAGGCATGTAGACTATCAGGGTTTAGGAAGAGATTTCTACTACCCACAAGATATATAAAGGCATGGCATTCTATTCAATGGCCTTTACCATATATTCATCTAGGGCCCACCAGGAGCCAGGTAATGTGCAAACCACATCAGGGGCTTTGTGTAGGCAGAAGAAACTCACAGTGTGGTGAATTTCAAAGTCAGGGGGACACCAACAACAGAAGGTCTATCAGAGCACGCAGCTCTTGTAACCAGCTCCAGTGTGCGCTGGCTCTGGGGGAATCCACCAGGAAAAAAACCTCCTCCTTCCTCTCCTCTTCTACCTCCTCTTTCCCTCCTCCCCCATCTTCTCTTCCTCCTGATCCTGTTCTTCCTTCTCCTTAATTTCCCATTTCCCTGGAAGGTCTCAAGCATCATCACACTCTTGATCACTGAGGGTCTCAGGTCCAGAGCCAGCCCAGAGTGGAGAGGTAAGAATTTATCAACATCATAGATTGCTATACAAGGCTATATTTAATCCCATTTTAATGTTACTATGACTAATTCATTAGTTGACATGATTCTTGAAGGGGTAAAGAAATGTAGATAATCAGATTGGATACCACTGATACTCTATGAAAATTGGATTCAGGCTTCATTAATGTGACTCAGAGTTCCCTTCCTTTTGAGTTTGAGGACTCATTCATGATGACATTTGTATAAACTACTGCTTGTTAATTTCTCTCACTGCCTGGCTATTCCAATGTGTTTGGGGAGTTACTGAGCCAGTCTTCATCTGAGTCTGAATTCCCAAGAAGGGCCCCACCAGGGTTTCGGCAGAGAGAGCAAGAGACTCACTGCTGTTTGTATAATTGATAGACTCACCTCCTTTTCTGGTCCAGAACCTTCGTTCATATGGAGACACGCTATGCCAGCAGTGTGTTAGGGCCTGCTAATCAACAATACCAGTCTTCTTTAGAGGGGACACAGTCTTTGGCCTTTTTCTTGGGGAAAGAAGATCTCAGGCTAATTGCCAAAATAATCTAGACATCACTTCTCAGGTCCCCGGAAAAAGCTAGCTGGAAGTGGGACCTGCTCCACTGGGATCCAGATTCTAGGCACCGAGTTAGTATATGCACCTGCCTTCTCTTCCTCTTCCAGGGAAATTCTGTATTCTCCTTTGATAAAGGTTTGCAAATGGTTGTGTTTTAGGGCAAGCCTTGTAATTACCACTTCACTGAATGTTTTATTTATATGTCATTCTCTTTCTCTTTCCTTCCCCTCTCTCCCTCCCTTCATTCCTTTTCTTTCTTTTCCTTTCTTCCTTCCCTTCTCTCTCTCTCTCTCCCCCCTTCCTTCCTTCCTTTCCTTCCTTTCTTTTCTTTCTTTCTTTGAAATAAAACTCAAGCTTCCTGATGCCAACTTCAAAGCTGGTTTCCAATCATGTGAGTGGCCAGGACGAAGCAGGAAGAGGCTTCTCTGGCTCTGGCTAAGATCACAGAGACGGAAGGTCAAAAACACGCAAGTTAGGGCAGATCTAAAAATAAAGAAAATGGGGTCTCTTCTGAAGCTTAGAAATTTCAGAGACCAGTAAGTGAAGAGCAGTTGAAAGGTGGGACTCTATCTGGGGTATGGTGGGTCTCGTGAACCCTGGGCCTTTTTGTGCTTGCTACTCTTACATTCATATCAGTGCCATGAAGTCATAATTGGTTCAGGTATGTTTTGTCCAACTTAACCTCATATGCTGGAGTTGGCGGCTTACACTGGAAGGCTGTGAAAGGGTTATGGGATTGTTCATAATTCTAATGCTTTTGATTAAGCACAGGGGCAGACACTTCAAGAACTTTTCCATCAAAGAAGGAAGCAGACCTATGGTTTTAGAACTAATATGCCCTGTGGCCTCCTGCTTATTTGCCCATGGCTTACATTTTTCCTTGTTGGATGACTTAAACTCCTTTGTAAGTTCTGATGAAAAAGGTCTGAGGGTGTGTGGCCACCCTTATGTTTGCAGGCATCAAAACATTTCATTGTCTGCCACATAGTAGGTACTTAGTCAATGTGTGAGGCTCTGGGAATATAATTTCTACAACAAAGCGGCAAGTTTCTTGGTCACTTTGTCATTTCTGCTTGTCCTTGGGGATAAAAATGGAGATTGGACAAATAACTCCCCAAATAGGAGAAAAAAAAAATGTTTCAAAAAGTAAGTGGCAAACCCTTTAGATTGCTGTCTCTTTTCAGATTGTCTGACAGTTAAGGAGGTCCTGTCTCCTCTCCAATAAGGGTACTGTTGTCTCAGTAAAATAGCGAATGGTAATGGCGGAATCTGAGCAGACATGCAACTTTCATTTGAACATCTACTTCTGGTTAAAAAATCTGTCTTGAGGGACGCCTGGGTGGCTCAGTTGGTTAAGCAGCTGCCTTCGGCTCAGGTCATGATCCCAGCGTCCTGGGATCGAGTCCCACATCGGGCTCCTTGCTCATCAGGGAGCCTGCTTCTCCCTCTGCCTCTTCCTGCCATTCTGTCTGCCTGTGCTTGCTCTCTCTCCCTCTCTCTTTCTGACAAATAAATAAATAAAATCTTAAAAAAAAAAATCTGTCTTGATATTCTCTTAGATCACTCCAGTCTTTTCTTAAGTTTCCAGGGTCCCTTTGCTCTTCTGGATTGCTGTTTCATTGCCACATTAATGCAGGTGTCTGATCATGACAACTCTCCCTGGCTCACACCTTGGGAGTTCAGCCTTTCAGGAAACTGGGTTCTCCCTATGGGCAGCTCCAGCAGGAGAAGTTTCGGAAGAAGCAGGTTGAGACTCTTGACGAAGAGAAGGTGATTAATTATGAATCTCATCCAACTACTCTATCCATGCCTCTCGCTGTCACCAATAATTAAGAGCTGACAATACAGCTGTTTTCAATGAGAATTTTCACCTGGGAAATTCCAGGTTCTTTAGAAACATCATTTGAAGATCCATCTTAACACCCTGGTAGCAAAGTATAATGAATCCACTGGATGCTTAAATGTAAAATCACTTGAAAATGTATTAGAAAGAAACCATGTGTTACAGGGAGGGAGCATAGGGTCAGAGGCAGAAGAGGGCCAACTCCGAGTTCTGGTTCTCTGACACATTCCTTGTATCATAGGGAGCAAGTCACTTAAATCCTTGGGTTATTCATTTCCTCAGTTGTAAATATGGAGATAATGAAATACCCCAATGTTTATATTTAGTAAACATCTACTATTAATTATCTATAAAATGCAGTTAGTTAATAGCTACATCTTAGTGAACCCCTTGCCCTGCCATGACATGTTACATTTTATTATCTACATCTCTCAAATCTACAAAGGATTTGAACAAAATATCTCTCAAATACAAACACAGACACAATTTTCTATTCAAGAGAATAGCATACATAGGTCAGGGTAAAAGTAAGAAAATAATGGAGGCAGTGTAACCCTGATTCTCAGAGATGTGCACCTGCTGTATGTGTGGAAGCATCAGTTTTTCTGTATCTAATCACTGTAATCCCCCTGCCAGCTCCCATCAGACCGCCCCTGCTCATCTGGCCTCCCTCATTCCGGTCACCTTACAAATAGAAATGCAGCAACTGTCGATGCCTACATCAGCTTCGACATTACAACACAGAGCTTCAAAATATATAACTGAGAGAAAATAGTTGCTCAGGGTCAAAAGTCAAAGTCCTGAAGGACATAGGGCAGAATTTCTGGAAAGAAAAATGTGGAGCCCCAATGTCCGATCCTATAAGATACAGCTTCTACAGGCTGAGAAGCTGAAGCAGCACGAAGGTGAGACACCGTGAGCATCCCCAGTAAGACACCAGCCAGAGTAGAGCCATTAGGAGGGCATGAGTGACGGAGAGAACACAGCAGGAGAGAGGGTGCCTCAGGAGATGCCCAAGTGTAATTGGTGACCTGGGCCAGGTGCAAACCAGACCCTCCATGCCTGTTATGGACCGGATATTTGTGTCTCCCACAAATTCATATATCAAAGGCCAACCCCCCAAATGTGACAGTATTTGGAGGAGGGGCCTTTGGGAGTAACTAGATTTCGATGAGGTCATGGAGGTGGAGCCCCCACAATGGGGTCAGTGTCCTCACAAAAAGCAGAGAGCAAAGGTCTCTCTCTTCCTGCTTGCATAAAGGAGAGGTCATGTGAGGACGCAGCAAGATGGTGGCAGTCTGCAAGTCAGGAAGTGGGCTTTCACCATGAATCAAATCTGCTAGCACCTTGGTCGTGGACTTCCAGCCTCTAGAACTGTGAGTAGCTCATGCCTGTTGTTTAAGCCACTCAGTCTATGATATTTTGTTATCGCAGCCTGAGTCATCAGACAATGCCCCAGCACTCAGAATGCAGAGACCACCCACTAAGAAAAGGCCTAGGAGGGAACGTACCTAATGGGCTGGGAGACCCTGAATTGACAAGAAGCAGAATCTCACTGGTAGGCAGTACAGAAGCTTGTGGTGGAAAACGAGTTGAATTACGGAAACTTAAGAAAGTTCCATCTTAGCATCCCTGTTTTAGTGGCCTGAGAGAGCAATCCTGGCTTTTGCGAGGTGTTTCTGTCCAGTTTCTGATATCTGTCTCTGTTAGGATTAGTCAGTGCACCTGTTATCTGAACCACCATCCCTCTTTTAGTCAGTGCACCTGTTATCTGAACCACCATCCCTCTTTGGGTTCACTGGGGCCTCCACCAACTATATCTGAGAGTGGAGAACAGGAACCTTGGAGGCTCTCTTTTCCAACACTCTATAGCTGTAAGGAGCACAAGGTTTGTTCCAGATCCTTTCTGTTATGGTGCTGCCTCGGCATGCTGGCATGAGGAGTAGAGGACTCTGCTAGGATAGCTTCTCCAAGGCTACATCGAGGTCTCTGCTTCTCTTGGATCCATGATCTTATTGGCTTGGGACCAGAGTAGGGGGAGGGAGAGCAAGCTGCAGTACTCAGAGTCTGGACAACTACCAGCTTGCACTCTTTTTTCCTCTCTGCTTCTTGCCACGCATTCCCGTCCTCTGGTCCGTGCAAATATCAGCTGGTCAGAACAGGGTAGTCTGGCACTTTATTAGTTACTTCCAAATTTATTATTTATAACATAAACTTTATGCCATGATTCCTTTAGAGCCATGGCATTTGATGCTGCTGTGCCAGGATTTTGAGACTTACAAATGGAGTCTCTCATTCATTTTCCCTGTTGTGTGTCTCAGTAGTTGATTCTGAAGCTCCTAAGCTGAGCCTCAGCACCACTTGCTTCTTTTGTTTTCTTGCTGTCACGAAGCTTTTCAGAGGTAGCAAGTGGATGTTTCTAGTATGGTTTGAATGGAGGATGGCTAAAATCATCCAAAGTAGTGTTTGGCCACAGGTATGTACCATATATTCTCAGTGGTTCTAGAAATAAGACACAAAGTTAGACTCACGTCTTCTTATGGCCAATAAGAAGAGGGAAATAATTTCACAATTAATAATGTTCAAAGATTTTTAAAAAGTTGCTTAAGAGTAGCACAACTTTTTCTGATTTGAGATCCATAAAAATTCTACCAGGGATCTCTGTAGAAGTATACAATGATAAGTTGGTAACATTTAGGGAATTTCGACAATGAGTAAAGCATCACATTTTCTACAGCTGCTACTTAAGGCATCTTCCCCGTGTGCCAATGACATAGTGAAGTGTAAATCAGCAAAATAATGAGATAATAAGTTAAAACAACATTACTCAAAGACTTGACTTTGATGTTCTTATTCGACCCAAGAGTAAATTTAAGAATGCCTAGAGCATTTTTTCTCAAAATGTAGTCCATGAAAAATCTGTGCCAATATCCCCATATTTTGCTTAAAAACACAGAGTTTTGGGTCCCACATCTGATCAACTGAGTCAACTTCTCTGAAGGTAAGACCGTGATTCTACATGTTCAACAATAGTCTCAGGTGATCCTTATATACACTAGATGAATTCTTCACTTTTTTGGTGTGTGTCATGGACACTTTAGCATCCAGGTGAAGACTGTAAATCAGAGGAACATTTTAAAATGCATCAAATAATGCAACAAATAAAAGTGTCAAATACATAAGATTGCAAATGAAACGGATCATATAAAAAAACTCTCCAAATATTAAGCAAAAATAAATTTGATAAATAACACCCGTGCTTCATCATTAATGCATTAAAATAACAAGATCTCATAGCAGATGTAATAACCACAATAGTTTTGAAGAAATGACAATTGTAAGTGCCGTTTTGAAGCTCTTGCAACCCCTGTAATGTGGTACGATAAGAAAGTCTGTGATTTGCACTAGTGACAAAGTCAGAGGTAGTGCCATTGCTACATTTGTAATTTGTTGCCTACATTCATAATTAAAGGTAGTTAGTGAAAAACTAAAGATACATTTTTTTTTCTTTACGTTCACAGATCCTTCTCTATCCATAAGCTGTAGGTTAAGAATAGCTGTTTATGGGCATCTGGGTGGTGCAGTTGGTTGGGTACCCAACTCTTGGTTTTGGCTCGGGTCATGATCTTGGTATAGGGCCTCCCATCAGGCTCTGTGCTCAGCATGGCATCTGCTTGGGATTCTCTTTCCCTCTCCCTCTGCTCCTCCTGCTGTGCTTTCTCTCTAAAATAAATGAATAAATCTTAAAAAAAAAAAAAAAGAGGGGTGCCTGGGTGGCTCAGTGGGTTAAAGCCTCTGCCTTCGGCTCAGGTCATGATCTCAGGGTCCTGGGATCGAGCCCCGCCTCGGGCTCCCTGCTCAGCGGGGAGCCAGCTTCCCCCTCTTTCTCTGCCTGCCTCTCTGCCTACTTGGGATCTCTGTCTGTCAAATAAGTAAATAAAATCTTAAAAGAAAAAGAATATCTGTTTAAATTGAAGCAATTTAAAGTTATAGGCTTGGTGAGAATGAGCACAGCTAGCCAGTGTTAGCATTTAAAGAGAGATTCATAGCTTTGGCAATCAAGCAGATGGATAATAGGTTCAAGGTCTACAAATAAAAATAGAGGAGACTGTGTTAAGACATGTGACTGGCTGAATGGACCCAGTGCTTTCACACTTTCTCCGTGAGAAGATCTAATCTATTCTAGAACATGCACATGTAGGTGAAAAAGGGCCAACTTCTAGGACATGAAACATCACAGCAATGATTTTGGCCTGGAAAGATTTCAAAGCAGGTGTTACCACTCACCCACCGAGTCCATAAAAACACAACAAAAGATAACAGTGTTTTTCAAAGTGTGTTCAGCTACACATGTGTCTTAAAGAAAAGGCTCAATTAAAAAAGTATTTCTGTGGTCAAATGAGCTTAGGAAATTCTGCATCTAAATATTTTCTCTTAGTAATCCACAGCATATTAGCTGGGCTGGGGAATTTATAGGTAAGGAAACCTGTTTAATTTTATTCGCTGGGCATCAGAATTTCCCAGGAGCTTAGAAGAAATCCTTCAAAAAGTATCTACCCATCAGAGATCAAATTTAACAGGTGTAGGGTGGGGTACTTAAAATTGTGTGTTGGGGGGATGGTTGCCTGGCAGGTGGCCTAGTTGGTGTGGCATACGACCCCTGATCTCAGGTTTGTAAGTCTGAGCCCCTCACTGGGTGTAGAGATTATTTAAAAATAAAAGCTTTAATTTTCTCCCCCCTCAGGTTGAAAGGCTCTGGTGAATGTGCCATTTCCCACAGACTTGTATAATTTCCTGTGGCTGCTTCAACCAAGGACCACTAACTGAGTGGCTTCAAAACAACAGAAATTGATTCTCTGAATTTCTGGAGGCAAGAAGTTAAAAATCAAGGTGTTGGCAGGGCTGTGCTCTCTCAAAGCCTCCAGGAGAGACTCCCACCCTGTATGACTTCAACCACAGAGATCCTGTTTCCAGTGAGGTCACATTCACAGGTATGAGATTGGGACTTCAGCATATCTTTTAGGGGAACACAAACCAACCCCTTACAGATCTCCTTTGAGAAGAATTACTGGAACACACTTTGAGAAATGCTGCCCACTAGAATTTTAAATTTTGAGCAATGTAGCTTCCTGGTAAAACCTTCAAGATGCATTATTTACACATTCTATTTTTTTTCCCTGGTAACTGAACAATTTGAACTGTGGTACAGAATTGTTGGGGCAATAGAATGCCAAAGGCTGTTTTCCTGTGAAGATGATTTCGGTTTTAGAATGGTTGATCTAAAGCCATTCTTTCTGACCTGAACAAGCTTGCCAGACAGATTGTCTGCTGGACCCACGCCTACTGCAAACAGTAACCAGTTATCATCAGCAGAGAGAAGGGTGCTTGCCTGTGTGTCCTCCACTGCTAGCATGTCCAAGAAGAACGTGACAAGCCACTCAGCTGCACGTTTAAATGAACAAATCCTGAAATACACCTCAGTCTCACAGCCTTTGAAACCATTACTTGGGCTGGAGGTTTCTATGAACTGAAAGGCAGAATGGCCCAGTATAAAGACAGAATCAGGATTGGAACCCAGGCTTCTATTCTAAGGCCTGTGCTCTTCTCATTGCTGAACTGTATCTCCAAAAATAGTAGTGACAGCTGCCTTACCGGATTGCTGTGGGGATTAAATGAGATGCTGTGGGTGCAGGTGGATGTAAATGACAAGTTCAGAAAAGAACAGAACCATTCTAGAGAGTGATAGAGTCCATGGAATGTTGGTCTTACTAGGAAGGAGCAGCACACTGATACTGGGCATTGGCTTTGGACAATACGAAGTCAAATTTGTAGCTGACTGCCTACCCATTTCCCCTTCTCTTTCTCTCCTTAAATCTTACCTGCCCTTGCTAAATGCAGATTTGTGGTTGACCAGCTGATTTTAGTTCATGTGGTTCTGGCTGTATAAAATGGAATTGCTGATTTCAAAAGCCCTGTTATTAGGGTCAGAGGAGGACTCTGGTTGGGAAACAGGAGGAAGCAGCTCCTTCCTATAATCAGAAGATTGAGCTGTCGGCAGGGGCTGCAGGGAGGGAGGGCACCTGGTGGATGTCCTGCTTACCCTTGGAGGGAGTTTGGTAGATGCCCAGCCTCTCAGGATCCTTCTGGATTCTGGAAGGATAGGCTTTAGGGGAGCTGGACACTCCAGATGAGTGGTAGGGAAAGAGAATGCTAGGGCTGGTCACTGCAGGAGTAGAGCCTTCTTTCAGGAGTGTGTGCTTGGAGATCAGGGGCAGATATCCAGTGGGCAGTCATAAAAAAGAGAGGGGAAAAAAACTGTTATCTTAAAAAACTTGAAAATATCCAAAAGGCAACTCTCATCTCAAATGTCTCCTTGTTGCAGGGTCACAGTGTTCTTGTGAGTCGAAGAATGACTCTCATGGACACAAAAGGGTGAAGTGAAGCAAAAGTTTACTAAGTGAAGGTGAGAGTAGAAAGGAAAGGAAAAAAAAATATATAAAAGCCCTCTAGAGTGAGAGGGGTCTGGAATGGGTTGTCACTGAGGGCTTTTAGGGGCTTTTTTCTATAAAAGAAAACTGAGCAAGGAACTTGGTAACTTTCAGTGGTCAATTTGTAACTATCATGAAAATATTTTGCCTGTAATATTTAAGACAAACAAGGTGGTCTCCTTATGTTCCCTTCTCTCTGGTTTTGTATGCCTCACCATTTCCATATCATTGATTTCTGTGGGCCTGGTTGCTTAGCCCCCTGCCTGAGCCTAGTCAGGGGAGTCAGAGGCCTCCTATCTCTCCCTGCCTGTACCTTAACCCTTTCCTGACTCATCCATAACTGGCCTACTCCACAGTCTTAATGTCCATCACTGGGAGTCCTTCTTTGTGGCTGAGACTTGCTAGTGCTGGGTTTTCTCTGCCAAAACAAAAATGTCCCTGGGGGTGGGTGGGTTCTGCTGTAACGATCTCTCATCCATAATGCCTTGGGATATATTTATCTATTGATCAAGAGCCTTGGGAACCTTACAATTAAATTGTAAGCCCCGTAGTGCCACCCTAATGCAGCCCTCTAACAGGTCCTTGGAACATGTTTGTGGAATTAGGTTTGGGTTGAAAGAGATGGAGACTCATTAGGCTGTGAGGGGAAGAATAAGGGAGAGATGGTATAAGTGTGTGCAGTGAGTGCTACTTGGGAGCTTTGTAACTGGGGGGAAGGAGACCTTCAAGAAGCTACAGAAAGCAGGGTAGTGTCAATGACTTAAAGATGGGAAAATTCGTGTTCACCTTGTAATTCTGCCACTTGCTACATGAGCATATGTAGGTTATGCTAACCTCTCTGGCCTTGGTTTTGTTAATGGTAAAATGGGAGTGCTGATACCTTAGCACCCCATGGAACTGCTGTGAGGTTATGGGGATGTGATGGCAGTATAGTTTGTCTATAAATGGCAAAAGGATGTGCAGTCTTTACTTTTATTGGTATAGCTGTTGTTGTTTTTATTTACAACAGAACATGCTCAGGCTGTTATAATGAACTTCACGTTTGCCCTTGGGTGACACACAGTGATGCTGACTCACTCTTGTGTCTGGAGAGGTGTGTAATATGTAGTATGGGAAGGGTTAGTACACGGCACAGTAGGGGATCTATGCTAGATTGGACTCCAAGGAATGAATCCCTTCTAAACCAGGCTAAACGGCTCTCACTATGTTGCTCCTGAAGAGAAATGCAGACAGAGATCTCTTACTGGATGGGTAGAGAGCTACACCATCAAACAGCCATTTCCCTAAAGTAAAGCAGGCAACCAGCCCTTTGCAGAGAATATCAAGGAATGCACACTTGGAAGGGAGCCATGTGGGGAAGACTCAGCAGCACTAAGGAGGTGCTCAGGCCAAGCACAAACCTCAATGGGTCACAGCATGAAGGGCTCTGAGGAAAGAGGGCTCAGAGGGCAGCCCGGTATGGGCAGAAGAGAATCTGAGTGGACAGAATTCTTCCTCAACTACCATTGATTGGAGTTACTCCCAGCTCTTAAGGGTGGAGGAAATGGAGGCTCATCTCTGAACCGCCATATGGCCTTTTGGGTTCCACTAGATAGGAAAGTGTCATGCAGGATCACAGTTTCCCCTCAGAGTTGGCATGACTTCACTTTTGACCAATCCATTTGTCTTTGTCATAAAACGCTAAGTGTAAGAACTATCAGTATGTTGCTGGATATGAACCTGACCTGGTGGGAAGCCGCTGACCATCACACTCAAGTTTCTGATGCCTCCAAAGATGACTAGGCCAGGTCAAGTTTCTTTTTAAGAATACCTTCTTGGGGGTGCCTGGGTGGCTCAGTGGTTTAAGCCTCTGCCTTCGGCTCAGGTCATGATCCCAGGGTCCTGGGATCAAGTCCCGCATCGGGCTCTCTGCTCAATGGGGAGCCTGCTTCTCCCCCTCTCTCTCTGTCTGTCTCTCTGCATACTTGTGATCTCTCTCTCTGTCAAATAAATAAATAAAATCTTTTTTAAAAAAAAGAATACCTTCTTGGACTGGCTCAGTTTCACATGGGAGAGCCACTTATCACAACAATGGGTGACACAAGGGGTTCAAAACATAAGGAGAAAGGAAATATGACATGTGAACAAATATTCATCATCACTAGCCATCAGGGAGATTCAAATCAAAACCACATTGAGACACCAACTCACACCAGTTAGAATGGCCAAAATCAATAGGACAGGAAACAGCAAGTATTGGAGAGGATGTGGAGAAAGGCGAATCCTCTTCTACTGTTGGTGGGAATGCAAGTTGGTGCAGCCACTTTGGAAAACTGTGGAGATTCCTCAAAAAATTAAAAATAAAGCTACCATATGACCCTGCAATTGCACTACTGGGTATTTACCCCAAAGATACAGATGGAGTGAAAAGAAGGGCCAGCTGTACCCCAGTGTTCATAGCAGCAATGGCCATGGTCGCCAAACTGTGGAAAGAACCAAGATGCCCTTCGACAGACAAATAGACAAAGAAGATGTGGCCCATATATACAATGGAGTACTATGCCTCCATCAGAAAGGATGAATACCCAACTTTTGTATCAACATGGACGGGACTAGAAGAGATTATGCTGAGTGAAATAAATCAAGCAGAGAGAGTCAATTATCATATGGTTTCGCTTATTTGTGGAGCATAAGAAATAACACAGAGGACATGAGGAGATGGAGAGGAGAAGGGGAGTTGGGGGAAATTGGAGGGGGAGACGAACCATGAGAGACTATGGACTCTGAAGAACAATCTGAGGGTTTTGAAGGGGCGGTGGGGTGGGAGATTGGGTGAGTTTGGTGGTGGGTATTATGGAGGGCATGTATTGCATGGAGCACTGGGTGTGATGCTTAAGCAATGAATTCTGGAACACTGAAAATAAATTTAAAAAATAAATTAAAAAAAAAAAGAGCTACTCTATGACCCTGCACTTCTGGGTATTTACCCCAGAGATACAGATGGAGGTAAAAGAAGGGCCATCTGTACCCCAATGTTCATAACAGCAATGGCCACAATAGCCAAACTGTGGAAAGAGCCAAGATTCCCTTCAACAGACGAATGATAAAGAAGATATGGTTCATATATACAATGAAGTATTATGTTCCATCAAAAAGGATGAATACCCAACTTTTGTATCAACATGGACAGGACTGGAGGAGATTATGCTGAGTGAAATAAGTCAAGCAGAGAGAGTCAATTATCATATGGTTTCACTTACTGTGGAGCATAAGGAATAACATGGAGGACATTAGGAGAAAGAAAGGAAAAGTGAATTGGGGAAATTGGAGGGGAGATGAACCACGAGAGACTGTGGACTCTGAGAAACAAACTGAAGGTTTTGGAGGGGAGGGGTGGGGGATGGGTGAGCCTGGTGGTGGGTATTAAGGAGGGCATGTATTGCATGGAGCACTGAGTGTGGTGCATAAACAATGATTTTGGAACATGAAAAAAATATTAAATTAAAAAAAATTTTTTTTTTAAAGGAGAAAGGAAATACTAACTCCAACCAGGGAACTAAGGAAGGCTTCCTGGAGGGTGTGGTGCTTGAAATGGGTCTAAAAAAGAGTGGGATTTTGACACATGGCATGAGCTTAGGTGCAGAGATAGAGCGTGGTCCAGGGATGATGGAGTGGGGGTGGGTTGGGATGGGAAATCCTGAACAGTAGAGAGGCAGAGACTCCTGTGGTGTGGGGTTGGGAGTGGTGCAATGATCACAGGGTGGGAAGACCTGGCTTGTTGACAGTGATGACCTCTAGGGAAAGAGCAGAGGTTGAGGTCTTGTGTCAGAGGGATGGGACATCCTCAGGTGCAGGGTGGACTGATGGAGCCCGCTCTCCAAGGACAAGCACCCAGAGACATCCTGCCTTGGTCAGAGGTCTTGCATATGATACAAACAAGTCCTTAACCTTATATACTCACGTGGGGCTCATCGTCACATGATTTCCCTGCTCTACTAGTAAAACAGGGTTTGGCATCTTTCTGGATTTGCAAGAGGGGGCTCCTTACACTTTGTAAATGCTGAGTATTATCATTTCTGCTATGTAGATGGAGAGCTTAAAGAATCTAGAGCAGTAAGCGAGGAAGAACTCTGTGCTGGTGGTTTCAGGAACGCAGAGCTCTCATTCTTCCTTCCCCACCCACTCACTACCTATATGACTATCTCACCTGTCCATGTCCTCACCCGTGAGGAGAAAAGACTGGTTAGGATGGTTGTTAAGAAGTCTCCAGTTCTAGAAGCCTAAGTGTCTGTCTTGTCGACCTAGCGGTGCTGCAAAGCATGACAAAGCTGACTGCTTGTCCAGTAAATGCATACTCAGGGTATGCTTGTTGAGCTAGACTCAGAAAAATGAGCAAGAAACTTTCTTGGAATAATCTAGATTGCTTGGTTTAAGTTGGCCCAGTGTTTGCAGTTAATGTTTTAGGAAGGAGTATCTCCCCAAACCACAGGCAGAGGAAGGAGCTGGTGTGAAGATGGAAGAATGCTAAGTAGGAAGAGAAGGAAGTGAAGGTCTTTGTTGATACCCTTGGACTTTGAGAATTAGAGGTCATCCAGCCATGTCAGTCTGACCTTTGGACTCACAATCTGGGGTGAGTTGAGTTTTAAAAGACTGTGAGTCATCCTTCTCTCTCCTTTGCATTTTACCGATGAAAATTTCCCTCACAGAAATTCTAGTGGCGGAAATGATTACATAATTGCAACCCTGTTCTGTTGTTGCAATGTTTTCCAGCTGCTCTTACTATTTATTTCCCCTCAATACCTGTTTACGTTTGGATGGGAAAGGGTGCTCAATAAAAATGTTGCTGAAGAAAAAAGAAATGTTGCTGAAGAAAGGTTACTTCCAGGGAGCAAGAGCAATGCTATCTGCACAGATTGTCCCTTGGATGTCCCAGCCCCTGAAAGAGTGATGGGCTGCTCAGTGTTGGCTGGCCCAGGGGCTGACTCCGCTAATTAGCTCACCCTTCGGCCCCTGGGGAGGACTAGCCTTGGCCTTTGCTCCTTGCCCCCTCTCTACCCTTTCCCCACAGGCTAGGTTGCCGTGGAGGGCCAAGTCAAATGTCTGAAAAAAATCCCGCTTCCTGGCATTCCCCAGCGGCTGTGTGACAAATCAAGGTTACCTTGAAAGGAACGCAGAGGGGGAAAATCTATCCATCTGTCAAGATATGAGTCACCAGTGTGATGTCATCTGAATCTCAATCTGATTCCATTAATTTTAACTGTGTAAGCACATAAAATACCAGAATAAAATGAAACACGTCCCGTTACAGAAGCACACACACTCCCGCAGACGGCACACGGACACGCACATACACAGATGCGCAGACACGTGCACATTCGCAGGTCTCAGAAGCCTGGGCAGAGGTAGAAGGTCCTATTAGTGGAACAACTGGATGTGCAGAGGGTTGGCTTTTTTTGGCAGCGTTAATGAGGGTGACCTTCGGGTGGGGATGTGCAGGCTGCACAGAATGGAAGGGAACAGGAGACCTTGGCATCCCTCTCTCTCGAAAGCATGGCAGGGCTTACACAATTAGGCTTAATTATGCTCTGCTCTGCCTTCACTGAATGTGTTCCATGCAGGTGAAGTCTGGCTTTCTCTCTCCATGCCTTCCACAGCCTCTTTTCCTGATGCTCTAACCTTGACTGGCCTCCAGCTTCAGTTTTTGGAAACCAGACATGGAAGAGATTAGTGGTTGAAGCCTTGCTTGCTTGCATTATCTGGGGCCTCTCTGTTCCTAAAACAGGTGAGTCTCTGCCTACTGCCCAGTGGGTATTTGTGGGGCATCTTTATGACTTTAAGGACCGATTATGTTGACAGAAACCATTGGGACAGCTGGTGCTGTCGCCATAACAGAACAAGACTGCAGCCAGAAGATTTGAGTGTGAATCCCACCACTTCTCCTGGCCTCAGTTTCTTCCTCTAAAAATGGGAATAACAAAACCTATGGAGCTTACAGACCTGCCACATATAGTTGCATAGGTTGGGCATTGCACAACTGAAGACTCTAGGAGACACATGACTATGTTGCCCATGGAGCCCCCTGGAGTTGTGCTTTCTGCGTGTTTCAGAGCTCATGTGAGGGTCACACGAGATAAGTGATTATTTATTGCCTGTAGTTCCTTGCTTTTGCTCATTGTCCTAGAATGGGATCTCTGAACTGCCTGACTAAGGTAGACACCCACTGTCTCCCTCTCTGGCAAACCCTACATCTTGTCTTTCCCAGTCAACCTTGCATTCTTGATACTTGAGACCCGAGTTTCCAAGAGGAAAAGAGAGGTGGAGGAACCTGCAGTGACCATGGGTTTACTGGGGCTGACCTGGGAAAAGCACATCTCATAGAAGGGCTTGAAGGAGGCAGCTGACTGAATACAAGGTGGACTGAATTCCTGGGTGGGAAGGGTCAAGCAGGCCGCAGGAAACATGAGCACGTTGCCAGTGTCAGTCCGTTCCACGGACCTGCCAAGGGCTTGCAGCTGACGCGCACCATTGTCTGTGGTCGGCTGGGGCCTGGGACAGCGGCCGCGGCTGAGACTCTTCACTCACACTGCAGCCGTTAGTTTTCACCTCACCTCATCCATCCTTGTGGCTCCCCCTCCATCCTTCTGCAGCTACCAGCGCAAGTGGTGAGCCACTGGGCTGGTGCTGACTTGTGTGGAAGGATGCGGCTATGATACCGTGCTCGGGCCAGGCAGTGTTAGGTGGGTGATTATCCATCACAGTGAGCCCCCAGAGGACCCCAGGGTGTTTAGGGAGGGAGGGCAAACCAGAGCATTCCAGGAGCGGAAGACGATTCTGGGGACATTCAGTCTTGGGGAAGAGCTCCACACAGAGGACAGAGCAGTGCTTCCCCCCACCGTAGGCTGTGCAAGAGAAATAACCTGGACCTTCTGAAAAATGTGACTTCCAGGGCTCTATTCCCTGAAGCTGATCCAACAAAGCCGGAGTGGAGCTCTGAATCTGTATTTTTAAAAAGTAACATTTAATTTGGGGATAATTTTAGATTTACAGAAAAGTCGCATAGATAATTTATATTTTAATCATTTTTTTATTTATTTATTTTTTAAGATTTTATTTATTTATTTGACAGAGAGATCACAAGCAGGCAGAGAGGCAGGCAGAGAGAGAGGAGGAAGCAGGCTCCCCTAGACAGCAGAGAGCCCGATGCGGGGCGCGATCCCAGGACTCTGAGATCATGACCTGAGCCGAAGGCAGCGGCTTAACCCACTGAGCCACCCAGGCGCCCCTATTTTAATCATTTTTAAATAGTAAAATGTGAAGCACAGATAGATAAGTGCCCCAAACAAAACAACGCCTTGATGATCTTTCACAAAGTGAATGCCTGTGTCATCACTACATTGTTAAGAAATAGGACATGGTCAGTCTCCAGAAGTACACGCTGTTGCCCCACCTTTTCTCCCTGCCCAAAGATTTACTCCTTAAGCATGCACCCCCTGAACACCCTGGTTTAACTTTTCATCATGGACACTTAGTATCAGTTTTAGCTATCTTTGAAGGTTTCATTAATGTAATCATATAGTACGTATTGTTGGGGTTTGGTCTCTTGCTGGATGAAATCCATCCATGCTACTGTGTTTAGCTAGTCTGCTCTTTTCCACTGTTGCATCTCACTGTGTTATCCAGTGTGGATAACTGGATAACTGGCTAACACTGTGTTATCCAGTATAGTAGTTATTAGGGGCATGTGGCTATTTAAACTGAGTAAAATGAAATAAAATTCAAAATTCAGTTCTTCTTTTGTACTAGTCACATTTCAAGTGCCCGACAGCCACTTGTGACAAGTAGCTACCAGCTTGGATACTGTGGAATGGAAAATTTCCGTCATTCCAGACAATGCTTTTGGACAGCTCTGCTCTGGACCTGTTCAATTTTCTGAATGCACCAAGCTTTACCCATTCTCCTATGGAGGGATATTTTGGTTGTTGCCATTTTTGGCTCCTGTGAATAATGCTGCTGTGGGTGTTTTTGTACTGCTCTCCTAGTGCACGTGCACGAATGTTTACGTTGGGTGTATACCCGAGAGTGGAATTGTAGGGCTACGGTGTGTGTATGTTCAGATTCAGTGGATGATGCTGCTCTATCTCTCTAGGGCCGTACTAATTCATGATCCCACCAGGATCTCTTTTCAAAAGCATCCCAGATAATTTTGAAGACCAACCAGGTTTGAAATCACTACTTGAGTTCTTCAAGGGGGGTGGATTTTGTCTTTATACAAGAAAGAGATTTTTGGGCATCTGGGTTTCTCAGTTGTTAAGTGCCTGCCTTCAGCTCAGGTCATGATCCCAGGGTCCTGGGATTGAGTCCTACACCAGGCTCCCTGCTCTCCCTCTGTCACTCCCCCTGCTTGTGTTCCCTCTCTTAACTGTGTCTCTGTCAAATAAATAAATAAAATCTTAAAAAAAAAAAAAAGAAAGAGACTTCTAATGACTCAAATTGTGTGACAGTAAAATAGACTCTCGGGAAAAAAACACAAAACCTCATTAGGTAGTGAGCACCCTGTCTTTAGAAGTATCCAAGTCACTGATACACAAATTTCTGATACAGCAGTTCTAAAAAGAACTCCTAGACTGAGGAAGAAGCCTTCTTAAGTGATGTAGAAAGTCCTTTCCAAGTGGGAAAGTCTTTGATTCCTTTTCATGCCCATGTTTGGTTAGATACATGCTGAACAGTGAAATTCTTCATAGTTAGGCAGCAGAAGAGAGAAAGGGCTGGTGCCACAGGGCTGGATTAAACACAGATTGGATCATTAGCCCCTGAATAATTGAGTTAGTTGTCCTGATGATCAATGAAGCACCCTGTACTCACTTAAACCCACTGTGCCTACCTGAGCTCTTGGGATAATGGGAACGACGACTACCTCAAAGTCATTCTCTGCAGACATTTATAGGTCCTCCTAATTTCTAGTTTAATGACTTTATTGGATATGTGCCTATTATTATAACTGTCTCAAATCATTTTTGGAAGCAGGTGTGGCCTAAATCGTAACACTGTAAAAATGTCCTCATTCTAACATTGCGCGGTAGTCTGTTTTCCTGTTTTCATGCTCTCTGTCTCCACACATTCTTCCTGCTCCCGCTGGAATTCCCTTCCACACTTGAGGGGTTTGGAAATGAAGGGATTTATTCTAGGTCACAAGAGGAATGATCTCCCTGCCCAGGCACTCAACAGGCTGCCTTTTGGGATGGAATGGCTTCATTGTAACTCACTTGAAGACTGATTGTTTTTTGTGAGAATGCTGTTAGGGGATTTGGGGAAAGGTCTTAAATCTCCCTGGGTATGTGTGAGCAATGAGATTGCAAAGGGAAAATGAGAAGGAGGCTGATCCGCTAACCTGAGCCTATGCTGGGGCCATGAATGGCAAGTGTTTCTGCTCCCCTGATGAGCGGCAAGCAAGGCCATGCTCTGGATCTCCCCCTCAGCCCACAGAGTATTTTAGGTGTACAAATGGGTGGCCAAGACCACCCATTTGGGATCCAAGACAACCTGTGGCAACTATCCCTCCAGCCCCACAAAATTTGAACCAAGGGTTGAGTCACGCTTTGTCTACCTAATTTTTGGGATGGGAGGGTCAATGGGGTCATGAGCGAGAACGCCAGAGAGAGAGTCTTGGTGCCTCTGGGAAGGTCTGGAGCTCCTGGTTATTGTCATTGGCTTAAGAAAATGTCCCAGAAGGCTGCAGACAGAAGCTGTGAGAAGAAACTTGAGAAACTGTCATGGTCAGACCTAGTGGCCGTGCTGTCTTCTTTCTGCAGCTTTTGGTCTGGCCCCCACTTTCTTGGCCCTTGTTTTCCCTGAAACTTAAGGAACAAAGACAATCAAGGGGGTATGTCTGAATAACGCCCTCTGTCCCAGGAGACGTACGAGGCTTAATTAGCTGGTACCCACAGGATGTTCTGAAAATGAGAAATGCCTAGGATTATTATCTATCAAATGTCACATACAAATACACTCATGTTCCCATTATGGATGTATGTGTTGCAAACTTGTTCAATCGAGTGTGACCCGTTTGGTGGTTTTAATTACAAATATCAATAAAATTGGTTGATATTTATGGGCACAGACCCTTCAGATCTGGGGGAAGGAAGCTAATTGCGCAAGACAGCACTGTGATTGAACTCCGAGGGAGGTGCGGGCTTCCTGCTAGCTGGGTGCGAGGCTGAGACAGCTCCAGTCTCCCTGTGTTAATTAAATGTGATGAAATGAATATTAACTTGTAAAATGGAGGCCTGGGCTGGGGTGGCGGGTGGTGGGTGGGGCTGAGGCTGGGGAAGGGGGCTGAGGCAGCCGGACTTAAGGGTACGTGAGAAGCAACAGTGGTTTGCACATTGCACCCTGGCTGCATGTGGAGTTGCCTGAGGGGCTTCTAAAACACGCTAAGGCCCAGACTGCAGGCCAGAGATCTGTTTGGTGGGGGTTGCCATGACTCTTCTGATGAGCAGCTAGGTGGGAGAACCACCGATGCAGTGACAGAGGTCGCGGCGACACCTGAGACTCTGGGCCAGCCCTGTGTCCTTGAGCCTCTCACTCCCTGAGCCTCAGTGTGGTTGTGCTCTGTTTTTGTCTGTAAAAATAAGATTAATCAAAACTCCGCAGTGCATCTGTGAGGACCGAATGAGATCAAAGGAGTAAAAGGGCTGGGTGTTTAGTGAGGCCTCAGAAAAGGCTGGTTTCCACTGCTCTGAAAGATCAGTACTGTCTTTACTGCTGAGAATAGAGTCATTAGCAGACTTAATTGGGTGAGAGAGCCAGTTCCAGAAACCCCAGAATCAATGCAGAAGACCCATCCTTATATTCTGTTTTTCTGGCACTATTCTTGCTACCAGGATCTGTACTCATCAGGGTTGTCCAGAGACACAGAAATGATGGGATATCCACATCCATGCCCACATTCACACCCGCATCCACTCTACCTCCACTCCCATCCCCATCTACACCCACGTCCACACCTACATCACGCCTGCATCCACACCCATCAACATTCATACCCACATCCACCCCCATGTATATCCACATCCACATTGACATCCACACCTGCATCCATGTCCATTCACATCCACGTTCACACCCATTTTCACACCCACATCCATCCACATCCACTTCCACATCCATCCACACCCACACCTACATCCATCCACATCCACATCCATATCCACACCTATACCCACAGCCACGTCCACATCCATTCACATCCACATCCATGTCCATGTCCATCCACAACCACACCCAAGTCTGCATCCATCCTCATCTACACCCACATCCACATCCATACCCATCCCCATCCACACCCACATCCATATATGTGTGTATATACGCATACCCACACATGCATGTACACACGCATATAAAGCCATGTGTTATTAAGGTACTAGCTCATGTGATTATGGAAGCTGAGAAGTTCCATGATCTGCTGTGTGCAGACTACAGACCCAGAAAGGCTGGTGATATAGTTCAAAAGCCAGAAAGCCCGAGTGCTGAGAGCAGGAGTTAACCAATGTTTCAGCTCAATCATTTAGGGGAGAGAATAAGATAATGAGAGAGAGAATTCTTCTTTCCTCTACCTTTTTGTTCAGTTCAGGCCCTCAACAAGTTAGATGATGTCCATTGGCTCTGGGGAGGGCCATCTGCTTTGCTCAGTCTAGTGAGTCAAATGCTAATCTCTTCTGGATTAGCAATGTCACAGACACACCCAGGGATAATGTTCAAGTGGGTAACTGGGCATCCCCTGATACAGTCAAGGTGACACATAAAATGGTCACGTTTCCCTTCCTAGATTCAACTGCACATGAGCCAGGAGGAATTCAGAAGGCCGTAGGCCTCTGGCACTTTAAGCCCAAGTGAACTCTGACAGCATTGGCTATGAGAAGCACTCAGCTTTCAACCCCTCATTTTCCATAGGAACACAAGGTCATGTCCAAGAAGGGGAGTGGTGCCAGGTCACAGGCTCTGAAGGAGTGGCTGGGAGGGGCTGAACCAGTACCTCAACCCCTGTCTGCTGACCGCTAGTCCCCAGCCTGTTCTATTCCAGTTCCTAAAACTTGCCTTTTCTATGAACAGTGGGGGAAATTTGTCCTGTTTACTAAGGTTTGCTTATTAGGTCACCTGAGATGCAGTTCCTTGGGAGAAGCCGAGAAAGATGGTGTGATATACAGCTTTTAACTTGCTTTCTCAGTTCTTCCATTGAGGTGCCTTGATTTCACCCACCTTCCTCATGTATCGTATCTTCCCTTCTTGAGTCCCACACAATGCAGCCAAACAGGGGTACTCACAACCCCCTCCCAGCAGGCTCCATTCCCTACAACATGCATAATAATCCAGACACCTCCAAAAGCCTCCAAAAAATTGTTTCCCTGTCCTGAATCCATTCTTGAAATGCCCTGCTTCGGAGAAACTACGAAGACAGTGTATGTATCTCCTACGGTCCGCACCGCGCAGCCCGGTTTTGCTGTATCTGTCTTGCTCCCGTTACCGGACTGGATGCCAATGAGGGCAGGACAGAGCCTCAGGACAAGCACGGCCTTGGGCATCAGGCACACATGGGCCTGAATTCCATCCCTGTCACCATAAGCTTTGTGATCCCAGGAGAATCATTTGGATTCTCTAAGCCTCTGTGTACTCATTAATTAAAATGAGGAAATAATTCCTACTTCTCAGGGCTGATGCGAGGATTAGTTTGATACATATTTATGAAAGAGTCTGGCAAAGAAAGGTTTTCATAGATGCCTGTGGAATGATCAAATGAATTGATAGAAACTATCTGGCACGGATGTTGAAAAATCATTTTCACTTACCCTAGAGTTAAAAACTGCATTTTGGGGTGGCGGCGAAGAAGTAAAGATCCCTTGGAGATGCTCACATTGCAAGGTGTGGGTCTAAGGAAAGAAGGAAGCCGAATTTTGGGTGGCCACTGTGAGCCCAGAGCCCTCACCAAATCCTTGTGAAGTGGGGATTATTTTCTCGGAAACACAGGGTTATAGTATTGACTCCGCCACTTGCCAAGGGCCCATGTGAGTTGTTGGACTGGTTTGGCCCTTAGTTTTCTGACGTATGAAAGAGGATAGCACTCCTTTCACCCATGACTTACATCCATAAGAGAGTGTCTGGCATGTGCTGGGCACTCACAAAGGGCAGCCATATGGCCATTGTTACAATAACATCTGCCTTAGGAACAGCATGTCAGCAGGACCCCTGGTTCCATAGCATTCTGTGACTGGAGATAGTAGAGTTGGTGTTTCTGCCCTGGAGTGTCCATGCCAAGTCAGCCCTCTTCCTGTTGTGTAGCTGGCCCTGGGCAGCCTGTCTTAGCCCCAGATCACCGTGCCACTGAGCAGGACATTGCTATGGGTGTCCAAGGAGCATCTTTTCTGAATTCTTTGCATTTGCTCCCAGGAAAGTCCCCTCCATTTCCCTGTTTTCTGAAATCGGATCTGGCTCCTCTCTGGCAAATCCCCACTCAACTCCATTTCCCTTATCAACCTGCAGATCGTCTCTCATTTGTCATCTTTATTAGCTTTTAATCTCCCATCAGTTTAGGGCTGGGTTTAAGAGTAGGATTAGTGGGGGGAGTTTAATTGGATGATCCTCTGTGGCCCCTTGAACATCAGATTCAATAAAAGTTTATGAAAAGATAAAATCGCAAAGGGTTTTATAGCCCCAGACACAGCAAGGGGCTGGTTCGAGAACAAGGTAGCTATTTTTCCACCTCAGATAATCTGTGTTTCAACTTGATTAAATGAGGAAGTGAGTTTTTCTGTCTCTCTCCCTTCCTCCCTCTCTTTTCTCGGGCAGCGTTATCCTTTTCCTCCTGGTGTAAGCAAGAAGCCACTTCCCACCAGCCTCTCCTTCCCTCTCACTTTGATTCTCTCTGACAAGAAAAATAATGAAACCTGGGTGCACCAGAAAATAACATTTATTTCACGCAGAAATATGCTGAACCACCACTGAAGGTGGCTGAGGTGATGCATTTGATGGGAAAGAGGCCAGGCTTCAAGACAGGACACGTGGCCCATGAGGGAGGAGGGCAGGAAAGTGCTCCTCAGCTGTGAAGTTCTGCTCATCCCGAACCCACCCTTCTCCCACCTTCCAGCCTCCATCCACAGAGAGGGAGAGGGTGGGAGAGACTGCAGGGTCATTTGTGGGCTTGTTCATGGATTCCTGCCACAAACATATGGTGTTCATACTATGCGGCAGACACCGTGCTAAGCACGGGAGATGTAAAGATGAATATGGCCTCTTCTGCTCACAGGAGGGCTCAGTCTCTGGGGAGATGGAGGTTTGTGAGGACGTTATATTTTCTTTTCTAAAGCTACAACCACAGTTGAAGGAAGGGATGGACCCTGATGGGCTCCCGTGCATGTGAAATTTGGCTGCCATATGAGGGTGAGGAAGGGTTCTGCACAATGAAGGTGGCGGGTGAGAATTTGGACTTCCTGGTGAGAATCTGGTAGGTGTGACAGGGGTGGGACAGGAGAGGATAGAAGCAAGGGAGGAGTTCCAAAGAGGGTCCAGTGAATGGGTGTTAATCTGAGGACTCCAGGGCTGAAGATGTAATAAGAATGTTCTCCTGTGGATGGCCTGAAGACATTTGAAGAGTAGTCTATAATACTCATCAATGCTTTGTAGGAACAGTTACTTATCCATCTATCCATTCATCAATAAATGTAAAAGCTCATTATCATTGTGACCATGAGCATGCTGCTACTTCCCAGGGATTCACAGACATTTGAAATTGGTCTTTGGATTTCCACTGACTGCAAACTGGGGTTCACATCAGTCTTAAACACCAAGAGACCCTCAGAGATGTGTGATTTACACAACTCTTTTCAAGTACTAGGTGCAATAATGTCAGTGGTATAAAATAAAGCTAGAGCTTAAGTGAAGGAGTGATTGGTCCACCTGGGAGGGGTGATCTAGTGGGCATCGGACAAGTCCTCACAGAGGGGGCCATGCAGAGTTAGGTTTTGAAGGATGGGTAAGAGTTTGCTGGATGAATGGAATGGGAATAGAGGTGGGGCACAGAACACTTCAAGTGGAAGAACTATCAAGGAGACAGGAAACACTAAGATAGCCACAGGCTGGGGTGCCTGAGCAGATGCGATTGCAGTGGTGGGAGACAAGGCTGCAGATATAAGCTATGGAGTGAGTGGTAGGAACCATGGAAGACCTCTTATGCCAAATAAGTGGTGGTTGGTGGAGGACCACTGAAGAGTTTGCTTATGGGAAGATCAGATCAGCATTTTCATTTTAGAACCACCCTCCTGGCTCTGCATGCAGGATAGGGGGTGAGACTGGAGTCAGGGTGCCTAGTCAGGGACAGCAGTCCAGCAGAGAGATGACACAGGCCTAGACACAGGTCGTCACAGTGCAGATGGAGAGGGGACATGCTGGAGGCTAACAATGTAAAATGGAAAAACTTTGTAATTGGTTGAGTATGGGGATGAGGCACAGAGTAAGAAGGTTGTTCCTCCAACTCCCACCTGGTGCCTAGGTGATGAGTTGTGTCATTGTTGGGGATGGAGATGTAGGAGAATGTTTAGCTGTGTCTGAAGGGATGACTCAGTTTTGGATATGTTGAGATTTCCAACATACATAAAGTAGACCTATGTGCCAGAAGCCATGTGCACGTGTGAGATGATCCAGAGAGAATGTATACCATGGTAAAGAGGAAGTGAGGAGAGAGGAAGGAGAAGGATGGGGAAGGGAGAAGAAAGGTAATGTGACCCATGGACTTCTGACCTTTTTCCTGACCATCTTCTAGGACGCTGAATGCTTCCACACACCTGTGGATGGAGATGTTGGAAAGGTCTTACTTGTGGCAACAATGGAGGGTGACTCCACGTTGTTAGCAGGTGTGTGGGGCAAGGGGTGGGAGGTCTTGTTCTTGATCTCTTATGGCTGGGCCTGGTGCAGTGCCACTCCCGAGCACAGGCCCACAGTATCACAGGCCTGAGTGTGCCTCAAAGTGAGAATAATTTGGTTAGGAGATGGATGTTTGATTGGAAATTTTGGAAGAGGAGCTCCAAAAATTTTGTGGAGCTTGAATCTTGTATGATTGTAAAAATATAATATGTATATATAATATTGTGCATATAATGTTAGATATCAGACTTTGGAAGCAGTCATGGAACTGAGGAACTCTGAGCTTATTAGCTTCATGATCAATTTTTTGTTTGTGAGATTTCCAGGAAGCCCAGCAGAGGCATATGTGTGTTAAAGGTGTGATGGTGGTGGTAGTGGTGGGGGCGTGTGTGCATGGACTGCATCAGTCTGTGAGGATGATCTGGGGTAAGTGGGAACCCAGGCCTGAGTACTCCTTGGACCTTGTCCCACCTAGTAGGAGGCTCACATGAAGACCTGAGCCAAAGGCAGTCGCTCAACCAACTGAGCCAGCAGATGCCCTGTGACTCACCTTCTGAGCCAAGTGTATCAACTAGCTTGTGTAACAAGGCCCCCCCCCCGCCGCCCCAGAGTCAATGTCTTAAACAATAAGCATTTCTTGTTTCTGATGAGTGTGTGGGTCGTCCTGCTGATCTCGGCTGGGCTTGTTTACGTGTCCGTCATCAGCTGGTGGGTCATCTTGGGAATGGCTAAATGGATGGTTCACCTCTCTTCCACGTGTCTCTCAGAGTGGTCCAGCCTGCTAGCCCAGGCATGTTTTCACAGCGGGGCCAGGACTGAAGAGGGAGTGGAAACATGCAAGCATTGTTTTCTAGGTCCTTGCTTGTAAAATCCCGTTAGCTGTCCACGTGGTCCAGACCGGAGTCCGTGTGGGAGGCACTGTAGAAAGTCATGACCATGGTACACCCTGGGGAAGCTGGGGCTGTTAGTGCAATGTATCCATTCATACCATGTCTCTCAAGAAGTATTTTCCTAAGCAAAGACTGTTCCCTCTAAGAGGCATTCTGGTTCCAGCTGTTAAGACAATAGTTTGTTTCATTTGGGTACATCTACTCTCTGCTTTGTATCTTATTAAGCAGCAAAATAGCCCAGGGTATGGCATTTTATAGGGGCTTCAGCATTTCTACATGAAAGGAAAATTTTTATAAAGCGTTTATATACTTTTCCAAATCTTACTGGCAGATCTCACCTCTATTTTCAGAGGCCTGCCTGAGTTCCAATAGATCGCTGAACAGAGGAAGGAGGTAGAGCTCAAGTTCCTTTCCAGCACTTCAAATCCATTGGCCAAAATGAGAAACTGAGGCAGTGAGAAAACTGTCAGTGATTTCAAATTTAAAATGCTTAGACCACACAAACTACCCCAGGAGCACGAGTGCAAAGGGGACATCCGTTGTCCAGGCAACAGACTTGGAACTGTTCCCTACCCCACACCCCCACTGAAGGGCCCATCTGGGGAGTTGGAGGATGAGAGTCAGGGTGGCTTTTGGACCATTGTCATTCCACAGAGAGGGTGAGGGATTGGGTGGGGCTGTCCTGCCCTGCACCTTTCCCTTCTCAGTGAAGGTGTGCACGTGCGTGTGCATGTGGATGGCAGAGAGAGAGCGGAGATGGCGTGTGTATATTCAGATCTCTGCACACACATATATCAACATACCTCAGGGCTTTCTGCTGAGAGACGCCCAGCTTTGACACTGCTTGGCTCTGCTTTGTGTTAAGCCAGACAATAAAAGAAATGATTAGGGGCTTTCAGAGCAAGCACCTGACAATAGGGAGAGGTGAATGTGGGCTGATTGAAGTTCCATTTACCCCCTTCCTGCAGAGCCCAGAGCCCAGAGAGGCAGGCGGGGGTGGTCGTGCACCTGTGTTCTGCAGGACCATCCCAGGATAAAACCTTGCCCTCACTCCTTCTCCCCACCTCCCCCAGGGCCCTCAGGGTTGGTTAAATTTAGTGTTCTGGCGTTTCCAAATCCATGCGATTTCTTCCAGGACTGTGAGTCTAAATGTCACCCTCACTGCACAATCACTAACATATTGTGCTGATGGGGGTGGTTCAAAGGCTGTGTGGCTGTGAGGGAAAGGGAAGTGCAGGCAAATCTTGAGAAGGGGAAAGGAGAAAGAAAGAGGAGGAGGCGAGGAGGAGGATGAGCAGTCTTGTTTTTCTCACCAGGCACAAAGCAACCCAAATGGAATCATCCAGAAGGACCCTGGCCTCCTCGGGCAGAGCCCGTCAAGTCCTGGGACTGCCTATATGCACCGCAGCAATCCGATAGCCCTTCTGAGGAGATACTCGTGAGGCTGGGGACAGGAGCTTGCTTCGATGAGCCTCCCTCTTGGATTCAGTAGGACTGCTGACAGACCTGGATCTTCTCCTGAGGGAACTTCCCTGGGTTGAGTGGGGGCAGGTGTTGTGGTGGGGTCATCTAAAGAGCACGGGAAGTGAAGCAACCTGGGCCTTCTCCCGTGCTCAGCCACCTCTTAGTTGGTTGGCCAGGAGTTAGCCATTTTTCTGAGCTTTGGTTTCTTATTTTGTTAAGTGGGGATAAGCATCTCTGCTTTGTCCTCTTTGCAGCGATGCTGTGAGGATTAAATGAGGTGATGTACAAAAAAAAAAAAAAAAAAAACTTCGAAGAGAACTCCTCAGGTATTATATATCTCTCTGGGAGTGTCCTGCTTTGGGATCCTAGAGCTCTTTCCAGGAAGATTTTATGGGATGATTTTGGGAATGTGAATCAACCATGTGAAGTTTCTAGGCCCCCGTGTTGGGCATCTGCAGTTGTTGCTCAAGGTAGGCTGTTTTCTATCTATGTCCCTTCTCATTCTGTCTCATCTCACTGGGCCATGGGCTTTCTACCCTGTGGATCCTGGGAGAAAGAACTCACAAAGGCCTTGATGAAAAACTAGATCAGTGGTCTATTGTTATGGTCCCATTACACTCAGCCACTCATTCTTAGGCCCTGCTCAGAATTCTTCTTCATGCTTTTTGTGCTTGATTAGAAAAAAATTCCATAAAGAACATACAGCAGTCATCCTCCTCCACATAGAGACCTTGGGAGGATTCACCTTTCTGGGCCTCAGTTTCCCTATTTGTTAAGTGAGATCGCCTCCAAGGGCTCTTGTAGCAAGCCGGAACACTTTTGACTTCATGGTTCCTAGCAAATGACAGGCCCTGACCCCTTTCCAGGACTGTGTCGCTGGCGATTTTAATTCTTATTCTCTTTGCTTCTCCCCTTGGAACATGCCAAAGTATTTTGTCATTTCGGAGAATCCAGTAAACTGCATTATAGGGAGGAGATGGGGAGTTACATGGGCAAAAATCTGCTATTTTCACATGAATGCTTTAGGCAGTCAGCCATGATGGGAAATGAAGTGTGTGGAAAAGTACAGGGTGAATAAAGAGGGCTTTAGTGAAATGATGAGCCTTTCATCGCTCGCGCCTGCACGTGACGGGTGCCGATCTGTTAGCCGCCCCCCCCCCCAAGCTGCAGGGCGTTGGGAATGGCTTTTGCGCAAGGTCGCGTTTTGATGGGGAAGAACCCGTGGTTATTTACCAAAGTTCCGCTAAGGATAAAGCTAGAAGAGGAGGGGGCGAGCCTGGCAGCGCGGGGATTCACATCGGTGACGTCAGCCGATTACAAGATGCTGAGACAGAACAGAATCCCCTCCGCCCACTGATGGCGCGGCAAGGGTGCTTAAAACAGAGCCCCTGCGACCTCCACCTTGCGCGGTTTCACTAGTTAGCAGCAGGGTGGGCTAGGACAAGTGCCAGGGGGTGGGGATCAAGGACAGCTGGGATTCTGACTAGCTGTGTGGTTCCGGGAGTGGGCAGAGAGCAGTCCACCCGTCTCCCGCTCCCCGGCAAGCCTCACACTTCAGTTACTCAAGCTCGCGCATTTTAGAGAGAGGACAGTGCCTACACGTTTTCACTCTAGACATAGGGTTTTTTGTTTTGTTTTGTCTTGTTTTGTTTTGTTTTTCTTAATGAAAAGCCTTATTTTTTTTCTTAGAGTAGTGTTAAATTTAAAGAAAAATTGAGCAGACAGTACAATGAATTCCCCTATATTCTCTTTTCTTCCTCCAAGGTGCCCCTATCAATATGTCCCATTGGGGTGGTATCTTTGTTTCAATTAATGAGCCAATATTGGAACATTGTTATTAACTAAAGCTCTTAGTGTTTTTAAACGAGGCTTAGCTCTTGGTGTGCAGTCTGTGGGTTTGGACAAATGTGTCCTGGCATGTGTCCACCATTACAGTATCACACACGTTAATGGTTTCATTGTAGGAAAAATCCCCAGTGCTCCACCCGCTCATCCCTTGTTTCCCTCCCCTGGCCCCCAAACTCTTGGCAACCACCAACATTTTTATGTCTTTATAGTTTTACCTTTTTCCGACTGTCATATGGTTGGAATCATACATATGCAACCTTTTCAGATTGGCTTCTTTCACTTAATAATATGCATTAAAGATTCCTCCATGTCTTTTTGTGGCTTACTAGCTCATTTCTTCTTAGTGCTGAATAATATACCACTGTATGGATGTGCCATTTTTTTTTCTTTTTTTATCTATTCACCTGTTGAAAGATCTCATGTTGGCTTCCAGGTTGTGGCAATCACGGATAAAGCTGCCACAAGCATTTGTGTGCTGATTTTTGTGTGGACGTAAGTTTTCAACTCATTTGGTTAAATACCAAGAAGAGTGACTGCTGGGTCGCATGGGAAAAGTGTGTTTGGTTTTATAAGAAACTCCCAAACTGTCTTCCAAGGTGGCTGTACCGTCTTGCTTTCCCACCAGCGATGAAGGAGAGTTCCCGTTGCTCCGCATCCTTGCCAGCATTTGTTGGTGTCTGTGTTCTGGATTTTATCCATTCTAATAGGTGCATAGTGGTACCTCGTGGTTTGAATTCACATTTCTCTAATGACATAAGGTGCTGAACACATAGAGCAATGGAGATTATTTTCACTCTAGGATAGTTTTAACCAGTTGATTTATCTGTCTTCCCCACTCTCATCCCTGGAATTAGCCAATAGGAAATTAGAGACAAGTCTGTGACAGGGACGTAAGAAGAAGGCACACAACTGACAGGAGCAGCGAGCACTGGGTTGGGAGTCTGAAGACCTGACGCTGGTCTTCATTCCTTTGAGCTGCTTGACCTTCGGAATCACTTCTTTTCTGGTGCTCAGCTTCCTCACTCGCAAAATGTGGCTTTTGTGCTGGATCAAGCTTATGTGGGTTTTCTCAGGCCAGTGCCCACCAGCTGGAATGAGCAGGAGGAGGTGGGCAAGGCCCGGCGTTGTGATTGAGAAGTGCTGTCTTGCCAGACAAGACAGCTGTTCTCGAGAATGATCTCTAGCTTCCTGTCCTGTTTACGATTCCATGCAACTTTAAGTGACAACTGACAGCCTGGCAGAAAGAAAGGGAAGGTAGATTTTAAACTGTTGATGTTGGGCTCAGAAAGCTTGTTGGTGTGGGACAGGGTGTGTTGTGAAGTCGGCACGGCTCACACCTCATCACCTGCTGGAACTCCCCCACCTCCTGACAGTCCAGTCCAGTATAGGCATCTCTGGCTGGACTGTGACCTCTGCCTGGAAGGGGAGGAATCCCTCCATCTGTCTCCTCATCCCTAGAGCTCTGCCCAGGAAGGGGCTTTGCTCATGTCTTCTGAGCATCGTTCTTATATCCAGGCATGGTTCTAGGCACTGGAAATGCAGCAGGAAGCAGAGAGACAAAAGTCCCCACCTTCATGGGGCTTCTATTGTAATGATGCACATGAATAACAACAAAAAAATTAATTTGTGTCATCTATATTCTGGTTGAGAGAGCAGGAGCTTGTCACCCGATTTAGAAAAGCGTCTATCCTAAATGTTAAAAATAAAATACAAGGGTGAATTTCAGTTCCTTGGAAGCATGTCAGAACCTGAAGGTGCCAACACAGGGGTAGCGAAGGGCCAAATGTGATTTCCTGGCTGCGTGCAGAAGTCGGCACTCTCACGCGGATGCAGTCTCCTGCTCTGACATGCGCTGGCCCAGGCCTGGGACCCAGAGCTGCTTTTGCAGTTGAGGCTCCGCACTCCCAGTCCTCTGAAGGTGGAGGGGGAGTCTGGGCGGGATGAGCTCCCACTCTGAGACCAGCGGTCCCTCTGGGAGGGGGCTCCCACTGCGAGTGAACTACATATACAGCCTGTGGCGGGCATGGACTGGAGGCAGTGGTGAGCTCTGGGCACCCATCGCCTTATCTCCCTACAATGTCCCAGGGAGATTATTAAACCCACTTGAAGGCCTAGTCACTTTCCAAATTAAGCGTTGTGTGGAAAAAGTGGAAAAAGTCTGGGAAAGCAAGGAGATGTTTATCAGGATTTACGTGCTGCTGAAATCTTCTTTCTTAGTGGAGTGGTTTGGTAATGACTTTCTTCCCATTAGAATGAGATAATTTCCCCTTTTTTCCATCGTGGAAACTTCCTATGAGTAGTGACCTTGGCCCCATCAGAAGAGGCAGGAGAAAGCTTCAGATAAGAGACAGACTGCCCTATAAGGTCTGGAAGGTCCAGGATACCCACTTGTAAGCAGGCTCCGGAAGACCTTAAGGTCATTTGGAGTTCCTTCCTGGACAAGACCCATTTACTTTTCCCCCTATTTAATCACTCAGACAATTACAAATATTTATAAGCTCCTACATATAAGAGTATTATGGGGATTTACAGGAATAATGAGTAGTGCAGGAGTTAGAAGAGGAGATGCAACCTTTCTATGCAAAACAAATAAAGTCAAGGAAAAACAGAGACTTCAGGGCTGCTAACATGTAAAACTCTGCATTCTCCATGAGTCTGAAGGAAAGAAAACAATCTCTTTGGGTCCTGGTGGTCAGGGAGAGTTTCTTGGAGGAGGAGGCCAGCTCCAATGGGGTTTTGAGGGATGCACAGGATTTGAAGAGATGGAAGGGAGAGGCAGTTGGTCTCTGAAGGTGCCATCTATCACTTAAGCCTTCCCTCTCACTGGATGGGCCCTTCCCACTCATTACTTTCTGTTTCTTCTCTATCTGTATCTTCCTCCTTTTTCCTGCTCTTCTTAGTCCTTCTTTTCCTCTTCTTTTCTCTGTTTGTGCTTTCTTCCTTGGCTCTCTTTTCTTCTTACCTGTGCCATATAAATAGAAAATAGGGGATTTATGATCAAATATATTCCCTTACCTGTTTAGTTTAGCAGTCCTACAAGGAAACAGCATAGGGCGTTAAGCCCATTTAACAGACAAGAAGAGTGAAGCTCAGATTAGAGGCTGAGGGGTTTCTTGGGGTATACAGCTTTCAGTGTTAAAACTGGGAAGCTCTTGAGCAAATGAGATGAGTTGGTCACTGGAGTTATGTCCTTACTTGCCAGTCCCTTGGGGTTGGGCCTGTCTTTGGCCCATTGGGCAGACTGATTGAGTCATTATGGTGGGCTAGTCCAGTCCACTGCCTTTTCCTTCAGGATAGGAAGCTGGCCACATAGAACGGAGGGTACAGAGGCATGTGCTGTGACTCTGAGCCTGTCTGCAAGTACAAGTAGGGGCAGGGCTCTGGTGCACCTGGTCCCTGGATCATCCCTGGGACATCCCTTCTCTTGAATCTGAGCACCCCAACTCCCCTCTCCCCCTTCCCTTGCTGGAGTGACCCTCAGCTTCTGGAGCATTAGAGTTCTTCCTTTTGCTGCTACTAGTTGAGGACTTCCCCTCCTAATGTTAACAGGGCAACTATAAGGGCATGGGTCTGTCCTCTCAAAATGACTCAAACTTGGGCATTAATAAAATGAGAGACTCAGCAGGGGCCTTTGCAAGTGACCATGATGGAAACAAGAGATGGATGCAGAACTTCAAAGTCTACTCTTGGTAGGGATTCCTAGGCTATTGAAGTTCACCCTCTCACTCAGAGTTTACTTGGCTCCCTTTTAGCTGCCTGAGAAGTTTCTGGCTTCATTACCCCTAGTCTTACACAGTCACAGTCACATGGATTTTGACTGCAAACATGGATGCAAACATGAAAGCAATGAAAAGCACAGCATCTATCCCTTTACCTCACAGCCTGGAGGGCAGCCTCTTTCAGAACAGAGGGGAAGAATTTCTTGGGCTGAAAATCAAAAGAGCAAAATTCTAGTTCCATCTCCATGGCTAAGTTCCTGTTTGAACTCAGATAAGTCATCTTCTCTTCCTGGAGCTCAGATTCCTCATATTAAAATAAAGAATTGGACCTGATTCTTCCCTAAATGCAGTCAGGCTCCAGGGTACATGATTTCTCTGCTTTTGCAGGAAAAGCATGATGGTTCCTGTCTAGCAGGGTTGGAGGGAGCTGGAGACACCCAACTGGAAAAGCTAACAGCAATGGAAGAGTTGGAAGATACCACAGCTCCGTGTGGGAAAGTGGGGCTGTTTAATGCTGGGGCAAATAATTCCTAGGGTGGTACTCAACACTTACATAGCATTTAAGAGTTCCCAAAGCACTTTCATTGACCTTCACCCTTTCTTTCTCACAGTGACTGAATGAGTTAGAGGGACTCACTGTGGTTTTGTAGATGAGAGGTTAGGGCTGTGCAAGTATTAATGGGCAGAGGGGACCCAACTGCAAGCCTTTGGGCTTTGGGTCCTGTGCCATTTCCACGACACCAGAGATGCTGCCAATAATTCAGTTCACAGTGATATAATGGAGTCATCATATATGGACAACGACTTTCACCCAAAATAGTCAAAATGATATGAGTTTCTGCCTAAAAGCGTAAGCTTAAGTTATCTGGAAACTTTACTCACCCAGAATACTTTGATTTCTGACAAAGAGGCACACATGAGGCATTACTGTGGTTCAATGTTTGCGAACGGTTCCGGGCTAAGTCATTAAGATGGGAGGTACAAAGCAAGTACAGGGCCATCCCCCATAAATCACACAACCAAGTACACACAATAGGAGACAATTTAACAGTGATGATGTATGCCTGCCCTTCCCAGACTGACCTGTAGGAAGCATCTACTCGGCAAGGGGTGGCTGTGTCTTGCAACCCGGTGTGGGCCGGTGTGGCCTGCTGGCCTATTGCTGTGATGACAAGAATGATGAAGACAATGGTGATTGCTTGTTCTGTGACAGGCATGTGACAGGTGAGGTGATTGCTTGTTCTGTGACAGGCATCCCTCTCAGAGTTCCATTTGCATTAAGTTGTTCAAACTTTACTACAGCCCCTCAAAAGAGGTACGGTTACTATGCCTGTTACTCAAGATGAGGAAACTGGAACATAGAGATTAGCTGGAAAGGTCCAATACTGTTGTTCAGTGAACAATCTCTGTCCCGTGTCACATAGACAGGTGGACTTCCACTTGGAGCTCAGCCAACATTTGGTGTTTCCCTCCCTCCCTTCCTTCCTTCCTTCCTTCCTTCCTTCCTTCCTTCTTTTCTTTAACCATGCATGGTTCTAGGGACACAGAAATGAAAAAACACTGACTTCTACCTTTAAAGAACTCAAAGTCCAAGCAGGATTTGGGAGTGGTTAGGAATGTGTAGGCATGGGTGTGAGTTTATCAGCTCATTTCCTCTCAAGACAGAATGAAGGTTCTAGTAGAATGGGAGTGTGGGCTACCTATAGCAGGTACTTAAAGATATTGAGAATGGGTGAAAAGGATGACAATAGGAAAATATCAAAGGACTTTGACAGCTTTGCCATGTAGCTCACACTGGGCCGGCTGCAGCCCCTCTGTGACCCTCTCTGGGGAGCTGTTTTCTTCCAAAGACACAGGGACCCGATGCCCAGTTTGGACCTTGATTGTAGAGATGGTGCCATGTGCATAAGGCAGGCAGTAGGTGGAGGACTGCTCAGAAAGGAAGTGGATGGAAATTGTACTTTTCATGTGAGAGAAGAGTAGTTCCCTCATGAGTCCTAAGGGCTATGGATAAAAGGCAGCCTTTCTAGGAAATACCCGTACCATTCATCTGTCCATTAATTCTTAGATGTTTCTCAAACTTGGACCAAACACTGCATATGTGCTGGGGGTAGGGTGCACAGAAGCTGAACATGGGGCCCTGCCCACGAGGTCTAACTGGTGAAACGAGGCAGGTACCTTGCAGGGCGTGAGCTGGACAATGTTCTCAGTGCCTAATGGGTAGTGCCCAGGTGGGGGTTGGGAGCTGGCTGGGCTGGGTGGGCCACAGGTGATTGGGGAAGGAAGCTTGAATAGGGTGGACCTTGAAGAAAATATTTGGGGCCAGGTTGCTGAGAAAGCAGTTTTTCCACCAACCACAGGCTGAAGGTGCTGGGAGGCCACAGGCACAGTGGACAGGCAGGGGTGGGAGGAAGGATGTGGTGAGACCGTCTCTCCCTCCTGGGCTGGGTAGGAGGCCCAGGGCTAGCTGACCTTCAGCGCGGGTGGAACAGGGCCTGACGTGGGGGATGTGGGATTGGAAACTACCCTTGTGGGGAGGGGGGAGTCTTGTCTAGTGATAAAAATAGATTGTGTTTTACTAAGATTCAGGGGAGAGATTCCTATCACTTTGGCCATTCTCAGAAACGGGCAGAACACTTCCCGTCACCTGAATGGAGGTGTGTGGGAGCTCACTGGGTCTGGTGGAGAAGCAGCATTTACTCCTCCGGTTGCCACCTCTCCCTTTCTTGTAGTGTTTGTATATACTGCTCTGTCAGTCTATCTTCACATGCCCAGTTTTCTTTCAGTCACCTCTCACTTGCTATTTTGGGCAGTTTGTCCTCTCTCCTCCAAGTTTTTTTTTTTTTCCAGTAGTTTATCACGTGTACATGTGTATGTGCTGCATGTGCATGTGTATCTGTGTGTGTGTGTGTGTGTGTGTCCATCAGGGCTGGAGAGAGTTCTCAGTGATGTCGGTTTCTCTCATGTTTTGAGAACATGGAACTGGCAAAAAAGAAGATTAATGCATGGGCAAGTTAGTGCAAATGCCCGATTTTAGAAAGGCCTGAGAAATGCTCCCTCTTTCTGTGTTCATGTGTGGGAATATGACTTTTGCATGTGTGTATGTGTGTTGCATGTGCACGTGTGTGCGTGTCCGTATGTGTGCACATGTACACACTAAGTGTTGTCTGGAATGGAGCCATCTTGGCAGATGACAAAAAAAGGAAGATAGGACAAGGAGCCTTGTTCTAAAGGAAATTGGGTGAAATTCCTTCTGTACCTTTCCATAACCACAGACACAGAGCAGAGCACAGTTTTTGCTGGCCCTAAAGGAAGTTGTTCCCAATCTCTTGGAAGACCAGTCAATCAGCAGGTGAGGCCATGCCTGCTCTGAGCTCGCACCATGTGGTGTCCACATCTCTCTCCTTATCGAAGACTGTAAATCGGTGAGGGAAAAATACAGTATGGCTTTCTAACATGTTGGTCTGGTCTTGATGGTGAGGTGCCTAACCCAGCCCTCCCCAGTTAGGCGGCACTCAACACACATCTGTTGAATGAGTGTAAATTCCGGGGAAAAATCAAGGGATTCAGGGTGAGCATGGTACGTGTGGGAGAGTGAGAAATCAGTCTAGTATTTTCAGAACAAACATATTGTAGCCACTGAGTGTTGTGCATGGTCTCCCTATGACTTTCTCTGCTGGAGAACTTAAATCCCTCTTTGAAGTCCCTGGGATCTCCAGCCCCATGGCTCATTCTTGCTCCCTCTTATCACCATGATTTGATGGGCTTCTGAATCTAGGCCTTGAGTCGTACACTTTCTTGCCCTTACCTTCTGCTATACTGGGATAGGAGGCTGGTTGTGGGACTCAGAAATCCCCCCAAAACTTCTGCCCCCCCAGGCCAACAGACAGCAGAGTGCTGTCCTTTTGTTTAGGGCATGGACCTTGGGTGCATGACTTGTCCAGGATCCCAGCCTGCAGAACAATGTAGGGATGGGAATCTGCCTTGGCTTGCATGACATCATAGCATGCCCCTGGACCATTTTGGTTTTTAGTCCTGCTGTTTTCATAGTGATGTTCAATGTGAACTGAAAATGCTGCTGGGGTCACCTCCTTCAACCTAGAAGGAAACAAAGGAATCTGCTGGGACTGTGGTGCATGAGCTACCTCACCCCAGAGCTCTGGACATCAGGAAGGGAGCCAGTGGGGCTGGGGAACAGTTGGGTGACTTAAGCCAGCAGGTGGGTGCTGCCTCTGTGGTGACGTCAGGCAGATGCCCAGTGTGGGGACTGGGGACGCAGACTGGGCTGGAAGGAGGAAAAGAATGGGGGGGAGTCTCTCTCCTCTGTATAATAGCCTCCTCTGACAAGGAGCTTCTGTTCTTTTCCACTGGAAAGCTTTTAAGAACGCTGAAAAGGACAGGCAATTACATGAAGGTTAGGTGCGCCTGATTGGATGTTGTTACAAATCACTCATTGTCATACACAGCGTTTGGAAAGGAGGCCATCGGGGATGATTGCCGTTTAGGGTAAGTGATTTCTGTTTAGAGTGTGCAAGCAGATGAAGGCTTGGCTGGTGCTCGGTGCCCTCTCTTCTTGTTTGCTGTTGTGCTGATGGTTTTTCTTGGCAAGGTGGGGTTGTTGGAGGAGCTCACAAGATGCACCATGGGAAGAGGCTGGAGATGAGCCTTCTAATTCCAACCCCACATCACCCTCACTTTTGCTATACTGATGGGGAAACTGAGTCTACGGAGAAGGGAATAGACAGGTCCAGCCTCACATAGCAGGTCAGGGGAAGCGCTGGACCAGGGTCCACATCCAGGCCCCAGGCCAGTTCTCTGGCTTACAGCAAGGCCCCAAGCTGAGGGTTCAATAGGACCAGGGGTTTCCGTCCACCCACCTGGGGTGCAGCTGTGCACTTTGAACACCTTTCAAATGGCAGTCCTTGCAACCCAGGCACTGCATCTAGCTTTACTGCACCATCTGTTCCTCTGGGTCCATTTGCACACTCTCACTTGGGATTTCCCGCAACCACATGATGTCCCCAGGAGGCAGGAGGTGGGCACACAGCTGGACTGTCCTATTGCTGTGCTGGTATTCCTCATTTACCTTTCTCTGTCTCTCTGCTTCTGTCTCTGTCTCTCTGATACACACACACACACACACACACACACACACACACACCCTTCCTCCACTACTGTGTCTGAAATACAATTACAGTGAGCAAACTTCCTTGGATCTTGAAGTCTATTCTATTTTCAAGTGTCTAAATTAACACGCAAGTCTTCTGGGAAGGATCACATGGTAAGGAACCAGGTGACAGCAAACAGATAGTAGAGGAACCCACACGATGGGGAAGGAAAGTGGTAGAAGAAAGGGCATCATAAGTAAACTTCAGCAAATCTGCAGTTTGGCCCATCAGACATTTTCCCATGATTTCGTCGAAGAGGAACATGAAATAGAACGTACTAGGGTTGTATGCCTTTGGTCTCCCAATTTTAAGTATGGATCTTAGGGGTTTATTGTGTCCCCTAGAATAGTATGTTGAAGTCCTAATCCTCGGTACTCAGAATGTGACATTTTTCAGAAAAGGGTCTTTACAGAGGCAATCAAGTTAAGATGAGGTCATTAGGGTTGACCTTAAGTGAGTATGAATCATGTCCTTTCAAAAGGGGAAATGAGCACAGCATACACAGAAGGAAGATTATGTGCAGAGACTCAGGGAAAGAACCATGGGATGGCAGAGATCTGGGTGATGAATCTGTAATCCAGGGAACACAGAAGAGCACCAACAGATCACCAGAAGCTGGGGAAGAGACATGGAACAGATTCTACCTCAGAGCCCTCAGAAGGACGCACCTCTGCCATGAACTTCTGGCCTCCAGAACTATGAGGAAATAAATTTCTATTATTCAAGCCACAGTTTGTGGTATTTTGTGAAGGCAGCCTTAAGAAATGAATACAGTGATCTTCCTTCCTATTTTCCTGTTTTATCTTCTATTATTTAACTGGATTTTATCTTTGGAGTGTGAAAATTCTCTGGTTGTGTGATGAGTGTTAACGTTATTAGGATTTGAGATGAAATTTATCCCAGTGATATGATAGACCAGTGGGAAGATCCCACCATCTCCACTCCTGTCCAAGCAGGAATCCGTCCATTTAACCATGTAACAGCTATTTGCTGAGGGCTGCCAAGTGCCTGGTACTGTGCTCTGTGCTGGGACAGAAGGACAGGCAAAACACTGCCTTTGCTCTCCAGGAGCTTGCAGTCTGGTGGGGAAGACAGTCACATGGACAGGTCATGGTGGTGCAATGCTAGGGTGGTGTGGGCACACAGAACAGGGGAGGTGATCCCAGGAAGATGTGGAAGGAGCCAGGGAAGATGCGTGGAGAAGACACTACAGGAGCTCAGCTTCAAGAGATTATCCAGGAGAAGGAGCATTGTGAGCAAGGGACAAGCAACATGGGATAGCATGTGAGCACGTGCATGTGCGTGTGCGTGTGTGTGTGTGGTGTCCTACATAGCCCAGGACCCAGCAGTGTGCATCATACCAGCCTCTGTGAGGCAAGGCAAGCAGGGTTGCCCAGGCTAGACTCCTCCTGAGCCGAGGAACGCCAGTTCCTAGCATGGATCTCCAAGCTGACTTAGAGCTCCTCTGCAAAATGGGGGCAAAGTGTGGGCCTTTGTCTTTAGCTCCTGAGCCACTCCTTAACCTTGTTAGTGTCCTTTGTTTACATTTCCAGAAGGAAGTCTCTGAAGTTCTTTTTCTGGTAATCTTGCTTTTTTTTTTTTTTAACAGAATTTTCCTTTTTTGCTTCTAATCCTTTAATCTAACTCAGGATACCTAAGTCTATTCAAAAATTTTCTTTGCATCTCTAGGCCAGGATCTATTCAGCCTGTGTATATGTTTATGTGTGTATATACATGCCATTTAAAAATTTTTTTTCATTTGAAAATGAACATTAAGCAGTGGGAGGTTGGGCATAGCTCTGGATCACGTTTGGGAGCACTGCCTGGCTGCTTACTAGCTTAATGTGAGAGGCTGAGCTGGAGGAAAACAACTAGGTTTAGAAGTTTGCAAAAAACTCCAAAAGCCCAGAGTTGCATATGAAATGCTCTCCCCAAATCAGAGCAGACTTCCCCATACATATTGTTCTGAAGAGGCAGATGAAGAAAGCCATCAGCATTGATTACCAGTGATTAGAGGATGCCTCAGGCAGGTGTAAAATATTGTTGTTTGCTGTGACTGATCCTGCTGCAGGGGCAGGGAGCCAGGAGTGAGGATACCTGGGTTATACCACTGGGTCTACAGCAAGTGACCTTGGGCAAGTCACTGTTGTTCAATGTAGCCTCAGTTTCCTACCCTACAAAATGTCCCTCCCAATTGTAACATTCTGTCCTCTTTCTTTTGTGAATTCCCATCCTCAAGGTCCTGGAAATGCTCATTGTTCTACTATGGTCATTTGCAGATCAGACCCATAGAAGGATGGTGTGTAGAGTTGAGTCAAATTCACCACCTGGTGCATCCTAGCTAGTAAGCTGGGAGAGTGGAGTAAGGTCAAAGGGCTGTGTGTGTGCACATGTATCAAACTTTCCTTTCTTTTCCTGAGACTGAGAGCTAAAGTGGTGTTCAAAGGATAATTCATAGCTCTGGGAATGACTGTCTGAAACTGCATGATCTTGTGAAAAGAGCACAGAATTAGTTTTGAATTCTGGTCCTGCCACTTACCTAACTAGTGGGAACCTGCAAATAACCTAACCTCTAGGAACCTTGGTTTCCTTCTTTGTGAAATGGCTGTATCTGTAGAATTGTGAAAGTCAAGTCGATTTATTCATCAAATATTTGCTGAGTGCTGGATGCATGCTGGGCATTGGGTTGGGTGCTGGTAATCCAAGATAAATCAGTCTGGATTCTTACCTCTTCAAGAGTTTAAAATTCAGTGGGAGGGACAGGTAACAAATAGGTAAATTAACAAAAACACAAACATTTAATTAATTAAGTGCTATAAGAACAAACAGAGAATGTTAAGATGGAGAATAATGGTGGGAGAGGTGTTGTGCCCGAGTTTTTGCGTCTGAGAGACCACCAAGGAGCCAACACTGATGTAATCACGCGAGGGTTTATTTGACAAGCTTAAGCATGGGCCCAAGTATACTCGACACAGCGGAGTAGGGACTTGGACCCCAAACCAGATTACAGTCAGAGTTTTTAAAGGCAGAGCAGGGGTGGCAGTAGGTGATTGGGCCACAACCACCAGCCCTATATTCTTGTGATTTATTACTGTGTTGAGCTATCCTATTTCTGACATGGTTTACTACAACGTCAAGCTATCCTACTCCTGACATGAGTTATCACCTCATTAAGTTATCCTATTCCTAATTGGTTTTTGGTATGGTGTCTTGTTTTCAAAACCTTAGGTCAGTCTTTCTGGAACCAGGGGTCATCTACTGGTCATGGAGACTTAAGATGGCTACTGGGGCCAAGATGGCTGCACTTACGTCAAGGCTAGACCTGGGTAGTCCTGAGGGGGGATCAGCCTTGTTTTTCTTGGCCTCCACAAGAGGTTCCTAATTTAGACAGAGTTGTCAGAAAAGATTTCTCTGGGAAAGAGGGTAAGTTGGCAAGGGGTGTGCAGGTGTACTGGAGAGGAGAGTTCACTAAGAAGCAACCGTGTGGGCCCCTGAGGTGGGACAGAGCAAAAGATATAGTATGTGAGGAAATGCCTTATTAGCAATACAGCATTAATTCATTTTAATCTCCTGATGCCATTCTCTGACAGCTTAGGTCTGCCCCATATTTCCCCTCTCAGGGCCTTACAAAAAATGTTGTCACTCCAGCCTTCCCCCATGACTATTATCCTGAGGGCATTTTTCTCATATGTGAGTAGGTGCGTGCGTGCGTGCGTGCGTATGTGTGTGTGTGTGTGTGTGTGTGTTGCTGGGAAGGAGCGGGAGGATAGTGTATGTGAGTGTCTGCACATTCCTGTGTGTGCATGTCTGAGGAGGGAGACCTGCAGGCCTGTCACCAGCTCACACTGAGAACATGGCTTGGATCACTTATCCCAATGATTAAATTAAAGCCCATTTTCACAAATAAAATCAGTTTGCAACTCTGAGCCAGGGACAGAGTGATCTGGCCCGTTTTCCCTGCTCTGCTTTTCCCAAAGATAAAAAGGTTTGCAAATTGTGACATCCATATCAAATGCTAATGGCACAGTGGGGCTTCTCCAAGAGAACTGACAAACCTCACAGATTGAGGGCAGACTCTAAGAGAGAGCAGTTCCAGATGTAATATTTGGTGCTCACCTCCAAGAAACACTAACGTTTTAGAGCACTCAGAAGTGAAACTCGAGGAAATAGAAGTCAGGGAGGAATTACTCTGGTGGATTGGATCCAGCAGAAGAAAACAAAAGCGGGTCACCTTCAGCTTTCTCGAAGGACCGGAGCCTCAGTTTGTCAATTTTAGCAAACAAAAACAAAAACAGAACGGGAGAATATCTGAAACCAAGGGGTCTAAGGGGAAAACCCCCCAAACCCAAGACTCCTAATTTGGAAGAGCTTTAAGTCCAGCCTTCCTAATGCTGTGAAGGGGAAGTCAGGTCTACGGAGGTAGAGTGGCGGCAGAAGGAGCCCAAGTGGCAGCTTCCAGGCCTCCAATCTCCATGTTCTTCTCCACCCTGTGTTACATTCTCCATGTCTCTTTTTGTGTTTCTCCATTTCATGGCATGGCCCATACTTTGTGTTATAAAGTCTGAGAATCAAGATGTTAAACCTCAAATATGTGGCATGTCCTCTTCCCCTGCGGGCTTCCGCACAAGCTCTTAAATGTGGGCAGGTGCTGGGGCATGTGCCTTGGGAAAGGGCTTCGGGAGAGGCCCTGGGCATTGCTGTGGGGGAGCGGAGAACTGCATCCCTAGACTGGGAGGCTCTCTCCAACTTTGCCTGACAGCCACAAATAAGCAAATTAGAGTAACTGTCTTAATGGGCAAGAAATTGGAGGGTTAGGTTCAGGATGTCTGGGAGAAATTTGCCATGTGTTCCTTCAAGGGAGACTCAGTGGAAGGAGCAGAGGCTCTCATTTCCAGTCCCGAACATTTCAAGAGGGGATTAGGCCATGAGGCAAGGTGGGTGGCTCTGGGCGGGTTGGAGTTGCAGAGTCAGTGTAGACAGGTGGCAGAAAATGCCAGCACTCCTGGGGAGCAAATGCCCTTTATCCAAAGCCAGCCCTGCCCCACTCCCTGGCTTTGTCTTAAGTGGTGGTGCATTGCATTCTGCTACATTTTCCTTGGTTACGGCCTGACTGAATAAGGCAGGACTCCCTTCTGTGGGGATGAAGAAGCTGACGTCCAGCCAGTCAGTGGCTCCCTCCTTCTCTCTGAGTTCTGCGGAATTTACAGAGAGCCAAGCCTTACCTGCCAACCTCCTTGAAGACATCTATCCTCACAGGTGTCCACACAGGCACATCTATTGCCCTGACCTGATGCTGGGCCACTGGAAGGCAGGCATCTAAGCAGACATCCTTGCTTCCTGCCTGTAGTTCCTCTAGGCACTGGGGGCTCCTCTGTTATTTCTGTGCCATTCTTTGCAGGGGCGTGGGGGTGCTGGGAGGAATCATTCAGCTGCTTGTTGTGCTGGAGTATGGGAATTGCTGTGAGGATGAATGAGGCTTGTATATACTATCCTTCATTTCCTCTTTACATTTATCCACTTCTGAAGAACCCATCTGATAGGAATTAAATTATGTCCCCCAAACTTCAAACATTCAAGCCTTAATCCCCAGTGAAACTCTATTTGAAGATTAGGAGGTAATTAAGGTTAAATGAGGTCATAAGGGTGGAGGCCTGACCTGATAGGATTAGTGTCCTTATGAAAAGAGGAAGAGATTGCAGAGCTCTTTCGGTTCTCTACACCAGCACTGAGGAATGGCCATGTGAGAACAAGGTGGGGCGGTGCTGTCTGCAAGCCAGGAAGAGGCTTCACCAGAAACCAACCCTTCTGTCACCTTGATCTTGGATCTCCAAGCTCCAGAGCTGTGAGAAGATACATTTCTGTTGTTGAAGTCACAGCATCCGTGGTACTTTGTTGTGGCAGCCTGAGCAGACTAATCCACCGTTCCCAGAGGGGCCCTGCAACATGGAGCTCCTCCGTTGTCCTATACCCTCCAAATCTCTGATTCTTACCCTATCCTCTAGGTCAAACAGAGCGTTGCAGTTTGACTGTAAAAATAAGAATGGAATCAACGGCGGGGTGGGGGGGGGGGCTGGGTGGCTCAGTCAATTAAGTGTCTGCTTTCAGCTCAGGTCAGGATCTCAGGGTCCTGGGATCAAGCCCCATGTCAGCTCTCTGCTCAGCTGGGAGCCTGCTTCCCCCCCTCTCTGCAGCTCCATCTGCTTATGTGCTCGAGGGCACTCTCTCTCTCTCTCCCTCCCTGTCAAATAAATAAATAAAAGCTTTAAAAGAGAATGGAATCAAATGATAGGTCTAGAAGGATATTTACACAAATAAAGGATTCATAGCCATAACATACAAAGAGCTTTCAAAAATCAACAAAAAGGGGCACTTGGGTCTCTCAGTCAGTTAAGCATCTGCCTTCAGCTCAGGTCATGATCTCAGGGTCCTGGGATCAAGCCCCGTGACAGGCTCCCTGCTCAGTGGGGAATCTGCTTCTCTCTCTCCCTCTGTCCCTCCCTGGCCTCCCACTCCCAGCTGATGCTGGCTCTCTCTGTCTCAAATAAATAAATAAATAAATAAATAAAGTCTTTTAAAAAATCAACAAAAAGGGGGCGCCTGGGTGGCTCAGTGGGTTAAAGCCTCTGCCTTGGGCTCAGGTCATGATCCCGGGGTCCTGTGATTGGGCCCTGCGATCAGGCCCCGCATTGGGCTCTCTGCTCAGTGGGGAGCCTACTTCCCCCTCTCTCTCTGCCTGTCTCTCTGCCTACTTGTGATCTCTGTCAAATGAATGAATAACATCTTTAAAAAAAAATCAACAAAAAGTCAAACAGAAAAACAGGCAAAGGATATGAATAGGTAGCTTGCAGAAGAGTAAATCTTAATGGTTATTAACCATGTTAAGAAATGTTCAAACTTGGGCTGCCTGGGTGGCTCAGTTGGTTAGGCATCCTACTTTGGATTTCAGCTGAGGTCATGATCTCAGGTTCATGAAATCAAGCCCTACATCGGGCTCTATATTCAGTGGGGAGTCTACTTGAGATTCTCCCTCTCCCTCTGCCACTCCCCTCCCCCCTCCCCTCTCCCCACTATCTCTCTTTCTTTAAAATAGATAAATAAATCTTAAAAAAAGAGAAGTGCTCAAACTTACTAGAAGCCAGAAAAATGCAAATTAAGGTAGTATTTTGAGTTATCACTTTACACCTAAAGACAGGCGAGAATATTAAGAAGACCTAGAATATCTACTATTGGAGGGGATGCAAGGCAGAGGGTATTTACATACACTGCTGGAGGAAATGTAAACTGTTTTAGTCTTTTTGGAAAACAACCTGGCAATAGCTAGTGAAATTTTAAAAATGCATATTCCTTTTTACCCAGCAGTCCCACTTCTAGGAATCTATCTCGTAGAAATAAAAGCACCGATGAGTAAGAGTGTATATGCAAAGTTCTTTCAAAGGGAGGGCCTATCATTGGGGATTTTGAATAAATTACAGCGAGGAAAATCATCAGCAAAAATGAAAAGGCAATCTACTCAATGGGAGAAGATATTTGCACATGAAATAAACAATAAAGGGTTAATATTCAAAATATATAAAGAACTTGCACAATCAAAAAACCCCCCAAACAATCAAATTAACAAATGGACAGGAGACCTGATTAGACATTTCTCCAAAGAAGATATACAGATGGCCAGCATACACATGAAAAGAGGGTCACCATCACTCGTCATCAGGGAGATGCAAATCAAAACCACAGTGAAATTACCACCTCATACTTGTCAGAAAAGCTATAACAAGCAAAGACAAGGATATGGAGAAAAGGAAACCCTTGTGCACTGTGGGTGGGAATGCAAAATTGTGCAGCCACTGTGGAAAATAGTATAGAGTTTCCAGAAAAAATTAAAAAGAGAACTACCATACGATCCAGCAATTCCACTTTTGGGCATTTATTCGGAGAAAATGAAGACACTAATTTGAAAAGATATATGTACCCTTATGTTCATTGCAACATTATCTACAATAGCCAAGACAATGGAAGCAACCTCAATGTCCGCTGATAGATGAATGGGTGAAGAAGATGTGATATATACACAAGGGAATATTACTCAGCCTTAAGAAAGAATGAGATCTTGCCATTTGTGAGAACATGGATGGACCTAGAGGGTATTATGCGAAGTGAAAAAAGTCAGACAAAGAAAGACAAATGCTGTATGATTTCACTTGTGTGTGGAATCTAAGAAACCAACCAACCAAACAAATAAACACCAAAACAAACAGAAACAGACTTATATAGAGAACAATCTGGTGGGTTGGGGGGTGGGAATGGGTGAAATATGAGAAGGGGATTAAAAGGTAGACACTTCCAGTTATAGAATAAATAAGACCTGGAGATACAATGTATGGCACAGGGAACATAGTTAATAATAATGTAACAACTTGTATGGCCACAATTCTACAAGTTGATGACAACTAGATGTTAACTGGAATTATAGTGGTGATCACTTCACAATGTATATTAATGTTGAATCACTATGTTGTGCATCTGAAACTAATGTAATACTGCATGTCAATTACACTTCAGTAAAAGAATACTACTCCATGATCATTTAGAGTCCAGTTAAAGATGTGTTCATCATGACTATCTTTTGCAATTAACTGACTGTGATTCCTCAACAAGACTTCTCCAGGTTCAACTAAAACTAAACTTCTCCAGGTTCAACTAAAAGAAGTTTAGATATTTCTATTGACAGCATTTGTGTCTGCAGCACCTCTTCTGCCCAAAGATAAGAGTCTCTATGACTAATGTTTACTAGGTATTCTAAGCTCTAACAAGAAAACGAGCTCTCTGTGGACCCTCAGAAAACACGTAGCTACTCTGGGGCAGCTGAATTTGGATAATCTATTAAATATAAAACGGTAAGAAGAGTTAAAATTTAACCTCAGTTCAACTGGCAAGAAATACCCAATTTATCCTTCTCTGCCTGTGGGTTATGTTGCCCACCCTGGGGTCCTTTTGTTCATTAGGACTGATGCATGGGCCAGCATCCAACTCTCCTGGTCTGGCTTTGTGACAGCGCCAAGACTGGATGTGGCCCAATACCTTGGCCCACGTGAAATTCAGGTCCTCTCTGGGTAGAGGTTTCAGCAAGACCTTCTTGGCTCCTAAAGCCCCTCATCGGGTCCGTGTGCCAAATGTGCCTTGCATTTTGGCTCCTAGTCATACCTGGTGATTGCTTCAAGTCCCTCCTTTGAGAAGCTTAGGATCTTATTGAGACATGTTTTTATCTGCTTAAAAATATGATTGTTACCAATTTTAAAATATATATTATGGAATACGGAAGACATGAAAAAGGTTTATAGATTAATATAACGAATGCCTGTGTACTCAACACTTGGAATGAAAAGTTCCCCTGTGTGCCATTCCCCACACATCTCCCTGCCCTCTGCCCCAGGAAATGTCTGCTTTGACTTTGGTGTTTGTCATTCTCATGCATTTCATTTTTAATACACACATACGTGTCTCTAAATATTGTGCTGTATCAGTTTTAGAGTTTTATATAAATTATACCATAACATTTATATTCTTCTACTTTTAAAAATTTTGTTTCAGGTTTCTTTTACTCCGAATTATGTTTCAGAGATTTATTCATCACATATTAATTTGTTTTTACTCCTGAACAGTTTTTCATTGAATACACCTCAATTTATATGTTCATTCTCTTGTTGATGAACATTATTCTTGCTTCCCATTTTTGCTCTATTGAATATTTTTGTGCACATTTCTAGGAATCTCACGTAGATACTTCGTAGTCCATTTCCTGGATTCTGGGGTACGATGCCAGCTTGTTTTCCAGTGTGGCTATGCTGTTGTGTGTTTTGTGTATGTCCCCATCTCTCTGTGTCCTCAGGGACAGTAGAGTCAGATGTTAATTTTTTTGTTATTGCTGTTAACCTGATGGGCATAACATGGCTGCATTTAAGACTGCACATTTTTCTGAGGTCTAGTGAATTTGATCTTTTTTGTTGTTGTTTTTTTCATATTTTAGACTGGGTCTTCTTCTGTGAATTGTGTGTCATATCTGTTTCCTTTTTTTCTATTGGGCCATTGTCTCTTTCTGTAAGGCCTTTATATATTCTGAAGACTAATTATCAGTTGATTATATGGCTTGCAAAGATTATCTTTCAAGTTTTGGCTTATCTTTTTCACTTTTGATGGACTCTTTTGACAAATAGAATTTCCCCTGTAACATGGTGATAAGCTCCAGTGCCGTGAGGTGTGCTGGGAAGCTGTGGGGGAGGGGTGGCACATGTATTTCGGTCACTTCCTTCGGCCATCAGCCCATGGAAGTGATGCAGATAAAAGGGAGGCACAGGCTGGAGGAGAAGAAGGCAGCCTGTGTTCTCTGCTTAGTGATTTTCCAGGCACTTAATGTACTACTTTGAATCCCATGGTAATATTTGCAAAAAGCCTCAATCGTAGAATAACTTAATTAAACATTACTTACAAGAATTTAATATTCATTATTTGGCTTCAATTACTGTCTTAGCCCCCTCCCCTCCCTCTCTCCCGCTGGAGTGCTCTCTCCCCTCTTATTCTGAGGGTCTAATTAGTCTAATGGCTGCTGCTTGCAGTGACCTTATGTCTGTTGAAAAACAAAACAAAACACACAAAAATAAAGGCTCTCTTTGGTTTGAGATCCCTGATGGTCTTTGCATGTGGCTGCCCCAGCTCCTGAATTCCATATTCCTTTTCTTTTTTCAAATGCCTGATCTTACTTGTGCTGCATAGCGGAATTAATGATGTGTATTTGAAAAAGGCTTGGCAGCCAAATTGCAACAAATATAAGAGGGCTGTGGCATTGGAGAGAGGGAGGAGTCGGAGAAGAACTCTGAGCCTTCCAGCACCGACTCAGCAGCAAAGACTGCCACTTGCTCGACTGGCTGCTGGCAGGGAAAAGCTTTCAAAGGAGGGGGCACATGCACAAAGCAAAGCAGGTTCTTTCTTATTCTTTCTTTCCCTGTCTTGGTGCTTAATAGCATCCTTGGCTCCCCTCTAAGCAGGTTCCCTCAAAGGCTTTGTGTGTCTTTCCCATGGCCCTGCCGCAGTCTGCATCTGCTGCTTCTGGTTCCGACCCCATGGAGGGTTCTTGTGATACCAGAGCTCAGGGCATATCATAAGGGGCAGAGGCCAGTTGCGGGCTTGTGCTTTGCTCTTCTGGCTCAGAGGTCAAATCCATGCACATGCAAAGAGCCCATGTGGGGCTGGCATTGTGGGGGATGCACAGGTAGAAAGCCCCAGTCTCTGGGGAGTCAGACAGGCTCTGTAAGAACAGCAGTACCAATTTGGGAGGGCAATGAAATAAGCCTTATCCAAAGGCATGGGGATCCCTGGGCAGCGAGGGACGGGTTCTGATGGAGGCTGGGTGCAGGGAGGGGGAACCAACCAAGACTGAAATGCGACATGCTATCTGAAGTGTGCCTTAGGGACTGGAGGGAGTTCGGGTTAATCGAAGGGTGGGATGGCATTCTTGACAGTGAAACAAGAGGTGCCAAATGCCCACCGTGTTTGGGGTGCAGGGCTTAATCCCATGTGTCTGAAACACCAAGGGGGTACTTTGAGGTAGCAGGAGGGTAGTGTTTCTGGGAAGATATGAGTAGTTTAGATCCAGGTGGTACAGGGCTTTGGTCTTTGTACTGGGAACATACGAAAGATCAGCACATGGGGAATGATGGAGTTGAATGTGTATTTTAGAGTCTAGCTCCTGAAGTGGGGATAAGGGGGAATTAATGAGGAAAAGAAAAGAGATAAAGGATGGAAGAGAATAGAGCCAGACCCACTGGGAAGTATTAGTGCATGTAAGGGGAAGATGGGGAGTATGGACTCAGAGTTACTTGGGGAGAGAATTTGGCATGATGTAGTCACTAATAGGTTGTGGCGGTGGCCATAACCTGGTCAGCCTGGATCATGAGCTCCAAGGATAACTCGCATGGGGAGGAGGGACTTACCAAGGCCAGCCATGGAGAGAGGCCAAGTGGAGCAAACGCACACAGTGGCCAAGCACCAGATCTGAGGGGACTGAGGAAACTCAAGCTTGGTCCAGCCTATCCTGAAGGCTCAGACCTGAGGAAGCTGGGCAGGGCACAAGGACAGGGCTTACAGGAAATCCCAGGGAGAAGACCTCATTCTAACTTGGGGTTAGGGTTCAGGAGTAGTGAAGAGCCCAGAATGTAGCCTGGATTAAGCTAGATCAGGAGCCATAGAACCCTAGAGCCCATCCACAGGCAACAGGGTCTCTCTTCTCTCTTTCTCTCCCTTTTAAACATTTTTGTTTCCTTGCAACTTTCTATTAGTCTTTGGGTCTTGAGCAGAGGGGAACCTTTGGAAAGCTGGTTACTGTTGGGGTCATCTGGGCAAAACTGCAAGTCTAATGGCCTCATAGTAGACCAGAAGAAGCCAAGGATGCAGGAGGAGAATGAACTTGCTCCTAGGATGTGGTAATTGAATGAAACAATTGAACTGATAATCTAGGTCTTTTAACTTCTCTTCCTATGACCCTGTATAATGGGAGCAGAGAGAATCTTCATTTTTCTTAGGTCTTGGACCCCTGGGTCAGTGGTTGTTGGACACCCAGGCCTGCCTGTACTCATGATAGCTCTGTGTTTGAGGCATCTATTAAGGTGACTCTTTGCTCTTGAGGCTAGATTCCAGAAGTTGGGCAAATTCAATATGGCATTGAGTGGTGGTTACTGTAAAGAGCTCTGAGTTCCTTCCACTCTTGTCTTTGTCATCTGCCAGCTGTGTGTCCTTGAGTGCATCACTGAACGTTTCTGTGCTTCAGTTTTTTTCATCTGAAGTATGGGTAGGATGACCATACATCCCTGATAGGCTTGGCTAATACCTATTGCCCTAGTACAATTATTAATAATGTCCCCTTTCACTGTCTTTTCTTGAGTGATAAATCTTATGGTTATCCTAAATATAGGGTAATAATTGTATCTACCTCATAAGATTGGAAAAATTAAATATATGAATGCTCTGAGATTAGTGTCTAGTAATACATAGGCGTCAGCTATTAATTGTATATCGAGTATTGTATTAGTTTATTAAGGCGTCTGTAGCAAATTACTACAAACTAGATGGGCTAAACCAACAGGAACTTATTTTTTCACAGTTCTGGAAGCTGTAAGACTGAAATCAGGGTATCAGCAGGATGGTGCTTCCTTCAAATTCTCTGGAGAAGAATTCTCTGCCTCATCTCGCTTCTGATGGCGGCCAGCAGTCCTTGGCATTCCTTGGTTTGTGGCAACATCACTTAAGTCTCTGCCTTTGTCTTCATCTGGTCATTTTCCTTCTGTGTGAATCCGTGTCTAAATTTCCCTCTTTTTATGAAGATACAAGTCATTGGGTTAGAACCCACCCTAATCCAGTATGACTTCTTAATTTGATTACATCTAAGACCCTATTTCCAAATAAGGTCACATCACAAGTTCCAAGTAGACATGAGTTTTGTGGATACATTGTTCAACCCAGGACAGATATATACATCTTGTTTCTCAATGATACTTGAAACTACTTGACTTTTATACCTAGCACAAAACTTGTTATACTAACAAGCACTTAGTAGGTGTTTGAATAATTGTTGATGGATAGATACAATGTTCCTAATTCGTGGCCTCTGTTAGATTACTGTAGAGGCAAGTGCTGGGGCAATGGAATTAGGGAGAATGGGAGAAGAAAAAAATATTTTTTTCTTGTCATTTGTCCCTTGACTCAATGGGGAATCCTAGTTTCTAGGAGCTGTCAGTCTCATGGCTTGCTCACCCTTTGGCTAGACTTTAAAAATAAAATAAAAAGAACAAAAATCTTCAATCATTTAAAAAAAATTCAACCACGCAAATCAACAACCACGCACACAAAACCCAACAAAAAGACCCCTCGGCACATCAAGAAGATGCTGATACCAAAAGCTGAAATAGCTTTTCCATAATGCAATGAAATATATTAAATTCAATAAACATCAAAGGAACTTCAGGAGCAATTGCTGAATTTCCGAAGTAAACAGGGCTTTCAAAAGAAACAAAAACAGCACTGGGATCTTGGGGGTAGGAACACATTTTGAGGGGGCAAAGCATGGAATCCCCAGGCTCTTGATCAAAGGGTGAATTCTTTAAAGAGTAGTAATAAACGAAGCTTCAAAACTGTTTTTGATCCAGACTGCCCCAGGTATGGGTCCTGACTGCAAATGACAAATCCATTTCCAAATAAGGGAGGCTGACGATTCTCTGTCCTCAGCCTTACATTTTGTGGGTTTTTCAAAATGAAGAAATAATTCCAGACAAAAAGAATCCACATAAGTAAAATACAGTCTCATATGGGCTGCAAGGCAGCAGAGGGCCTTCTTGTCCGGAATAGTTTAATGACAATTGTGTTATTCTCAATCTTGAAGACATTAACTCTTCTTTTTTTTTTTTTTTAAGATTTTATTTATTTATTTGACAGAGATCACAAGCAGGCAGAGAGGCAGGTAGGGGAGGGGGGCAGGGAAGCAGGCTCCCTGCTGAGCAGAGAGCCCAGATATGGGGCTCGTTCCCAGTACCCTGGGATCATGACCTGAGCCGAAGGCAGAGGCTTTAACCCACTGAGCCACTCAGGCTCCCCAGACATTAACTTTTTAAATTTAAAAATTTAAGTGTGTGTGTGTGTGTGTGTGTGTGTGTGTGTGTGCATACCTATTTTTGTGCTACTGTGTGCCTGCCAGAGAGCTGGATAGATGCTCCCAACAGGGGAAAACTATGGCCCATAAACTGTTCTATGGGATTCATCCCACCCTTTCAAGGAGGGTGAGCAGGAGTTTTGTGGAGTTCTGTGAGATCATAGATGCACAGAGTCCTGGAGTCTGGGAGTCATTGAAACTACCTCTCATGGTTCAAACAGATAAAACAGAGAGCTAAATAGGTAAAGTGACTTGCACATAGGTTCATTAAATGGCATTTCTCTACCAATTGGTGACTTCTTGATTTGACTATTTTCTCCATTTATATATTTGAAGAATATGAGAATTTTCTAGAGCAATTATGTACATCCAAAGCCCGGGGTTCAATGGTTCCCAAACCTCACTCATTTTCAAAATCATTTGGAATCCTTTTGATTAATTAATTAATTAATTAATTTTAAAGCAGGAAAGTGAAGAGTGGGAAGAGGAGGGACAGAGAGAGGGGAAGAGAGAGAATCTTAAGCAGCCTTCATGCCAACGGCAGAGCCCCATATAGGGCTTAATCTCACCACCCTCGGATCATGACCTGAGCTGAAATCAAGAGTCAGATGCTTAACTGACTGAGCCACCAAGATGACCCTGGAGTCCTTTTTTAAAAACGCAAATTTTTATTACAAGTAAAGCTGCTGGGAACATTCACCAACAGGTGTGTGTATGAACATACGCTTTCATTTCTCTTGGTAAGTGCTAAGAGTGAAGTGCCTGGGTCATATGGTTGGTGGGTTTAACATTTTGAGGGCCTACCCACCTGTTTTCCAAAGTGACTGTATAAGCTCCTGTTTCCATCAGCAGAATATGAATGTTCCAGGTGTTCCGTATTCTCAGCAACATTTGGAATGATTGGTCTTTTGAATTCTAGCCATTCCAGTAAGTGTGAGTGGTATCTCATTGTGGTTGTGATTTGAATTTCTCTAATGACTACTGGTATTGAGCATCTTTCCACATGATTATTTGTGGTCTGTATCTTTTTTGGTGACATGTGTATTCAAGTATTTCCCCTAATTGTAGACTGGGTTGTTTCTTTTCTTTTTCTTTGTCTTACAGCCTTTCCTTCTTCTCCTTTTTCTTTTTTTAATTGAAGGACAGTTGACATACAGTGTTACACTGTTACTTTAGTTTTGGATGTACAATAGAGTGATTTGGCAAGTTTATACATACTTTCTTATTATTATGGCTTGAGAGTTTGAATGTGAAGGTGCATAGAAGCTTTATTTGGAAGAGCCTCAAACTGGAAGCACCCCAAGTATTCACTGAGAGGTGAATGGGCGAGTGAACTGTGGCATATCCTTAGGACAGAATCTACAAAGCAATGTAGAGGGTGCGTTGATACACAAGGTGAATTTCAGAATAATCACGTGGAGTGGCAGAAGTCAGACAAAAAAGAGCACGTACACTATGACCCATAAATGTAAAGTCCAGAAAATGCCAAGTAATCTACAGTGACAGAAAATAGGTCTGCTATGGCCCGGAGATGGGGGAAAGGAGGTGGGGAGGAGTGGGAAGAAGGACTATGAGGGGCGTGAGGAGACTGGATGCTGGGTGCTGGATGCAGCCACTCTCTTGATGATGCCACGGTTTCATGGGCATTTATGCATGTGAGAACTTGTCAAAGCGTTCACTTCAGGCATAGTTAGTTTATTGTAGGTCAGTCACACTTCCAAAAAGCTGTTAAATAAGAAAAAGTAAAAAAAGCCTGTAATCAAATGCCGTTTCCTGGACCCTACCCCATTCTCCATCCAGGAATCTGGGGCAGAAAGAAGATGGCAGTGTGCTGTGAAAGGGAAACTTAATACTTGGTCATCAAAAAAAAAAAAAAAAAAATCTAGATTTGAATTCTCCATCCACCACTTACCAGCTGTGCCTGAAAACCAAACCCCAAACCATATAACCTCCCTGCGTCTTAGTTTTCTGCATCTGTACAACTGGCATAATAACCAGAAAAATATTTTCCTAGTCCTCTTGTGAGGCTTCCACTAAGTAACCAAATGCAAGTGCCTGGCCCAAATAGGTCTCCATAAACATGGATTCATTCAATTCCCCTTTTCCCAAGAATGCCCAAAAGAAGAGTGGTTGGTCTGCGAGAAAATCCAAGGCAGGGGCTGAAGACTGCGTGTCCTGTATGTGTGCACACATGTGTGCCTAGTGAGGATGACTCTGACCAGCTGAGCTAAGCACAAAGTCCTGGAGGACTCTGGGAAGGGACGTTAGCATCCCCATCCCCCTCCACTGACTTCATGAATCCCCCAAACACATTAGGGAACAACCCCAGCTCCCACAGGGATTGCGATGATTAATGATTCTCTCTTGCATTAAGGCGCGGGCTGGAAGCGTCTCTCCTTTTCTGCAGTCCTTCATCATACCGTTAACTGGTTAACTGGTCCCATGCGTGCGGCCAAAACTGAAGGGAGGCAGCCAAAGGAGCGGCTTTCTTTCCTTCCCTGCCTTTTCCTCTGCGCTTGTAAGCTCTGTGCCTTCGCTCCATTGTCAGGCCAGCGACAAAGGCCCTCCAGGTGCACGAGCATGTGGGAGTGTGACACATGGGCATGCACACGCGCGCGCGCACACTCTCCTTCCATCCGGGGCCAGGGTGATGAATTGTGGCGTTTGAACGTCTCCTTATCGCAGCGGTGCACATGTGCTCCGATGTGTGTGCCCGTGTGGTGTGGGAGGAATGCAGTGGGAAGCCCAGAGTCAGAAAATAGAGCTCCTGGCTGCCTTGTCCCTGCCCTCTTTGTCGAGATGAAATTTCAGATGCTGCTGGGTGTCTTGTCAGCAAGTCTTTTGCAAAATAAATGGAGGTAATTTTTTTTTTAAAGCTGATTTTTTCAGTGTTTAGCCTATGGAGAGAGTGTGTATAGATGCCAACGAAATGCCTGCTCTCCTGTGTAGATGGGACTCTTGATCCAGCAGACAAAAGACAGCCGAGAAGGAAGAAAACAAGCCTTTATTGAGTGCCTACTGTGTGCTGAGTCCTTTCATGCACAGAAGCTTTCATTAATCTTGGAACTCCCCGTATGGGGGGGGGGGGCTCACTGCTGCCAGGCCTGCACCGAGTTAAAAGTTAGGGGGTTTCCTTTGTCTGCTGGTAAATCCCTGATGGCCTGATGTAAAGAAACGATCCTCCGGCAAGAAAGTGTGGGCCACAGCATCCGGGACAACGGCAAAGCAACATCTTGGATTTATGGAGCATCACGGCACTTTCCCAGTAAATCAGACCCCTTTTAAAAAAATTTATTTACTGGCTTCATTAAAGACACACTCTGCTTACCATCAGGCTGCAGGCTACACTAGCGGAATTAAAAGGAAAAGAAAACTACAGGCAATTTAATCCGTTCTTTTGTCCCGGAAACAGCTCTGTAAGAAAGGAGACATCATTTCTCTAAAGATAAGAGCAGGGACGTGGTGGGGTCTCCTCTTGTCACTCACTCTACCCACTATCTTCTCCCTTTGGGAGTGGTGAATGCAGGACCTTCGCTTTTTAGGGACTTTCCCTCCTCATTTATCATATGCCATACTGTCTTCCCAAGGCATTCCGGTGACAATTGTACTGGGAGGGGTCAGCACATGTACTTGTCAAAAGCATTACTACTGAAGGGATTAACTTTATGGGAAGGTCGAGGGTGTTCTCTGGATGAAGAGGGGTTAGGTATGAATGATCACTGGCTGAGACGAACCATACACCTGCAGTGCTTTATTACCTATATCTCTCCCTCCATTGAATTCTTATAGCCCTCCTGTAACATGAATAGATGGCAATAGCCCCATTTTACAGATGAGGGAACCAAGGCTCAGTTCGAGAAAAATTTAAAATGTGCTGAAAGTCTGGGAGTAGCAAAACCAGAGCTCTGATCTCAGGTCTTCTGACTCCTAATACTTTCTCCTCAGTGCCTGGGGGGAGAGCGTGTTTTCTGAATCACAACTGCAGGCACAGTTTGAATAGGCTGAGCATTTACACTATTTGCCTCCAAGTGATCCTGGCAAATTAAGGCATTCTGTCTTTATAATGATACCATATCGCCGGGCTGGCAGGCGCTGAATCTGAGCTGTGGAAACCTTGGCCATGGGAGGTAGGGCAAGCTCTAAGTTGACATACAGAGAGGTCAAAGTAGGCACAGACTCTTGGGACTCCTGCTTCCTTGGCTCCTGGCATCACCCAAGCAGATGGTACTTCCTCTCGTTGGTCACCAGACGGTCCACCCAATGTAGATGAAGCCGAAAAATGCAGCAGCATTGAATTTGGTGATTGACTTACACGTATGATTGGCTGTTAGCTACCCATTTGAAAACTGTTGGTGGTTCCCTTTCTGTCTTGGGCAGCCTTACCCTGAATGCCTGGCTATTCTCTTTGCGATGGAAGGAAAAGAGGATTAAAAATTGGATCCTCACTTTTTTTTTTTTTTTTCCTATTGACAAAGGCAGTTTGTTCTCAGTTCACTGGAGTGATTCTGTCTTAGGTTCTTCAAGGATGGAAATTTCATTAATATTTAATAATAGTGATAACATCAATAGTATTAATGGAATCTTTTCCCAATACATAGAAGGTTGGAGTTTGCAGAGCGCCCGCTGAACGCCGCAGGTATCTCAAATGCAATGTGTTAACCTGGGCTGTTGACATTGCTGTTCCCTCTTCACGGTGTTTCGCTGACTCAGGACTTGCCTCCATCCTCAGTCCTGAGGATCCACACAGCTCTCCACAAATCCACGGACCCGGACTGCGACAGGCTTCTGTATCATAAGCCTCTCCTCTGTACAAGACACCCCCCTGTGTGAACAAAAATGAAGAGCGGGCCAGCCTGTGGTCCTCTGAGCACACACGGGTGCTGGTGGACTACTGTCTGAGACTTGGTCACGCATCACCAATGTGGACTTCCCACTAACTCAACCTCAGCTCCTGTAAGCCATTGGAAGACTCAGAGATGGTTCATTGAAAGCATTTGGAGAAGAGAGGAAGTTTACTTGCAGAGAAGGTTTTAAAAGGACTGACTTGTCCAATGCAAATTATGACACCTATTTCTAGGGGGAAAGAAAGCACAAGATTTTCCCAAGTTAACTAAGTTTAGAGGTAGTCTGTTCCTGGCAGACACACAGCGGCTTTCTTACCTGATTACCCTATCGCAGAAGATGAGGACAAGTCTTCAGTTACCAGCTTTGAAAAGTCAGGGACGAATCTGTTTGTGTTCTGAAGTCAGCAACCTAGCAGGAGGCTCAAGGCTTCCTCTAGGTATGAAGCCAGAGCTAGATGGGATGACCGTGGTTTTATTTTGTGTTTTTATGTGTGCAGGCGTGGCTGATTCTTGCTGGCTTTGCTAGTCATGTACCAGACAGCGGCTGTGAATGCTCAAAGAGTGAGTGCTGACCAGTGCTGCTGGGGGAGGTACAGGGCTGGGTTCCTGCCAACTTCTGCTCACAATATTTTCATCAACCGATTGCTACATAAGGTTATTTTAGGTATGTTTCTGCTTAAAGACACCTTAAGAATTACATACTGTTGGCTCGTTAACACCTAGCTCGCTGCCAACAGCACTACAAATCATGCCCAAATGGACGCTTCTCTAACCCACAGAGTGTCTGCATGAGGCACAGCCCAGCCTCCTTGCACTTAGAAACGCTGGACAGCACACCAGCACTCCACTCGGGGTCCTTCTTAAGCAGAAACCGCCACCAGAAAGCAAAAAAAAAAAAAGCAAAATCTGTGGCGCTGCATAGACTTTGAAAAGGGCGCTTGCTCCCAGCAGGCAGGGGCGGGCTGTTTGCCCTCCGCTGGGAACACGGGTGTCAGCTGGCTCTGACTCCCATGTGCCATGGCTCCCCCTGGCCCCCTGACTGGGTTTTGGCCATGTCCCCAGCGACTAGCTACCTTTGGTTTTCCTTTCTGCCAGGCTTCCTGTGGCTGCGGAGTAGCCATCCTTTCTGACCTTCCTCTCCGGCCCTCAGCAACACGGTGTCAAGGCCTGTTGGTGGGTCTGCTCTTCAGGCAGAGAGGTATGCAGGAGGTCTAGGGAACTGGGTGAAAATGGAGTGGTGGCCCCCATGGGTAGCGGAGAGAGGTCTGAGGCTGAGGGCCCCCTTATGGTCCTGCCACCCAGCTGACGGTAACCCCAGGGACGATGTGTTCCTTCCTCCTCCTCCTCATCCCTTCTGCTTCCCTCTCCCTCTTCCGCCGTCCTCCCCCCGTCTCTCCTTGTTCTCACTTGGCCTTATCCAAATAGGCAGCCCAGTGGATTTGTATCAATAAGAAGCAATCAGCAACAGCCATAATACTTGCAATCAATATATAATTGCATCAGGGTTATTCCATTACCTCGGGCCTGGCGCGCTGATTACCGCGGAGGCCTTGTGATTCCGGCATCCGTTTGCCTGACTTCGGATCTGGCGGAGGAGCGTGTGAGAGGGTTGCTAGGCTGAGCCCTGGGTTGTCCCCCTGGGGGAGGCCATTGGCGTTGGGGTCTGCTCTGACACTGGGAAATTGGACACAGGGGTGAGAGTCCACTGGGCTGACAGGAGCGTGGCTCTGGGGAGGGCTTAATGTCAGGCACCCGGGTCAGCAGGACTAGAGGCGAGGGGATGACAGTTTGGAGTAACGTCCTGGGATACGGGGCCCCCAGGCCACATTAACTGACATTGAATGTGTATGGTTTCCATGCAGACGGTGCTGTCCTATACAAGACCTCACACCAGCCCCAGGGGCTGATTATGACCATTCCCAATTTGTAGATGAGGAAGCTGCATCCCGGACCATAGACAAGGGCTTGGCACCATTAGGCTTGGAAGCAGAAAAGCCACGACTCTAATTCAAGGTTGAATTTAAGTCCTGAATTCAGAGTTGAGATCAAGGGTTAGTGTGCTTTCTAGTGCTCCCAGAGACAAAAAGCAAACATCCCATGGCTTTTGGATGGCACTTCCACAGACCTTCCGCTGGCTTTTGCAGCGATTCTGTGAGGAAGGCGGCACAGTATATCATGCGCATTTAACAGATAAGAAGACTGAAGTTTGGATTAGGGTGACGGACTGTCCAGTTTGCCCAAGACTAAGGGATGTTCCTGGGATGTCACTGCTAGCCAGACAAGATCCAGAACAGGTTGGTCACTTTAGTTCAGGTAGAGCTTTGCTGGTTTGTCATAGTGGCTGAGGGACTGGTTTCCTTTTCCATAAAACTGAACAACTGTAGTGATTACACCCACTTTCCCGCACGTCTGTAAAGACTAATAATAATAACGAACACATCAGCTATGAGTTAGCGAGCGGTTGCTCTGTACTATGGCCTGTGAGATATTTGGTAACAATCGCCACCTCTGACACGGCACTTACTGCGTGCCAGACACTGTTGTAAGAACTTTTCAAAAATTGTGTTGGTTCCTCCTCAGTCAAGGAAGAACAGGGCACAGGGAGGTCAAGCACTTTGTCCAAGGTCGCACAGCGCATGAGGGCTGAAACCAGGATTGGAATGTAAGCTGCCTGGCTGCTGCATCCACTCCTGTATCTACGATCTCTCGACTCTTAGCTAAACACTCAGGCAACAGCAGGCATTATCAGCGTGGTCTTAGAGAAGGTAAAACTGAGGCAGAGGGTGTCTGGTCAAGGGAATGAGGGAATGAGTGGGAGAATCCTATAACTTTCTCAAGATCACAGAGTGAACAGTGCTGATCTCTCCATATGCAATGGAATGCCTGTCAGTAATGAAGGAGGAATAAATACCAAATTGAGGGAAAGAAGCCTGACAAAAGGAATCCATTTATATGACACCTAGGAGTGGGGTCAAACACCTGCGGTGATAAAGTTCAGAGCTTCCAGTCTATCCTGTGGGGATAGCCTGGAAGAGGACACGAAGGAAATTTCTGGGGTGGAGTTGTTCTGTATCTTGATTGGGGCGCTGGTCACCATAACAGTACAAATTTGGGAATAGTTACTAAATTGCATACTTAAGATCTATGCATCTTATATGTGAATTTTACCTTCAAAAAGGAGAAAGCATAAAGAACAGATGAAATAGAAGAGACAGGATTCACCATTAGGGGTGTCTGACCCCCATGCTGTACTCTGCCTGCTATTTGGATATAAAGTTACAGCCAGTCAGTTACAGGTGGTGGCCCAGGTGAGCCCCTAGCATTAGGGTGAGCTCACGGGGGGAGGAGCCACCAAAGGTGGAGAAGCCACTTGAGCTGCCTTATCTGAGCACCTGCTCTGAGCTGTGCTGAAGTAGCCCCTGCAGGTGAAGATATAGATTAGACCCAGCCCCCGCCCGGAGTACCTTCCAGTTTGGGTAGGCATCAGTGCAAGAATGAATGACCACACGAAATAGCCCCCACTGGTCAGGACTCCAGCCCTGTTTTGTAGGAACAGAGTTCCTGGGAGTGTTACAAAGACAGAGTTCTGGCGGTAGGGGCTAAGGGTGGCATTCTACTACTGTATGTGCAATGTGACATAGAAACATGGTGTGCAGAAGTCAGAAGTGCAGGAACTGCAACAGGGTCCAGGGTAGGGGCTGGCTTTGGCTGAGTTTTGGGGCAGTGAGTCAGCACGGTCAAGTCTGACTCTACTACTTATTACCGTGAGACCTTGGGTTGGAACTGACACTGTCAGTTTCCTCATCTAAAACAAGGACAGTGGGAATCATGATGGTACTTACCTCTGAAGATTAAATTAGTCAGTATACGTAAGGCAGCTAGATATTATGGTCCTTGTTATCACAAACCTTACCAGTTTAGAACTCTTAAAATGTCACTTTCTAAGGGACTCTACGTATGGTTAAGTATATCCGGGGATGGGTTCAGGGGGATGCAGGGCAGGAACTAGGTGGGTCTTAATGAGAGAAATAGGACAAATATTACTATTCCATTTTATAGGACAATATATCAAGGCCCAGGGACCTAACTTGTCTGAGATCGCATAGCTAGTTAGTGGAAGGCCCGCGGCTACATGTCAGTTCCCCTGCTTCCTTGTCAATGCTGCTCACACCAGCTCCAAAACCTGCTGCTATCCCCAGCCCTCTGGACTCATTACCTGGCCCTGTGCAGGGTGACCTTGATCAGGAACCAGGGCTTCTTGTCTGATCTTCAGTTTGTATCACGTAGAGCATCCTGCCTGGGACTTTGCTCGTGGGTAGGCAACATCCTCATTACATTCTGCTTGCATTTATGTCAGAAACGCCTGTCATTGTGTCTCTGTGTCACCTTGATCACATATTTAGCTGTCAGATGTGGAAACTCGGGGGCTGTAGTCTGCCATTTTTATGGAACATGCTATTCTTCACTGGGAGTCTCTGAACCTGACCCCAATCTTTCCTCTAGTCTTCATGTCTCTACACCTGGGGGTCTGTATCTGTAGCAGATCTCGCCCCTCCCATTTCCCCAGATAGAGAGAGAGAGAGAGAGAGAGAGAGAAAGATAGGACCCAGGAGGAAGAGCTTTAGCTATATCAAGGTTGTGAAGAGCAAGGAGCCTCCTCCAGGAAGCTGGATAGGGCAGAGCTATGAAGAGCAGGGGTGGCATAGATTCTGGCTGGCCATGGATCCTGAAGGTGGCAGCAGCTATGGCTGGCGATGGCTGGGACAGGGGCTGGGGCAGCAGGCAGGTGGTATCTGAGCCAGTCTCCTGCATGCTCTGGTTTGGCAGGACTCAGGTGATGTCTTCCACGAGTAGCCATCCTAACCTTTGCAACAAGAGAAATTCCAGAGTACTCAAATCTCCAGAAAGAAAAAAAATAAGGGGACTCCATTCTGATCATTACATTCAGGCAGAACTGGTTCAGTTGTTGATTTGTTTCTTGAATTCATTCAATCATTCATTCATTCATTCATCAGCAATGTCTAATTACTAATTAAAGCACCAGTTTTACACCTAGAAATCAGAAGAAAAAATTAATTTTGGCTTCATTTGGAGAGTTAAAATGAAGATTAGGGAAACTTAATTGGGGGGTGGTTGACCGACATTTTGATAATGTTAATTTCTCCCTGTGAGATCAGGACAGGTATGACCGATCCAATGCATATAAGCCATGTGTGGTGCTATAGGAGCTGCACATTTAGGACCCAGATACGGTTGGCTGTGGCTTGCCGGTGTGCACTGTTCTCCACAGGAGTCGCTCCGCTCCTCTCTGCTGACATGGCAGGAGGTGGTTGTGGAGGGAAATCCCCTTGGGCCGCAAGAAAGTACCTTGGTTTTCTGGCAAGACTCAGGGAAGTACCAAGCTCCCTGGCCTTGGGGCCCTGGGAATGGGGCTAGATGCTGTGAGAGTATTTTCTGCACAAGCTCCATATCTAAGAAGAGGCTTCTACAAATGTCCAAGTGTGGATTGACTGATGTGTAGCCTTTCCCTAGTATAGAGTTTCTGTTCAGGATAGCAGTACATGGTAAGGTATGACTTGTGTCGGAAAGTTCTTGATCTCTCTCTAGGCTCGGGCTGTGTGCTGCTCCGCTGAGTACCACTAGGACATAAAGGGTGAGCCTTACCATCTGGTGTTTGTGTTGAAACTCTGCAACCCTACTCAACTGAACAGTGTACAAAGCCAGGGGCAAACCACATGTCCTGCCCAGTGGCAACCGCTGTTCTGGGTGGGTTATGTCATGTTTGGAAATGAATACACAGAAGGCAAAAATGCCACAGAAGGGTCCAAGAAAAAAGACAACAAAAAAAGAAACAAGAAGAAAAGCAGATTGAGATAAAAGTGGCCTGCTAAGAAGATGGCTAAAATATAAAACAGGTTGAAGGATATTTAACTCCAGTAGAATAAGCAAAATTCATGTGGAGGTAGTGAAGGCAGGAGTTAACACTGCTAAAACGCAAATCACTGGTGAGAAGAACAAAATCTCCTTGTATTCAGAGGGAAAAGAATAAGGAGAGGCAAGTGATGAGGAGATAATAGGTATGGGGAAGAGAGAAGGAGATCCAATCTAAGAATTATAGGTATTGCTGAAGAATAAACCAGAACAATTTATTCAGAAACAATAATCAAATTCATAATTGAGGAAAATGTGTCTTGCAAAATGGTCTAAATATGCAGGCAAAATAAATTTAAAGGGAACTGCATCTACATACATACTGGCTAAATTTTTGAATTGAAAAGATAAAGTATTACAAATAAGCTGGAAGGAGAAAAAAAAACACAACTTCATTGAATGTATAGTTATAAAAGTTAAAATTAATGTATCTCACAAGATCTCTGCAAAGGCCTCAGAACAATAGGGTAGCCATGTGGCACAGATAGGGCTCTGTGTTTATCAAATCATTTCATTTTATTCCTGGAAATAGAGGAAGACAGAATTTCCCAGTTTCCTCCGGTGTAGGTGGGCCAGGGACCAATTCCAGCTAATGAGCTGTGGACGGAAGTGACACGTGCTTCTTCTGGTCTGGATCCTTAAGTCTGCTCTGATATCGTCTAGTCTCTTCTCTTTCTTCCTTTCTCTGCTCTTCCATCAGCCGGATGCTCAGGGCATGGCAGAGGACACAAGGGGACAGTGGAAAGACCCCGAGTTCCTGATTCATCTCATGGTAGGCTCCCTCTGAGCCCTACATGAGCTCTGTGATCCATAAGTGAAGTATCTTGTCATTGTATTGAAGTTGCTCTGATGTAAAGGGCTAGAAATTTTTGAGGGAACCTGATCATGATTCTTGTATTTTTTTATTTAGTCAAGTTTTCACTTAGGTATGAACATAAGAGAAACATAACCAGATATAAAAGAGTTCAGAATATGTAACAGGTCTGTTTCCTTCCTGAAAAAAGTACTTAAGAATATCTTCCAGTCAATAGAGAGATGTATCAAAATAAAGACCTAAGCTTGGGGAGGTTATTATATAAGAAGTCTGGTTGAAGCACTGAATCAGCTAGCCATGAGGAAAGTCTAAATAATTCTTGTCAACACGACTATAAAGAAGAATGGAAAGTGAGAAGCTATTCTCAAAACTAAATAAGTAAATAAATAAATAAATAAAATAAAAAAACTAAATATCTCATTTTATTCCAGGAAAAACAAAGAAATTGGGTGAAAGAAGAGCAGAAAGTAGTAAAAAAGCATTCCAGTTTCCTCATCTTCAAGGGGGAAATGAGTAAATACTGTTTTACTTTTGATATTGATTATTGGAAAAATAAAGCTCAAAATTATTTTCTAAAACCTAGAAGAGCCACCAAAAGAGTTAAAAATGTGTTTTTGGCTATCCAAGCTATTTGAGAAAAGAAGTCAAAGAAAATAATTCATGGTCTCTTTGGTAAAATAGAAATTTAAAAAAGAGAGTTACAAGGCAAAAAACAAGCATAATAAGAAAAAACAAGGAAATTCCATAGGCAAAAAGAATAAAATGAAATGACAGTAATAATTCCAGATATATAATTTATGGCAACAAATAAAATGGTCAGCCCTCCCATTAATATACATAGACTCTCAAATTTGATCAAATAATAAATGTCAACTATATGCTGTTCATAAGATATAAATATAATACAAAATGATTGACAGGGAAAGATTAGAAATAAAAGGCTTGGTAAAAGATATTAAGAAAACACATAAGAATGCACAAATGACCACATTAATACAATAACAATTGAATTGGAAAATAAAGTCCAGAATAAAAGTGTAGCCGTCAGAAACCAAGTAGTAGATGATGCCAAATCATTTAATATCAGACTATTTAAAGCAAATGCATTAAAAAATATGAGGAGAAAATAACAAAAATCATTTGTGGAGAGACAACAGTGTGTTTTACTCAGAACATAGCCGATGAGCAAGTGAAAAATATTTATAAAAATATAAATTTTATTTAATAAAAATATATAACAATTTTTAATCCTGTGAACAGATAATAAAACTTTCTTTCAACCATTCTCAGGACAAGGACAAAAATTAGAAAAAGCTTATCAAATACTGAAAATCAGCATTTGTGTAGAACACTGGCCACCATACATAAAGAATAGACTGAAAAAAAATAACAAAGGTTTTTAGAAAGGTACACCTGAGATCTTGGAAACTGAAAGATGCTCAGCTTAATTTTGGGGTCAAAGAAGAAATATAGACTGTCTATAAAGTAGTAAAAATTAGACACTTCATGCAAAAGATTATGGGGTAAAGTCAGAGCTGTACAAAAGGGTAAATTCATAGGCTAACTGGTGTTACTAACACATTAGAAATAAAAATGAAGTATTTAATTAAATATTTAATAAGCAACATAGAGAGACTACATGTAGAACAGGGAAGAAATAGAAAAGCTTTCTTGAATTAAAATAGTAGTGTGTAAATCCAGAAAGTTCAATAGGAAAAAGGAGAAAAGTAACGCACAAACTTAGCAATTAGAAAGTAGATGGAACTATAGATACTGAAGTTAACTGCTTTTCTTAAGATTAATATATTGTATTCTGCCCTATTTCTTAAAATACTGATTATAAGATAATGTTATAGCAAGATAGTAATCACCAGAATTAACTAAAAATAGAGAACTTAAAGAAATTGTAAAAAAAAAAATACTGTAGAATAAATTTCCCCCAAATGCTCTTCACCCGCTGTTGTTGATCAGCTCAGTTGATCAGATCTCAAGAAATATGTAATTTTTAGGGGGAAATTAGCCATTTCCAATTGTATAAAAAGATGGAAAACTTTCAAAATTATTTTATGAAACCAACATAACCCTAATAATGAAACACAAGTAAAAAACAGTTTACTTTATGGAATGGAAATAACATTCCTTAGATAAAATGTCATCAAATCACATGCACTGCAATGTTAAGAAATGAATGCTGTAACATGTCCAGTTAGTCATTATCTCAGGAATGGAAGAATAATTTAATGCTATGAATTCTATTAAAACAATCCGGGGATCATTGAGGCAGTGAAAACTTCAGTTGATGTCCTAAACACATTTGATAAAATAGCCATTAAAAACAAAGCTCTTGGTAAAAATTTAATAAAAGTTAATGTAAAATCACTTACCTCAAACTAAGAGTTCAATCTTAGATGTGATGGTGAAACACAGAAGGAATTCCCACTGAAGTCACAACAGTGTAAGGATACCGCGAGACTAGCGTCATCCAACGGCATTCTGGGTGTTCTATCTATACAATAGTAATGAACAGTATAGCTAAATGATGAGATATCATGAGGCAATGGCTCTCAAGGGGGAGGACACTTGGCAACGACTGGAGCCACTTTGGGATATAAAGACCAGGGGTGAGAGTGCTACAGGCATTTAGTGTGGGGAGGTCAGGGAAGCTACTGTACATCCTATGTCCCTGCACAAGATAGACTCCCACAACAAAGAATGCCCACCAGTTAGTTCTCCTGAAGAGCCATAGCATCTCAAACCCACCTTGCCCCAAACTGAGCTCTTACCATATGCCAGGTATCACGTGAACTATTTTATTTAATCTTATTTAACAAAATCCCTATAAATCAAGTGCTATTATTATACTTTTTCACATATGAGGTCATTAAGACACCGTAGGAATCATAAAGTCACACAGATTTTATAATACAGACAGGGTTTGAACCCAGGGAATCTGGCCACTTTCCCCCCTCCCCCCCACTGAGGTAGCATGTTGTCACTGAGTGTGTGAAATAGGATTCAAAATAACACACACACACACAGAGCATGATGATCATCCCAGTGGGGGGAGGGGCAGAGAGGGAGAGAGAATCTTTTTTTAAATTTAATCAATTAATTTGACAGAGAGGGAGTATGAGAGAGAGAGAGAGCACAAGTAGGCAGAGAGGCAGGGAGAGGGAGAAGCAGGCTCCCCGTTGAGCAGGGAGCCTGATGCGGGGCTCAATCCCAGGACCCCGGAATCATGACCTGAGCTGAAGGTGCTTAACCAAGTGAGCCACCCAGGTGCACGAGAGAGAGAATCTTTTTTTTTTTTTTTAATATTTTGTTTATTTATTTGACAGACAGAGATCACAAGCGGGCAGAGAGGCAGGCAGAGAGAGAGAGAAGGAAGTAGGCTCCCTGCTGAGCAGAGAGCCTGACTCGGGGCTCGATCTCACCACTCTGAGATCATGACCAGAGCTGAAATCAAGAGTCAGATGCTTAACTGACTTGAGGCACTCAGGAGCTCCAATGGTCATCCCAATTTTATGAAACATTGTATGTATTTAAATAAAAGTAAATACATTTTGGTTCTTAGTAGTAGTGGGATTTCTCTAGTGTATTTAAGGGACCTATATTATTTTGTAAAGAGAAAACCCAAACATTCAATAAATTATATAAAAGCAACAATGGAGCTAAATGTAGTTTTGGTATCCTCTTAAAAACTGAGAGCTCTGAACAGCTGTGCTGTTTCTAGGTTGAGATGCACTATCCTAGAGCAAAGTCACTCCAAGCACGTGCACTAGCATCTTTTTGTAGCTAGAAGTCCTGACTGAAACAGGTTCAAACACAGAGAAATGAACTGGCTCATGCAACTGAAAAGTCTGGAGAAGGGTCTTGCTCAGCTTCAGGCAAGGCTTGATCTTGCATCTCAAAGTGTTTGACCTTGGCTTACTTTCTCTGGCCATTTCTTGACTGCTTCCTCGGTATTGTCTCTACTGTCAGCAGACTTTCTCCTCTCTTTCCTATCCCCTAGGGAAGGGCAAGTCTCCTCAGAGTTCCTGGCAACAGCTTAGATGTTCCCTCAGACTGGACCCCCTTAGGTCACACGGTGACCTTAGTCTTGGGTCCCACTTCTGGAGCCAGGGATGAACTCAACATCCCTGGTGTCCTATGCTCCCCAAATAGAAGATGGCAGCCTTTGGGAAATCAGAACATTTACATCCATTGGGAAACGGACGGTGAGTATTAAACTCTACACTAAGGGACTTCCAAGAATGAAACGAATTTATTAAATGTCTACGTCAGCATATTGTTGTCTAATATTATAGACAATGTGGCCACTACCTTCACATCAAGGAGAGTCACTGAAAGATGGATTCATAAAGGAAGTCTTCCTGGTAGAGGAGGACTCGAGGAGGTCCTTCAAGGATAGGTGTGAGCTGGATAGGCCGACTGGGGAGGGCCATATTTGGGAGTGTAAGAATAGTATGGCCAAGGCTAGGGTCTGTGAAGGGCAAAAGCATGCACAGAAATGAAGGGCAGCGAGGAAGCCTCAGTGTGGAGGAAAGGGCCAGACATGAGACATCTAATAGTTCAGATCTTGGCTTCGCAACCCTGTGTCTCCAAAAGGAGAAGAAACAGCCGCAGGGTGCCTTTTTGGGAAGGGGGTTCATACGCTGATTGTTAACATTTTGTATTACCAAGCTATTTTACTTTTCTATTCTCATTCTCTGTATTTTTACATCTGTAAACTGGACATAATAGCACAGGGAATTGATATGCAAAGTACATGAGATTATGTCTCTTAAAAGACTGCAAACTGTAAATTGGTAAGTAGCAGGGAGGGAGGGAGGGTTTCAGTGGGATGCGCTCAGAGTGTAACAGGGAACCAGGGGGCAGACTCAGGCTGTAGAAGTTAGAGGAATAATTGGGTCCCGTCTTTCCCCCTGGATGCACCGCTCTGACTTTTTGGGACCTCAAGACCTCCGTGTTTCCCCACCACACGGCCAAGTCACGTGAGCACGGGAGTGGGGCTACGGGGAGAAGATGGGGTGCGGATGGAAGCCCAGCCCAGCTGGGCTTCGTGGAAGGAGGGACGAGGAGAAGCAGTTTCTGAGAAAAGGCAGGAGTGCCCTAGGAAGAGACAAAATGACTTGTAGGGTTGAGTCTGCCAGAGACCATAAAAACCTCAATGTATGAAATTAGCTTGATTCTCTAAAATAGTTACATCAAGGCGGCTGTCAGGAAATCAATAGCACGCTGTAATTATGTCCATAAACATGCTGAAGAAGCAGGAGAGGTCAGAGGCAAAGGAAGGGGGGCGGCTGCAGCAGGCCTTTGAAGACATGACTCATGAAGCTTGTGGGCCCTGAAGCCACCCCAGAAAGGGCCAGCTCCTTGCTTCTGCCACAATTAATCCAGGGGGAAGGAAATTCAATTTGGCAAACATTTATTGAGCATTTGCTTCAGGCCAGGCTGGGGCAGCGGTGGTGGGCTAGGCTTTGGGTTGGTGGGCCGACCTTCCCCACTGGGTCTTACTTTGGAAACCTGCAGAGGGAGAAGTTCCTGGAGTTGACATTGGGCTAGTAAATTTGGACCTTGTAGGGAAGGAGGAGAGAGGCCTCTGCAGACACCCCAAAGACAGCTAATCCTGCTCCTGGGGGCTGTAGTAGCAGATACAACCTCTTTTGTACTCAAAACCTCCTCCTTTAAGATTGAGTATTGTCCTTTTCAGAGAAGGAAGACTGAAACTCACAATTTCCTAGCGCTTAGCTCTATGCTTTACCTATATTATTTCATCTTCTCAAAAATATTGTGAGCTGGGAATTTTTATCTCCATTTTATAGATGAAAAAATTGAGGCTCAGTATGATGAAGGGATCTTTTCAGCATCATAAGAAAAGGGAGTGGACATCTGTGTATCATTTATACCCTTTATTCTGAATTGCTTTAAGTTGTCACCGTGGTGATCAGCCCCAACTCATGGTTGTTACTGATTTTGCACAGAAAATTGGAATGTGAGAGGTTTTGTGTGTGGCCTGGCAGTGTAGAGAGAAGCAAGAGGGTAAATTTGAGCAGAAGAAATAGGGGAGAGGTAGGCAGGTCTGGATGGGTTTGGGGGTGAATGGACTGGACAGATGGGGCAGGAATCATTGAGCCATGGAAGGCAGCTGGGAGAAGTACTGAGTGAGAAGTGGGCATGCTGGATCCTCGTGCCCTCCTGCCCCGGGGCTCTGGGAGAGGGTCTCAAGACGTCCTTGTCCAGGGTCTGACTCACTGACCAGCCTGTGCCTGGTGGCAGATTCTAGCACTTCACAGGAAATGTGTATGGTTTTCCAAATGCCGAGAAAAATCAGCTGAGAAAACAGGAACACAGTAAAAAGTGTTTAAGTCTCCTGCGAGAATTTAAACTTAACCATCGACATAGAAACATTACTGCTTTGAAAGAATCTACTGACATGAAATTGAAAATAAGAGCAGGAAGTGCTGACCCAAAGAGCTGAAGGTGAAGGTCAAAGTGTCCAGGAACCTGGGCAGGAGCAGCTGGGTTAGAGTCCCATCGATCAGTCTTGCATGCCGTCTTGTCTTAGGCAGAGTATCCATTGCCCTTTCTGCTGCTAATGGAGGGTCACCATTGCAAATAAAATAAATATTAGTAAGCTTTATAGCCACGGAATACTTTACAGGAGGTGTTTGGAGAAATAACAAGTTTCGGAAGTGAAACATGTCCTTAAGTTGCAATTTCGACAGGTGATTCTGCGTGGTGCTGTGAGGAGCACTAATAGGAGCTCAGGGTGTCCTCCCGTTCCCTTACTACTCGGAATGTTTATGGCTCAGATCGTCACTGTTGCATTCAGTTCTTTGCAAACACTTGAACAGAGAAATGCAGAGAGAAGATGTGAATGCTGTGGTAGGAATACTATAACATTAAATCAGAAGTGGATTTTAAAATCCGAATTACCAAACACAATAACAAATGCAAAGGCAAAACCCAAATCCGACTGGGTAGACAACATGTTTTCCTCATTACAAAAGGAAACAAGCTTACGGAAATTGACGGATGCCCTAACACTCAGCTCGAAGTTGCTTTTGGACACGCTCTTACTGATTCGATAAAGGTCAAAGCAAGACAAAATAAATTCCCTATGTCTGGACTATTTGTTATGAAAAAAGAGATCAAAACTTTTGTGCAGGGCAATTAATGCTTTGTGGTTTTACAGTTTCTTCAAGAATGGTAGCTTTTAAATATTGAAAATTAAATATTGTGGTATTATCTTTTAATTTGTAAGTGATTTTTATTTGGCATTTCTTTTCTGTCATTATTTCCTTCTTTTTAAAATTTCCTTCTTTTAATATTTTTGATTATCGGGGCGCCTGGATGGCTCAGTGTGTTGGGCCTCTGCCTTCGGCTCAGGTCATGATCTCTAGGTCCTGGGATCGAGCCCCACATTGGGCTCTCTGCTCAGCGGGAGGCCTGCTTCCCCCTCTCTCTGCCTGCCTCTCTGTCTACTTGTCTTCTCTCTCTCTGTCAAATAAATAAATCTTTAAAAAAATAATATTTTTGATTATCAAGCATCTCTATCAGGGAGAGATCAGCTTTACATATAACTAAGGTATATAGACCTGATCATAATGCTTTGGCTTATAATAAAAGTCAACCATGGATTGGTTGCATATTTTTCACAGAAAACCTCTGTGATAAGCCTAAGATACCCAAACAATTGTTTATTATTTTAAAACAGACAGATAAAGTGTTTTTAAAAATGCACAATAACTCATGACGGGGGGGGGGTTCCCGATAATAACTAGGAATCCTGATTTCTTGTTCCCAGATCCTGAAGATTACTATTTATTAGGTTTAGGAGCCATGACCCCACAAGGCTGGGCACTTAGACCTGCACATTCCTCCCTTCTGCTGCTGGCCCTGATTGAAACCAGCTGTCACACATGCAACATCAGGAAAGCAGACTGGTGAAGGGGACAAAAGCAAGAACTGCTGTTGCTACCAGTAGCAGGTGCTACTAGTGGGAATAGTCACCATTAACAAGACTTGTCTGACAGGGGAATTTAAGACTGGGTAAGGCTCTGGGGTCTGATTTCCTCTGGCCTACGAGCTGTTTACTTTCTGTCATCATGGTGTGCCCATTTCATTTTCTTTCTCAACCTCACAACCCCACTGGGGACATGTGGGATCAATGCTGGGTGACAGGTGACTGATGAAAGGACACTAGCTTTAGTCCTTCTTCCCTGCCGCTACTGTACCACTCACTGTGGGGACCTCTTCCGGCTCCTTTATGGTCCTGGTTCCTGTTTTGTGGAAGCCAAGCCTAGCTTCATGCTCTATGTGTTTTGTGATTGTTTAGAAATATGAGTTAGAACCTGTTGGGATTAATTACAGTAAGACAGGATGGCTGGGTGGCTCAGTGGGTTAAGTGTCTGCCTTCTGCTCAGGTTATGATCTCAAGGTCCTGGGATGGAGCCCAGAGTGGGGCTCCCTGATCAGTGGGGAGTCTGCTTCTCCCTTTCCTTCAACCTGCTGCTCCCCTGCTTGCTCACTCTCTGTCTCTCTCTCTGTCAGATAAAGAAATAAAATCTTAAAAAAAATAATGACAACAAGGCTTTTTGTAACCAGATATCTGATAGGGTTAATGACAGCTGTTGAAGGGGCATAGGTGTTAACAGCTGATGGTATTATAAAGATTAATATTTGCATTTGTCTAAGCTGATGCATTACTTGAGTATGTGTCTGCTCTGGAAGGCTCTCAGTCTTTGTTTTCCCTTCCGAAAGGATATGTGGGAGACACCGTTAGTCTCCCGTGCAGGAGTCATTGCATCTCCTTCCTGCCAACAGAATCCAGATTTTCCCCAGTGCTGTGATGAGGAGTTGTTTCGTGGAAACTTCTCCGTCTCCGGGGAGAAATGCTGAGCAGAAATGCTAGGCATGGGCTCATGGCCCTACTTGGCTAATGAGATGTAGGGGGACATTTATGGGGGTGGGGGTGGGGGTTGTCTGAAACGTTGTCTTTAGGCTTCTAAAACAGAGAGACACTGTCTCCCCGATGACGGCACCTCTGCGGGGGAGACACCTGGCGTGGCAGGGTGCAGCTAGTCTGTGACAAAGAAGGAGACCTGCCAGCTTGCTGAGGATGCAGAGCAGAGGACTGGGAAGAACTTGGAGCTTGGGAACCTCCTGGTGTGGGTTTCTTGATAGGCCTGGAGCCCCTGCATCTCTATCTTGAGACTGCTTCACACGAGGGTTGTGAGCGCCTCTACCTGGGTGGGCTGCTCTTGGCCGTGAAAAGCATCTCGGTAAGGGATAGCCTTGCCCTCTCTCAAGATGAGTTTTGTGGCAAAACACGCAGGAGGACTTTCCAAAAGTTAAACACTCTATAAATTGAAGCCATTTATCTTTACCATACACACATACCCAGGTAGCAAACGGTGCAATTTCATGCCTTGTGACTAGTTAGCCGGGGAAAAATTGGATAGCAGGAGGTCTCACTAAGGTCTCTCAATTCACACCCTATAGCCGGCCAGCTGCTTTGGTCGGGTATGCACCTGACTCTGCTTCCACTGGAGACAGTGTGCTCTGGGGGGACCTACCTTGCCTCGGTTGCTACGAGACCTATTTTATCTCTGCAGAGAGTTAGCTCCGTGACCCTCGGTAAGTTAAATAACCTCTCTGAGCAACGGATGCCTCTTCTGGAACATGGGGAAAATAGCCTGCATTCCTCACAGGGTGCTTGCCAACATCCAATGACAGAGCGTATTGTTTTTAAAGTATGTGGCAGGGAGGTGATGGTGACTGCTAGGGATGGTTACTTCGCATCCCCATCAAATTCCTATCTTGAACCCCAATCCCTAATGGGGTGGTACTAGGAGGTGGGGCCCTTGGGAGGTGGAGCCCTCATGAATGAGATTAGTGCTTTTATGAAAGTGACCCCAGTGAGCAGCTCGTGTCTTCTACCGTGTGAGGACATGGAGAAGAAGGGTCATCTGTGAACCAGGAAGTGGGGCCTTGGGATCCGCTGCTGCCTCGATCTTGGACTTCCCTGACTCCAGAACTGTGAGAAATAAATGTCTGTCATTTATAAATCCTCTAGTCTGAGGTGTTTCTGCCATAGCAGCCTACACGGAGGAGGACAGTGATGATGTAATGACGATTGTGATAGTGATGGTGGCAGAGATGAGTTTGTGCCATCTGGCCGTCAGTAGGATTCTGCAAATAACCAACAGTAGCCAGGGTGGGAGATAGATGGAAGAAGGTCATGGAACAGGTGGGAAATCTGTGAACCCTGAGGTATGAAACTTAGGAGGAGGATAGATGTCAGTGCAGCTGGGAGCCATGGGTAACCTTCTCCTCTGTGCAGCACTGTTCCCCTGCCAGCTGGACCTAGGACCTCCTCACATACTTTGCTCTGACGCATTCAGAAAGAGTTTCAATTCAAGTGGATTTTTTTTCTCCTAACCCAAATATGGTCCAAGTGGCCATAGGCCTTCAACTCTAAGCCTCCCTTTCCTGGATCTGCCTGCCTGGCAGCAGAGCCCTGGGCCCCAGCAGAGCACTGTCTCTTTCTGTATTCTGTGTGAACACCCAGACCATTCTTTCCTTACAAGTGTACCTTTCTCCACAGAATCGGTGTTTCTCTTAACTTTTTGTAAATTGAGTCATATTGTTAGTGTGGTTGGAGAGCTTGCTAGCTACAAGAATCCCATGGGGACCTCTTAGGTACAATAGCTAAGTGGGTGAGGAATAAAGGTTGGAGTCTGGTGGAATCAGATTATTCAGTGTAGAGCATGCTATCTGTCCAAAACATTTCCCTCCGTTTCTCCTTCATGATCCTTTCCTCATCAGGATGTGTGTCCTATACATAGGAACATTAGTTCCTCAATGTGATGGGCACAGCCACAGTCCAGCCCAGGTGAACTCCTATTCACACTTCAAAGCCCACTCAATTGTCTCCTCTTTTCTGCAGCTTTCTTTGACTATTCTCTTATTAATGAATTGTTAGGTTTATTTTGATCCCTAGAAAGTTTTCACTGCAGCACTTAGAGGTATTTGTTTACTTGTCTGTCTCCCTCTGTTTGAATATGAGTTTCCTAAGGGCAGGGATCATGTCTTAAATATCTTTGTTATCACCTGCACTGGCGTGATGCCCTGCATATGGAAAAAAGTAATCAATAAACATTTGTTGAATTAAATTGAGTTTGTAGGTTAGCTTTGCTTAAGGGAGAACACACCTGTATTCATTTCACAAAAGGATTCTTGGCTATATAAATCATTATGCCAAAGGATCTCTTTAAAGGGTAAGCCCCCTGGTGTATTTAGAGCAGGATGTAATTTCAAATTCCACATCCCTTTTTGCAGGAGTACATTTCCTGCTTCAAGTGGGATGGGACAACATTCCCACCTTGAACCTGCAATCAGCACGTCGCACACATGCAGGCACAGCCTTCACGAGATTAATAGTCCACAGATTGATGTTTTGTTTTTTTTTTTCCTTCTGCCCTCCAGTATCTGAAGGGAACCACTGGGCCTGCAGCCCTGGTGGGTGGGGGCATCTAGGACACAGCCGGAACTTCTGCACCAGCCTGCAGTGTGCTGAAGAGCAGGGCCATGGTGGAAGGCTGATCCTCCAGAGGACAGGCGTATGTGCAGCCTCCTGTCTCTCGGTACCCAGAGCAGCCCATTTCAATTCACCCCCAAATCACCCGTCTGTCATCACCCATTAAATGTGTTTGTAAGGAGCTGTAAAATATTGAGGCTGATGCTTTTTGGCACTAATATTACTATTAATATTGATATCCCTTGTAATGCTAACATCATATTAATAATGCTTCTTGTAGGCTCCTCAGACTTGTCTTCTTCTTCACTCTTCGTATCCCTCACCTTGCCCTGCAGCTTATTTTTAAGGATTTTAAGAAGTTATCGATCACGTAATAAAAGGGAGCGAGAAATCAAACCTGGCCTTTACTCATCTGTAATAGGGTATGTGTTGGAATGGTCCTTCTCTAAACAAATGGGTTTCCTCTTTGACCAAGGCAGAGTCTGGTGGATCTTTAATTGTTCATTTATGCCCTGGAAATTACGGGGCTCAGCTGTTGCTCAGGTACTGTGGAAGGGGCTGGGAGCCAGAGATGAAGAGCCAGGGTCCTGCCTTTCTGACAATGGTGGGGGGGGGCGGCTAGGATGAGTGGTAAAGCAGCGCAGAGGAGCTCCCCTTCCAGCTTGACACAGAAGGCCGCCCTCAGGAAAGACTTTCCAGGGTTACTGACAGCAGAGACCAGCCCTGTTATGCGCTGAACTGTGTCCCCCCATCCCTGGTTTCGAACCCCAGTGCTTCAGAATGTGACTGTATTTGGAGATAGAGGCTTTAAGGATATGATTACAGTAAAATCAATTAACTAGGGTGGGTCTTAATTCATGTCACTGGTGTCTTTATAGGAAGAGGACTTAGGACAGAGACACACACAGGGAAAGCTGTGTGAGGACCCAGGGAGGAGATGGCCATCTGTAAGCCAAGAGAGATACCTCAGGAAAAAAAACCCCGCAGAGCCTTGATTTTGGACTTTTAGCCTCCAGAGCTGTGAGAGAATAAATCTCTTCTGTGGAAGCCTCCATCCGTGACACTTTGTTATGGCAGCTCTAGATGAATAATACGGGTCCTAAGGTGGCTGGGTCTACCTGACAGTCCCTATCTCAGGGTAATTTGGGAACCAGAAGGGTGGATGAGATCCCACAGGAAAGGATGTTAATGGAGAAGAGAATAAGGGAACACCAATACTTTTTGAGAACTGGGCTTCTCAGACTTCTGTTTTTTTTCACAAAATCTAGTGTATGGTACAAAAGCCACAGTCAAAGCTATGTGCAGAAGGCATGAGTGAACTCTACATGCAGGCCTGTGCTAAGTAGGCGCTAGGGTCACAGAGTGCTCTCTTCTGGCCACAGACAGAAAACAGGTGATTAATACATTATATGTTTTCCCCAATTATTTGTTAGTGCCTTTGTGTTTATAAAGTTCTTCCCTATACCTTAATCACGTGCACCTTACACTTCGTGTGCATGGAGAGTTACTTATCCACAGCTGATGAAGGCAGAAACGTAAGTTCAGAGGAGCCCCTTTGAGGACCCTTCCCTTCTTAGCTGGGAGGATTGCTTGTAGGAACATCTGCCTGGAGATCAGCAATGAGTCAGGACTGTGTCTATCAGATGACCTGGAGCAGGCTATTCCTGTCCAAACCGTGCCCCAGGAACAGAGCACTCTGGCCTCCAGTGGAAACCCAAGCAGTTACTTTATTATAGGAGGCTTTAGAATAGAATTTGCTCCTTATTTCACAAAGGGTGGGATTTTCTTATAAAAACATCCTTGCCCCAGCAGGCTCTTCTTTTCCCCAGCTACCCCTATTTTAGGGTCTTCTATTTCTCAAACATCCTCTTTTCAAGCCCTCCCCATCTGGGTCCAGGCCTTCGGCCCCACCAACCCTACATTTACCAACCAGCACCAACCAGATCCCAGCCCAAGACCCATGTCTTGCACGTGCTGCTACCCCAGGCTCTGGCAAACACCAGCTGGTCTCCCATGGCTCAGACTTTGCTTACTTTAGAAGGGGGAGAGGTGGCAGAAGCCAGAGAGAAGCCTCAGCCGCTTCAGCTTCAGACCTGCCTCTCCACTGCAAAGTGCCTGCTGGTGTCCTTCCAGGGATTCCTGAAGGCAAAGGGAACTTACAAATAAATCCTCTCGATAGACCCCCTGGCTTAGGCTGCATGAGGACTTCTTCCTCTGGTCTAGGAGAAAACTAGCTAATGTGTACTTCCTCCTTGAAAAAAAAAAAAACAACCTCAACCTCGTTTTGCTTGAGGCACAGTCTCCTTTCATCCTGGCCTGGTTTTCGTTACAGAATATTCTTCTACAAACTCTGGGCTGTATGGGGTGTGTGGAGTTTTGCTCTGATCTCCAAATTTCTCTCCTGATACCAGGGAAGATTTCAGTGCACACTCCTGCCAGTGCTTTACCTAGAAAGCTCTCACTCTGCTGGGGCTGGAAGCCAGGCTTCCAGGTTCCAGGTTCCAATCCCACATCCTTTCTTGCCTATGTATTTTGAAGGGTTGTCTAGCATGCCGTATGAATCTGGGTGAGTTTTGACTTGTGGTAGCTTTTTAAATCCTGGCACACAGGGCGTACTCATTCATTAATCCAGACTGTAGCACTTCTGTACTATGGCTACTAGATGACATTCTAAGTGTTGGCAGACTCGAGATAAATAAAACAAAACCCTTCTACTCATTGAAATTACATTGGGGATGAGAAACATGTAAATTAAAAATTGCAATAAAAAGCTCATAGTTCTGCCCTTTGAGAATACCACTTTCCTCGGTGAACATTAGGATGAACATTCTGGAGGCACTCAGACATAGAAAGGCATAATCCCTTCCTTTTAAAACTGCAAGGCCTGAGGCCCAGAGAAGGGAGGAGAGAAGGAAGCTCCTACTTGAAGCTCTAGTGTGGCTGACACTGTGCTGGGCCTCTAGTTGCTCTGTGACTCATAGGGAGGAGCTCGGGGTCAGGGCAAAGCAGGGGACTGGACTGCAGCCCCAATGCTCCCCTTAGGGCTTGGAGCAGACTATGTTTTTCACTGGGGACCCTCCCTGCAGGGCCTCTAGCACTCTCCTACACCTGCAAGGTCCAGCACCGTGCCTCAGGGGCCAACTGAGCTGCTCCCGCTGCTCCCACCCTTTTTTTTTTTTTAAATTTTAATTAAAAATTTTTTAAATTTAATTTTATTTTTTCAGTGTTCCAAGATTCATTGTTTATGCACCACACCCAGTGCTCCATGCAATACGTGCCCTCCTTAATACCCACCACCAGGCTCACCCATCCCCCCACCCTCTCCCCTCCAAAACCTTCAGTTGTTTCTCAGAGTCCACAGTCTCTCATGCTTCGTCTCCCCTCAAATTTCCCCCTATTCACTTTTCCTCTCCTTCTAATGTCCTCCATATTATTTCTTATGCTCCACAAGTAAGTGAAACCGTATGATAATTGACTTTCTCTGCTTGACTTATTTCACTCAGCATAATCTCCTCCAGTCCCATCCATGTTGATACAAAAGTTGGGTATTCATCCTTTCTGATGGAGGCGTAATACTGCATTGTACATATGGACCATATCTTCTTTGTCTATTCATCTGTTGAAGGGCATCTTGGCTCTTTCCACAGTTTGGCTATTGTGGCCATTGCTGCTATGAACACTGGGGTACAGATGGCCCTTCTTTTTACTCCATCTGTATCTTTGGGATAAATACCCAGTAGTGCAAGTTCAGGGTCATAGGGCAGATCTATTTTTAATTTCTTAAGGAATCTCCACACTGTTCTCCAAAGTGGCTGCACCAACTTGCATTCCCACCAACAGTGGAAGAGGGTTCCCCTTTCTCCACATCCTCCCCAACACATGTTGTTTCCTGTCTTATTGATTTTGTCCATTCTGACTGGTGTAAGGTGGTATCTCAATGTGGTTTTGATTTGAATCTCCCTGGTGGCTAGGGATGATGAACATTCAAGATATGTCTCCAAAGGCAAAGGAAACAAAAGCGAAAATGAACTTTTGGGACTTCATCAAGATCAAAAGCTTCTGCACAGCAAAGGAAACAGTCAACAAAACAAAGAGGCAACCCACGGAATGGGAGAAGATATTTTCAAATGACACTACAGACAAAGGGCTGATATCCAAGATCTATTAAGAACTCCTCAAAATCAACACTCCAAAAACATAATTGTTGGGTCGGCGGCTCCGGGAATGCAGGAGGAACAATAAAAATGGCCACCGGCTGCCCTCTTCCTTTACCCATGACTCTCCCGCCAGAAGGACGTATGCAGAGGACACGTCACCATAAATAAACCAATACCTATGCAGGAAACAGGAGCACCGGGATGGCCCCCTACCCTCCAATCACCAAATACCTTACCTTATATGGTTGTAAACCTATGCTCTGTCTTCACCCAAATAAAAGACACACTCAACCCCCTCCCAGGCACGTCTTCCCCGACTCTCCTCTCCAGAGTCTCGGAACCTCGGCCGAGGGCGCCTTTAATAAACCTTCCCTTGCGCCTATGTTGCCTGGTGTCGTGTGTATCTCACCTGTAAAACCTTACAAGAATCACGTCAAAAAATGGACAGAAGACATGAGCTGCTCCCATCTACCTAGGAGCTCTACCCTTCCAATTCTTCCTGGGAGCAGCCCACCTGGCCAGCCCCGCTGGAGGCCTTTTCAGGCCCTGTTTCTGCCTGCTCCCATGCTCAACCTCTCTCCCAGAGGCAGGGCTGGAACCGCTCCTTCCATCGGGGCAGGTGGGGCATGGGAAGTCTGACACTGGCTCTTGGCAGTAGGGTCAGAGCTGACAGCCCCCTTCTATCTTGCTTCTATCCCTGACCTTGCTCTTTCACACCCCCGGGTTTGTTTCCTTCACTCCTGCGTGGAATATAAGAAACAGCACAGAGGACCACAGTGGAAGGGAGGGAATGAGGAATGGGAAGTCGTCAGGGAGGGAGAAAATCCATGAGAGACTCTTAATTCTAGGGAACAAATCAAGGGTTGCAGAAGGGGAGGTGGGTGGAGATGCAGTAACCGGGTGACAGGCATTAAGGAGAGCACGTGATGTGATGAGCACTGGGTGTTATACGCAACTGATGAATCATTGAACACTACATCTGAAACTAATGATGTTCTGTACATTGGCTAACTGGATTTAAACAAAATAAAAAACAACCCCTTGGTGTGGCCAGACGGAGCCCCGCTTCCCAGCACCCATTAGCCACATGTGTCCCCGGCTTCCCCAGGTGGGGCAGTTGCTCCTTGGGCAGCAGGGGCAGTTGTGAGGAGCGTGCTCCCATGTCCACGTCCCCTTCCCTTTTCAGGATCTACGTCTGCATTTCCCCGAAGGAGCTGGGGCTCAGCTCTCTGCCTCCCCAGCATGCGGGTCCGGGGCCAACGAGGATTTTCTCAGAGGCGGTCTAGTTGGTGCTGCTGCTGAGCGGCTAGGCTACCGCAGGGGCTGGATGTGAGGGCTCTCCCCTCTCCCACCCCTTGAGGAAGGCTGGAGCCTGTGTGTCCCAGTGGCTCCAGCCTGTGTGTGTGGCCGGACCCTCTGCTTTGATCCCACATCAGAGTCCAGCTTTATTATTTTTCCAGGCACCGTGATTATCCCCCTAATCATGCCAGGAAATGAAAAGCCACAGACGCTTTCTGTTCAGTGGCCCTGTAGATCTCTGTTGTATTATGAATGTGAAAGTTGATTGAACCTGGGAAACAATTTGAAGGCAGAGCTTCTGAAGTGACCTTGATAAGCGGGAGCCTCGCCCGAGGTCGAGGGCAGCTCAGGCCGGCTTTGAGTGTGAAGCTGGATGGGGGGGGGGCTGCAGTGTGTTGCCCCCGGTGGCTCTGCCTCTCCCCTGGAGGTCTGAGTGGCACAGGACGCAGCCACCAGGAGCTACAGGACTCATCCAGCCCAGTCCTGGGTGTCTCAGAAGAGGAGCACACTGACCCCCCAAGACCGACTCTCACGTTCTGGCCTCTGCAGAGTTAGGGGCCCCCTGTTCCGTCTCCTACTTCCCACCTCACCTGTCTGGTGCCAGACCCATCTCCACAGCTGTCTCTCTGCCCACCTGCGTCCCCTTGTGCTGGCTTTCCAGGGTGGATGGGTGAGTGTCAGCTTTATGAGTGCAGCGACAATGATGCTGATGAGAACCTGACCATTACCCTGGGTGTTTTAAATATCACAAGTAATTGAGTCTGTGTAACAATTGCATAGGAACTCAGGTTCCTTGCTTCCCAGTTTGCCCACCAGCTCCTTTCCCACACTCAGGTCAAACCCGGACTCTTATCTTATCAAGACCTAATTGCAGGGAAAAGAAAGCAGGGGGAAGGTTCTTCACTTCTGACCCTTTTCTGAAACACAAATTTCTGCCTGAGGATGACTGCTTACCTCCCCTTTTCCTGTCTCTCCCTGCCTGCCCCCTTCCCTCACCTCATGTCTTCAGTGCATCTGTCTGCCCCTCTGGATGGGCTCTGCCCCCCAATCCCCTGCAGTGTGTCTGCGCTGGAGAGCTCAGCCAGAGCCGCCCTGCGAGCCTCACCACAGTCTGTGTGCAGGGCTCCATGCTCTCTCTGCTCTTTGCCTCCTGCCACGAATATCTTTAATTTCATCATTTATCTCCTGCCTTCCCTACTGAATGTCATGAATATTGTTTCCACAGATAGCCTGCTCATTTTTAAGAGTGTATTTGCTCTTCTGTGGGCTTGGGATGGGGCAGCTCAGGTGCATATAGAGAAAACAACTTATAAAATGAATATCGTGAGGACCATCCTTCCTCCCAGAGGCAGTGGGGCTATAAGGCAGAAAGGGAGGTGCACAGGTCCTTAAGGGGAGAGATGATTGAGGCCGGTTCCTGTGGTCTGGGTCTGCAAGGGCCCCCACACCACAGCAAACCCCATGTCCATGGTTTCTTAAAGGTAGTTTCCCAATTATACAGCAGATGCTCTTTCAACAAACATGTACTGAGTATGCTTTGTGGGGGACAGGCTAACTATTTTATATGCCAGGTGCTGTTCCGAGTGCCTGACAGGCGGTCGCCTACTGAATCCTTACAGCAACCTGAGCAGCTGGGTAATGATGTTCCATCTTCAGCATGTTACAGATGAGGAAACTGAGGCACAATGAGGTTAAGTAAATTGTCCAAGTGTACAAAGCTACCAGTGGCAGAGACAGCACTCCAGCCAAGCTGAGGGGACTATAGGTTACCTGTCTAAGATCTCCTGCTTCTTAGCTGCTGCATTCCAGCCCTGGGAGAACCAGCACGGTCAGGACGTGTGGGTGCCACACACCGGAGGTATGGGGGCTCTCCTGGGCTTGGGAGGGCAGAGGAAGCTTCTTGGGGAATGTGGCACTGTATCTGGGTGTTCACAGAGGGATAGGGTTCAAAGGCATAAAGGAGACAGGACACTGTAGGCAGGAAGAGTGGAAATATCAGGAACACGGTTTGAGCGGGGAGAGAGGGAGGGGAGGGGATGGGGGAAAGAGACTGCGTGTGTTTGTCCATGAGGAAGGTACGAGACTGAAATCCTTCCAATCTGTTTTCAGACGTTCTGTTGGCAGAAGGTCTGAGGCTCCATTTTGGGGGATCTGAGCTGAGGTGGTGAGGAGGAGCCTTGGGCCGGTGGGGACCATCAGGGGAGTGACAGTGATCCCTCTCTAACCTTGCCATAGACTTGTCGCAATGCGTTTTCTGCTTTCCCCCCTGCCTTTCCAAATGTAAACCACCAGCCTGGTGCAGACTGCCATTTCCAGCTTTCTTCAGCTGTCATGGTATTAAGTGTAAAACAACAACAACACATATTTATTTTATGTTATTTACAAACTGTAATGTTCAGCGGGAAAAGAAATTGAGATTTCTGGGCAAAGAGGAGGTGTCTGACGTTCTGATTAACTCAGCCTGCCATTGCAGATGCCTTGGAGGGACGGAATGGCCCTGCCTGGGGGTCAGAAAGAAGGTGGTGAGGGGCAATGCTGAAGGACGGGAGGGCCCAGAAGGTGAAGGGTGGGCAGTGAAGCCTTTAGTAGGGTGTTCCTGGGATCCGGGCTTCCCGGGTCAGAAGCACAGCATTTGGTTGCCATAATGAACAGTGATGATGAGCGTTGGCAAGCCCGGCCGGGCAGCGTGTTCTCGGCAGTGTGTGTGTGTGTGCGCACACGCATGCACAAGCACATGCACACACGTGTGTGCTGTTTGGTAATGCCGTGTGTGTGCCGACTGCCATGTTTCTTCCTGAGAGACTCAGACCTACCTTCTCCAGCAGTAATCATATTGAGTTCTCATCTCCCAAGCCTCCTTTGGTAGCTATGACACCTTCCCCTGATGGGGAGACCAAGAAAGGAGAGAAAGTGGAGGCGGGACATCTCACTTTGTGTTGATGCAGAACTGTATTCCTAAAATCCCAGAAGAACGGGATTTTAGGTTCTCCATCTCTCCATCTCCATCTCTCCCTTTCGCAGTGGCTTGTTCACACTGGCTTCCCAGCTCTCCCGAGATACCAGAAGCACAGCCTCCCCTCTACCCATACTCTGCCACATCCCCGGTCCCCCTCGCAGAGGACTGGACTCCTGACAATGACTGATCTGCTTAGCTCAGATCTGGGGCCTTTGTGGAAGCTCCTGGAAGAGAAACCGTTTGTCCCCGGGAATGGAGCCGGTAAGAACAGAGGGGCTGTAGCGACCAAATAACCCCCTGAACGGAAGAGCCTGTGTGCAGGTGAGCTTTGAACAGGGGAAGGTGAGGGTGGCGGATGATGAACAGGGTCCTGGTAACATCCTTGGAGCCCCTGGGTGAGTCTGGGTGGGAAGCTAGTCAACCTGCAGACTTCGCAGGCGGGGATCATAATAGATTCTATTTTTCTCCTTTTCATCATAGTTTATGTTGCTTGCGTCTGCCCTAAATGATGCAGTGCTGACCACAGTTTGCTGAATTGAACAGCTGGGTTTGGGGATCAAGTGGCCTCAAAGGAGGCCCAGGAGAGAGACCCAAGCCTGCTGAGCCGAGGCTGCTCCTGGGTGACTGTTCAGAGAGCTGTCCGTCAGCTGAGATGGGGCAGGTAGGGCAGTGGATGGAGCATAGGGCTTGGCTTCTCCATGTGCACCTGCAGACGTGTCACTGACAATTTAGGGAGGGGGCGAGTGCAAACACTGGCAGGAACCTTGCAAACTCTTTGTCCCATTTTGTGCCTGGGGAGCTAGACAACCAGAAGAAAGGCATGATTTGTCCAAGACCACACAGTGTTTGAGATGAATTCTTTATTTTGATTTGATTTTGCTGGGGCATAGAGTTGTTGGGTGTTGAGGCAGGGAAACCCACTAATGTTGGTGCCTTTCTTATAGAGCAGGGGGCAGTCCTGGGGCTGGGGTTGGGCTCAGGGGTGCATTTATATGAAGGCTTCCGGGTCCTCCCAGTCACAACTGTGTGCCCTCCTGGGGTGCACTTTTTTTTTTTTTTTAAGATTTTATTTACTTATTTATTTTAGAGAGAGAGAGAGAGAGAATGAGGGAGTGCAAGCAGAGGGAGAGGGAGAGGGAGGGGGACAGAATCTTGAGCAGGCTCCCTGCTAAGTACAGAGCCCAATGCAGGGCTCAATGCGGGGTCAATGTGGGGCTCAGTCTCACAACCCTGAGATCAAGACTTGAGCTGAAATGACAAGTCAGCCGCGCTCAATGGACTGAGGCCCCCAGGTGCACCACCTGGGATTCACTTTTAACTCAAGCCACTGACAGCTCTACTTTTCTCCCATCACGGTACCGCCCGGCTTCATCTGGAGCTCAGCCCCCTCCTCCCGCCTCTCATCCTTCCCGCTGGGTGAGGTGGAGCTTCATGAGTGATTGGGTGTGAGGATGGCCCAGGTGTGCATCTGGAGGGACACCGGCTGCAGGTTGGTGGTCAGGGAGGGCAGGGCCAAGTAGGAGAGTGACATGAGAGAGGGCTGTGCTTGGGGTAGCTGCCGACCCGCAGATGGGCAATCACATAGACCAATCCATTGTCCTTTGCTCAGAATCACTCGTGGAGGAAGGCAGTTTCTGCACCCTGAGGTCTAGTTGTCTATGACCTTCTGAGAGAAATGACCAAAGATATGAATATATACGCCCATACACACATGTACACAATGCACCCCCACGCATGAGCACACACACACACACACACACACACACATGCATGCATATACACACATGCACAGATGCACACAAACGTACACCTACACACATGCACACACAGACATACACACGCACACAAACACAGGCACATGCATACGTATGCACACATGTATAAACACACATACCCATAGAGAATGCATACAATACATATAGGACACACATGCACAGACATAGAGCACACATACGTACACACAGACACACGCATGCATACATAAAGAGATCGGGCTGCCTTTTCCCTCCTCTGGCTCTGGAGCTGAAGCCTCTGTCTAGGCCCTCCCACAGGACCCCGTTGCCCGCACACTACGAAGCCTGCTGCTAGGGCTCCGCAGAGGAGGTTTGCCCCCTTCCCCTTCGTGGCTTTGCTTTTTGAGCTTTCAGTTACTCACCATCAACTGAGTCCAGGAGCAAATGATCCCCCTCTGATGTATCGTCAGGAAGTCAGGAAGCGCCTGCCGCAGGGTCCCAGTGTCTGTGCCGTATCCCTCCCCTCGTCTGGTCAGGGAGGCATTTTGTCATGTATGTCATCACAAGAAGGGCGCCTACAGTGCACAAAGATACTGGGGAGAAGGAGCGACCACAGTCCCGTAGCTTTTATCACAGTATATTGTTGTAATGGTTCTACTTTATTATGAGTTGTTGGTCTCTTGTGGTACCTAATTTATGAATTAAACTTTATCACACGTTTAGGAGAAAACAGTACACAGGATGCAATACCGTCGCGGTTTCAGGCCTCTGCCAGGGTCTTGAAACGTACCCCCCTTGGATGACTGGGACTGTGGTGCCCAAGAGGTCAGCAATTGCATTCCTCTGCACCTCAGCCCCGCTCTGCAGGACACTGTCCTTTCCTGGTCCTGGGCTTCTTACCAGCCAATGTTGACTCCTTTTGCCTTTCCCAGAGGTTCTCTGCTTTGACCCCTGGGTTCTTCACTTGTGACTGATTTGATTTTCACAGCCTGGCTCCTCAGGCTCTTCTGGCCACCTCAGAGCTGGGGAGAGAGTGGCCCCCTGTGAGGTGTGAGATGCAGGGGGCACACCTGCCAGCACCTCACCACACGGAGAGCCTTTCAGGGCCTGTGTGGTGACCCGGGAGCCTGAGGGCCCCGGGGACAGGTGGGTCAGGGCCAGGCGGAGGGGGACGGAGAGCCTCAAGTGAGTGGCATCTGATTCCGAATCCCGCAAAGACAAAATCCCGATGATTTCAAATTGCCACACTGAAGCGTTGTTGGATTCTGAACTTTCCTTTTGCAATGAGAGGAGTGTGTGTGTGCGCGTGTGTGTTGTGTGTACGTGTTTTTAATCTCCTTGCTCAAAAAGTTATTCACTCCTTCTAAAAGTAGAGGCCAAGCTGGTGATAAATTGCTGACTCTTCGACATGAATATTGTTCAATTATTCACAGATGTGTTTGGCCTGACAAAAGCCTTTGCTTCAGCACATTTCTCCTGTTAACCGAAGACATTCATGTTAATGTAGAATCAGCTGTCATTAGCACAGACTTTCAGCAGCTTTCAGCTACTCCAGTGTCTTCTTTCTTTACTCTATCGTTTTCTCTTATGATTTAATTAGTGTGAGGCTGGAATCCTGGGCTCTGAATTTATCCAGAAAGTTGCACGGACTGAATTTTGACACCTGCTGATTCCCTGAGCTGGGCTGTCTGTTCCATTCCTCATCCACTGAATGAGAATGTGGGATGTTGCCTCTGCAGGTCTCCTGCACCCGCCTTTGGGGAGACCAGCTGGCCATGCCGGAATTCTGGATTTGGGACAGAGGCTCTTACTGTGGGTGTGACCTCACACCCAATTGGATTGATTGGATCCAGATTGGATTAGATTGATCCAAAGAGCTCTCAGTCAGGCCAGATGGCTTTCACCACCCTCATCCTATGGCCTGGGTTGTCCACATGGTCTCCCCATGTCCCAGGAGGGTCAGGTGCCTTAGAGATCCCCAAGGGCAATGGTTTTTAAGCCTTTCATTTTTAGCAGCATAACTCTTTCAAATGTTAAATGTCCAAAATAGAAGAGCAAAACTGCTCTGGAGGAAATGACGTGATCCCACATGCTCCCTCTTTTCTCCAGACCCAGAAGCCTCTCTCAGGAACTCCAGGGCTCTGCAAGGCCTAGCCTGAAACCCATGACCCAGCAATGCCCAGCTGAGAAAGGCTGTAATTTTCCCAAGATAAAGACACTGGTCACTGGCAGAGCTGGGCCAGGATGCAACAGCTCTGAGAGCTCTGTCAGTATTCTTTTCACTCAGCTCCTTCTTCCAAAACTCTTCCCAAATACCACATCCTTCATTAGAGCTCGCTTTCAGCACTGACAATATGTTTTGTTCATTTTTTCACTCAATAAGTATTTATTGATCTCCTCCTATGTGCGAGGCACTGCTGTATGTTGTAAGGAAGCAACAGGAGACAAAATACATGATCTTTGCTCTTGCGAAGCTTATATTATAGTGGGAAAATAAACACATAAATAATTAGATAAGTGAGGAAATATAAAGCTGGGAAGGGAATGCCAGGGATCAGGTGGAGATTACAATTGAAACAGGTGTTCTTTTACTGGAAGATGGCATTCAGATGCTGACTTGAAGGAGGTACACAGAAAGAACGTAGGAGCATCTGACTGAACAATGGTCCAGGGAGAGGAAACAGTTCACACAATGGCGCAGAAATAAGAATGTACCTAGAGAGTCGAAGGAAGTGTGAAGCAGCCAGGGTGTCTAAAATAACAGATTCGGGGGAGGTCTGTAATAGGAAGCCAAAGAGGTAATAGGACTAAATCATTGATGACCTCACAGGTCATCATAAGGGTTTGTGCTTGCACTGGGTGAATGGTGGGGCACTTTAATGGTTTGAGCCAAGGGACCACAGGAGCTGACTTGGGTTTGGAAGGGATGACAACTGCTGCAGTATTGCAGAAAGTCAAGGGGTGCAAATGTGGAAGCAGGGAGACTACACTACGGGGGTGATCTAGGTAAGCCATGATGACAACTTAGGCCTATGGGGTGGTTAGTGTTTGCTTTCTGAATGTCTTTGAGGGTGGAGCCAACACAATTTGCTGAAGGAGTAGTTGTGAGGTATGACGGTAAAAGAATGGTCAAGGGGGATTAGGCAGTTTTTTTGCCAGAGCAAACCAAAAGCTGTCAATGTTCAAAATAGGGAAGACCATGAAAGAAAGTTGTTGGGAGGGATCTTAGAAATTCAGCTCCAGAGAAGTTCACTTTAGGTATCTGTCAGATGTCCAAGTGATAAAGTGTCACAAGTGTCCACTTGTGATGTTTGCAACCTCTCAGCCCCCCAAACACAGTTGTGATTTTCAAAAGCAACTTGATCATATTATGAGCAGGACTACAGTTAGTTTTACATATATCTGAATGTCATTAGGACAGTATAAACTTCCTGGTGCTGGGAACCTTACTCATCCTGGTACCCTCTGCTGCTTCAGCACAGTGCTGGTCACATGGCCTATGCCAACAAATGCTTGTTATTGTGAATTCACCCAATATTGTGGAAGAGTTACAGAATTCAAAGAACAGTAAGACATAGCCTAACATCTTTCAAATTGTTTTCTGCTGAACACTAATCCCTTGGGATGTTCAATTAAAAAAACCAACTCCATAGTCAAATAAGTTTAGGAAACTCTATATTCTACACCATTGTCTTTGAGCATCACAGGGCAGAGTTGTATATTAAAGGGATTAAAAAATCCTCCAAAGAAAAAACGTACTCTGAAACATACCTAACCCTTTCTAATCATATCTGACTATTGACCTCTCTCCTCCTGTAGCCCTTAGAGTGTCTTCCGGAACTCATTATATAGAATATAATGGGTGGGAATGGATATATTGGGGGACAAAAATAATGCTGAAGAGGCCCTGGCTTTTCACAATGTGATCTTAGATAAACATCATTAGCTGTCTGGGCTCTGCTTCCTCATCTGATAGAATCAGAATAGTTAATTCTATGATTGAAATGTGCAACACGCAAATTTTATTCATTTCTTTCATTTACATTTCTCCTAGGGTTAGGGCTCGGCTTAGCAAGTTAGTAAAGACCCCCATGGTTTATATTTAGCATCTAAATTATCTCTTCTTGCTGCTTTTCCCAGTCTCTTCTCAGTTTCTCTAGGAGAACTCAGGCTACTTGCTAGCCATCCAGCCTCCCACCTGCAATACTAGCATGTGTGTCTGTCCTTAATCTCCCACCCCTACTGTTCTCTAGGCACTGAATTAGTCTCTAGAGCTTTCCTGCCTTCTCCATGTCTTCCCTAACCTACATATTGTGTGGAGGTCTGGCTTATAAGAGTTAGCTAATGTCTGCTGGGTGAATAGGTAAGAACAGTTCAAATATCATTCCTCACAGGAAAACCCAATTTCTGTAGCCCCCTGGAGATTAGTGCCTGGATCCAAGAAGAATGTCTCTGATGGTTAAGAACTTCAGGACTATGGGGTAACTTGGGTACATTTGCATCCTGTGACCCTCCATAGCACACTAGAAGGGCATTATCTTTTTTTTGTTTGTTTATGTGTTACGTGTTAAGTTTATGTGTTAAGAAACTGGCACATGAAGGCTGTGGAGGGCGAGAATGGAGAAAAGATATTCAGAAGAACTCGCCTTAGTATAGCTTACCTAAACATGCTGGATTTAAAAAAGGTCTCAAATGCATGAATGAGTTGGTTGGAAAGTAAGGGAATTCTTTAGAGATCAGGTGTTAGAAAGTCTGAATTACTCTAAGCTCTGGAGTGGGCATGTGTCCTTTTAGATTACACATGTAGGAAATAAGAGAAAGGGGCTGGGGTCTAAACAAAGTGGGAATACCCATACATAAAACTGGGGTACCTCAGTGGGTGACCAAAAAAAATTATGCACCCCACAAAGGGAGATGATGAGAAAATATGCCCTTAGGCTCTGGGTATTTTGGAATAAAAGAACGCATTTCCCCTGGGAACTCTTTTTTTTTTTAATTTAAAGATTTTATTTATTTATTTGACAGACAGAGATCACAAGTAGGCAGAGAGGCAGGCAAAGAGAGAGGAAGAGAAGCAGTCCTCCAGCTGAGCAGAGAGCCCCATGCCGGGCTCAATCCCAGGACCCGGAGATCATGACTTGAGCCGAAGGCAGAGGCTTGAACCCACTGAGCCACTCAGGAACCCCACCCCCTGGGAAATCTTATCTACAAACTTGCCCTCATGTAGCCTTGGTGTCTGAATTTATATTACATGTGACCTAAAAAACTATATTCTGAAAATTTCGTTTTAAGCAGTCCCAGGTTAGTTGTGCCCATAAGCATTTGGAAGAAACAAATATAAACACTCTGGAGAAAAACTCTAAATGCAGAGTTGGAAAATTCCCTCAGATAAAGATCTCAGGAACATGAACTCACAGTGAAAAATCAATAAACACAGGGGTTCACAAACCACTATTAGCAAGAGTCAGCAGAAACAACCAACTACAAAATTAGAACCACAAAGGCTGCAGATATTGGATTTGGCAGATAGAGAATTTAAAGCCAGGATGTTTAATACATCCTTGGAATTAAATAAAAGTATGTTAAAAAAAACAAATCATGAGATTATAAAAATAGATCAGAGAGATTTAAAAAGAAGCCAAATAGATATTCTAAAACTGGAAAACATTTAAAAATGAAGTTAAAACTAAGTGGCTAGTCATAGAGAGGGTTAGTGAGCAGAAAGATAGATCTGAGATAGAGTTTGAGAGTCACGGAAGGCACAGTGAAAACACCCAGCATTTCTCTAATTGGAATTTAAAAAAGAGAGTGAGAGACAAAAGAAAGAAGAAGGGAGAGGCCAAACTGGGGTATACAATGACTGAGAACTTGGCAAATTTAACAAAAGACTCCAAGGCGTAAGTTCATTAAGTCAACCCTCAGGTACACCACAGTGAAACTGCAGGACACCAAGAAAAAAAGATCCTAACAACAGCTAGGAACAAAGAACAAACTACTGCAGAGGAAAGAATATTAGGCTGACAGATAACTTTCTTGCTAACAATCAAACTGGGAAACTAAGGGAATGAGCTCTTCATATTTTGGAAAGAACATGACTGTCAATATATAGAATACTATATCTAACAAAACTTCTTTTAAGAATGAGAAGAACATGGGAGGAGTCAAGATGGTGGAGAAGTAGCCCGCTGAGACTACTTCAAGTAGCAGAGAAGAGCTAGATAGCTTATCTAAAGATTGCAAACACCTACAAATCCAACGGGAGATCGAAGAGAAGAAGAACAACAATTCTAGAAACAGAAAATCAACCACTTTCTGAAAGGTAGGACTGGTGGAGAAGTGAATCCAAAGCGACGGGAAGATAGACCGCGGGGGGGGAGGGGCCGGGTCCCGGCAAGCAGCGGAGCAACGGAGCACAAAATCAGGACTTTTAAGTCTGTTCCGCTGAGGGACATCGCTCCAGAGGTTTAACGGGGTAAAGCTCACGTGGGGTCAGTGTGGCCTCAAGTCCCGCAGGGTCACAGAAGGATCGGGGGTGTCTGAGTGTCGCAGAGCTTACAGGTATTAGAACGGGGAAGCTGGCTACAGAGACAGAGCTGAGGAGTGAGCTCTAAGCTCGGGGCTACCTTGAACTGGTCGCAGGCTCGGTGAGCTCGGAGCGCGGCCGGAGGCCAGGGTGACGGGAGTAATTGGGCGCTGTTCTCTGAGGGCGCACTGAGGAGTGGGTCCCCGGGATCTTGGCTCCTCTGGGCCGGAGACTGGGAGGCCGCCATCTTGATTCCCATCCTCCAGAACTCTACGGAAAGCGCTCAGGGAACAAAAGCTCCCGAAAGCAAACCCGAGCGGATTACTCAGCCATGCCCCTGGTAAGGGCACTGCAATTCCGCCTGGGGCAAAGACACTTGAGAATCACTACAACAGGCCCCTCCCCCAGAAGATCAACAAGAAATCCAGCCAGGACCAAGTTCACCTACCAAGGAGTGCAGTTTCAATACCAAGGAGAGCAGCGGAATTCCAGAGGAGGAGAAAGCAAAGCAAGGAACTCATGGCTGTCTCCCCATGATTCTTGAGCCTTGCAGTTAATTTAATTTTTTCTTCTTTTTCAATTTTTTTTCTCTTCTTGTGCCAAATCTTTTTTAACTTTTACCCTTTTCTTTTTTAACGTTTTTAAATTAGTTTATCTAGTATATATATATATATATATTTCTTTTTTATATTTTTTCTTTATTCGTTTTCTTTTTTTAATTGTTTCTTTTTTTTCCTTTTCTTTCTGAACCTCTTTTTATCCCCTTTCTCCCCCCTCACGATTTGGGATCTCTCCTGATTTGGTTAAAGCATATTTTCCTGGGGTTGTTGCCACCCTTCTAGTATTTTACTTGCTCCTTCATATACTCTTATCTGGACAAAATGACAAGGTGGATAAATTCACCACAAAAAAAAGAACAAGAGGCAGTACCAAAGGCTAGGGACCTAATCAATACAGACATTGGTAATATGTCAGATCTAGAGTTCAGAATGACGATTCTCAAGGTTCTAGCCGGGCTCGAAAAAGGCATGGAAGATATTAGAGAAACCCTCTCTGGAGATATAAAAGCCCTTTCTGGAGAAATAAAAGAACTAAAATCTAACCAAGTTGAAATCAAAAAAGCTATTAATGAGGTGCAATCAAAAATGGAGGCTCTCACTGCTAGGATAAATGAGGCAGAAGAAAGAATTAGCGATATAGAAGACCAAATGACAGAGAATAAAGAAGCTGAGCAGAAGAGGGACAAACAGCTACTTGACCACGAGGGGAGAATTCGAGAGATAAGTGACACCATAAGACAAAACAACATTAGAATAATTGGGATTCCAGAAGAAGAAGAAAGAGAGAGGGGAACAGAAGGTATGTTGGACAGAATTATTGGAGAGAATTTCCCCAATATGGCAACGGGAATGAGCATCAAAATCCAGGAGGTTCAGAGAACCCCCCGTCAAGATCAATAAGAATAGGTCCACACCCCGTCACCTAATAGTAAAATTTACAAGTCTTAGTGACAAAGAGAAAATCCTGAAAGCAGCCCGGGAAAAGAAGTCTGTAATATACAATGGTAAAAATATTAGTTTGGCAGCAGACTTATCCACAGAGACCTGGCAGGCCAGAAAGAGCTGGCATGATCTATTCAGAGCACTAAACGAGAAAAACATGCAGCCAAGAATACTATATCCAGCTAGGCTATCATTGAAAATAGAAGGAGAGATTAAAAGCTTCCAGGACAAACAAAAACTGAAAGAATTTGCAAACACCAAATGAGCTCTACAGGAAATATTGAAAGGGGTCCTCTAAGCAAAGAGAGAGCCTAAAAGTAGTAGATCAGAAAGGAACAGAAACAATATACAATAACAGTCACCTTACAGGCAATACAATGGCACTAAATTCATATCTCTCAATAGTTACCCTGAATGTTAATGGGCTAAATGCCCCAATCAAAAGACACAGGGTATCAGAATGGATAAAAAAACAAAACCCATCTATATGTTGCCTACAAGAAACTCATTTTAAACCTGAAGACACCTCCAGATTTAAAGTGAGGGGGTGGAAAAGAATTTACCATGCTAATGGACATCAGAAGAAAGCAGGAGTGGCAATCCTTATATTAGATTTTAAGCCAAAGACTATAATAAGAGATGAGGAAGGACTATATAATATATAATATAACTATATAATACTCAAAGGATCTGTCTAACAAGAAGATCTAACAATTTTAAATATCTATGCCCCTAACGTGGGAGCAGCCAACTATATAAACCAGTTAATAACAAAATCAAAGAAACACATCAACAATAATACAATAATCGTAGGGGACTTTAACACTCCCCTCACTGAAATGGACAGATCATCCAAGCAAAAGATCAACAAGGAAATAAAGGCCTTAAAGGACACACTGGACCAGATGGACATCACAGATATATTCAGAACGTTTCATCCCAAAGCAACAGAATACACATTCTTCTCTAGTGCACATGGAACATTCTCCAGAATAGATCACATCCTCAGTCCTAAAACAGGTCTCAACCGGTATCAAAAGATTGGGATCATTCCCTGCATATTTTCAGACCACAATGCTCTGAAGCTAGAACTCAATCACAAGAGGAAATTTGGAAAGAACCCAAATACATGGAGACTAAACAGCATCCTTCTAAAGAATGAATGGGTCAACCAGGAAATTAAAGAAGAATTGAAAAAATTCATGGAAACAAATGATAATGAAAACACAACGGTTCAGAATCTGTGGGACACAACAAAGGCAGTCCTGAGAGGAAAATATATAGTGGTACAAGCCTTTCTCAAGAAACAAGAAAGGTCTCAGGTACACAACCTAACCCTACACCTAAAGGAGCTGGAGAAAGAACAAGAAAGAAACCCTAAACCCAGCAGGAGAAGAGAAATCATAAAGATCAGAGCAGAAATCAATGAAATAGAAACCAAAAAACCAATAGAACAAATCAACAAAACTAGGAGCTGGTTCTTTGAAAGAATTAATAAGATTGATAAACCCCTGGCCAGACTTCTCAAAAAGAAAAGAGAAAGGACCCAAATAAATAAAATCATGAATGAAAGAGGAGAGATCACAACGAACACCAAAGAAATACAGACAATTATAAGAACATACTATGAGCAACTCTACGCCAACAAATTTGACAATCTGGAAGAAATGGATGCATTCCTAGAGACATATAAACTACCACAACTGAACCAGGAAGAAATAGAAAGCCTGAACAGACCCATAACCAGTAAGGAGATTGAAACAGTCATCAAAAATCTCCAAACAAACAAAAGCCCAGGGCCAGATGGCTTCCCGGGGGAATTCTACCAAACATTTAAAGAAGAACTAATTCCTATTCTCCTGAAACTGTTCCAAAAAATAGAAATGGAAGGAAAACTTCCAAACTCATTTTATGAGGCCAGCATCACCTTGATCCCCAAACCAGACAAGGATCCCATCAAAAAAGAGAACTACAGACCAATATCCTTGATGAACACAGATGCAAAAATTCTCGCCAAAATACTAGCCAATAGGATTCAACAGTACATTAAAAGGATTATTCACCACGACCAAGTGGGATTTATTCCAGGGCTGCAAGGTTGGTTCAACATCCGCAAATCAATCAATGTGATACAACACATTAATAAAAGAAAGAACAAGAACCATATGATACTCTCCATAGATGCTGAAAAAGCATTTGACAAAGTACAGCATCCCTTCCTGATCAAAACTCTTCAAAGTGTAGGGATAGAGGGCACATACCTCAATATTATCAAAGCCATCTATGAAAAACCCACCGCAAATATCATTCTCAATGGAGAAAAACTGAAAGCTTTTCCGCTAAGGTCAGGAACACGGCAGGGATGTCCGTTATCACCACTGCTATTCAACATAGTACTAGAAGTCCTAGCCTCAGCAATCAGACAACAAAAGGAAATTAAAGGCATCCAAATCGGCAAAGAAGAAGTCAAACTATCACTCTTYRCAGATGATATGATACTMTATGTGGAAAACCCAAAAGACTCCACTCCAAAACTGCTAGAACTTGTMCARGAATTYAGTMAAGTGTCAGGATATAAAATCAATGCACAGAAATCAGTTGCATTTCTCTACACCAACAACAAGACAGAAGAAAGAGAAATTAAGGAGTCCATCCCATTTACAATTGCACCCAAAACTATAAGATACCTAGGAATAAACCTAACCAAAGAGACTAAGAATCTATACACAGAAAACTATAAAGTACTCATGAAAGAAATTGAGGAAGACACAAAGAAATGGAAAAATGTTCCATGCTCCTGGATTGGAAGAATAAATATTGTGAAAATGTCTATGCTACCTAAAGCAATCTACACATTTAATGCAATTCCTATCAAAGTACCATCCATTTTTTTCAAAGAAATGGAACAAATAATCCTAAAATTTATATGGAACCAGAAAAGACCTCGAATAGCCAAAGCAATATTGAAAAAGAAAGCCAAAGTTGGTGGCATCACAATTCCGGACTTCAAGCTCTATTACAAAGCTGTCATCATCAAGACAGCATGGTACTGGCACAAAAACAGACACATAGATCAATGGAACAGAATAGAGAGCCCAGAAATAGACCCTCAACTCTATGGTCAACTAATCTTCGACAAAGCAGGAAAGAATATCCAATGGAAAAAAGACAGCCTCTTCAACAAATGGTGTTGGGAAAATTGGACAGCCACATGCAGAAAAATGAAATTGGATCATTTCCTTACACCACACACGAAAATAGACTCAAAATGGATGAAGGACCTCAATGTGAGAAAGGAATCCATCAAAATCCTTGAGGAGAACACAGGCAGCAACCTCTTCGACCTCAGCCGCAGCAACATCTTCCTAGGAACATCGCCAAAGTTAAGGGAAGCAAGGGCAAAAATGAACTATTGGGATTTCATCAAGATCAAAAGCTTTTGCACAGCAAAGGAAAAAGTTAACAAAACCAAAAGACAACTGACAGAATGGGAGAAGATATTTGCAAATGACATATCAGATAAAGGGCTAGTGTCCAAAATCTATAAAGAACTTAGCAAACTCAAACCCCAAGAACAAATAATCCAATCAAGAAATAGGCAGAAGACATGAACAGACATTTCTGTAAAGAAGACATCCAGATGGCCAACAGACACATGAAAAAGTGCTCCATATCACTCGGCATCAGGGAAATACAAATCAAAACCACAGTGAGATATCACCTCACACCAGTCAGAATGGCTAAAATTAACAAGTCAGGAAATGACAGATGCTGGCGAGGATGCGGAGAAAGGGGAACCCTCCTACACTGTTGGTGGGAATGCAAGCTGGTGCAACCACTCTGGAAAACAGCATGGAGGTTCCTCAAAATGTTGAAAATAGAACTACCCTATGACCCAGCAATTGCACTTCTGGGTATTTACCCTAAAGATACAAACGTAGTGATCTGTAGGGGCACGTGCACCCGAATGTTTATAGCAGCAATGTCTACAATAGCCAAACTATGGAAAGAACCTAAATGTCCATCAACAGATGAATGGATAAAGAAGAAGTGGTATATATACACAGTGGAATATTATGCAGCCATCAAAAGAAATGAAATCTTGCCATTTGCGATGATGTGGATGGAACTAGAGGGTATCATGCTTAGCGAAATAAGTCAATCGGAGAAAGACAACTATCATATGATCTCCCTGATATGAGGGAGAGGAGATGCAACATGGGGGGTTAAGGGGGTAGGAGAAGAGTAAATGAAACAAGATGGGATTGGGAGGGAGACAAACTATAAGTGACTCTTAATCTCACAAAACAAACTGAGGGTTGATGGGGAGGGGGGTTGGGGGGTGTGGGTTATGGACATTGGGGAGGGTATGTGCTATGGTGAGTGCTGTGAAGTGTGTAAACCTGGCGATTTCCAAACATGTACCCCTGGGGATAAAAATATATTCTATGTTTATAAAAAATAAAATTAAAAAAAAACTATATAAAAAAAAAAGAGGGACGCCTGGTTGGCTCAGTTGGTTAAGCAGCTGCCTTCGGCTCAGGTCATGATCCCAGCATCCTGGGATCGAGTCCCGGGCTCCTTGCTCGGCAGGGAGCCTGCTTCTCCCTCTGCCTGCCACTCTGTCTGCCTGTGCTTGCTCTCTCTCTCTCTCTCTGACAAATAAATAAACAAAATCTTAAAAAAAAAAAAAAGAATGAGGATAACAAACAGAAATTTTCAGATAACCAAACACTGGGAGTGTTTATGGACAACTTTCATTTAAGGAATTTCTGAGAGTTCTTAGGAAGCAGAAAAATGATTTCAAAACGAGGACCTAAAATATTACAAGAATTGGTGAGCTAAGGAAATAGTAAGTGGGTATATCTAAATGAATATTGACTGTATAAAACAACATTAATTATGCCTAATTTGTGGAATAAAAACAATCATTAAAAATCCTGGACCATTATATGTAAGTCAGGATGGAATGATTGGATTTAAAGCATTCTAGGATCCTTGGTTTTTGAAAGAATTAGTAAAGATAACAATTTATGTAGTAGACACTACAGTTGTAGTATACAGTCATTGGTGACCTCAAACTCATGCTGACTGTATCCCACCTCTGATGCACCATGTTTCTTCTCTCTCTGTGCTGTGAGGACTTCTCCAAAGTCATGGGTGACCAACAGGTCCATGTGCAAGAGCAGGACAGAGGTTTTGGTGAATTATTGTCACTAGAGGCAATTCCCAACCAAGAATTGAAGGTTATTTATAGGTTAATTATAGAATTCATTTCTCATGCTCCTCAGAAAACCTGGCATGACAAAGATCTTGATAGAGACCCTTTTAGGGGTTTTTTTCTCTTCCCTACCTCCCCATTCTCTCACTCCTGCTTCCTTAGATTGCCTGCTGAATATGCTATCTGCCTCCAACCCTTGTCTTAGATTCCGTTGATCAAGGAGCTCAAACTAAGACAATTAACTTTTCACTTTAACTTAATATCTAATTTAATTTGTTAAACTTGATTTAACAAATTTAACAACTATTAAAAGAATAAAAACTAGTAAATCACTTTTAAAACCAGTATAAGAAAAAAATTGAGTGAGGGAAAATTCAGTTAATCTAAAGGAAGGAAGAGATAAGTTTTTTTTTTTAAAGTTTATAATAAGTTGGTAAAGTGAACCCAAATATATGAGAAATCACAATCAATGTCAATGGGCTAAATGCTCCAGTTAAAAGTTAAAGACCACCAAAATGGATTGAAAAGCATAGCATAGGGGAAGGAAAAGAAAGAGGTAACCCAAGAAACAGACTCTTAACTCTAGAGAACTCACTGATGTTTACCAGAGGGGAGGTGGTTGGGGAATACCTAAAATAGGTGATGGGGATTAAGACATGCACTTGGGATGAGCACTAGGCAATGTATGGAATTACTGAATCACTATATTGTACACGTGAAACTAATGTTACACTGTAGGTTAAGTAATTAGAATTTAAATAAAAACTTAAAAAAAAAACAAAACTGAAACAACAACAACAACAAAAATGCATAGCAAAACAAAGGAAAGTCCAGATAGATGCTAGTTATAAGACACATATCAAAATCCAACAATACAGAAAGTCTGAAATGAAAGGATGGGGAAAAAAAGTCATACACCAGGCAAATGTTGAAGGAACGCTAGAATATGTATCTCAGATATAAAAGCCTTTAAGGTTAAAAACATTTTTAGAGATTAAAAAACCTCACTATTTTGGATTGCCTGGGTGGCTCTGTCAGTTAAGCATCTGGCTCCTGATTTCAGCTTAGGTCATGATCATAGGGTCATGGGATCAAGCGCCACATTGAACCCCATGTTCAGCCCTGTGTCAGGCTCCATGCCCAGTGGGAAATCTGCTTGCGATTCTTCCTCTTCCTCTGCCCCTCCCCCCAGCTCTGTCTCTCTGTTTCTCTCAACATAAATACATAAGTTTATGTATTTAAATACATAAATCTTAAAAAAAAACACAAAAACTCACTATCCATTGATAAAAGATTTAATTTGCTATAAATATGTAATCATTCTAAATCTGAGTGTGTCTAATAGTGTTACTTCAAAATATATAAAACAAAAATTGATTGAACTATAAGGACAAATTGACAAATTTACCATCTAAGTGGAAGATTCCAACATCCTGCTCTCAGAGACTGATAGGTCAAGCAGATCAAAATCAATAATAACAGAGGAGATATGTACAGCAGAGTTAGCAAGCATGATTTAAGGATGTATGTAGAACACTGCACCAATAATTGGAGAGTACAATTCTTTTTCAATACATGAGGAACAATTTATAAGAATTGATCAATTACTAGGTTGAATGCATTTAAAAAAGTCTGTATCTAACAGATATTCTTAGGTAACAATGAAATTGCATTAAAATAAATAAAAATAAGAAAATATAATGCATTAAAAATTCTATAATGAATATATAGTAGAAAAACAATAGTGAGAATATTATAAATCAAAGTTTGTGGGATGCAACTAAAACTGGTGGCTACAGATGAAATTATGGCTTCAAATACTTCATTATGAAAAAAGAGAAGCTGAAAAAAAATGAGCAGCTAAGCATATCCAATGGTAGAAAATAATAATAGAAAAAACCCAAAGAAAGAAGTAAGGAAATAGTAAAGGAAAGGTCAGGAATTAAGAAGCTGGAAAACAAAGAATCAATAGAAAGGAGCAACAAGGGTACACATTTCTTATTTGAACATCCTAATAAAATTGACACACCTCTGCAAGACTGATCAGGCATGACAGTGAGAAGAAACAAATAAACAGCATTAGGAATGAAAAGGAGCTCAACTATGCACCAAAGCAGCAGAGATTAAAATTAGTAAGAGGGGATGCCTGGGTGACTCAGTCAGTTGAGCATCTGTCTTTGGCTCAACTCATGAACCTGGGGTTCTGGGATCAAGTCCCACATTGGGCTTCTTGTTGGGGGGGGGGGTCTGCTGCTCCCCCTGCTTGTGCTCACTCTCTCTGACAGATAAATAAAGAAAATTTTTGAAAAAAGACTTTAAAAAAATAAAAAGTAATAAGAGGATATCATTAAAAATTATGCTAATAATTTCAAAACTCATACAAATTGCATAAATTCCCAGGAAAATAAAAAGCCACTAAAAATGACTCAAGAAGAAATGATTCTAGCCATGAAGAACACTGATTCAACATTTAGAAACATTTCTTCAAAGAAGGCTCCAGTCACAAGACAGTTCTATCAATGAGGTAAGCTCTACTAAGCTTTCAAAGAACAAATAATTTTAAACTTACATAATGTTTGAGAGAGCCAAAGAAGAGACCAACATATCCTCAACAATATGAAATCCCAACAATGCCAGTGTAAGAAGGGAAAGTTACGGGTCAATTTAACATGGCTTTTTCTGTAAACGTCCTAAACGAAATACTAGAAAAGTGAACCCCAAACCAAAGATAAAATTTTATGACCAAGTTTATATTGTTCCAGGAGTACTAGGTTAGTTTGACATTAAAACACACACACACACACACACACACACACACACACACACACACACACCAGATTCAATTTACCTCAGTAGCAAATTGAAACATCTGATAAAAATAATCAATTGTTTATGGTAAAATTCTTAGCAAACTCAGAATAGAAGGAATGTTCCTTAGCCAGTTACACTATATCAACCTGAAATTTATAGCCAACATTATTTTGAGTAGCTAAATATTAAAAACATTCCTTTTAAAGTTCGGAACAAGAAAGGATTCTTGCCCTACTATGTCAATAATATTCTAGAAACCCTAGCCAATGAAATAAATCAAGAGAAAGATGCATAAGGACTACAAAGGAAGAGTCAGTAATACTAGGCAGATAATATGATAAAAAGCTCAAAATAAACTGTAAGAAATGAATAGAATTAATAAGAGAATTTAGCAGGTCGTCAGGTTTCAATGAATAAATATCAATTATATCTGTATACTTTGGAAAGGATCAGAAAATGCAATTAAAAATACTATTCATGGGGATGCCTGGGTGGCTCAGTTGGTTGGACGACTGCCTTCGGCTCAGGTCGTGATCCTGGGGTCCTGGGATCGAGTCCCACATCGGGCTCCGAGCTCCATGGGGAGTCTGCTTCTCCCTCTGACCTTCTCCTCGCTCATGCTCTCTCTGACTCTCTCTCAAATAAATAAATAAAATCTAAAAAAAAATACTATTCATGGTAAGGAAGCAAAATGTAGTGTATCTAAGATAGTAAGAGCAGAGACTTATATAGCACTTATCATGGACTGGGTACTATTCTAAACATTCCCTTTATATTAATCTAGGCAACCCTTATAACGATGCTGTGATGTAGACGCTATAAATTAGTCTCATTTTACAGCTGTGGAAACTGATAACCAAAGAGATTTTATAAGTTGTCCATATTGTCTGGTTAGTAAATTGCAGAGTAGGAATTCATATGCAACACCTGTTTTCAGAGTATGTGCTCTTAACAACTATTCTACAATTTCCTTTTTGGAGAAAATTGTGAGACTTTATTGAAAGACATCAAAAAAATTTAAATAGAAAAGCATACCATGTTTATGGATAAGATAACTTACATTATAAAGATATCAATTCTCCCCAAATTGATCTATATATTCAATGAAACTTCAATCAAAATCCTAACAGGATTTTCATGGAACTTGACCAGTTAATTATAAAATTTATAAGGATGAACAAAGGATCAAGAAGAATCAGTGCACTCTCAGAAAGTAAAAACAAGGGAGGAGAAGGATATTTGCCCTAACAAATAACAATATAAAATGCTAATACTATAAAAGTAATGTGGTTTTGGCACAGGGATTGACATAATAAAAATCTTGTAAATTGATCCATGCATGTGTGGAAACTGATAGGTGAGAGTGAATCAGTGGGGAAAATATGGGCTCTTCAATATGTGGTAGTTTATACAGGTGGAAAACAAAGAAAATGGATTCCAACTTCACACTATACATAAAAATTAATTCCAGATGGATTAAGGTCTTAAATGTGAAAGGCAAAACCTTACAATTTTTAGAAGAAAATGTGAAAGACTAGCTTTATGACATTAGGGTGGTATTTATTAAAAACAACACAAAAGGAGATGGCAGAGAAGTAGGAGACCTTATTTCAACCAGTCCCCTAAAGTGAGCTAATTATCTACCAGAACACTCTGAACACCCATGAAATCAGCCTGAGATGTAGGATTATATACTTCTGGATCTCTTGGGGGCCGAAGATGCTGGTGGACAGGTAAAGCAGGGTGGGAACACTCGGACTGATATTGGAGGATGAACAGAAGAGGGAGGGAGCCACCAGAAGCGACCCATTGGAAAGTAATACCCCAATACGAGAGTGCCCTGTGATTGGGGACAAGCATTAATTTGGAGTCTGGTTAAAAGCACTCACAAAGAGCAAAAGATCTTAGGGGCAACTGGTGGAATCAGGTAGTCATGGGCATGGGCCTAAGCCCATGGACCCAGGACGGCCACTGCTGGCAACCACCTGTGCCAGAGAGAGTGTGGTGGAGCCTCCAATTCCTGGTCCCAGAGCCCCTGGGGTTGTGTGGCTTGCACCACCCTTGGCTGGGCACACTCCCACCTCCACATAAGCGAGTCTGGTGTGGGCACCAGCCTGCACTCTGTAGAGCTACAGCTTTTTGTGCTCTGCACACACTGCACACACTGCACAACCAGGGTCTGACCCACTCCTTGCCCATGCCTGAGAAAGGTCCCTGCAGGCACTAGCTGGCAGTCTCTAGAACCAGCGGAGGGTCTGGACGCTCTCAGCCAGGGCCTGGAGGAACTCAGTGGATCTCTGGTCAGGATCCCTTGGCAGTAACCTGCACAACCATGAGGTCTGGATTCCAGACAGCAATCCCCATAAAGGCAGCCACTGGAAGTGGACTCCCTGGACCAATATCGCTTATGGTTTTAATGGCACAGGGGTGCAGAGACAAGTGGGTGTCTCAGGCGACCCCTGAGATGGTGGCTGGGGGTGTGCACCACCTGTGGGAGGTCACATGGCTCAGGAGAGTTTGCAGAGGGAGAATGTTCTGGACCACCCAGAGGGGAGCAGACTGAGGCTTCTCTCTGAGACAGAGGTCTGGGTATAGTTTGCTTTCCATTAAACCTCTAAAAAGCTACAAAAAGCCACCAAAGAACAAAAACCTCCAGAGAACAAAAGCCTTAAAAACTGGTTTTCACAGAGCCCAGCCCCTTGATAGGAGGCAGAAGGACTCAATCCAAGCAAGACAGACAGAAAAACAATGTGGCAGGCCCCTCCCCCAGAAGATAAGCTAAAAGAATGAGAGGACAACCACCACAGGGTCCCCATAAAACTGTAAAACTCCAACATCAGGGGAAAACAATGTATTAAGTTCCTGGTGTTGCCCTAAAACCTGTATATTTCATAAATACAACTTTTATTTTTAATATGTTCTCATGATTCTTGTTCTTTTTAATTTTTTAACCTACTTACTATTACAACTAGAGGTTTAATACAACATATTCCATAATAACCTTTTAATTTGAACTTTTTTCATGCATTTACTTGTGTTTTTCTTTTTTTTTCCTATTTTTTAAATATACATATAGATATAAGCTTCAAGATAATCCTCTTTCCCTAATCAATACTACCCCTATATATAAAAAGTTTTAATCTCCCTTTATCTCTGCAAAGTTGAGTCCTTTAACAAAGATATCAAGATACACCCAGGAAGAATCAAAATAACTTTCCTTACCCACATTGAGGATTTATAATAACCCTCCCATCTTTTTCTTCTGTCAGTGTTTCTGTGTATTTGCTTTTGTTCTGGTATTATATAAATCTTATCCTTGGGTTCATTTTGGCTGGGTTCTTTCTTTTCTTGTCGTTTACTTTTGCCGGTCTTTTTGTTTGTCCATTTTTGTTTGTATACCATATAAATCTGACTTTTGGGGCTCATTCTGGCTGTGTCTTCTCTCTCTCTCTTTTTTTTCTCTCTCTCTTTCTCTCTCTCTTTTTTTCTTTTTTCTTTTTTTTTTGGTGGTGACTTCTGATTGCTCTGAAGCATTCCAGGGTGCATCTTGCCTGGATGGTGGTTGATATATTCAGCTACACATCCCCTCAACCACCTCTCACCAAAATGACTTGAAGGAGGAACACCCAACAGAGGAAAAATTCAGAGACTGTGCCCTCTCCGTCAGAACTATTGGATATGGACATAAACAGTATGTCAGAAAGGGAGTTAAGGACAACAGTTATCCAGGCAATGGCTAGGTTGGAGAAAATCATTAGTGACATAATCGAATCTCTAAGGGCAGAAGTGAAAGCTGCCCAGGGAGAAGTTAAAAATGCTATCAATAAGATCCAATCTAATCTAAATACTCTAACAGCTAGGGTAACTGAGGCAGAAGATAGAATTAGTGATCTAGAGGACAAACTGATAGAGAAAAAGGATCGGGGTAATGCATGTAATAAACAACTTAGAAGCTGTGAAAACAGAATTAGGGAAATAAATGTTCCCATGAAACATTCCAACATCAGAATTATTGGGATCCCTGAGGGAGCAAAGAAAGAGAGAAGACTAGAATATATAGTTGAACAAATTCTGGATGAAAATTTTCCCAATCTGGGGAATGGAACTAGCATTCATGTCCTAGAGGCAGAAAAACACCTCCCAAGATCAATGAATCTAGAAAGACCTCAAGGCACTTGATTGTGAGACTGATGAATCATAATTTTAGACAAGAACTTCTGAGGGCAGCTAGGGGGAAGAGATTCCTTATGTACAGAGGAAGGTCCATCTGAATAATGTCAGACCTGTCCACAGAAACCTGGCAAGCCAGAAAGGGCTGGCAAGACATATTCTGGGCACTAAATGAGAAGGACATGCAACCAAGAATACTTTACCCAACAAGGTTGACATTCAAAATGGATGGAGAGATAAAGAGCTTCCAAGACCAGAAAGGTTTAAGAGTATGTGACCACCAAGCCAGCACTACAAGAAATATTAAGGGGGGGTTCTATAAAAGAAGAAAGAACCCAAGAGTGACATAGAACAGAAATTTACAGAGACAATGTATAGAAACAAGGACTTCACAGGCAACATGATGTCTATAAAAAGGTATCTTTCAATAATCACTCTCAACATGAATGGCCTAAATGCTCCCATAAAATGGCACAGGGTTGCAGATTAGGTAAAACGACAGGACCCATCCATATGCTGTCTACAAGAGACCCATTTGGAAACTAAAGATACATCCAGACTGAAAGTGAAGGGATGGAGAAGCATCTTTCATGCCAACGGGCCTCAAAAGAAGGCTGGGGTAATGATTCTAATATCAGATAAATTAGATTTTAAAGTAAAGACTCTAGTCAGAGATAAAGAAGGACACTACATCATTCTTAAAGGGTCTATACACCAAGAAGATCAAACAATTGTAAATATTTGTGCTCCCAATATGGGAGCAACCAACTACATAAGCCAACTGTTAATCAAGATAAAAAGTCATATCGATACAAATACATTAATAGTAGGAGATCTAAACATGCCACTCTCAGTAATAGATCATCCAAGCAGAAAATCAATGAAGAAACAAAAGCATTGTTTTTTTAGGACCGGCATTTCCCCCTTAGGATGGGCAAAGGCGGTCCTAAGAGGTAAATACATAGCCATCCAAGTCTCACTCAAAAAAAAAAAAAAAAAAATCGAAAAATGCAGAATGAACCTCATAGATATATACAGAACATTCCACACTAAAACAACAGAATACTCATTCTTCTCGAGTGCACATGGAACTTTCTCCAGAATAGACTACATATGGGGTCACAAATCAGGGCTCAACTGATAATGAAAGATTGAAATTATTTGCATATTCTCAGACCACAGTGCATTGAAACTGGAACCCAACCACAAGAAAAAATTTGGAAGGAATTCGAACACTTGGAAGCTAAAGAACACCCAGCTTAAGAATGTTTGTATCAACCAGGAAATCAAAGAAGAGCTTAAACAATTCATGAAAACCAATGAGAATGAGGACACATTGGTCCAAAACCTATATGATACGGCAAAGGCGGTCTTAAGGGGGAAATACATAGCCATCCAAGTCTCACTCAAAAAAAAAAAAAAAAAAAATTGAAAAATGCAGAATACACCAGCTTTCTTTACACCTTAAAGAACTGGAAAAATCAACAACAAATTAAGCTAACCCCACGCACAAGAAGGGAAATAATCAAGATTAGAGGAGAGATCAGTGAGATAGAAACTAAGGATACATTGGAACACATCAAAGAAACTAGAAGCTGATTTTTTGAAAGAATCAATAAGATCAATAAACCACTGACCAAACTAATCCAAAAGAAAAGAGAGAGGACCCAAATCAATAAAATTATGAATGAAAGGGAGAGATCATGACTAACACCGAGGAAATAGAAACAATCATCAGAAATTATTATCAACAGTTATATGCCAATAAGTTAAGCGACCTAGATGAAATGGATGCATTCCTGGAAACCCAAAAACTTCTAAAACTGAATCAGGAAGGAATTGACAACCCAAATAGACCAATATCTAGTGATGAGATTGAAGCAGTGATCAAAAACCTCCCACAAAAGAAGAGTCCAGGACCTGACAGATTCCCTCGAGAATTCTACCAAACATTCAAAGAAGAAATAATACCTATTCTTCTGAAGCTGTTTCAAAAAAGAGAAACAGAAGGAAAACTTCCAGACTCTTTTTATCAAGCCAGCATTACCCTGATCCTCAAACCAGGCAAAAATCCCATCAAAAAGGAGAATTTCAGACCAATATCCCTGAGGAATATGGATGCCAAGATTCTCAACAAGATCCTAGGTAATATGATCCAACAGCACATTAAAAAGATTATCCACCATGACCAGGTAGGATTTATCCATAGGATGCAAGGGTGGTTCAACATTTGCAAATCGATCAATGTGATAGAATAAATCAGTAAGAGAAGAGAGAAGAACCACATCCTCTCAATTGATGCCAAAAAAGCATTTGACAATATACAGCATCCGTTCCTGATTAAAATGTTTCAAAGTATAGGGATAGAGGGAACATTCCTCAACTTCATCAAATCTATCTATGAAAAACCCACAGCGAACATCATTCTCAATGGAGAAAAGCTGACAGCCTTCCCTTTGAGATCAGGAACACGACAAGGATGCCCACTCTCACCACTCTTGTTCAACATAGTACTAGAAGTCCTAGCAACAGCAATCAGACAACAAAGAGAAATAATATGTATTTGAGTTGGTGAAGAAGTCAAACTCCCTCTCTTTGCAGATGACATGATACTATATATGGAAAACCCAAAAGACTCCACACCCAAACTACTAGAACTCATACAGCAATTTAGTAATGTGGCAGGATACAAAATCAATGTGCAGAAATCAGTTGCTTTCTTATACACTAACAATGAAGATACAGAAAGGGAAATTAGAGAATCGATTCCATTTACTATAGCACCAAGAACTGTAAGATACCTGGGAATAAACCTAACCAAAGAGGTAAAGGATCTGTACTCGAGGAACTACAGAACACTCATGAAAGAAATTGAAGAAGACACAAAAAGATGGAAGAGCATTCCATGCTCTTGGATTGGAAGAATAAACATTGTTAAAATGTCTATACTGTCCAGAGCAATCTATACTTTCAATGCCATCTTGAACAAAATTTCACTGCATTTTTCAAAGAGCTGGAACAAATAATCCTAAAATTTGTATGGAACCAGAAAAGACCCTGAATTGCTAAGGAAATGTTGAAAAAGAAAACAAAACTGGGGACATCACGTTGCCTGATTTCAAGCTTTACTACAAAGCTATGATCACTAAGACAGCATGATACTGACACAAAAACAGACACATAGACCAATGGAACAGTGTTGAGAGCCCAGATATGGACCCTCAATGCTATGGTCAAATAATCTTCGACAAAGCAGGAAAAAATATACAGTAGAAAAAGGATAGTCTCTTCAATAAATGGTGCTGAGAAAATTGGACAGCTATGTACTGAAGAATGAAACTTGACCATTCTCTTACACTATACACAAAGATAAACTCAAAATGGATAAAAGACCTCAACGTGAGACAGGAATCCGTCAAAATCCTAGAGGAGAACATAGGCAGTAACCTCTTCGACATCAGCCACAGCACTTCTTTCAAGACGTGTCTCCAAAGGCAAAGGAAACAAAAGTGAAAATGAACTTTTGGGACTTGATCAAGATCAAATTTTCTGCACAGCAAAGGAAACAGTCAACAAAACAAAGAGGAAACCCTCAGAATGGGAGAAGATATTAGCAAATGACACTACAGACAAAGGGCTGATATCTATATCTATAAAGAACACCTCAAATTTAACACATGCAAAACAGATAAAGATGTCAAAAAATGGGCCAAAGACATGAACAGACACTTCTCCAAAGAAGACATACAAATGCCTAACAGACACATGAAAAAATGTTCATCATCATTAGCTATCTGGGAGATTCAGATCAAAACCACATTGAGATACCACCTTACACCAGTTAGAATGGCCAAAATCAACAAGACAATAAACAACAAGTGTTGGAGAGGATGTGGAGAAAGGGGAACCCTCTTACACTGTTGATGGGAATGTAAGTTGGTGCAGCCACTTTTGGAAACAGTGTGGAGATTCCTTAAGAAATTAAAAATAGAGCTACCCTATGACCCCGTGATTGCACTACTGCATATTTACCCCAAAGATACAGATGGAGTAAAAAGAAGGGCCATCTGCACCCCAATGTTCATAGCAACAATGGCCACAGTTGCCAAACTGTGGGAAGAGCCAAGATGCCCTTCAATAGGTGAATGGATAAAGAAGACATGGTTTATATATACAATGGAGTATTATGCCTCCATCAGAAAGGATGATTACCCGACTTTTGTATCAACATGGACAGGACTGGAGGAGATTATGCTGAGTGAAGTAAGTCAAGCAGAGAGAGTCAATTATCATATGGTTTCACTTACTTGTGGAGCATAAGGAATAACATGGAGGACATTGGGAGATGGGGAGGACAAGTGAGGGAAATTGGATGGGAGACAACCATGAAAGACTGTGGACCCAGAAACAAACTGAGGGTTTTGGAGGGGAGGGGGATGGCAGTTTGGGTGAGCCTAGTGGTGGGTATTAAGGAGGGCATGTATTGCATGGAGCACTGGATGTGGTACATAAACAATGAGTTTTGGAACACTGAAAAAAAAATCAAATTAAAAATGACAACAACAACAACACAAAAAAACCCTAAGGATAAATAAAAAGATTGCAAAAGGAGGGTAGATTGGCATTAGTAACTTCTAGTTATTAGAAAACAACAGAGACCAGAAAGATAAGCAACAAACTGAGAGAAGAGATTTGTAGTACACATAACTGACACCGGTTCAGGGTGCAGAGTATAAGAAAGAACTTCTGTAAATAAATAAGGAAAAGACTAACAGCTCAAAGGAAAGTGGAACAAAAGGTAGGATCAGAAATTTCCCCACAGAGTGTGGAATGGCCAATAAGCATATAAAAAGATGCTCAACCTCTATAATAATCAAGGAATTCACATTAAAATAATATTGTGATATAATTTCTTACTGCCTAAATAAGCAATAATCAGAAAGTCTGAAAATACCAAGAAAAATTAGTAAGGGTATAGAGCCAAGGAAATTTTCCTACAATGCTGGTGGGAGTATAAATGGCTACAGATGGTTTGGGAAACAACTTGTTGTTACCTAGTAAAGTTGAAAGTAGGATATCAAACATTTCCACTTATACATATATGGTCTAATAGAGAAATTCTTGCAAATGTGCATCAGGACAAAGGTACAAGGATCTTAAGAGTAACATTGTTCTTAACGTTATAAAACTGGAAACAACCCAAAATGTATACCCACAGCAAGATGAATAAATAACATTTTTGATGTGCTCATAAAAGGAGTACTACACAGTGATGGGAATGGGTGAATTATGGCTGAGTGTTTCCTATGCAGGAATCTCAGAATGATAATACTGAGCCTAAGAAACATTTGCAGAAGAATAAATAGAGTATAATTTTACTTATATAGAGAGAAATCAGGAAAAAATAAGTATTATTTTGTTCAGGAATTAAAGATATATCTAGTAACACTATAAAACAAGGCAAGGTAATGGTGAATATAATTCAAAGTAGTACTCTCCCTGGGGAGGAGGTAAGAGACTACAAATTGAAGAGGGGTATATGAAGAGATCCCCATGGTACCAATTATATTCTATCTCGTAATCTGGGTAATGGCTACACGTTGTTGTATTTTGTTATTATATTACTTTCACACTTTAAACTTTATATATACTTTGTAAATGATTTTCCCAATTAAAAAAAGAGGAAAAATGTCTATGGAGAAACTTTCTGTTTCAGATTATGAAGTGTTGCCATGCACTTTCCCCAAGACCCCAGAACATCACAAGGGAAATAGGAAAAAAAAATGACAACATTTAATAAAGCAAGGAAACTTCCCAACCCCTCACAACAAATACAAAGTATCAGTCTCAAAAAATGGACACAGGGGGCGCCTGGGTGGCTCAGTGGGTTAAAGCCTCTGCCTTCGGCTCAGGTCACGGTTCCAGGGTCCTGGGATCGAGCCCCACATCGGGCTCTCTGCTCAGCGGGGAGCCTGCTTCCTCCTCTCTCTCTCTCTGCCTGCTTCTCTGCCTACTTGTGATCTCTGTCAAATAAATAAATAAATAAATAAATCTTAAAAAAAAATGGACACAGGACTGAGCAGAGTAAGTAAGCTGAAAGCTGACACTTACCACCTTGGGCTACGAGCAGGATGCAGACTTCCCTAAGACCAGTGTCTCCATCTTGAAAGACAATGATCCTTTGGTTAGAGCAATGAGGCACAGGGCTGTGACCTGGCCCTAGGAGATGTAGAGCAGGTTGCATGACTCTGCAGAAAGGGAAGGCAAGAGGAACAGAAGGAGAAGGTGATGGCAGGTCATTCCTGTGACCAGCTTATTGAAGATCTGGCTGTCTATCCAGGCTGACTGCTTAAAACACAGTGGGCTGAAAGGGGGAGGAGACAGCCCAGAAAGCCCAGATGCCTGTTACTGGGGTGATGCTTCTGTTCTGCAGCTGCTGGGAGTGTTGGGTGCTATGGTCCACAGCTGCCCTTCTCTAGAAAATTTCTCACGGTATAAGAGGAGCTGCCTCATTCAGACATGTCTGGGAGGTTATACTCTAACTCAGGGGTGGGTTGGGGCTCCCAGCTTCTAACCAACCGACTAGTGTGAGGGAACCTAGTATTGGACCATTCTGTGTACCATTCCTGCCCCAGGATCAGGCTGAGGTGGGAGTCCAGCTGAAACTCCATCTTCTGCTCTAACCAACTTCTTCCTCTTCTTTACAGGTCTCTTGCATGAGAATTGCCTTTCTAGTCTCTGCTTTGAGGGCACCTGATGTGTGTAAATTACACTGATGTTTTTAAAATCTCTTTTCCCCACTTACATTACTCTTTAGCAAGTAATTAACCTCATTTACACATACTTTATTATTTTATTTTAAAAAATACAAAGTCTTTGTATAGGAATAATAAATAAAGATTGGGTAGGGTAGAGAGGGATAAAAAAGCTACAAGTAGATGAGAAAAGAGGAATGAGCAAGAAACTACAAAAAACTTCAGACAAATATTAAGTCCAACCACATGAAATTGTTGATGTTTGACCATTATTGACTCACAAAAATACAAATTCATATGGTCCAATCTGAATAAGTTTTCAAATTCTTACAGAAGTCAAAGGCAATTTAATCTCTCTAAAACAGAGCTCAAAAAGAAGTAGATGGTTTGAAGAAAAAAATAAGACAACAGAAAGAAATGGCATGTAAGTTAGTGGCACTCCTGAAGAAAAATGGAAGATAAAACAAACATTATAGAGATGAAAGCCACATTAAGAGCAATAAAACAGGATGAAACTAACTGAAAACAATGGCATAGTGGCTTCAAGAAATCATAGTAAACAAAATGGCAAGTGGAGTGATCCAATCATGATTATAGAGAAGGTAATAGATACTGCGGTCTTTGATAGGGTTCGCTGTAAATGGGCTCTGAGGTAGAGTGTTGCAGGTAACACCTCTAAGGAAGGGAAATAGGCAGGATTGGGCAGAGGGAAGCTGACATGTGATGTGGGTGCAGCTGAGGTCTGAGCAGATTTCACATGGAGCTCTGGAGGGGGACGGCCCTTCAAAGGTGTTCTGCACTGAGGATAAAGGGCTAAGCCTTTGCTCATTATTCCAGCTCATTATTGGCTCTGGATGAGTCAGTTTCCTATGGCTGAGGGCTAGTCCCAGTGAGTAATGCAGCTGTGAGCTCTTAGCAACTGATGGATCTAGCAGTTGGGGGGGTAGGCACCTTGGCATGAACGATTTGGTGGAGCACTACAGAAACCACTAGAGTCCCCGTCTTGCACCACTCAGATCCACTTGCTTCTCATGGTAAGTTTGCTTCCTCTGGGAATAGTTTCTTCAGGTTCTTGCTGATCTTATTTCTATTGGGTCATATATCCCCAATAGCAAAGGCTGCAGGTGCCAAAGCCTTGACCTTGCTGTAGAGTCCCCTTCTCTTCCGGGCACCACTCAGCAGGCAGCCTTCTGTGTCACTCAGTAAATGGGTTGAACAGGGAGTCTCCTGAACTCAGAGAAGCCTTTTTTAGTTAGGAACAGTTATGTAATACAATAATCTGTCCTTTACTTTTGAGGGAGTCGAGCATTCCCCAGATCCCTGGACCATAAAAACTTTACTGAATCTCAGAAGGGTGTATCTCTTTGTAGAATGCATGAACTTTATGAAGGCCTCCAAAGTACTTGCCAGGTCCTGCTCATCCACCATTGACAGTAGAAAGGATGTCTAATTGGTGTTCTGCCAGTTATGTGATCTGATCTTTGTTAGTAGTCTGTTTAGTGGGAGGAAGGGTGGTGGTAGATCTGAGAGAGACAAGCATTTTCTTGGAAGGCACCAGTCTCATCTGAGGTTCCCACATGATTTTCAAGCAAGGGGGATTCACTTTGTTCTAACAGAGTGGGCTACTCAAAATCCTCCGATGTAAATATTCAGATACCACATACCCCAAGTCTTGGGGTCCTCTGTCTTCCCTGTTAGGGCCTTCTTTTGCTGAGCTCCCAAGGCTAGTTCTCCCCTCTGTTTGCCCAGCTGCTGCAGTCAGTTGGGGTTTTCTTCAGTTTTACAAGGAAACCCTCTGGCTTTCACATTTTTTTTCTTGAATGGGTGGGGAAGCACACCAAGCCATCACTGCTTTTTAACACATCAGTGGCCCTCAGCTACCCATTCCATTGTCCTTGTAGTCACACTTACATCATACCCTCAAGCTTTTCTGTCTATCACCTCATTCCCTCAGGTAACTCATTAATGCGTATCCCTGACTGTTGCTCTGAGTATCTTATCTTTGAAAGCTCAGGGAAGGCCGTTAATTTTATCATGTTGATTTTGGCCCATTATACCAAACTGACAAGATCTTGAATCTTGATTTCTTCTTATTCACTGTGTTACCCTCCCAGTTTTATATTATCTTCATTCAATTTATTGATAAAAATGTTAAGTAGGACTGGGTCAATGTTGGTAAAACTTTTGGACAAGACAAGGGTAGAGACAGGTTGTTGAGGCATGCCATTGAGAGCCATGCCTCATTAGTCTCACTAATACAACAAATATTTATTGAATACCTAATATCTGCTGGGCAACCTTCTCACATTGGGGATATAATGATGAAAAAGAAATGTCTCCTGACCATAAGCTCCTTATGCCTCTCCATGTAGGTTTACATCAATCAATTTACTTCCCATTGTGTGCTAGGGCGTTCAGCCAAGTTATAAATATACCAAAATGTATTGTAATCTAGCCTGCGGTTCTTGGAAATTTTGATTTAATGGATCAGTAAAAATCTTAATACAAATAATAATGGGTGATACAAACAGGATCCTTTCGACTGGTAATTTTGTAAAGTAAATATATTATTTAAAAAGTTCTCTCTAGTGATTGTCATTTTATAATATATAGGACTTTTCCTGCCCTCATGGAGTTTACAATCTAATGAGAGCCAGACTTTGAACAGAGAAACAAAGGAATAAAATACAAAGAGCAAGGTGTGAAACTCATTATGAAGGAGATAGATGAGGCACAAGAGTAGAGACTGATGGAAGCAGCTAGAAAAGGCCTTTCAAAGAAGTGGCATGTCAGGTCCTTCACGAAGGGGTAGCAAGAAGCCAGCTGTCTGGAAGGTCCGGGTGAGCACAGCCTGTAGGAAGCTCCTGCTGGGGAGGTTGGTGGGTTTGAAGAACTGAAAGGAGGCTAGGTGAGCTGGGGCTGTAGGAGCAAGAAGGAGCCTCCAACGGTAAATGTGGGAGAGTGTGGGGAGACAAGCAGGATTAACTCTGAGGGACCATCGGGGCATGCCACATGCTGCCTGCAACCATCCTGCCAGCGACTCCGCTCCCCTCAGTGGGAAGGCTGTGCTGATCCACAGGGGCCATCAGCGCTGGGCTGCTAGCTTCCCAGCAGTTCCATGCAACAACCTGAGCATCTAGCAGTCAACCTCCCCCAAGCTCACTTTCACAAGAGCCTTAGAAAAAGAAGGTGGGGTTCACGGGGGCTGGCATTCCTTTCTTCAGCATGGCTTGGGAGGAAGAGCCCCTGCAGTATTCCGTGGCACAGCTGGAGAACCTCTGCCTTGGAGTTCTGGCTTGCACTGAATGGTTTGCCTGAACCTTCCCTCCACCGAGAGGTTGGCTGAAGTTGGAGCATGTGGGGCTTGCTAAGCCACAATAAGGAGTTTGGATTTTATTCAAGATACAAAGGAAATCACTGAAAGGTTTTGAGCAAGGAAGTAAAGCAATCTGATTTACATTTTAAAAACCTCACTCTGCTTGCTGTGTGGGGAATGGATTATATGAGGACTTCAGCTGGAGCAGGGGAACCAGTTGGTGGCTGTTGAATTAATCTGGATGAAAGGAAGTGGCTTGAGCAAGAGAGTTCACATGGGGAATGGAGAGAAGTAAACAGACTCCAAAAACATTTAGGAAGTAAAATGATAAGTCTCACTAATGGATTAGGTGCCAGCATAACATGCCAGATATTTTGCTTAAGCCACGGGGTAAATGGGGTTGCATTTACAATGGGGAGAAGGAAGGGCACATAATTTTAGGGGAGAAAAGAATGGATCTCCTTCATAAATGTGAAGTTTGAGATATTTGAGATATTTGTGAGATATTCGAATGATATATCAGTTGGGCCATTGGGTGTTTTGTTCTAGAGTCCAAAAGAGAGGTTTGGGCTAGAGATATAAATTTTGTCGCATTTATTGTATACACAGGATTGAAGAGAATATGGACAGATGAAATTAGAGAACAGTCTAGAATCCTAGAGAATGTCCATATAGGATGTTAGCGGAGAGGGATCTAGGGAGAGGGAGGGTAGGAGAAGAGGGAGGAAGGAAGGGGAAGGGAAGGAAGGGAGGAGAAGGGAGGGAGAGACAGGGAGGAGAAGAGGGAAGGAAGGGAGGAAGGGGGAGACAGGAGAGGGCAGAAGAGAAGAAAGAATACTAAATGAAGGTTTTTGAGGACCAGGAGATACCAGGCATTTTTGGAAGCCACTAGGAGTAATGCAGAGAGAGGGAGTGTTTGCTGGTGAAAGAGAATGAATAGCAAGAGTAAAGTTGGTGGCCCATGTTAATGGGTCATGTCTTTTCCTGAAGCTCTTTTAGGAAAACAGACAAGGTGTCTCTATTCTTTGCATCTTTAAATATACAATTAGAGGCCACATGCTCCTAATTGCATGTTCTTTCAGTGCTCTGTGATGAAACTGGCCTGAATCTAAACCCTAGAACTCACTGAGACTGTTGGGAATGCTTTTCTCATCTCACATTATCTTCTGGCCAATGTCTTCTAACTGGTAATGGCTCCATCTTTCTGATGAAGACTGAGGTGAAGCAGGGACTGAGTGTCAATACCTGTCCTGTGTCTTTGGCTGACACTGCACTGTTTGCCTCGAGCGGGATGCTTCCTTGTCCTATTCATACAAATGTATCTGGGAGAACACTGGTTTTTGTCCTTTCCAGTATCACCTCAGCTCATTATTAGCTGTGACCTCTAGATACCGTTCTTATCAGTATATACCACTCTGGCATTTCTCCCTGGCGATGTGCCCAATTGTAGTGATTATTCTGGTTGATTCTTCAACATTCATTATATTCTAGGTGATGATTCTACTATAATTTTATGAAACAATTCTCACTAGTGATTGGTTTAGGGATGACTGTATTACCCAATTTCATCCAGCCTGAGGGTAAAGCTGGCACACAGGGGAGGGTAGGACTGATGAAATCCCCAGGAAGTGTCTCTCTCAGACCATGCCTAGAGCCCACCCACCTAGCAAGCTTTTATAATATGTTTCTTTCCTTTAAGTTAATTTGAGTTGCTGCTTCCTCTGTTTTTCAAAGTCATCCTTTTTCTATCACCTTCCTTCAACCGCCTCCCCCGCCCCCCGGCATCCTTTTGAAATCCATATTCATCAAAGAACTCCCTGTGCAGATGGCTGATTTCTGTAGATGTCTCCATGTCTTTTTAAATGGTACTAACTATAACTGCATCCCAAGAATTTCTTGTTGTATGGCCTTCCAACCTCTTTCAGTGTTCCAGTGTTACAAAATTTCAGACATCCAGTGTTTTAGATAATCTGTCCTGTTATTCCCACAGACTATTGAAATGTGTGCTTGAAACATTGTTTTGGCATCTAGACTTCTTTTCTCAGAATGCCCATTGCACCAGCTGCAATATAAAATCTGTTGGCCTGTGACACGTCCTGATTTTTGGTTTGGAAATATGGTCACTGTTCTCTTAGAGTCTGCCCATGGCACCAGACCAACCGATTTGAAGGTTTTGAAACCTACATTTCAAAAGTGACATGTCTGACTACATCTAATGCTTCTTTCATTCACAATAACAACCTCCAACATGACATGGTCCCTTTCTCCCAAGGTTCCCGTCACTTCTACTTTACCAATTTGTTCTTCCTTGTTGGTCAGAATTAAGTCCAGACTAGCAGCTCTGTTCTTATGTCCTTTTCTTTTTAAGAGACGCAGCTGTCAGCACTGAGCGTCAGGTAGCTCAATTGGGATGAACCCAAGGGATGTATTTGTGGTAATTCACATGCCTGGAAGAAAAGAGTTTGATGTGAGCTTCAGATCAGCAGAGAAATTGGATTTATTTTGGACACTGTATCAGGAGGAAAAGGACCAAGCCACTGGGAGAAATTGAGGTGATTGAATAGACTGGACCAAGGCTAAAGGCTGGGTCCATTCTCTTCAAGAAATGAAGCAGTGGCTCTTGGAGACACTGTGTCTGCATTAGGAGGATACTGTACAGTGCTGACAGATCTGATAAAAGATGCAGATCACCTGGGGTGGGGACTGGCAGATGTCAGTCTAAGATGGAGAGGTGGTAGGAGTGCATGTTGCTGGCCTGATGTTTTCATGGCAAACCAGGTAGATCTTGCTGGCAGATGAGAGAGTTGTGTAGGGCCAGCCAGAGCAGAGGGCAGGAGTGCTGGGGAGTAGAGCACCACGTTCTGTACAAGTGCTGGGATGCCGGAGAGTGGGGTGGATTCTAGGGTTAGTCAGCTCCGGGTTGGAGTATACCCTGGGTAGGTGAATTACTATACCCTTTCTATAAGACGTGGGTATTAACCTGCTCCGCTGGTTGATGAGAATTGAATTTTAAGGTATGGAAAGCACTTAATACAGAACTGGCGCAGAGTAAGGACTCAGTAAATAAGAAGGACACAGGCGAAAGAGAGCAGATGGTACTTGCGCTCAGAGGATCCCTGATAAGGTCTACAGGAAGTGGGAAAGTGAAACCAGGGGAAACAAGGGAGAGGAAAAATAGGCAGGAATGAGAAGAAGGGCTTCAAAGGGGGTGGAGGACAACAATGTCATCCAGAAATAGGCCTAAGGGACAGCTGCACATTGAGACAGTGAAAAGCACACAGTGCAGAGTGAACACCTGTGTTAGACCAGAGGTGCAAAGACAAAGACAACAGTGACTTTCCTGAAAAGCTACAGGTATCTTGCTGCAAAGAGAAAATGTAGAAACAAAGGAAAGGGAAGAAATGAACTTTTGAGTTTATTACTTATGAAAGTATAACTGGCTTAAGTCCGCGCTACCTGCCATTGGAAGAATATGGTTCTGAGTGATCCTGAGTCTGTGCCCGGCAGGCAATGTGTGTGGGCCTTGGGCCCCTATGCACACAGGTGGCCGTTTAAGCAGCTATACAGACCAGGGTTCCTGTCACTGTGAAGTTTTCTCCTATGTAGAGTGAACTTAGAGAAATTTTGCTAAAAGCTTTCAGGGGAAAACCATCTAAATAATGCTACTAATTCCAGCAGCTATCCCACAACAGGAGCATATGTTCCAGAGTGAACCTGAGACAGGAGACATGAACTGCTGTTTTCTTGGTCATTCTCAGGTTTCCCTCCTCATACATCCTAGAGTGTGAGCCATACCTTGGCGGCAGGTTTTTCTAGTGGGTAAGGATAGTCTTGTAAAGTTGTAACTATATGTAAGCATCACTGTGCATTGTTATATATGTTATATTGTAAAATATGTCAGCGTATAGGGGCTAACTATACACACACACACACACACACACGTTCATGTGTGTGTGCACACACGCAGGCAATTTAAAGAAGAAGAAGGAGAAGGAGAAGAAGGAGGAGGAGGAGGAAGAGGAGGCGGACAAGGGGAAGAAGGAGGCAGAGGAGAACAAGGGGAAGGAGAAGGAGAAGGAGAAGAAGAAGAAGAAAAGCAACTTAACCACTCAGGTTAAGAAAGAGATCAATGCCTGTACTGGAAAGCCTCCTATGTCCCTCCCTAACATTTTCCCTTCCTTTTCCCCAAGGCAGACACTATTCTGACTTCCATGATAGCATCCCCTTGTTTTTCTTCGGAGTCTTTCTGTCTATTCACATATCCCTAAACATGATATTGTTGGGTTTTGTGTATTTTTCAACGTTATACAAATGGAGTCATACTATATGTATTTTTTGTGATTTTTTTCTTTTGCTTCTTGATAAGTTTGTGAGCTTTAGTCAGTTCATTTTATTGCTGCAATTCTATTCCATCACAAGTACCCCATCACTGACTCACTGACTCTACTGTTGACAGACATTTGTTTGTTTTACAATACTTTTACCATCATGAGCAGTGCTGGTGAGAGCACTCTTTCATGGCTGCTGATGTAGACATGGGTGATTTATATATAATATGTACATATATAATGTGCATATATACACACATATATATAAATGATGTGTGGCTACATTATCCATTTGTAATTATATAATAATGTACAGAACTGCATTCTCCAAACATTGTATAACGTAGAAATTTAAGGAATTTGCAGTAGTAATATTGCCCATTCTCAATTTCTGTGCCTTCCTTTGATTTTGGAATATACCTCTGACATTGAAACCAAACCAAACCAAACCAAACCAAAACAACAAAAACAAAAAACCCCAGCTCCTCTGTTTGGGAAGTTAAATTTTTGGTAGGTCATCAGAGATTTCTGGGAGAGGATACCCCGGAAGTTTAGTTGAGAAATGCTTTTACCCCTTCTTGATCTATGATCGATGCCTCCCGAAAGCATTGAGTTAGTGTTGAAACTGGCTTTCTTAGCCAGGAGGGCTCAGTCTATCCTGGTAAGAAGTTCCGAGATTTGGGACCCAGTAGCTGCCCTTGCTGAGGCATGAAGGGACTCCTGAGGTTGTAAATGACTGGTATTGAATGACTTAATAAAGGATCCAAGGACACGAGAACCATACAGACTGATTGGGATTCCAGGGCCCTCCTGGAGCATTTGCCACTTCATGTTCTATAATTGAATTACATGGTGAGGTAGAGTGCACATAAGTATAGAATTGTTTTTGTTTGGTTGATGGTTGATCAGAGAATTGCAAGCATGAAGAGAAGATTACATTTTTTATAGCAAATCAGAGTGGAGTGAATAACACAGTAGCCTCTGAATACCTATATTTTTTGGATTTCTCAAAAATTGTTTTCTTTGTTTTAATAACAGAAACTTTAAATAAAGTAGACTAGGAAGTTATGATATATAAAAAGTATAAGGTATTGCTTTACTGGAAAATATAAAGTCAGTAAATGAGAATAGTTATAAAATCTATATTTACATGAATACATGATTGCAAATGGTAACAGTTGCCTTTATTTACTTATTTATTTATTTATTTATTATTTTATTTATTTGAGAGAGAGGGAGAGCAAGCACGGGTGGGGGTGGGCAGAGGGAGAGGGAGAGGCAGATTACCCACCAAGCAAGGAGCTGGAGGCTGACAGGTCCCAGGACTCTGAGATCATGACATCAGCCAAAGGCAGATGCATAACCTACTGAGCCACCCAGATGCTGCTGTTTTATTTATTTTTTTAAATATAGACTTTATTTTTTAGCAGTGTTCTCAGTTCACAGCAAAACTGAGCTGAAAGTACAGAAAGTTCCCATTTATCCGCTGGCCCTCTCTCAGCAGCCTACCTCATTATCAGTAACCCTACTGGAGGGGTACATTTGTTACAATCCATGAACCTAACTGACACATTACTAAATGCCCATAGTTCATAGTTTACAGTAGGGATCACTCCTGCTGTTGTACATTCTATGGGTTTGATACATGTTTAATGACATGAATCCACCATTATGTCATACAATGTAGTTTCCCTGCCTTAAAGATTCTCTGTGCTCTGCCTACTCATACCCTCACCCTCCCTTTATTTGTTTTTTTAAAAGACTTTGTTTTTTTAAAAGAGCTCCAAGATTTAGAAGGTGGAGAGTAGGAAGTTGTTATATCAAAATGAAATACTAACAATATATAACACAATTTGCATATTTAAAAATAAATTTAAAAATAAATTTAAAAATAAAAAACCATGAACCTTCTATTAAGATATTTAAAAGGCAAGCCACAGACTGGGAGAAAAGTTTCATAAAACTTTTGGCAAAGAACTCATACCCAGAATACAAAAGAGAGCTCCAATAGGTCAAGAGTAAAAAGACAAGCGAGACTCCAGGAAATGGGTAAAAGACTTGAACAGAGACTACATAAAAGAAGATAAGAAAATGAAAAATAAGCAGAGAAAAAATGTGCTCCACAGATAAAAACCCAAACTACCAAATGCATGTAGTGGCCTCTTTGTACTAGAAGAAGGGATAAAAGAGACATTTGACAACAGCGAATGCTAGCAAGAGTGTGGACTGACCTGAGTTCTCATACTTTACCAGTGGCAGTGTTCCAACTGGTTTTGGAAGAATGGTTGGGAGTTTCTTACAGGGTTAAACTTTCACCTTACCTGTGATCCAGACATTCCATTCCAAGAGAAATGAAAACACATGCCTGTAAAAAAGACTTGCAAATGAATAATAGCTTTATTCATAGTAGCCCCAAACTGGAGGCAACCCTTAAGTCCATCCATCTTCATGTGAATGGATTAAAAAAATGACATATTCATATAATGGAATACTACTCAGCAGTGAAAAGAATGCTCATGGATCTGTTATGGAACGCGGACTGGTTTGGACAAAAAAACCAAGTGGCACTCGGAGACCTTGGATGATCAGAGGTTTATTTTATGCTGCTGGGCTCAGAGGAGAGTAAGGTCTGATCCCCGAGCACAATCAAAGGGGGTAGTTTATACACTTTTACTTCCGTATCTGTGCCGCTCTCGCAGCCGGGCTGGTGGGGCTAAGGGGTAAACCCAGAATGGTCCTGTGGCCGGGACTGGGATTCCCTGCTGGACTGGTCAGCCACCTCAGAACATGGATTTTCCTTATCAGATCTATGTCATAATACAGGTGGGTCTCAGACACATAGTAAGTGAAAGGAGGCAGATACAAACAAGTGTGTATTGCATGATTCCATCTAAATGTAGTTCAAGAACAGAAAACAACAACAACACTAATTTACCATAACAGAAGTCAGGCATGTAGGGGTCGGGATCCACTGGAGGAGGGCATGAGGGAAATTTCTGGGGTGACATAAATGTTCTATACTTAATCTGGGTGATGTTTCCACAGGCCTGTATATGCTTGTCAAAGCTATCAATTAAACTGTTAAGATCTGTGCGTTTCATTATATGCAAATTTCACCTCCATAAAAACGACCCAAAATACCAATTAAGAATCACACATAAATTATTGTAAGCACTTAAACTCTCATCCATATGATACTGTGAGTCCCTTTTCACTGGTGATTGCATGAAGATTATGGTGGGAAAGGAGAGGATGCTCCTGACAGCAGACCCTGACCCTTGCCCCGTGTTGATCTGGTCACTGCATACCCATGCATCCACAATGTGTTTTCTCTAACAGACTCACACAATGACACATGTGGAGATCTAAGTTAAAAAACAACAAATAACATGAGAAAAGTCCTCAGAGCGAAACCACATTCCTAATCAATGGCACATTCACCAGAAATTTAAATATTTGCCACAGATGGCAGAAATTATTCTGAGGTCTAAACAAGAAGATTTAACCTGGCATCACAAATTTACTTGGTGGAGGTCTTCTGTGTGCTAAAATTTATTATGTTGCACATTTTCATGCTCTTTGTTATTTTGCATTATGCTTTTTAGCATATATGTGTGTGTATGTGTGTGTGTGTATAATATAATATAATAAGAATCAAATGTTTGCAAAGCCCCTGAAGTCTTCTGAGGTTGGAAACCACTGGTCTAGCTCTACTAATGCCAGGTTGGAGGCCGGATGCTGCCTTCTGTTTATGCTAAATAGCTTCATTAATGGCTGGACTGAAGTGTTAACAGTTTAGTGGTAATGGGTAAGCAGGCAGTCTGGGAGACTAAATGACTCCTGTTAAAAAATTGATAATGGCTCTTCCTGGGCAGGCACAAAGAACAGATAAATAAAGAGAGGCTGTAAGCTGTCCAGTGAATCTAAATCAGACAGTGTGGGTTAAGCCACTACTTCAACCCATTCTTGGCTGTGTGAACATTTTGTGGACCTCAGTGTCCTTAAGTGCCCTAACTTAAAGTCTCTTGGAGTTCTTGTAAAATCCAGATTATGATAGGAGAGGTATGGGTGGGCTCTGTTACCTCCCTTTCTCACAAGCTCCAGGTAATGCTGATGCTGCTAGTCTGAGACCATACTTGGTGTAGCCAGAGGCTAGGGAATTCATTTGGTCCTGGGAGTAAAGACTGGGGGACAACACTCAAACTATTATTTCCCGAGCGGAGTTCTCAGAATTAGACTTAGATTAGGTGGGGGAGAAAGTGGAACTAGAAAGGAGATCCAGAGCCTTCAGGGCTGCACTGTCCAATATGGTGGTCACTAGCTTCCCGTGGCTGTGTACATTTAAATGAAATGAGATAAAATATCAAATTCCTAAGTCAAAATAGCCACATTTTAAGGGCTCCATAGCCATTTACGGTGAAGGATGGCTAATGTGCTGTATTCCACAGCACCAAAGCAGAACATTTTCTTCAACAAAGAAAGTTATATGGTATGGCACTGCTCTGGGGTAGTTGAAGAGAGTGTGACACAGGGGCAGGCTGGGACCTGGGACCCACGGATTTATCGACAAAGCTGAGTAAAACTGGACTGCACATCCATTGGTAATTGATGAGTGTCATTCTAAATCTTTGGGCCTGGGGGCAGAATACTGTTCTCCCCAGTCTGTTTGCAGGTTTCTGACCTCATGCAGGACTTCAGTCTATTCTGTGCACTTCGCACATGGATTTTGCATTATGGGAAGCTTGGTGGACATCTAGACCACTCAGAGCAGGAGGAACCCTATTTCGGTGTTTTCTAAACCATATTCCGGGGGAGCCTGCGGCATCACAGCTCTGGGTTCTTTCTGCTGCCTCAAACAGATGAGCTTCACTTTTTTTCTGGTTTTTACATTGGTTTCCTGGAAAACATTCCTTTGGAAAGAAAATTGGTCCCACTTTTAAACAAAGTCTCAAAACCAATGATTCTAGTTCAGCCATCACACTTTATAAATAACGAAAGTGAGGTCCGGGGAGGTGGAGGGTCTGACCTTTCCAAGATCATATGGCCAATTAGCAACAGAGCTAAGATGAGAAGTCAAGTCTCCCGACCTGGGTAGTGTTCCTTCCACTGGCTCACTCTTAATTATCTTTATGCACTATGTGTCTGGCTGCCCCAGCAGGACAGCGGGCTCCTGGAGGGGAGGTTGAAACCTGAGGCCTTCCTGGTACCCCTGCTGGTCATTTGCCTGGCTTGCGGCTGGGCAAGTAGTACCATTTACTTGACTGCAGGTTGTGGCAACTTCCTGGGAGTGGAGGTGCTTCCGGGAATTCTGAGGCAGAACACTTGCATGCCTCAAGACTTCCAAGTTTATAATTTAGAGGGGATGCTCTCCATATAGCCAGATTTTCCAGGTGACTGTGACTTGCCAACTCCAAGGACCAGGAAGGGGTCATCAGAAAATACTTGGTTCTTTATTCTCCCGGACCTGAGCCTCTTCCCCAGAACTGGCCTCCAAGTTGGGCCTGAACTCCCTGGGCTGGAACACGGCTAATTTCTAGTCTTCATCCAGAGCTCAGTGCTTTTTCATTGTTAGCCTCATTAACTATACAATGATGATTGCTGGCTCCCTAGCCAGCTGTCTTCCTCCTTTTTTGTTTTTATAGTAGATCTTTCTTCAGCTTCTATCTGTCCCTCCGGTAACACTTCCTCTCTATACTCACACATGTTAGCCATATGTCAAGGAACAGAAGTTTCTGAGCTTCTCCTAAACGGCACTGGTGGGGGATTGGATCCAGTCAGGCCACTGGTTGCTGAATGGGGATTGTTAGAGAATGATGTGAAGAACAAAGCTCCGACGATGGAGTGCTCCTTTTAAATTGTATTCTGCCCCAGAGACCTGGGCTGAATGTTCCAGATAGACACAGCTTCTTGCTTCACAAAAGGGGCCCATTTGCCAGGCATGTATAATTTAGGTTAATTTGAAATTTACTCTAAATTTAGCGTTCTCTTTGTTTACTCCCAACATGATGATGATTTATTGACATATGCATAATGCATGGGATTCCATGAATCCACAAGGGCATTAATATTGTGCATCCTAGAGGCTTTTCTGAGAAGATATCTGCACCTCTGGATGTTTCTATGGTATCCTGCCCTCCCTTGTGGAGGCTGGCCAGCCTACTCATTCAAAGAGCCTGGCCAGCCACAGGTGGGTTCCATAATGAGAAAGAAATGAAGATACAGAGGACTAGGGTAGTAGCACCGTACCTGCTCTTCTCCCTGGTTTGTTTGTTTGGGCTCCCTCTTTTGGAGCATGTATGACAGATACTATTGGTTGGTTCACTCAAGACCCATTTCACTTTCTTCTTCCTTGTCTGATAGCCCCTAGAAAGCAAAATACCTACATTTCTAGCCTCTCTTGTCATCAGGTGGCCATGTGATATCATTATGCACAACTGGGTATTGACAGAAGTCCCAGGGAGAGCTTCCATTCTTGGATAAAAATACCACGCCATGTAAGAAGAAAGATTTTGTCAGATATTTTAGCCTATCTTTTGAATTCCTGCTTTGTGATGAGGAAACAGTGCCAGAGGTGTGGCCGGTTTTTTGTTTTTTTTTTTTTCAGAGAAAGAGAATAAGAGAATGAAATCTCCATGTTAAGGATGACAGAACAAAAAGATAGGAGAATCCTAGCTCCTTGGTGACAGTTGCAAGTGGCTAAACTTCCCCTGCACTGCTTCCTCTGGACATTTTATTACCTGAATAAATGAACACTAGTTCTTTAAACCGATGTTTGTTGGATTTTAGATGAGCCTCAGTCAAAAACATTTCAAAGTAGTGAAGGATGTATAGAAAATTTTTCAACACTCCGCTTTCCCCATGAAGGAATTTCTTGGTTAAAACCATGAGATCACCAAGAAAAGTTTAAGATTAGAAGTTAGAATTCTAAGTTCTAGTCCTGGATTTGTCATAAACTTGGACCCACAAGTTATTAGAATGAAACATCCTATAGAAAATGAACAAATGATTTGTACATTTCTTTATGTGTCTTCATCTGTAAAGTGGGAGTGTTGGACCCATTTCTGACTTTACTAGGACTACATGGAGTCTTCCCAGAGCACCAGGAGGAGATAAATTGTGAATTTTTTTCTGTTAGTACACTCAAGTCTCTTTTCACCAATGACATTCTCTATCTATTTTTCCATCTAATCCCACAGAATTACACTCCAAGATGGGCAAGAGAATTACATAGGTAATAGAATCCTGTGTGATTAACCATCCCCCAAATCTTGATGACTTACATTGAAACCACAATTATTTCTTATTTCTTATGATTCAGTGGATTGGCTGGCAGGTTTGCTGGTCTGGCCTACACTCACTCATGTAGCTGCCTTCAACCCTCAAGACAGCCTCACTCTGACAGTGGAGTGTTCCTCTTAAACTGTATTGGTGTTGGCTGTTGGCTGCGGCATCTTGATTCTCTCTGTGTGGCTTCTCCATCTCAATAGCCTGGACTTCTTTACATGATGACTCAAGGTTCTAAGAGGATTAAATAGAAGTTGTAAGAGGTTTTAAGGCTGGAACCAGAAGTTCACAAATGTCACTTCCAATGAATTCCATTCAGGAAACTTTAAAGGCCTCAGCCCACCATAGTATCAGAGTTGATATCCTCGTCTTGTGTTTTGCATCAGATCCAGATGTAGATGAGGTCCCTTCTATATTGCTGTGCCCATGGGGCTACTAGTGATTAAAAGAACTGAAAATTTAAAAGACAAGTTATCTGTCACTCACACACCTAGTATACAATGTGCCAACAAACAATAGAGAGACAGAGAAAGGACAGTTATAGTAGACAGACGTTCCCAGACAAAAGGTGGAGGACAGAAAGTGTATACTGGTTCACAGAGACTCTGAAACCCAATCACATACATGTTTCCAGTTCCCCCATCTCTAGAAGCACAGGATTTCCTTTAACTAAGGCCCAATTTTGCTCCCTTGGAGTGGTCTCCTCATCCCTTGATCTTCTTAGCTCCTGTCTCCATCCTTTGCATTTTTGGCTCTGTCCTTTGGCTCTATGCTCCAAGATGTTCTTCTTTTCTGGAGAAGTGGCTCATCTTTTAGTTGAGAAGTTTTTTAATCTGCTTCCTGCCTCTAGAAAGTTAGAATGGGGACAGAGGCCTCTTTTCACTCTGAACTGTCCCTTTGTTGTAAGAACTGATACATTTCCTTTAAAGACTTCATGAGCTTTCTATGTATGAGATTATTGTCCACCCCCTTTGAGAAATGCCACAGCCAACACTTCTTCTGAGGCAGGCCTCTCTCTATCTCAAGCTCTGAGTCATGCTTCTGTGAATTCTTGGAACTCATGGTACTGTGAATCCTTAGAAATCCTTTAGTCATGCTGAATGGGTCTATGCAATGCATTGTCTTAAATCTTGTGAGTTCTTAAAAAAGCATCTTATGGCCACACTCTTGAGTCTTTTTCTGACTGGAGAGACTACATGAGATTTCTGTATTTTATTTGAATTCTTCTTGAAAACTGAAAGTGTTTCCTTATTTAGCTCATTTCTCTCTTCCTACTTCATGCAGTTAAAAAAGTTAAATAACACTTTCCACACTTTGCCTGGAAATTTCTTTAGCTAGATCTGCAAATTCATTAGTATGATAGTTAGCATTATATTTCAACTTGACAGGGCCAAGTGGTGCCTAGATTAAACATTATTTCTGGATATGTTTGTGAGGATGTTTCTGGATGAGATTAAAATTAATTGGTGAATTCAGTAAAGCAGATTGTCCTCCCCAGTATGGATGGGCCTCATCCAAAACATTGAGGGTCTAAATAGAACAAAAAGGTGGAGGAAGGAAGAATTCACCCTTTTTTATTTTCTGCCTGTCTGCATGAGCTGGTACATCAGTCTTCTCCTGCCCTTGGACTGGGATTTATACCATCGGCTTCCCTTGTTCACAGGCCTTCAGACTTGGCCTAGAAATACACCATGGGTTTTCCCGAGTGTCCATCTTGCCGACTGTGAATTGTTGGACTTCTCAGCCTCCAGAATTGCATGAGCCAGTTCTTCCTAATGATCTTTAAATAAAGGTATATATCTCCTGTTATTTATGTTTCTTTAAGAACACTGACAAATAGAATTAAGAATCAATTCTACCCTCCACAGTACCACAGTACACAGTTTTGCCAAGCAATCTACAAACCACCCATTTTCCAGCCTCTAGAAATTGGTACCTGGAATGGATAATTATCATAACTAATGTTAAAACAAGTGACTGGCAGAGGCTGGAAGGATAGCAAAGAATTTATTAGTAGAGGCTGGAAGAGAGGAAGGAAGTTGGTATTGGAGGCTGCCATCCCTGGGCACATTGTATGTTGGCAATGTAGAAGCAGATAACTGGTCTTTTAGCTCCTGTCTAAGGAATTGCACTCAAGGATCCTCACCCATATGTGGATCTGATTCAGATGATGGTAAGATTCTGAACTTCCAGCAGATAACGAGATTAGGCTTTGGGGGTCAGAGTTTCATGTGTTTTGCATGCTATGTTCAAGGGATGTGAATCATTGTGGTCCAAAGGTAGATTGTTTCCAAAGATGGCCATAAAAATCCTTCCATTGTGCATGATTTCTTACTGCCTTGCAAGTGATTTTGCCATTTCTTCCATCAAATGGTTAAGTCTATTTTCCCTCTCCTTGAATCTAAGTTGGCCCTATGTCTCACTGTGACCAATAGAGAAAGGTGGAAGAGAACTTGCAGCCTACTTCCCCCCTCCCCACCCCACCCCTTTTGGGGGCATAAGTCACCTTGGAAAGAAGAATGGTTGTCCTTTGCGGAAATAATGCAGGGGGGGGGTCCACCTGGCAGCAGAGTTAACCACCAGACAGGTGTGTGAGGTCACCTCAGACCATCCAACCCCAGTCGTGCCGCTCTAGGACTAGAGCTATGTGGGTAACTCTGGCCAGCAATGCAGGGATCAGGGTGCCCAGCTGAGTCCAGCCAGCCCACGGAATCATAAGAAGTAATTGATGTTGCTGTGTTACTCCTCTGGGTTTTGGAGGAGCTTGGTAAGCAGCATTAGATCATTGACATGGGTGGAGGCCTTGTTTTCTGGGTTTCAGACTCTCCAGTGCTTGTGAAAGCAGTAGTTTTCCTTGCAAGACCCAAATTACCTGGAAGCCCAGAAATGATCTTCCTAAACCTTGCCACTAGGGCCCAACAGGTGTTTAATAGCTCTCCCTGGAGTCCCCCACCCCTCCCTTCCCAACAGTCTGTTGTTCCCCACAGACTCAAGGGGTGTAGCGAGAACAGTCACAGTGGTGGGAACAGCTGCAAGACAGAAAAGCACGGGGAGTGTAATTACTTAGAAGTGAGCAGGGGGACTGGGGATCAAGGCTGTACCCATGAGCAGTGCCTGGGAGGCACTGGTGGCCCTGGGGAGGCTCCTTTCCCCTCAGGGAATCCCCAGCATTCAGGTACTTCCCATTCCTTAAGCAAACCCTGCTCCCACCCTTGCCGGATGTCGATTCCCTACCTGGAATGCTCCATCCCTCTTGTCTACCAGAGGAAACCCTACTTTATTTTAAAGACTCACTTACACATCTTCTCTGTGATGCTTTTTTTAACCTGCCTGGGCAGTCAATCGATCCTTGCTCGCTCCCACTGTGCACTCCTCAGAATGCTATTATCTCTTAAGTATAGTCTGACTTGTCTGTTGGGAGCTTGACTAGTTAGGCTTACATTTCATTAAGTATGACAGAAAGTTCTAAAGTAATAGTATCTTAAGCAGATATAACACTCCCCCTCATATATAGGAAGCTGGAGCTGGGGTTGGGGCCCAGGTCAGGGCCCAGACTTGTTGGGGTTTGTGCTCTCCTGCATACATTTCATTCCAAAGGTCACCTCAGGGTCAAAGGTAGCTGCTGAAGGTCCAGCCTTCACATCCACATTCCAGGCAGCTGAAAGGAGGAAGGACATATTCCTTCCCTTTCAGCATATTCTTTAGAAATTGCACATATCTCTTCTGCTTATTCCTTTTGCTCAAGCTTGACATGAAGCTGGGAAATACAGTCTTTATGCTGAGCTAAAACCAAAGTTATACTTCTAAGGAAAGAGGGAGATGATTAATATAAGGGGGAAAATTAGTGGTTTTTGTCTAAGTACTATCTGTCTTCTTCATTTGAATGACCTTCTTGAGACGAAAATATACCCCATTCATCCATGTTTTCCCATATTGATCAACTCTGTGCCGATACAAGATAGATGTTCAATGAACAATGACATAGAAAATTTGCTTGCTGATTAGAAGCCAATGCCCCTGGGAGGGGTAGCATAATTCATCATTAATAACCCAGTAGGAATTTGTCTCTGATCTCCAAGTCCTGGCTCCCTACTTTTTTTTCAGAATTTCTGTACTTCTCTCTGACTTTTCCATATCTATTTTCTCTTGCCCCTGGGTTTCTAGACCCTCACATATTCTCCCCTGGGCTGCCCAGGAGAGTTACAGACTGGAAAGAGAGTGTTGCTTTTATTGGGTGAGGAAGTGGTGAGGGGTGTGTGTATTTGAAGTAGAAGCCAGGGAACCTGGAAGAGAGTTTCGGTTTGGCCACCAGGTAAATCTGTTACTCTGGAAAGCCATGTTTATCATCTTTAGTTTGGTTTCTTCTTCTGTAAAATAATAGAGGTATATACTGTCTTCATCCTAGAGGCTCAGAATGTGCAACAGCAGATTAAAGACCACGTCTATTTTACCTGTATGTGTATGTGGATATGTGTAAATATACACATATCCATATACATAAAATAAACTTGCAAGATGTTATTACTATATGTAGATATGGAACAAGAAAATGACAACTAAAAAGGTTCTTTATATCCTCCCCCTGGCAACTGGTTTCCAAAATAGCTATTACGTCGAAAAGGGTAGGAGGAGACTTGATCTCCACCTTCTTCCTCCACCCTCAATTTTTTTTTTTTTTCCTGAGCTGCCTGTTCTGTGACTCAGACCTAGAAGCCCCTCTCAGTCCCAAAGCATGACTCCCAGTCATTTCCAGAGATGGGCCTGGAATGACAGGGTGATGGATGTTACTGTCACTGCACTGAGATGGGGACATGTTTTCCTTGGCTGGCCATGGAAGCCTCCCTGCCATAGATTTTCTAGGGGTTCAGAAGCTTGACACATGTGAACCAAAGGTGACCTACAGGACCTTAGGGGTGGACCGGCTTAGTTATCCACCTTTGGGGTATTTTCAAGCACTGTTTGGCCTTTGAAGAATTTACTGTGTCATAGAAGTTTAGAGAAAGGAAGAGGAAAGTACATGAGAAAGGAAATCTGAAGCCTGTGCCAGCAGATGGACTGGGCAGGCTGTCTGTGACCTCTTTGCTCATTGTCATCCTCTGGCCTGGGGGATGTGGCAGAGTGAGAGAGAAAGGGATCCTTTCTCTTGAACCCTCACCCCAGGATGCTCCACAACTCTGTCACATGCTCCATCTATGTTTGTAGAGAAGCTAGTGGAAGTGAGGGAAAACAAGGATCTGGTGAGGCAAGGAAGGCAGGGTAAAGTTGGTGCCCAGCTGAACGGGCCACAGCATTGTGGACATTGCTAGAGGTGAGCTGCAGACTTGGCTAAGAGTTTCAGCAGCCAAAGCGGAGAGGAAAACTTCCAACACAAGTGAGAAGACCTATCACGTCCACCTGTAAGATCAGAATCCTACTCCCATCCTACATCCTACATAGGAGAGCACAGCTTTTCTGCCTGGAAATAGGTCCTTCTGAAGGGTTAACTCTGACATCTTTAAACACATTGCTGCTATGCATAGGGCCCAGTATGCCTCCAGTTTTGTTCCTCAAAGGGGATGATAATGAAGTATAATTCTAATAAAAAAAATGCAGAGAACAGAGCCACATGATTTTAAATGGGAACAATCATAGCCCTTCATGGCTTTCCCTTTTCCTCAAACTCCTTTGTGTGGGTTTTTACCCTCTGTTAGTCCTTACAAGTTCATGTTGAGCCCTTAAGGCTACAAAGAATCAAGAAAGATTCCTGATCTAGAAAGTGAGACCAAAATGAGGGAATTGGTCTTCTTGGGAGCTCTGAAGGGAGAAAATACAAGACCCCAGCGATGTCCATTTCTGTGATGTGAAAGGGTTACACTGGGTAGGATGGGTGTTCTGTGAATTGAAGTCCTTTGTTTTCCTGCTCTCCACCTCTTGGTGCTGCCCCTGGCTGCCTCCTCTGTCTTCACTTGGGGTAAGAACTGGGTGGAGGCTCTGGACGTAGGCTGGGGAGAAGTTGCTCTACTCAGGTGGGCTGGACCCTGGGGTAGGAAACTCTGAGCTGCGAAGAGCAGATACTGATTTCAAACCTTGGTTCCTCTGAAAGGTGGCAGGAATATAGCCTGAACATGCTGCTGGAGCAGATGTGGACTCTGGAACGTCCTTGAAATGTAAAATTGTGAGTTTAAAGGGAGCTTGGGGACCAGTAGGCTCCATTGAGAGAAGTTAATTACATGGCCTGTTCCACTAGATGAAACAAGGAGACCAGGCTGCATAAACTGTTCCCCTGCAACACTGCCTGCTGATGGCCCCTCCCTGCCTGGCTGTGCTCTGTTCTGGCAGGGGCAGCCAAGGGATGGTGAGGTCACAGCCAGGGCTCTGGAGAAGCAAGGTCTAGCAGACAGCTCCTTGAGGGTCAGGTAAATGCTAGGGCAGGAACAGAGGTTTAAGGGCCCCACCCCCCACCCACTAGAGGGGGCAGAGAGAAAAAAATGAGATGGAAAAGAGGACAAAACAAAGGAGAAAGAGAAGCAGAAAGATCAGGGACAGGTGAAGCTAATAGAGAAAGGAAAAGCTACTCAGGAAGAAGGAAGAAAATGGGAGTAAAGCTGACGCAAATCCACCTGTTTTGGAAAGGGAACCCAAAATAGGTCATTGAGAAAAATCCTGGAAAAGGCTTTCATAGTTTTGGGATGTTCATGGCTCTGCTATTTAGCCTCTAAAAATAAAAGGCAGTAGTGGGCAGCCCAGAGACCCTCTCTTTCCTAAAGTAGTTTGGTCATGGTGGATGCCGCATCTCCAGTGGCGGAGGCTGGCTGGTAGAGAGGTCCCAGGCCAGGGGCTGTGGCAGCTGTGTGCCTCCTGAGTCTCTCCTGTAAGGGGGGCAGCATTGCAGTCAGAGGAGGAATCCTGGGAGGGGAGTGAGAACAGAACCATATGCAGGAGACTGGGCAAATTGTTTAACTCCCGTGCCTCAGTTTCCCCACCAGTAAAATGGGAACTACTCCCTTACTCATCTTACATTGCTGAAAAGGCCAAATAAGACCATTGTCTTCATTCATTCATTCATTCATTCAACCATCCATCCATCCATTCATCTATCTGTTGCCTAAAACCTTATTGAAAACTCATTTGTACTGGGTTCTGGGCTGAGGGGTAGGGCTGCAGCGTGACTAAGACAGCATCCTTGTTCCTAACAAACTCATTCTCATGGGGAAGTCACATAAATGTACAGATCCGAAAGTTAAGTGGGATAAATGTTTAAACAACAACATACATAAAGCCTTGCCCTTATCTGTGCTGGGATAAAGGTCAGCGTCTTCTGCTTGGCTTATAAGTGTCCACAAGACCTAAGCCCACCATCAACATCTGACCTAAGAGCCTCTTCTACTTTACCCCCAATTCTCACTATACCTGTTTGTGCTTTTCTGCAGACAGGTGGGCTCATATCTTTCACCTTGGTTTGTGTTGCTTTCCAAGCTTGAAATGCCAGTTTTCTTCCATCTCATTGTCCTTACTCTCACTTCCAGACTTGGCTTGTTAATCTTCTCCTCCAGAGAGAGCCCTCCCCACTCCACCAGGCTAGGCTAAATGCCTCTCATCTTATTCATGACTTTTTCTTCCATTACTATACATGCAGAGGGAACAGGGGATCCATCTCCACTCATGCTTATTTCTCAGTCTACAACACATAGTGTAGGAAGTCTTTACTGAAAACTTATTGAACTGAACTTAGTGCTCCAACATCACAGCTGAAAGACAGACTGAGGAGCTAGAGAAGCCATGCATGAACTGGGTCTTGATGTAGGTGTAGGAGTTCAAGGGGGTGAGAATGGAGGGAAGAGTGTCCCAGATAAGGAAACGTGTATGTAAAGCCAGAGGTATGAGATCAGGTGCCTTGGTCAGGGTATGTGAGCTGTGGATCTGGAAGAGGGGCGGCTGCAAAGCTGGAGTGTGTCAACTGGACTGGGCCAAAGGGTGCCCAGCTACTGTGTGTCTGCATGTTTCTTCCTGAGATTAATGCTTGAATCAGCAGACTGAGGAAAGCAGATGGCCCTTGCTAACATGGTGTGCCCCACCCGGTGGGCTGAAGGCCTGAATAGAACAAAATGGCTGACCTCCCATGAGTATGGGAAGTCCTCTATCTGACTTCTCTGAGCTGGGGCTTTTTCTGCCTTTGGATTTGAACTGAAACATTGGCTCTCTCTCCTTAAATCTCCAGCCTGCTGGCTTTTCAACTGGAACTTACACCTTCAGCTCTCCTGGTTCCCAGGCTTTTGACCTTGGACTAGAACTACACTTTTGGCTCTCCTGGGTCTTCAGCTTGATGGGCTGCACATATTGGGACTTCTCTGCCTCCATAATCCCATGAACAGATTGGATTCTGTGTAATGAATCTCTCTCTCCACACATGTCCTCACACCCTGCAGGTCCTGTTTCCCTGACTAATACAAAGAAGTTATCCTAGAAGGCTTGCAGGCACATTAAGGTGAGGGGGGAAGCACAGGGGGATGCTGTGAGGCCTGAGCTTCTGGCCCTGTGGCACCAGTGCTGGGGTTCAGGAGAGTCTTCATCAGCTGCTCTGACCCCTGGATCTTCTTCTCTGTCCCAGGGTCTACTGCCCAGGGCCTGCCACACCCTTGAGCGTGGGAAGCTGCCTCCTGTGACTCCGGCTGCTCCAGGCTATTTCTCTCTTCCCTGGGACACCCTGGCCTCTACTTGGTGGTAGGTCCTGGTCCGTGGAGGTAACTCAAAGGGACATGACATATAAGCCATGATATGGACACACTCTGGCAGAATAAGAAGCCCATGTCTTTGTCTCCCGATGTTTCTGTGCTTCCTCTGTTTTTCTTGGCTCTTTTCCTGTACTAGCTGGTAACATCTTTTCAGATATTCCCATCGCCTCAGTTGTTCAAGGAGGAGCCGAAGTCATAATTTATACCTATGTTCGAACTAGTGCTCTAAAGATGGGTAACAGCTGCTTGGGGCCAGTGAAGTGGCAGCAGTGGGCCAGAGGACGCAAGAGCCCCAAGGAAGGGGCACTTTGGAGAAAGATACCAGAGCCACTTGCTCCAGCTGGTTTTACCCACCCGGAGGCAGTCCCAGCTGAGATGATGCCTCGGCAAATGCTGTTTTATCTTAATAAAGGGTCCCTTTGTGGCCTGTCACTTGGCAAAGCCATATTCTTGGCAGGCAGAGACACTCATTTTCCTTAGACTTTGGAGTTGCCCCAGGTTTGAATTTGGGCACTACTGCTGTGTAGTTGTGCCCCGAGATCATCTCCTGTGGATCACTGAGCCTCGTCTTGCTTGTCTGTGGAAGAGAGCTGTGCTGCCCTCACAGGCCGGTGGGGAGGACTGTTTAATGAGGAACATCGTGAAAGCATTTGCCACGTGGGGAGTGCTCCACGATGTCATGTTCCTTCCTTCCTCTCCTTCCAGATCTGGAGAAAAGCTCTCCAGAGAAAGGGATCCTTCCTTCCTTCAAGGACCCCATTAAGAATTCTTGTATTTCTCTATTTCATTTATTCTGCAAATGTTTGCTTCCTTCTCCATAATGGATTCTGAGCTCATGGCTGCTGAAGTGCAGACTTGGGGTCTGCAGCTAAACCTGGCATCAGTGAAGGCTGGTGGGAACAGACTGGGCATCCAAACGCATTTTTAAGATACAGTTGAGGACTTGAACTCCCAGAACCAGACTGCTGCTGGGGCACAACTAGAGCTCTGTAAATCCTTCTACTTCTGTTCACAACCGTAAGAGCCCCCGAGGGAGGCCAGAGGATGGTTCAGTGGGGACAGGAGAGAGATTCGGATCTGGACTGTGTGGGTGGGGAGTTTTGCTTTCTCTCCTATGACACATGATGGTGGAGCCTTGGCTATTCAAGCCAACTCAAAGTTTGTTCTCCTCGTTCCTCAGTCAGTCATTCGTCCATCCCCATGCTTATCCAGGGATGAATACCACGGTTCCTGCTGTAGGACGCAGCCTGCGGAGGAGGAACCGATGAGAGCACTGCCACCTGCTGCACAGCGGGATAAATGGTGCGATGGAGGCATTTGCTGGAAAGGAGGTATCAGAGCCCAGAAAAGGATTCCCAGACAAGGGGCCTTGTGACCTGGGTCTTTAAGGACAAGCAGGAACTTCTCAACACAATAAGGGTTGCATGGTAGTGGGGAGAGAGTCCCTGGAAGAGACTTGGAGGCATGAGAAATTGTGGCATGTCCAAGGTGGGGCCTTGGAGGGAAGGTGGGGTTAAAGAGGGACTGTGTGCCCCCGGGTGGGGATAGCTTGAAGCACAAGCCCAAGAGGGTGGGATTTGAGGCTGGAGAGATTGAGTCCAGATGATTGCAGGGTGCCTCAGCTTTGTTCTGTGGGTAATGGGGGACTGCTGGAGAGTTTTAAGCAGGAAAAATGACGAGGTCACGTTTCTTTCTTGATTATTATTTTGTGTCTGGAATATAAATATTCAAAGTGGTATAATAGGGTTGTTTTTTGATTTTGTGGAGTTTAAGGTTTGTTTGAAACAACATGCACATTGAATCCACTTCTCCCCTTTCCTCTCTGGGTCTGTCTACTCATTTGCAAATCAATGTCTTAGCCAGGTTTCCCCAGGCTATGAACCCAGTCCATGGGGCTCATGGCCTGCTGGATTTACCCTGTGCTTCCCCAGAGCATAGACCTGGGATGCCATCCCTCATCACTCGTTGGAGGTCTGCTGTGAAGGACAGACCCCTCCCCAAACCCCAACCAAGGACCCCTGGTTCCTGCTGTACCCACCTGTCAGTTAACTGGAAATGACTGCCTGAACTCCCTCAAGCCAGGCTTGCAAGGACATCTAGGAGGTCACATTCAGTCCTCACTGTTCCTCCTATGCTCTGGGATAAATCATGGTGTCCTTCTCCCTGTGGGGAGCTTTCTAGAGCCCAGCATACTTTCTGTTTGAACCACACCTTCTCCTTAGCACATAATCTGTCACAGACCCCGCTAGGTGTTTTCCAGCATGCCATCAAATCTCTGGGTAAAGCCAGATGAGAGGAAACTAAGGGATGAGGATTGTCACAAACCCTTAGGGGAAGGAGCCCTACAGGGCGGAGGAATTGAGATGGGGGAGAGTGTTGGCCTGGTATAGAGATCAACCAGTTCCCTTAAACTTTTATCCAAGACCCTCCCCAGGCCTTGTCTCTGCATTTGTATTCTTCCTGCCTGGCTCCCAGAGTGAGCCTCGCCCACCCATACCCATGCTGGATGCCTGTGCCTGGCCCCCTACCTCTGCCAGTGCTTTGCTCCTCCCACAGCTCTCTCCCACATCTGGGCTCTGGCTCATTCCTGTCTGTGCTTCCAGCCTCCCCTCTGGCAATGGCTCCTGGGTGGAGGCCAGTGACTTGGGCTTGGGACTTCCTTCCAGCTGCCCCTTCCTCAAGATTGACCTGTTCATTGTCTGAATCTTTCACCTCTGCAGGGTCTTTTAGAGCATATGCTCTATTTAGAGCATATTCTTGTTCATGGTTGCCCCTCTGGTGCACGACACAGAGTGAGTGCTTTTGATTGGTGGGATGATGTGATGGGGCAAGTGGTTTATTTTATGAAGGTTGAGAATATGTCAGTTATCTTGAGTCACTTGCTTTGAGAAGGGACACAGAGAACTCAATCCACCTGAAGCAAGATTGTACAGTAAATAAAGTTGATCCTTAGCGATGGCCTCAAAGCTCTTATTTTGGTGAGCCTGACCTTTCCTTCATCTATCCCTGTTTCTATGTATGATTTTTAGGTGTGATTCCCCACCGGTCAAGTTATCTTCCCAGACATTGTAATTTATGAACACTCACATGGGAAAGAGACTTGCTCAATGCAGGGGGGTGAATTATGAGTCACACCTGTCTAGGATTTATGAGATCACCTCACAGCACCTCCCTCTTCCCAGAGCAGGCTGGTCAGGCACACAGTGGACACCATCTGTGAGTTCTCTGATGGCCCGCACTGCTGTATCTTAGCGCCTACCTCAGGGTTACGCACAGGCTGGACAGGTATACAGCAAGCCATAAAGCTTCTTAAGTGAATGAATGGAGATTCCATTACTTAGTGAATGAATACCAAGTCCCCTACTCCCTCCTGTATTTTCACTGTAGCCAAAATGGAGTTCTTATTTTTTTTCTCTCAAAAAATGGAAATCCCTGAGATTCTTAGCATTCTTAAATGATATTTTCCTTCTCCTGGTATTGGAAAAAAGCGATCCATCCAGATATTACAGAGGTATTCACAGTTCTTGTTGGAAACCCCATATGGGATAAACGATGCTAATTTATGCATATTTACAGGCAACTAACTCCATACCCTAGTGAGCTACATAGCCTTGTAAGTTCAAAGTTAACCTTCCAACAATAGGAGCAGAATTTTAATTGAAAAAGGTAAGGCAGGCATCTGGTAGATGTGGTTTGTTTAGGGGGGCATTCTATTAAGGAATCACTGAAATGGCTCTGTAGCTGTTGTAACAGATTCTTATTTAAATGAGATTTCACTTTTCTTTTTTTTAATAAGGAGAAAATCGCCTGTGTTTGAAATGTTTTTCAACAAACTGAGATTTCTTTCTCTCTCTAATTTTAAAATCATAATTGATTTATTTTGTAATACAATATTGTCTAACATTCACAGGCTGATTTGAATAAATTATTCATCAGCTTTTTTTTTTTTTTAAGTGACACACCAGCTCTTGCCTGCTGGAGCTCCTTTGACTCCCTTCTTGCCACCGAGGTACAGGAAACAAGCACTGCCAAGGCAAACACCATTAATCAAAAGCTGGAGCAACTTGTCCTTCACTAAAGCCACAAAGGACAATGTTATGAATGAAGACATTTGATGGACCCCATTTCTAATGGGGAGTTGGGGAGGGCGGAGGCAGGAGGTGGTGCCCGCTAACATACCCATCACGTGTTATTATCCTAAGGTATGCTTCCTTGAAATCAGTTACATTGTGAAAGTAGGCACATCAGATGCCTACACAAAGGACAGCATATTTATTATTTCTTCACGTGGGTGAAATAACTTCTCTGGGAGTCTTTGTCCATTTGGGCTGTTGTCATGAAATACCATAACCTGGGTGGCTTCAACAATGGAAACACACTGTTCACAGTTCTGAAGGCAGGAAGTACAAGATCAAGGCACCGGCATATATGGTGTCTGGTGAGAGTGTGCTTCCTGTTTCCCAGACGGCTGTCTTTTGCTGTCTCCTAGTCAGGTGGAGAGGGAGAGCTCTCTGGGGGCTCCTTTATAAGGGCACTAATCCCATTTATGAGGGCTCCATCCTCTGACCTAGTCTTCTCCCAAAGGCCCCACCTCCTAATACCGGCACTTTGGGGATCAGAGCTTTAATGTATGGATTTGCGGGGGCGGGGGTGGGAGTGGGGCACAGACATTCAAGCCATAGCACATGGTCCTACTAAGTGCTATGGTTTGGGATTCAGAATGGAATGTGAAAGGTGATCATAGATTTGGGAGGCCTGTGAGAAAGGCAAGGATCCTACAAATATTAGCTTAAGAGTAAAAGTTGCTGTAAGTACTACTTCACCAGGCTGAGGTCCGGAAGGTCTCTCCAGGGCCATGTTGCCCACCCCTGCCTCCAGTGATTTCACCAATGTCCACAGGAAAGTACGAGCACAGACAAGTCCTCGCCCAGGAGAGAGCTCCCTTGCCCTCCTTGGCCCAAGCATCTCCAGGAGCCGGGGGCCTGGAGGTGCGAGAGGGCAGCCTGGGGAAGCGCTCTTGAGACTCTGGGTCTTGGCTTCACACCAGTGGGTGCTTCAAGGAGGCTGTGACTTCTGCCATATCCCCAGGGAACAGAGATGTGCCTTCCTTTTCTCCTTCCCACTGAAGAAAAGATTTGAAAGGCTGAAGGACTCTGTCAGTCAGAACAGCTGTCAGTCGCTAGAACAATCCCCAGATCAGTATATCTCCCACCACGCTCTTTATTATTTTTTAAAAATATTAATAGAACTAATTAAATATAGAGGTGTGCTTCAGCCCTAATCTGTGGCTTCTCATCTCTCTTCTTCTCCCTCCTTCTTCCCGCTGGGGCCCAGTGTGTATTGTCAAAGTGTCAAGTGAGGAGGGAAGGAGAAAACCGTAGCGATAACACAGAATTGGTATGCTGGGCGAAGGCTGCGGACACAAGGGACTTCTTTTAATCCAGTCCATTAATCAATTTCTCCGTAGAAATTGAATTAACTGTCTTTCATCAACATCACATCCCAGGACTTGAAAACACTATGTGCCCACAGGAATGTAAATGCAGGAGGGCGTGTGTCTGCCTTCCTGTGTAGGTGAACATGTGGGGCTCCCGTCCTTTGGTACAGCGCACAGAGATCGAAAAGGCTGGCAATCAAAGGGGCTGGCGGTGGTTGGTGGCCTTGAACCTGGCCACCGAAGCAATCTGCCGTTTTGTTTTTCTTGCTCACAGCCACTAGAAAGACTCCCTACTCCCATCCCTCTTTAACCTAAACACGTTCACTGTCGAGTATCTGTCTGACTGTAAGATTTTTTTCCTTTGGGCTTCAGTTGCACCAGAACCAAGCAGCCCGTGCCCTGCGGCAGCCCCCAGCTGTGTTGCTCATTCCTGCTAACATAAAGCTCTTTCTCTGGGTCAGCGGGCCCTGGCTTGTGCTGGGAATCCATCAGTGCAGGTATGAAAGAGTCTTTCTTCAGTATTTGAGATAAAACTCAGACATTACTGTATGCGTATGAGGATGCAGCGCTAGAGAGAGGTCAGCCACAGGAGCGTCCGTGGAGATTTGGGTATCTGATTAATTTAATCAGTTAACTAATAGATATTTATTGGCCGTCTGCTGGGTTCCAGGATCTCTGCTAGATCTCAAGGGCACAAAGATTAAAAAAGAAAGAAAGAAAGAGAAAAACAAATCCCAAACAATGCAAGTCTTTGCCGTGATAATCTATTGAGGGGAGACTGGTAGAATAAGCCTTCGCAGTACAGTGTAATAGATATTAAAGTGGAATTTTGCAGTCTGCGGGGTGAGGGCGGGAAGCTGACAGAGGAGGGATACTTGGTTCGATGGGGCCAGGAAAGACCCCCTCAAAGAGGTAGACTCTGGAAAGACAAACCATTTGCTACGGGGAGAGAGGTCTTGGAAACAGACTCCGAAGGAAAGCAGTTTGTTTTTCCTCACATTCTGTTCTTCATACAATAATTGGACAGAGATAGGATCATGCCATGTCCATGATTACCCAACCCCAGTGGCATTTCACTGCCCTCAGAATAGCACAGCCTGCTTTAACAGAGAGACTCTGCAGCCACAACCAGCGTGTGTCCCTGATGTTCACCGTGGTGAAGGCTGATGGGCTTCCTCAAGCCCAGTCCAGCCTCCAAGGCTTCCCACCTGCTCTTCTTTCTGACTGGAGGACCTCCCTGTCTTCCCCATGCCTGCCCTGCCATTGCCTTGCTGAGTCCAACTCACTCTCAGGCACCTAGAGGGCAGCTTTCTCAGACCCCTGATTGGGGTAGACAGGCCCTCTGGTTAAGTCTCAGAGACCACCTTGGCCTGTGCTTCTTGTATCTATGATCTCAGTTGTAATTATTGTTTGAAACCCATCTCCCTCTCCAGACTTCAAGTGCCAAGAAAAGAGGCACCATATTTGCTCTGATCCCTTTGTTAATGTCAGGGCCTGGCTCGTAGTAGATGCTTGATAAATGCTACATTAATCCCTGTTGGATGAATGAGTGAATAGTTCGTGCTCGAAGAGAGGTGTTTCAGGGAAATGGCAAGTGGGCTAGCAAATAGCTTGCTTAGGGTGGAGTGAGCAGCCTTGTCAGGTGGGACTGGGCAAGAGTTCATGTCAAGCTAAGGAATTTGGACTCTGTTCTGTAGGCAAAAGGAACCATGGAAGGCTTATGAGCAGAAGAGTGACTTAATCTGATTTGTGTTTTCCAAATATAAGTCTAGGGCAATGGATTCCCAAGTTAACTCTCCAGAGTTGGCTCTTACTTGATTTTCTCACTCTTCTCATTAAGCAAAGGGAAGGAAAACAAGTTTTGGGTTTCAGTGGTGGGCGGGTTTATAATTCAATAGGGGCATATTATCTACCTGTCACCTCCTTCCACCCCCACTCCACTCAACCTGAGAGAACCCCAGGACCCATTTGGCCTTCAAGGCACACTTGAGTTATGCCCCTGCCATTCCAACCTCATGGGCTGAGTGCCCTCCTGCTTCCATGCCACTGCTTGTGCTGTTCCCTCTGCCTTTCCCAGTACTGCCCATCCTTCTTGGCCTGCTTGAAGGCCCCCTCCCTGTGCGGAGCCTCGCTGACCATTGTAGGCCATCTGCTCTGTGAGATTCACGGAATGTTCCTGTTCTCTGCCCTTGGAGCACTCATGGAACCAGAGAGCCAGGCCCACCTCCTCTTTTAACAGGAGGGGAAATAGAGGAGGAATGAATTGCTGGGGTCATACATCTGGGGAGCAGCAAGACCAGGACCTACCTCCAGGTGGCCCGACCCAACCAGGTCCGTTGCTTTTTGCGTACTGTCTAACCAAGCCCTTGAGTGCTGGTCTCATGTATGCAGGTTTTGGCACAGGAACTCCTGAAAGACGTGGACCCCAGAGCATCTCATTTATCTGAGTATAAATGTCTGGCATGTAGTTGCTATTCTATAAAGTGTCGTTGATGTGAGACATTTTAGATAAGAAATACTTCTTTGCCCTCCATTAGCTTCTGCTCCGTTCATTAGTGCAGTGGGGGCCTGGACACAAGGGCACTGATTCAGAAGCACACTTAGAAGAGGTGAGAGCCAGAGCAGAGGGTCTTATTGTTAGAGGGTGGGTCTCCCAGAAGAGGTCTGGAGCACCATCTGGGAATACCTCAGGAAGGAAGAGATCTGTGCTATGTTTTCTCCACTTGCCAAAACCCTCCTCCCCCTTCCTGACCCATCCTTTCTCTGCCTGCTCTGCTTCCTGGGGACTGGGTTCACCTGGAGGCCGTCACCTAGACCCCTCTGCTGACTGGCTTCAGGTAGACTCAGCAAGTGGATGGAGAGAGAGTTTGTTTCCAGGCTCCATCCCTCCAAACCTGCCCGTACTTCTGTAGGTGGCTGAATTCCTACAGACTGCTTCTGCCAGGTGACTTCTTTCTCCCAGCCACCTGTGAGAAGTCTTTCCCCCCTGCCCCCTCAGGCACCAGGGCCATACTGCCTTCTTGCTGTTTCCGGTCCCAGGCGCATTCCACCCCCGTTTGTCTCCCTATCTCCTCTAATAGACCCCGTACCAAATTTTCCTTTGAGTATGCCACCTGTTCTTCTGGGATTGGGTCGGGGAGGAAGATAGTGTGGGACCAAGTATTTTTTGGCAATGATGACAAGTGCTGAGGAACACCTAGGTATACACAGTGTCATTGAGCCTGTCCCTGGGACTGAACATCAGGCAGAGCATAGGGCAGAAGAGTACCTCCTTACCCTCTCCATTCTTAGCTGGCCATATTGTGGTCATCTACCTTTTGGGGGGACTTTTATTTCATTAAAGAACATTCATTCAAAAACTGAGTAAGATGTCACTATTCTCCATATTCACAGCTGTCACTGTCACTATTCATAGCACCATGGGAGAGACATATAAACAAACTCCACAGGGAGGCGGATGAAGCGGACAGAGCAGGTGTGTCAGGTGTGGCTGGATGTGGAAGCCACCAGCCATACACCAGACCCAAATGGACCCTGATGTGGAAAGAATGCTGGTTTTGGAGGGGGAAGATGTGCTTGAGCCCTGGGGTCCTTAATTACCGTTTGAACCTTGTTGGTGAACTGGGAAGAATGACACCTCACTTGAAGGCTGTCTTCAAGACCTAAGTGAGATGCTACATGCAAGTGCTAGGGCCAAGGGCTCATCAACTAGTGGCCCGCATTGACAGGGCGTGTGTTGCTTTTAAGTCCCAGGCTGAGCAAGGCAGAAGGACCGGGCACAACGGAGTTGATGTGTTAGCATTTGATGACTGATGCACGTTGAATGAGTGAATGAAAGGAGAGGAGACGGTAGCTGCTGCCGCCGTGGGTGGAAGTTGGCTCCATGGTGAGGGGCTGGGGTTCCGACTCCAGCCTGTGAGGGCACAATACTTCTACCTACCAGGGTATTCTTTGGTGTTCTTTAGTACAGATTGCTCCCGCGGGGGACTACACGAAGAGGGGGAGGGCCAAAGCAGAGGTGACTTCAATTAGCTGTTGATTTTTGGCTTATAACGCATTTGACACAAACTCAAACCTGACCGGTTTGTTTATTTCCTTTGGTGAGGAACCAAGACAATGGAGGATGGAAGATATCCATTTCATTAGAAATACAACTTTTTTCCCCCTTTCCTTTTTTCTTCTTTAAAAACCCTGGGCAACTGACCTAGTTTCTCATTCCCTTTGAACTCAGCTACGGCAGATCTTCTTCAAAGCAGGGTTGTAACATTCAGGTTCTTCACTTTATGTGGGTCAGGGTGACTCTTCCCATCACTGAAAGAGATGGGCTGCGAGCACCATCGTTTTCAGCTGCTTTGGTGCCTGGAACTCTTTTGGAATTCCCTTTCTTCGCTTCCTTGCTAGCCCTAAGTGCTTTAAGTCACGGTAGTTTGCAGGAAAAGTGTGGCAGAGGAAATGTTTACTGTTTGATTTTCTACTAAACGACTTTTAGAAGGCAATGGGTGGAACAGACAGAGTTCTTCCTGGCATCTTTCCATTCTTGCCGTCCCTGGTGGTGGTGGTGGAGGTGCTACCTGTCTTTCACACACGGAGCGAAGATCACCTGACCAAGAGTCAGGGCGCCAGTTAGTGAGTAATGTGATCTTGGATAAGTCACAACTTACTTGTGATTCTTCATCTGAAAAGGTCCCTTAAGCCCTTTGGTTCTCTGATGGCTCTGCAATTTTGATGTAGGTTGGGGGTGGAAGGGCATCTTGCAAGGCACTCTAAAAATAGAAACATCCTCCTTTCTCCAAAATAGCACTAATATTTCCTTGCTATGCCATCCCTGCAGGAAGCAGAGCTGGGCAAACACACAGCAGGGAGGAGAGGTCTCCTTCCTGTGTGATTTGAGCTATTCTTAACGGCTAATCTGCTTCCAAATTTCTTCTGGACTGGTGTGCTACTGCTTAAAATTTCATCATTAGAAAGTCATTCCTTTGAGTGGGACATTACTGAATTCAGGAGTTACTAGTTAAAATGAATTTTGGCACAGTTATTTGAAGACTTTAGTTTACCAGACAGCTTTCCAAAGAGGCAGCTGGCTGATGACACAGCAAATCATTCCAAAGGAGCTGGAGGATGGGAAAGTCTGGAGGGCTGGTGGGTCAGGCAGGCCTACGTGAGGTTCGGGGCAAGACCCGTATTCCTACAAATGAGCAATCTGTGCCAACATCCCAACTGTGCTGAAGTCTGGAGGGCCCTGCTTGTTTTCCTCCCCTAGGAAGTTGAACTCTGTCCAACTTCATACTTCTTCCCCCCACCCCCCATTTCTGTGACCCAAAACTCAGGACAGCACTTAGGCAGCCCTGGAGCCCAGCATAGCCTTGGTGTGCTTCCCACTCCTCCCCCACATGCAGGCCTGCCCCCGGCTCCCTCCCCCAAGCTCAGCGGAGCTCTAATTTCAGCTAGCAGCCACAGGCCCAGGTGTGCTCCTTCTGGTCTCACGCAAGGCTCTCAGAGATGGCTATTACACATTTTAACAAATAACAGGAGCACGGAGGCAGGACTTTGATCGCAATATGAACACTGTAATTTCCACCTTTTAGGGCAATGAATCTATGAAATCAAAGTCAACTGAGAGGATGTGGCGTTGAGTTTCTGCCATGAGCTGCTGTTGCCTGGGTCGGGGAGCGGGGAGTGCTCTGCAAACACTTGGCTTGGATGCCAGACGGGACCCTCCAGCTCTCAGAGCTGCTGGAAACAGCTGCGCTAGTGGAGAGCCTTGGGAGGCAAGGACCATCTCACTCGGTCACACACAAGTCTCATGCACGGCTTACTGCACCTGAACCCTGCAAAGTGTTGGGAAACCCCGGCTGCCACCAACATGAGTGCAGACTCCCAGATGACTACCACTGGCTACTAGTGACTGAGGGTTTACCAGGTGCTGTGCTAAGTGCTTCTCACCAATTGTTACTATTAATGCTCAGAACAGCTCTAGGATGTAGGTGCTCTCATTAGCCCATTTTTTACCTAAAAAGAAACCGAGGCTTAGATAGGTTAATTACCCTGCCTAAGGGGACCAGCTGAAAGTAGGTGAGCAAGGGTCTCAAAGTCAGGGAACCCGAGCCCGGGGCTAGGAGGCTACCTGAGCCCCTCCATTGTCTCTCTGCAAAGACAGCTAGACCGGGCTTGCAGTGTTCAGTTTCTGGAGGAGAAGGAGGAGGTGAGCGTAAATGGTCATAACACATGCAGTAAGAGAGGTTGTCCCAAGGTCCAGGAGAGTTCCAGGAAGTGTGCTGGAGGAATGCTGGTTAGGGCAGTGGGTCCAAGGAACTGAAACCCTCCATCCTGGATTTCATGAAGATTGTGGTGCAGACTCAGAAGGCAGATACTCATGAAAGAATCATATAAATCAGTGTAGATTAACCACCGAGAAGAGTGAATCACTAATTTCCCAAAGGACTCAAATTAGGCTTCAAAGAGGAGGATGCATTTGATCTGTTCCCAAGAATGGGGTGAATTTTCCCAGGGGAGAGAGTGAACTCTCCAGGACTCAGTGCAAGGCTCGGAGGTGTGGGTGAGGAGAAGGTTTTAGGGACGAAGGACAGTTCTAGTGGGTCTGACTGGAGTCAGGGCTTAAGGAGGGGAGAGGCTGGACAGTTAGCTTGGGATGAACATGCAAAAGGCCCTTGTTTGTCAGATAAGGGGTCAAGGAGGCTTTCTCACAGAGGTTGAGTTGAGAACGGGGTGGGCCGCAGAAGGGCCAAGACACATTTGAAGTTGGGGAGGACGGAGGTCCAGTTTACCCCTTCAACCTGCCCTTGGGCTCAACTGGAAAGGATCTAGGCACATAGAACATGACGCTAGATACTTGTTTAACAATGAATTGGACCAGATGGTTGTTCTATGAATGTATGTACTGGGTAAATATGGTACCAACAGTGTGGCGCTCCCGTAAGGGGAGACAAGGGCCAGGCTTGGAAGGAAGAAGTTTATCATAGTCACAGGTGCTGGAGAAGGTCCTGTCTCCACACAGGGCCATGCAGGAGGTGCGGGCTTTGGTCAGGAGATAGAAGACAAGAGTTGGGGAAAACCTGAGCTGCAACCCTTACCAGCATTTCTTTGGGAAAGGCAGGACAAGGCAAAGCAAACAGCTGAGGATTATCTGGTTTGAATAATTCCAGCTGGCTCTAGGCTCTACAGGTGGTCCCAGATGTCCTGGCATGTGGCCCTGGGGTGACTGAGGGCTAGAGAAATATTGGTATGTGTGTCAGACAAGGAAATGAGTTAGAGGGTACAGACTTCCATGAAAGAGGTGTATGTCCCCAAAGAATCCTTTGCAATCTCTAAGAATTGGCTAGCCCTGGGAGGGAGAGCCTTCTCCTGCCAGCAAGTGTTTTAAGATGTCAAAACATCCTAAATATAGAAAAAAAAAATCCCATTATTAATGCAGTGATTCTTCCTTTCTCCTTATTCTCTACACCCAATACCTGGGCAGTTATTATCTTCTGTTCTTACACTATCTGACGTTGGAGTCCTTTGAGAACTCACTTCCTTCCCCGCAGAGTTGATGATGTGTGTCATAAAGAGATCTGGCCAGATGCAGAGGCTGGGGTCACGGCTGCCCTACATGGTGCTGTGCCTCAGTTTTCCTCCCGCCTTCATGCTCTCAGCTCATTTTCTTCTTTTGCTATTTCAAGCCATCTTCAGAATCCAGTGCCAAGGCCCTCCTGGAAGTTGGTGGTATTTAGAATCCTTTATACCCTGAGCCCTACGGCCCACCCAAGCCCATCTCCCCTGTTCCCTTTTTTCAAACAGCACTTCTTGCTAGTCCCACCACCGAGGAGGACTTCTGCAGGCCATATCCGGCTACTTAGATGATGCCCCTACTTAGAGGCCCAGTTTATATTCAAACAGCTCTCCCAATCCCCCAAGCAGAAGTAAGTAACCCCATCCCTGGTGCCCCATGGTGCTGTGGCTTTGTTGGTTATTATCCAGTTTGTCTTACATTTTGCGAGGATTTCCTTGCGATGGAGCAAAGGCTGCATAATGTAGACTGGGAAAACTCTTCTCTGTTTATCTCTGCTTCTAGTACCCTAAGTCCCACCACCCCCCCCAAGCCCACGTACTAGGGTCAGCTGGGGCTGGCAGTGTCTCTGGGTGCGTTGTCACAAGCCTGGACCAGGACTATGTGGTCCTCAGTCCTCAGTCCTTTTTTCTCCTCCTTGGTGCACTCTCTAGTCTGTCCTTTCCATGGGGTTGAAGCTACTACTTAGCTTAAGACTCACATACCTATAGGGCTGTGTCCCGGGTCTCTGAAGCTGGGCTCCAGGGGTCACCCTGGTGAGTGGATCTCTCCCACAGGCCAGCATGGTGTTTCTTTCTTGAGATGGCATAATGTAGACCACTGGCTTTGGGAGATTATCTCATGTTGGACAGAGGATGAGTTTTGGGCTCTGAGCTACCCATGGTCCACCCCCAATTCTTGGGCTTGGGCCATATGTGTGGGCCTTGCACCAACACTTGCCTGAACCTATTCTGCCTAGGGTGCTACCTCTGGGTTCCAGCACTCAGTGGTGATGGGGGCAGTGGCAGGTGCCTTTTACACCGTGCACACTTGCTTCTGGCAGGCAAGGTAGCCCCCCATTCCATCTATGCCATATATCTGGCAGTTTTCCAAAAGAGGTTGTGCCTATCTTCTCAGAGGGCTATGCTCTACAATGCTAGTGGCCATTCTGAGAATGTTCCCTCTTGCTCCAGTAGATATGCTGACACTCTATTCTGTTATGTTGTTCTTAATCAATGCCTAACGAGCAATGATCTCATGTGAAGGAGACCTCTTTTCTTCCCCTGCCCGTGGCCCCTTACCTACCCTTGCCCCAGGTGGTAATATAGAAAAGCAGATGTGCTGGAAATGCTCAATGAGACCAAGAGATCACATAGGAGGAATTCAGTAATTAGGGCTTCAAAAGTTCAAGGGAAGATAGAGTTGGAAGACATGCTGTTTTGCATTTATGCTACAAAACTCCAAATGGTAAATCTAACATGACCAGAGAATGAACTAACATTTACATTTTCCTGTGTGCTCTCAGGAGCCTTGCATCTGTGATCATCATGGCTGGGGCACTGTGATGCTGAGAGTTATTGGGAGCTGGGGCTCAGGGAAGCACGAGGATGAAGCAGTGTCATACACCCTGATGCAACCAGCACTAAATACACAAATTTAAGGACCTACAGAGGCAGAAAAATCTTTATTATTTCAGTGCAAATGGGTCTCAAAGAACTACAGCATTGGGAGTAAATAACGGCACCTCTATCTTTTTTCTAAGGTGGGAGATATAAACTTAGCCAGGAATGGCACAGATGATCATAGAGAACATGAGGGGCTGGTTTCCAGACCTGAAAAGAAAAGGAAGAGATGATCCCCGGGCTGTGTGAGGAATCTTTTTTTTTTTTAAAGATTTTTTTTTTTTTTATTTATTTGACAGACAGATCACAAGTAGGCAGAGAGGCAGGCAGAGAGAGACAGGAGGAGGAGGCAGGCTCCCCGCTGAGCAGAGAGCCCGATGCGGGACTCGATCCCAGGACCCTGAGATCATGACCTGAGCCGAAGGCAGAGGCTTTAACCACTGAGCCACCCAGGCGCCCCAGGAATCTTTTTTTTTTAAGACTTATTTTTTCTAGAGCAGTTTTGGGTTTACAGTAAAACTGAGGGAAAGGTGCAGAGATTTCACATTTGCCCCCCATTCCCCACCACTCCCACACATGCACAGCCTTCCTCATTATCAACATGCCCCACCCCCATGGGGACATTTGTTACAATTGATAAATCTGCACTGAACATCATTATCACCCAAAGTCCACAACTTACATCAAGGTTAACTCTTGGCATGGCCCATTCTGTGGGTTTGAACAAATGTATAATGACGTGTATCCACCATTATAGTATCACACAGAGTAGTTTTTTATGAAGGATCTTCATGCGTGCTAATTGGGCAATAAAGAAACACCTGTTATACAAAATCAGGAGTTGGCAAACTCCAGCCTGTGTCCACCACAGGGCAAAGCTGGCCACTTCTGCTTGTTTGCATATTTTGTCTGGCTGCTTTCAGTGCTATAACCACAGAGCTGAGTGGTAGCTGCTGAGACCATATGGTCCACAAAGCTGGAAAAAATATTTATTATCTGGCCCTTGTCCAAAATCTTCATCGATAAATCACTATATCTTATGTAGATCCATGGATTATTTTTAACTTTCTATTTAAAACAGTTTTAAACTTGACAGGAAACAAAGCATACTGGTAGTAGCAACAACTCTCATGTTTTCCACAGAAACCCCTTCCAAGTTTCTCCAACTGTTGCAAAGGGTCACAATTGTACCTCGCTGCCACATTCTTCCATGCAGATCACTTCCTCAGTACCTCCTTTACTTTCCTCATTCTCATTTTTTTTTTTTAAGCTTTGATTTACAGGGAGTTTTGAAAATAGCACAGAGAGGGCTCAAGTACTTTTTGTCCAGTTTCCTCCTCTATTAATCAGAATTTTCCAGAGAAACGGAACAAATAGTATGTGTGTATGTATGTATGCATGTATATAGTGATTTATTACAAGGAATTGGCTTATATGGTTACAGAGGACAGTGAGTCCAAAATCTGCAGTATGGGCTGGCAGGCTCGGGATCCAGAAGAGCCAGTGATGCAGATGAAGTCTGAAAGGAGTCTGCGGGAGAATTTTCTCTTGCTTCACAAGGCTGATCTTTTCTTGCTGGCCACGCCTTCAACTGATTCGGCGAGGCCCACCCACACTATGGAAAGCAATCTGCTTATCTCAAAGCTTACACATTGAAATTTTAATCGTATCCAAAAGCACTGTCCAAATTGACACATCAAATTAGACATCACACTTTCCATGGCAGCCACTTATATAACTGTAGTATGATATCGAACCAGGAAACTGATCCATAGATTGATAGCACATTTTAAAATAAAAATTTTACATATATGATTCCATATATGTATATATATGTATATGTATACCCTATGCCTAGGGTAGCCCTGCTCACAGTTTTCAAACTTGGCTCCAGGAGCTGGAGGGGGTCAATGGAAGTCACTTTGAGGCTACCCTTGGATGGGGGAAAGATCAAGTGGGTGCATTCCAGGCTCTCACCCACTCCTGATAGATTTTTCCTTTTAATTGGGATGTCTGGGTGGCTTAGTCAGCTAAGCATTCAACTCTTGGTTTTGGCTCAGGTCACAATCTCAGGGTCCTGGGACTGAGCCCTGCATTGATCTCTGGGCTTGGCACAGAGTCTGCTAGAGATTCTCTCCCTCTCCCTCCCCTCTGCCTCTCCCCCAACTCATGCTCTCTCTCTAAATAAATAAAATCTTAAAAAAGGGAATTTTTTTAACTGTGCTGCTATGGAGCTTCACTTGGTGCGCAGGCTTCACTGCTAAGACCATTTGTATTTCATGGATCTAGGCCATTTTTAGGCCATCCCTGCATATACACCTCTTCTCCATATTTACTTCAGACCTGCTTCTTTTTCTTACCTCTTTCCCAAGCAGTTCTTTCAGCCTCTTGACTTTGACATCTCTCTGTGACCTCCTACCATGCATGATCATTCTCACATGCTTTCAGCATCTCAGGCCTTGGTCACCTATATGCCCCTTCCTGTACTTTCTGTTCTCCTCTGACCTCTAGTAATCAAAGTCTTAGAGGAACTCTTTCTGTCCCATTGCTGAGCCATGGAGAGCCCCATGTCTTCCTTTGGCCATAGATCACTTTTCTTGAGAAGTGAACGGTAGGTCAGACAGCCTCTCTTCTTTATTGTAATACTTCTTCAAAAATGCTCTCCAATAGATATGGAATATGTTTACATGTGACAGGACCACCATCATAATGGGGTATTTTAATAGACCATTTTTAGTGTTTGATCAAGTAGATTAAATGACAAGAATTTAGAAGGCTTGAATGATAAATAACTTTGTTTTAAGAATCACGTTAAACTTTGTATTCAAAGGTTATTTAAATCATGCCTCTGTTGGATAGATTATATATTATTTGCTTTTATCATCTACAACGATTTAATAGAGTTAATATCCAGTTTTTAATTAAAGTATTGGATACCTTAAAGCTTAAAAAACCTTTACATTTCTAATTGTTTAAAGTCAAAGCCAAAATAAAAACTCTGACCTCCCTAAGCAACGTAGAGCTGTTGTTCCCCTTGCCTCTTCATTCTTTTTACTCTTTGTTACTTTAATCTCATTTGTATTTTTTCATCAATTCTATAACCACACTGAAAGAAAATTATTTAGCCTATTTTTACTTAGTTCTAATGTTCATCATCAGGCTTTCTGAGTATTCCCCCCACTCCTACAACTCCACTGTTATTGAGTCCAGTGATCTGGAGAATGTTTTAAATAAAAAATTTTTAGGTGATTTTTTTGGGTAATTTTATTTTATTTTATTTTTTTAGCATCCCAAGAGTCATTGTTTATGCATCACACCCAGTGCTCCATGCAATATGTGTAAATAAATATTCTTTTAGAGGGAAGGGGAATTTGAGTATATTTTTTAAACTTAGAATATTTAAAGACTGACGTCTCTGTTTAAAAAATAATTGGTTCACATCCTTTTTCCTCTATAGATTTTGTTTCTCTCTGCTTAGAGATTATCACCAAGTCTGTCCTTTGGCCACTAAATGATTTTCCACAGTAGTGAATCAAGCAGGGAATATAATTTAGTTATTATATTTCTTCATATAGTTTCTAATTATATTCTATAAAGTTTTCAAAGCCCTCCTACATTTTCATTTCAAACATGAAAAAGGTATTTTCTACAATTTTCTTATGTTCCATGCAGTGAATCTACTTCATAAGAAGGATTCTTCTCTGACAGCTGCACACTTCGCTCTCCAGTGCTACAGAATGTTTTTGAAGTTTTCATATTCACTCACTAATCACTTAGCAAATATATATTGAACATTAAACACCAGGCACTGTCCTAGGCACTAGGAACATATAACTTAACAAAATAGAGAAAGACAAAGCCCTCATGGAGCTTATGTTCCAGTATCAGAGACTGACATTAAACAAAATTATATAAATAAAGTATAGAGTATGTTAAATAGTGATGTATGTTAAGGAAAAAAATAAAGCAGAAAAGAACAGTAAGGAATGTTGGATCGTATTGAAATTTTAGGTAAAATTTTAGGTCATTTAGGAGAAACAGGTGAGATTTGAATAAAGAGGTGAAGGAAGTGAGGGGCACCTTAACAATTGGTTAAGCATCTGACTCTTGATTTTAGCTCAGTTCATGATCTCAGGGTTGTGAGATTGAGCCCCGTGTTGGGCTCTGTGGTGGGCATGGAGCCACCTAACATTTTCTCTCTCCCTCTTCCTCTGTCCCTCACACCCACCTCTCTCCCTCTCATTAAAAAGAAAAAATGATGTGAAAGAGGGAATCATTGGCTATCTAGTGAAAGAGAACTGAAAGACAGGCCACAACACCTAGTGCAAAGACCCCAGGGCAGGAACCTATCTGGCAAATACTAAGAGCAGCTAGGATGCCAGGGAGGTTGGAGCAGGACACAGAGAGGTAGAAATTGAGGTTAGCAATTGATGTAGCAGGGGAAGATCATGTAGGGGCTTGAATTCCATGGAAGAATGTACAAATGTTGTCTCTGCTCCATCTCTGAGCATGATGGCTCAGTACTGGGGGAATTGCACTACAGATAAGACATCATATTTTGGTATTTCATTCTGATTGGTGTGTTGAGAAAAGACCATGGTGGGGAAGGGCAGAAGCTGAGGAATCACACAGAAACCTGCTGTAATATTATTTGCTTTTATCACCTACAATGATTTAATAGAGTTAACATCCGTTTTTAATTAAAATATTGGATATCTTAAAGCTTAAAAAACCTTTACATTTCTAATTGTTTAAATAATCAGGGAAACATTACAGTGGTTTGGACAGAAGGATAGCTGTAGAGGTTGTAGAGGGATGATCAGATTTTAGATATATTTTGAAGGCAGAAACTGTTGATAGGTTGAACATGGTGTGTGAGATAGAGAAAGGGTTAAGATGACTCCATGGTTTCTGGACTGAGCCACTGAAAGAGTAGAGTTGCCAGGAAGGGAAGTGGGGAGAGGGGTAGCAGGTTTGGTGAGCAAGAATCTGGAGCTCTATTTTGGAATTTGAGATGCTGATCCAACCTGCAGGGGTGGTGATGAGTAGGCAGTCAGGTATGTGTGTCTGGAGATCCAGTGCAAGGCTTAGGCTAAGATGGACATTTGGGAGCCAGCAATGTATAGATGGTGTTTAAGCCATGACACTCAATGAGATCAGTCTAGGGGCTGAGGATGGGGCATATCAGGGCTTACAGGACAGGAAAAAGGGTAGCAAGTGAAGGAGTTGGTGGAGTGGCAGAAAGATAAGAAGAAAAACCAAATAATTGTGGTGTTAGAGATACCAAGGAAAAAACAGGTCCAGTCATTGAGAACTGAGAATTTACCACTGGATTTGGCAACAGAGGTCATGGTGTCTTTCTGAGGGGTGATGGGAGCAAGAGCCTGACTGGAGTGAGTTTGGAGAGAGAACTGGAGGAAATCTGAGACACAGGTCAGCCCATTCTTTCAAGGGTTTTTGTTATCATAGGAAACAGAGAAATGGGGTGCTACCTGGGGCAGAATTAAGGTCAGGAGAGGGGAATGGAAGAAATAACAGCACACATCCATTGCTGTGTGACAAATTACCACAAACCTAGCAGCTTAAACACGTGCATGCATATGGGACAGTTTGTGGTTTCCACAGGTGAGCAGGGTAGGCACACCCACTGGGTGCCTCTTGCTCAGGTTTTCTCACGGCTGTCCTCATGGGGTCCGGAGCAGGGGTCCCCTTCCAAGCTCATGTGGTGGTTGGCCGAATTCAGTTCCTTGTTGTTGTAGGACGAAGGTTCCTGTTTCCTTGCTGGCTGTCAGCTGGAGCCCCTTAGCCGCTGGTTACCACTTGTGGTTCTTTAACACAGTTCCCTCTCACAAGGTGACAGCTCACTCCAGGACCAGCAGGAGAAACTCTCAGCTCAGGGAAGGCCTCTGCCTGGTTAGGTGAGGCCCACCCAGAATACCCTCCTTTGGACTGACTCAAAGTCAACAGGAGTAGAGAACTTAATCACACCCACAAGATCTTTTCACCTTTGCCAGATGAGGTGATACAATCCAGGGATATTTATCCCATCACCTTTGTCATGTTCTATTGGCTAGAATCAAGTCCCAGATTCTGCCTGCAGGCGGGATTACACAAGTGACTCACTGGGAGTCACCAGAGGGTTTGTCTAACACATATATCTACGGGAAAAATGCGGTAGAGAGGAAAAGTTTGATGATGTAGGAGAGAAAGGAGGAGGGCGCCAAACTATTGTCCTCAAGTCACTGAGGACGGATGGGGTTCAGTGCAAAAGCAGAGACACTAAGCTGAGCTCCAAGAACAACCAGTCTACTTACAGAGAGCAGGTGGGGTGGGGGGTGCTGGGTAACCTGATGCCTGCAGTTGTGTGTATGGCATGGTGGAACTTGGGGAAGACCTCTCTCCTTGCCACTTCAGGGTTTTCCTGTGAGATACAGAGCAAGGGCATCAACTGACAGTGACGATGCAGAAGGAGGGCTTAGAGATATATTTGAACACATGTTCTTATTTCTCATCATATGGCTAATACATATTTATATCATCACTTTCATTTGTTCTGTACTCTCATCTTTATGGAGAGGGAAAAGAAAATCAATAGAGTCAGTGTTGGAGGATGTCGGGGATGAATGGGCAGCCTGGAACCCCGAACCCAAGCCCAGGGTGGCCAGACACCAGACTGGAATGCTCCAGGTGAGATCTAGAAGATGCACTCCAATCTGGACCAGGGGCAAAACTGAAATCCCTAGTGAAATGCACACTGAAAGGAGGCCAGTGATTCAGGATGGGGCTGGTGGTCTAATCACCATAGATGGTAGCACTCATGCGTTAAGGGCACATTTAGCAAGTGATTCATACTGTGGAGCCGCAAGGCTAATGGACATTGCATATTCAATATTTTCATTTATGGATCATAAATGCAGGGCTTGTCCTGACTTATAAACTACATGTAACACCTGTATCACAATGCATTTTCCCCACAAAATTTCCCAGGTAATTAGTTTTATGGAGTTTTGCCATTTGGCACACCTCCTCCCCCTTTCCAAGCACTCCTGGGGAATATCTGAACTATGGGGAAAAAAAAAGATCTTACCACACAGCTATATTTAGAAGTTAAATTAACAGAAAATGTTCCATAGTAGGAATACCCAGCCTTACATAAAGAAACCAACTCCTGGCCATTCCCAAGCTTAGAAATCCATTCATCTTACCCACAGCCATTGATATTTTATTTATTCTATCCCCAGGATGGCACATTAAGACCTTGGGAGAGGCTTGCTTCTCTAGCCAGGCTGTCCATCTCTCCAGTTTTTCTATAATTCTACATATTCACTGATATTCATTCATCCTGTCTTTATTTTTTTAATTTCTTTTCAGTGTTCCAGAATTCATTGTTCATGCACCACACCCAGTGCTCCATGCAATACATGTCCTCCACAATACCCACCACCAGGCTCACCCAACCTCCCACCCCCTTCTCCAAAACCCTCAGTTAGTTCCTCAGAGTTCACAGTCTTTCATGGTTCATCTCCCCCTCCAATTTCCCCCAACTCCCTTCTCCTCTCCATCTCCTCATGTCCTCCATGTTATTCCTTATGCTCCACAAGTAAGTGAAACCATAATTGACTCTCTCTGCTTGACTTATTTCACTCAGCATCATCTCTTCCAGTACCATCCATGTTGCTACAAAAGTTGGGTCTTCCTCCTTCCTGATAGAGGAGTAGTACTCCATAGTGTATATGGAGCCCATCTTCTATCCATTCCTATTGATGAATCATCTATCACATATAGATGTTGAAGGGCATCTTGGTTCCTTCCACAGTTTAGACCCATCCTGGGTGCATCCCTACCAGATCCCAATCTTTGTGGTGGCAGGAGATATCCGGGAAAGACCATTTCTTCTCACTGCAGAACTTGGCCTACTTTCCCATGTGGTCTTCACTTTCCAGCTTTAGTAAACCCATGGACTGGTCAGCCCGTGGGTCTGTAGTCTGGTATGTTCTGTGCCTGGAGCTGCTGTATCGCTTAGGTTTTGATAGCAAAAGAGTATTCAGCTTGTTTTCCTGGTGGCTGCTGTTTTGTTCCTCTCTTGCTGTGTACCTTCCTGTTACTCTCAAAAGTTACTCTGGATCCTCTAGGAAGCCTCATAGCCAGCAAGGCCTTGTGACACTGCCAGCAAAGAGCTGTGCTCCTGTGGACTGACCAGTCCCAGCCACAGCCTGGGTGACCCTGGCTCCATGTGGCTGGTGGGCTGCACAGGTTGACAATAGCTTCCAGGGAGGGTCTGCATGCTCACCCAACCCCTGGGTCTGAGATCAGCTATAAAGGTATCAGGGTAAAACTCACCTTCTTCAGTTAGCTAAGCATTACTTGAGTGGCTCTACTGGTTTTGCAAAGACTAGTAGGCCTTCTTTACCTTGGAATTATAGAACTTTGGGTCATTTGATCAATTCCCTGGCTGTCAAAGTTGACAGTGGTTTGATTTGCATAAGGAGCTCCAGGGTCCAGGGAGAGGGGAAGGGATAGAAACTGCTAATGGCACGTGGACCTAGGAAGCACTGCTGGGTATGTTATAGGGTCTAGGAAGGGCCACACATGCCTTGAAATGAAATAAAATGAAACAAACAGGTATCAAGGCTGGGCCTAGGCCTGTCACAGAAGGAAGGATGTTTTGACACAGCATGTGGTCTGTGGTGGAAGCCCCTGTGGACCTTACTTTTCCACAAAGTGGTTGATTTATTCAACAAATACTGACTGCATATTCACTGAATACGCCAGGCACTGTGCTGGGCTTTGTGGGTACACTGATGGATAAACTTGGTATGTCACTATCCCTGGAGTGTTTACAACATGCTTGTGTTCACAGACCCACTGCTGAGCCTGAGAGCAAGACTGTGGTCCTGGCCTGGGCGCCCCGCTCTGCTGTAGTGGAGCCCGGGTCAAGCGGTTCTGTGATCACGTATCTTTTGCTTTGTGCTGCGTTAGTCTACGGGAGCAGCATCGTGTGGCAGTTGGAAATGGTAACGGTAGCAGACCAAGGAGTCTTTCCAGTGCTCTTTCATCAGAGAGGAATGAGAGGAGCATTCCAGGTCCAGGGAACACCCCGCCTTAAAGGGGTGACCACAGACAGTGAGAGATGTGGGTCTGTGTCCTGAGGGCGATAATTACAGACAAGTTTGAATGGATGAGTCAGGCTGTGGGATGGGGAGGGGATTGGAGTGGTGGGTGTGGGGAACCCCAGGAGAATACTCAGTGCTCCAGGCCAGTGGTCTCCATGTTGTTAGATTATATACTCCCGTAAGAGGAGGACATTGAGCATGTCACCCCAAATATATATCTCTTTATTCATTTCTAAAAAGTAACTAATATATCATGTGCTTATAAATAGATATACGCATATAGGTAATAGAAACTAATAGATGAAACTAAAGATGAAATAATACTTAAATATTTTTATTTCATGTTATGTGTAAACGATTCAAAAATATGATTGGATACACTTCATAGTGTTTGTTGAATCTTAGCGTATCATTTTGTAATAGAAAAATTTAATTTTTAAGTACAGGTTCTTTTTTTCAAAATTTTATTTAAATTCTAGTTGGTTAACATATAGTGTAATATTGTTTTCAGGAGTAGAATTTAGTGATTCATCACTTACATATTTCAATATTCACTTTTATTGTCTGTTTATTGTTGGAAATTTCATTTTGTAACAATACGTGGATCCGAATGCAAAAAAGACATCATTGGCTGCTTTTATTAAAATATGGTACTCATTATTTTAGTCCTATACAACAAATACATGAAGGTTTTTGTTGAGATTTGATTAATAAATTTTGATTTTCTTGATGTCTAGTCAATTGTTCTTTAAAATGAATAAAAAAGTGTTGCATTTTTGTAATTTTAATGAGTGGATTAAAAAATTAAATGCTTAATTTTGATGACTAGCATAGTCTATTTTCAATTTTTTATTGTGTATGTACATGAAAATTTTTAGAAATAAACCACATATTTTTGGCAACAAAATCATATAATAATATTAACATTTTCAAATATCATTTCAAGATGCTCTCTCCTTAGCACAAATTTCTTTGAAAATAGTTTCTCTCACTCATTCCCAAAACATTAAACTTTGAAGGAGGTTGATTCAGTGTGTTTATATTTTAAAACTATCTGCAGGAACCATATGATCAATCGCCACATGGCATCACAGAAGATCAGCAAATTGGAAGCACATGCCTTTTTGTAAAGAAAAGATGAGACATTACTGAGTTAGATGATCCTATGCACTTGGGTCAGTGCTAATCTCTGGGTGGTAAAAAGGGTCACTTCCCATGATCAGGAAGATTCTAATACCAACTAAGAAAATACCATGTTGAACGGAGCACACCAACACCACAGCATATCAGGAGGGTGAGAGCAAGGGCATTGCCATAACTGCAAAGTCGTGCACCCCTCCTTCCCTCAGGGCATTTTGAATTCTAATATGGTGCTGGTTTTGGAGACCTCCAAAGGTGGTGAGAAGTGAGCATAGCTTAAGTGACAGCAGTGGAAATGGGCAAAGTGCTGTTTAGGGGTAATGTTGACATAACTTGCTGATGAGCAGGTCTGGGATGTAGGGGAAAGGTGGGTGTCAAGGACAATTCTCATATTTTGGTTTGTACAATTTGTAGGGCAGTGGTGGCATTCCCTGAAAGAGGGAGTACAGGAAGAAGATCTGGTTTGCAGAGTAGGTCTCACCTTTAGGTGTAGGCTCATTTAATGTGAGCTGCCTCTTAAATGCCCAGGTGGGGATATCTTTTAAGGTTCCCAGACCCAATGTCCCTCTCCCACAACACCAAGTAATTCTTTGGCACCAGAAGAGAATCTGAGAATTCAACTCAGTTCTGATATTACTATCTACCTGGAGACAGCCTCAGATTCTGCAGGATAAAGGTTCAATTCCACAATACTCTCCTCTATCCTTGCCATTTCAGATGTCAGTCACAAGTCCCAGGCTGTTCCTTGTGTTTCTGACCAACTGGCTACAGATTGGAGGTTCCAAAGACCTCATCTTTAGGTTCGATTAATTTTTTAGAGCAACTCATAGAATTCAGAGAGACACGTTTACCAGTTCACTAAAGGAAATGAAAAAGGATACAAATAAACAGCCAGATGAAGAAAACAAGAGTGAGTTTGGGGAAGGGGTGTGGAGCCTCCATGATCTCTCCAGGGGGACCATTCCCCTCACATCTCTTTGTGCTCACCAACCTGGAACCTTGTCCTTTTGGGTTTTCATGGAGGCTTCATTATATGGGCATAATGGATTAAATCATTGACCGTTGGCCATTGATCAAACCTCTAGCCCTCTCTCCTGAACTCCAGGTGGGGCTGAAAATTCTAACCTCCTAATAACATGATTGGTCCTCCTGACAAGCACCTTACCTAGAGGTGGGGTCCGAAAGTCACCTTCATTAATCACAAGATTCAACTTTATGGCTCTCAAGTGTTTTCAGGAACTGTGGATAAAGACCAAATATATATGAGACATATTTTTGGCATTCAGATAAATTATATCACAGGATGTTAAGAAGACCAGTGCATGAGGCAATCTGGTCTGGAGAAGAGACCTCAGCAGCCAGGCCTGTGCCCAAGGTCTATGGAGAGACCCTACCAGTGGGGTGAAACTTTCTGGCTCTTGCTCTCCCTGGATGGCTTACTCTTCCTACATACTTGTCAGTCTTAGAGAGACAGATACAGAAGAGATGGATGGAGGACTGCCTTTGGTCTAGGCAGAAGGAGTTCATCACGTGGTCCAACTAAGTCACGAGGGGCTGCACTTGAGTTCAACCCTTGCAGTTATAGGATAGAACTTGGCTGACCTTGTTCTCTGCCTAGAAATTTCCTTTGTGAATGTCACAATGAGGGGTGACTTGGTTGGAACATGATTGGTGTTCAAGGTCCTTGGGATCCTAATATCTGTCTTCATAAGATGATCATTATGTCCATTCATATTCTTTTATTTTCATATATACCTATGCCTCTGCTGGTACCTCTACATGTGTGATTTACCCTCCTAAGGATAACCTGCATTTTGGGCAGGTCCTGCCATTTCTGTTTTGTGTGTGTGGGCATACGTGTGCATGTGTGCATGTGTATATACAGGGTAGCTCTGTAGCTACGAGGCAAGGATGGCAAATGTTGGAGTCTGCCAGCTGAATTGGTGCCCGGCCCCTCTTCTTCCTCCATTCATTTTCCTCTTTACTTTCCTAACTTCTCTGTACCTTGGTATCCTCATGGGCAAAATGGTAAAAATGCCATTATCTCCTATAGGAATGTTTGTATAGGCAGAATACCGTCATGCTTGAGATAAAATAACCACTCATTGAATGTATATGTGTCCACCCACCCACAGGATACAAATGTGAATAAACAATCTTCTTCTTGACAGCCTACTCTTCAAGGGCTTCTTTCCCCTAAGCCTCCATTCCCTGCCTCTCTCAGGATCCACCTCTGTAATGAGGTGTTTTTATACCCTTATCAGCAAGAATGTAGTTTTTCATGCAATGACATTTGGCGTAAAATTTCCATTGCTATTATCTTACATTGCTGGAGAAAGTTCTCCTTCATTGTTTTGTTCTTTCACCAACCATTTATTCCTCCTTTTAGTCATCTGACCCCCTCTACGGGCCAGATGTTGCATTTGGTTGAGACTGGCAAGGAGCTCACAGTCTAATGGGACATGCAGATTTGTTCAAACTGATTCCAGTTCAAGGCACAGGGCAGAGGATGTCCTGGAGACATGGTTGCTGGAAGTGGACAGTGGACCCACCCCTGGAGTGAATACTCTTTGTGCCAGGAAGGTGTAAGGAAACTGAGTGCTGGTTGGGGAATCAGAAGGTGATTGGAAATATGGAAATTAGAGAGGGGACAGAGGAGGAGGGATTAACATCTTTTGTAGGGGTTGCAATTGAGTTTTCGCTGGCTGGGCACTGCCTGTTCCTCCAGTCTCATCTCTCTTCTCATCCAACACAGCATTTATCCTACCAGTAGACATTTACCTACAATTCTCAAGCGTCTCAACTTGCTGGCATTGTTCTCTTTTCTAGACTGCTCCCCAGTTCCTCCCTCGACCAGGCAGCTCTAATATTTCCTGCCGGACTTGCCCATCTTGCTTTGGCCAGGTGCTTCTCCTCCAGTCTCCCACAGCACCAGGAACAGGACTTTATCACAATAGTTATCAAGTTGTTTTGTAGGGTTGATTTGCCTATCTGTCTTCTAGAAGAGGGACTGAGCTTCTTGAAGGAAAAGAATGTCTTACTCTCGAAGCCCCTAAATAAAGGTTAAAATGAATGAAGGCACTGCGCCGGGTACCAGGCTGGCTTCTGTTTTGTTGACGCTGAGGAAAATGGCAGGTTTCGAGCAGGGCAGTGTGGCATCCGAGGGCAGGCAGGGAGACATCTCCACCAAGCCATGTCTAGAGCTTACCATCAAGCCCCTTTCTGGCACATGTGCTGTGGGACCAAACTGAAGGAGGGGAGCTGTTATCTCTATCCCTTGAGCTCCTTCTTGTCTTCTGCTGGTAACACAGATGGATATTGTTTGCTCGCAGATACACACAGTCCCTTTGACCTTTCCCTATGCTTGTTCCTGACTCTCTATCGTAGCTGCATTAAGTTGTCTCACTGCCTTCAGCTCGGCTTGATTGACTAAAGCTTTCACAGGCAATTGCTTTTATCTAAAATTTGAAGAACACACTTTGGTAACAATTTTTATTCCAGCTGTGCATTTTCAAAGCTATTAACTGTACTTTGTCCTCAAAATGGGGCCGAGCCCTTAGCTGGAGGTCAAATGCTTCTTGGGAAGGGCCAGCTCTGGGAGGGCTCCTGTCCAAGCACAGGGTGCCATGGGCACATGGTCCCAGCCCCCTTTCTGGCTGTTCCAAGCCATGGCCTTCTTGGGGTGGGAGCTGGCCCTGGCCCACCAGGGAATGCTCTGTAGGCTGCAGGGACCCTCAGGATCTGGACTTTTGTCAAGGGCCACAGTGTAGCTCTGATCCTCGGAGGTGCCCAAATTTCAAAGAACAAATCCAGTCTCCATCCTTCAAATCAACGTCTGGAAGTGGCTTTTAAATTTATGTCTGTAAGTGGCTGGTGTGTCTGGGAAGGATGGAAAGCTATGAGACCGGTAGAAAAAGACCAAATATTGGGAGGAGCACAGAGGGAATGACGTGAGTATGCCCTTTCGTAGTGGACTGGATTATTGGTCCTGCTTCTTCACTGCTCCCTGTAACCATGCCCTTACAATGTCACCTGAACTCTTCCCAATCCCGCTAGTTGTGCAGCGAATTTACCACCTCTTGACTTTGAGCCGATCTTATCATGTGATTTGGCCAGAGGACTATGAGTAGAAGTACCAGTGAGCCAGTTCTGGGCCTATCCCTTAAGAGAAGTGCATGTTTCTGCTGGCTTCTTCCCACCACAGGAAGTGCTGAGTCTACACCACAGCAAAGACAAGGTCAGCCAGATCCAGAGCTTAAAGGAGAGATCCCCACTTTATAACAGTTAGCTCACAGATGTCTGAGAAAAAAAAAAAAAAGTTTATCGACCTGAGTTTGGGGGTGGTTTCTTATGTGGCAATAACCAGCTGATACCATGTCTCAATGTGCTTTTGAAATGTTCTTATTGTTCAAGGTGTTTTTTCCAAATTGCATTCTCTCCCTGTGTAAAAATATATGTTTTATCTAATAAGAATGAAAATTAGATTAACACCACCACCACTTAGGGAACTCTTGCAATGTGCCAAGTTCTGTTTCAGGTACTTACACGTAACATTTAATCCTCACAACAAACCCAATGAGTAGGGCATTATGATCAACTCTGTTTTACAGATGAGGAAACAGGCCCAGAGAGGCTAAGGAATTTGCCTGAATTCACACAGCTTGGAGGGGGTATAGGAAGGGTTCAAACCCAAGCAGTCTAGCTCCGGAGTCCATATTCTCAGCTGTCACTGTGACTTAAATATTCTTCTCTCTTTCTCTTATCAGGATCAAAACGAAAAAAAAAAGTGAGCTCAAACTGTCACTTAATATGACTCCAAGGTCACACCTGGAGCATCTCTTTGGAAGAGCTTACTTTATAACCCTGAACTCTAGGAGCAGATTACAAGGTTTTTCTTCCACAAGGGCACTTGACGCGATCCTGAGTGACTTGGAGGATGTGGGTTGTACTGGAGCCTCTCCCTGCTCCTGAAACAGGCAGCCAGGGCCAAGGCCGACTTGGCCTTCGAGGGTACTGAAGTCCTGCCCATGCCTGTCTTCGGGCCTCTTTGGACCACCCTGAGAGCACAGAACAGAATAGAACCTGGGTGTGCCTCTCTGTCTCGGCCTTTGTGATGCAAGGGCAGGAGCATCTGAGCCCCAAGGAGCTCCAGGCCACGTTAGCGGTTTATCTCGGGAGGATCAGATTAGGGTAAACTTGTGCTCGTTTAAATACTAGTCAAAGTGGATCAAAAACTGAAAATATAGAGATGCCGTGTATTCTGCTATGAGTATAATTATGATTGTTGAGGCTCCTAATTAGAAGATAGGATGGTCACTTTTTAACTCAGGCTCAACTTTTCTTGGCCAATTCCCTAGACAGCTAAAGAAGAGGTTTATTTACTCTCAAGGGGACATAAAATTCACTTTTATTTCTTGCTCCCTTCCTATCGCTCCCCTTCCCTTTCATCATTCCTTTATTCCGCCACCTTTAGTGTCTGAAGGCGCTAGTTTCTAAGATGGGCATGATGGAGGGGAATCTGAAAACCCGCGTAAGGCCCCCAGTCCCGTCTGAGGGCTGCTCGTCCCCAGCCCACAGTCACTGGCTCTCTGATGCCACTGCTTGCATTGTTTTTCCTCTGCGAGGGCCCCGTTCAATCATGTACCCAGTTTCCAAGTCAGAAACAGAGGGGCCCCTCCTGCCCGCCCACCAAACCTGAGTAATAGAAGATGAATCGTGGCGGTCTCCACGTCAAATTCAAACCCTGGCGTGGGAAAATGAAGGAATGCTGGAGAAGGACAAGAGGCATGTGACATGCTGAAGACAAAGAATAAATTACCCAAGACATGAAAGAAAGGGAATTGCATATATTGTAACCTAACCTCCTATAAATAAGGCAGACGTGGCTGTTTTAATAGGCTCTGGAAGGCTGAAGGGACCCAAAGGGAGAAAGTACTAGTAACAAATGACATGCAGATTTCGGAAGAGAACCAGACAGTAGCTTATTCCTAGTGAAAGCTAGAAAATGGGGTGTTTTTAATTAGGCTTGAATTGGAGAGGCCTCGCCCAGGTTGAGTATGGGCTAGCAGAGGGGCCATTCAAGCTCTTGACACCTGAGTGAGAGGAACAAGGCCCCACATGTGAAGGGGTCTAACTGAGCCCCCTAAATCTCATGTGTAGGGAGAGAGGTCAAGGCAGTCACTTATACTGTCTGCCTCTAGCTGCCTAATCTGAGGAGCTGGAGAAGCAGAGATGGGCGGGAAGGCTGGGGCAGGGAGAGCTGGAGTCTGGGCTGTAGGGCATATGAGAACACAGACCGAGTGCAATGAAGCATGTGCAGATTGGATTTAGAGGAACTGGAAGAGACAGACTCTGCTGGTGGCTGGATTGGAGGGGGTAGGTCTTTAGAAGGCCGTGAGGCTAGATCCTAGGCTGGGGCAATGACATCCCTGCAGGTCTATGGGCCTTGCCCTTGCGCACATCCAGGTACTGCTGTCGCCATCTGCCCTGGGGGTATAGCCAGGGAGCAATGATACAAGAAGCCCGGGACACATGCAAGTGGATGGTTTATGTTCATTTCAGAGCCAGGAAGTCCAGGCAAAATCAGCAGGATAAAACGGATATCATGACAGAGCATTATGGCAGCAAGTGAGGTGTAAATGGGGAGAGAGGAGGCAGGGGGATGTTAGTGAGAGACGCCTGAGTCCTGGGATGGGGACGGCAGCAGGAGAAAAGTATCACAGTGGCATGGCTGAGGGCATGGACTTGGGAAAGGGGTTTGCCTGAGTTAGAATCCTGGTCCTGACACCTGTGGCTGTGTGACTCAGTTACTTCAACTATGTCTGCCTCGGTTTCCCTATCTGCACAATGAGGGTTGGCATGAGAATTAAATCGGTTAATCCTTAAAGTGCTTAGGATATTGTCTGGTGTATAGTAAACCTTATATAAAGATTTGTTAAAGGTAATAAACATTTGTTTGTTAAAGACAATAATAACATTTAAAAAGAAGACACAAGAGCTTATCCATGACAAGATGGTACAGAGGACATGGAGAAGATGAGGCATGTGACGTGGGGCCCGGTGAACTGGAGGAGGCCCAGAGCTCTCCCCAAAGGGCTGCCATATAAGCTACTCCTTCCCAGGTAGGGCAGTGGAGAGCCACCAGATATCACAATGAAGTCCTTGATGCCGTGAGTAAACTGTGATGATTTGAAGGGTTTTCTTTGTGCTAAATTTTGAGCAGAAAGCAGAGAATGGAAGTGCTGAGGCCATAGAGGCAAGAGTTGTGGTGGCCTGTCTGTGACTGTATAGGCTCAAAGACAAGCTTTGACCTAAAACCGATCAACCTGTGCACCTGTCAACCAACTAGCAGCCAGCTGGCCAACCAACCAACTAATCAAGTGTCTACAGACGCACCGAGGAGATATTGCAGGTTCGGATCTGAACCATTGCAGTAACGGGAATTTCACAATAAAACAGGTCAAATGAATTGTTTAGTTTCCCAGCGCATGTAAAAGTTATGCTTACACTATACTGTAGTCTATTATGCATGTAATTGCATTATGTATTTAAAAATGTATATAATTTATTAAAAAAACTTTATTGCTAGAAATTTACTTATCTAGTTATTTATTTATTTAAATATGTATTGCTGGGGTGCCTGGGTGGTTCAGTCAGTTAAGTTTCTGGCTTCAGTTCAGGTCATGGTCTCAGGGTCCTGGGATCGAGCCCCACTTTGGGCTACACGTTCAGTGGGGAGTCTGCTTCTCCCTCTCCTTCTGCCCCTCCCCGCTGCTTGTGCATGTGCAAGATCTCTCTCTGTCTCAAACAAATAAATAAAATGTTAAAAAAAATAAAAACATACTGCTAACTATCATCTAGGCTCTCAGCAGTCATAATCTTTTTGCAGTGGAGGGTCTTGCCTCGATATTGATGGCCACTGACTGATCAGGTTGGTGGTTCCTGAAGGTCAGGGTGGCTGTGGCAATTTCTTAAAAGACAGCAATGAAGTTTGTTGTGTCGATTGACTCTTCCTTCCATAAACAATTTCTCTGTAGCACACAATGCTCTTTGATAGCATTCTACACATTTTTCAAAACTGGAGTCACTCCTCTTAAATTCTGCTCCTGCTTTATCAGCCAAGTTTATATAATGTTCTAAATCCTTTGTTGTCATCTCGACAATTCACAGCGTTTTCATTGGGAGCAGATTCCATCTCAAGAAGCCACTTTCTTCGCTTATCCCTAAGAAGCAACTCCTCATCTGTTCAAGTTTTATCATGAGATTGCAGTAATTCAAATATAATAATAATGAAAAAGCTTGAAATATTGTGAGAACTACCAAAATGTGACACAGAGACACAAAGTGTGAAACAGCGCTGCAAACAGGGCTCCGATAGATTTGCTCGATGCCGGGTTGTCACAAACCTTTACTTTGTAAAACATGCAATGTCTATGAAGTGCAACAAAGTGAAGTACAGTAAAACGAGGTACGCCTGTGTTTTTAACAGCAAACAACTGAAGATGCAAGCTTGCATTAAGAGGGATGAGTTCCACTTGAATGTGCACGTTTTTCCAGGACTATATTCCCACGGCTGTATTCTCTGGAATCTGGCACCCAGACCTCGGAGCTCCTCTTCCCCAGGCATATACCATTCTCTGGGGCAGAGCCTGTCCTTCCTTCTCTCCCTGGCCTCTCTGTTTCTGCCTCCCCTGCCTGTTAACTGCTCTGCAGAACCAGCTAAAAACACAAGCACACAGCCACGAGGGAGTGTGTGGAGCATTGCCTCTCCTTCCTAATGACTTTCTCTTGATGCACTGCTATTAGGAGTAGTTGTAAGACTGCAGGGAACCAGCCTTCGAAAGCGAAAGCTCCCGATAGTGGATTTTGTTTTCTGGGAGTAAATTAATTGAACAGCCGTGTGAAGGGGTGAGAAGAGGGAAAGGAAGTGGAAGGAGGAGGGAACTGAGAGCTAGGCGGTATGAGGAAGAAGCCGCCACAGGGGTGATGCGGGAATTCAGGAAAGTATGTGAAGCTTTCCAAGGATTATGCTCAAGGTTAAGAGTAATAATAAAATTAACAGTCACCCACAGCCTAGGCTATATCTGTGCTCATCGCCATGTGGACATCAACCAGCTGTTGAGGGGCAGTTGGAAACTCCTGCTAAGCCAGGCAGGGAACCTGGAATGAAGATGGAAGGTTTCCCTCTGGAGCTCACCCCCACAGGGCCTGCTGTGGATGTGAACTCTCAGGATAACCGCCAGCTGGCATCCCCCCTTCCTCTGTCCCCCTGGGATAGCTAGCACAGCAATTCATGTGCATCCCACCCTCCACCTTGGCAGACATTAAGGGGAGGGGTACTCAAGAGATCCTCTGGGTAAAGGGCCAGCACCCCACGCCCTTGTCCCCACATGGGCTCCAGGAGTATGGAAAGCATCCATGCTTGGGGCCAGGACAAATGATGGAAACGCAGATTTCAAGTCATGAACAGTGCCATATCTGGAATTTGCTGTTTGTTCCTAACTTTTATCTTCATGCAAGGACTTGGGAAACTCTATTAGCTTTGGGAGAGGAAGCTCAGTGTCCTCTTCCTAAGGAAGTCCAGTCCCTGAGCCCTAATGGAGATATCTTCATGGTGAAGAATCACCCAGAAACACACGCCCATCTTTGTGGGAACATCAGGGGCATAGTGGACCTTCCAATATGGACAACAAGGCTGAGGACAGTTATACAGCATGTGCAGTGAGTGCAAGAGATGCAGTCTGGCCTTAAAGATGGGCGTTTATTCCACCCCCTTCCATAAGAATAGTTCTAGTTTAGAGACAGAAAACCTGGGGGGCCCTCTTGAGACTGCCACTCACCATCTTGCTGATCTTGAGAAGCCACCATACCTTTCTAGTCTAAAGTTTACTTCACTAAAAGTGAGGGCTTGGTGATGGCTAGAGGTCCTGGGGATAAGCTTTGGGTCTCTGGACACCCTGCATCATATGGAATGTTCTATGAATGTGGTTTTATATTTGTACATTTTTCTGTGGACAAAGGTCTGTGGTTTCATCGGGACCCCAAGAGGAGGTTCTTGGAGTCCTCTCAGGGTCCACAGCTTGGGCATGGACCTGTCCTGGACGATCTGTAGCCCCCTCTGCTGGTTCCCCCTGACCCCACCCCTTCTTGTTGTTTTATTGTCCTGATTTTTGTTGTTTTTGGTATTTGTTGTTTTCTGTTTCTTGCTATCTGGACCAAGGCTTGTTTAGCCTTTCAATGACTAGACTCTAATCTCCATATTCAGACATGGTCTGATATAGAGTTTCATGCCGTTTGAAATGTGAGAATAGTCTGGAAAACAGAGTGTAAATGTCCAGATCTTAATGTTTCCAGTCAATTCTCATGCTGATAGGGATAGATTCTTGGAAATTGGTTGTTGGGTCCCCTGACTCTTGCTTTCTCTTTTGTTCTCATAGCTTCTTTTCTCCTTCTAGATGAGTTTCTGGTCTCTTTAGGCACTTGGAACATCAAATTTAGAAAGCTTATTTGAGAGAGGAAGCATTTGTTCAGACCTGCCACATCCTAGTTGTCCAAACCATGTGAGCATGCTCTGGCTTTCTCCAGGCATTATTAACAACAATCTCTTTTGTTTAGAGAAAGTTTTTAATTTTTCAAGGCTCTTCCTTGATTGCATGACAACCCTGTAAGGTGGTTATCAGATGAGACAGTACACATGAAAGCACCTTGTCCTGGGACAGGCATAGGACAGGAAGTAAAAGAGCATCATTTCACAAGTGATGACTTGAAAGCCCAGAGCAATTAGACGTGAGCTGGTGTGACATGCTAAGGTTAAGCCTGGAGAATCTGGAAAGAGGCAAACTGGGGACCTGTTGTTGACAAACTGTGTTATGTTGAGCCCAGTGCTCCCACTCTCTGAGCCTCTATTTCCACATACATAAGTGAAATGGTGCCAGTAATGCTTCTAGCCCAGGGATGTCACGAGGGTTAAAGGGAATTGTAAACATGGAACAGATAGCACAATGCGTAGCAGACTATGGCACTCAGTACTTGGTAGCCATTATTCTTTGGGAAATGTTAACACAGAGATGGGCATACACCCACCTCCATCAAGGAATTTTTGCATCTTTCTTTTGATTGTATGTTACTAGAAGATCCTAGAACAACTACAACAAGAGGAAGTCAGATACAGAAAGAAAACCAAAAATCTACTATCTTAATCCCAATTCAATTTATAGAGGAAAGTTTTGTAGCTCAGAGTAGGAAAGTAGTTTTCTCCAAAACACACAGCTATTTAGAGACAGTGACTGGGTGAACAATTGCCCTCTCACTGAGGGGCTTTCCCAGAGAGCAGGACTTTCAGAGCTAAAATTGGGACCATCCTGGGCAAAGCAAAATAAGCTGGTCACTCTAGGCAGTGATGAGACAGGATCCTGGACGCCTGACTTCTGGCCAGACCAGCAGCCTTTTCACTGATAAAAACAAATGCAGGAGGATCTTTTCTCAGGTGTTTGCTGTTTGATTCTGGAAAAGCCCTCCCACTGATAATGATACGGGTCCTCCATGCTATCATCATGCTTCAGAGAGGATGGAAGTATTCTGCATACCCCCACACAGAGCTCACCTCCACAGCTAAACCCCGGTCTCTTCCGAGCTCACAGTCACAGGTGAGCCTTGGGGCTGTGTTAAGGTTGGGGTGCAGCCCAAGACTGGCGCACGAGGACTGGGTGAGCATGCGTCTGTCTGCTGATAGCTGCAGTGCCTCTGGGAGGAGACTCTCAGGTACTAGCATCCAGACCACATGGGAGTGACACAGAGTGAGAAATGTTTGTGGGAGCCTGGGCTGAAAGGAGAGACAATGAGGTGAGTGACATCAGGCCTCAAGCAAAGCTGGAAGGCAGATGAGGGAAAAAATGAGGAGCTGAGACTGGTCGGCAGTATGTCACACTTTCTGTCTGGTGCATATACCAAGAGGGGACTTGTCTTCAGAATGTATAAAGAAATCCTGTAAATCAAGGAAGAAAGACAGAGAACTCATTAGGAAAATCAAGAGCAGAAGCCTTAACAAAGGTGTCTAGTCTGTAACAAATAAAGAGGTGCACACCTGTAGATATCAGAGAAACACAAGGTAAAACCACATTCGATCCAGAGGGGCTGACAGGGAGTGCTGGTGAGAAAGTGGAGTGACTGCAACTCTTGCACTGATGGGAGGGTCAAGTGGTACAAACATTTTGGAAGGTCGGTGGGTGGCATCTCCAGAAGCCAACCGTAAGCACACCCGGTGAACTGAAGTTCTCCCCGCAGGGACGTAGCCAAGCAGAAGTGAATACTCACATGCACCAGGACATAAAGAACCTTTGTAGTAGCATTGCTTACAAGAGCCCAGACTGGAAATAACTCAGGTGTTCGTCAAGTGTGCCAGGGAAGCCATCTGTGATGGACAATGGAACGCTGTACAGCAATGAAAATGAATGGCCTATTGCCATACCCAAACACATGGATTCGATACAGAAAAGCACACATTTACTTATTATTCCACTTACATAAAGTACAGAAATAAGCAAAACTAATCCATAGTTTTAGAATTCAGGATGATGATACATTTAGGAGAGTTAGTGATCGAGAGGGAGCTGAGTGGAGCTTACTGGATTTTTTTCTTTTTTTTTTAACCTTGGTTTGGGTAGTGGTTCTATGAGTGAGTTTACCTTGTGAAAATTAATTGAGATGAGTGCCTAGATTTTGAAGTTATGTGTGTGTGTGTGTGTGTGTGTGTGTGTGTGTGTGTGTATTTATATATAAGCATTTACAGATATATAAAATATAAACCTATATCTTTAATAGATGCATTTATTTAAACAATGGATGCAATGTTTCATCTAGTGTCCTTCCTCCATGCTGAGTCATTGGGCAGCTTCGGGCAAAACATCTGGGCCCCAGTTTCACCAGGACACTAATCTTTCTATCTAAAGTCATATGGAAAGAACGGCGTTCATCCCTTCCCTGAGGGGTTCTACCCCAGTAGCTGGAGAGCTGCCAGGCCCAACCACCTTCCCTCCCTGGGATGAAGGCTCCCATGGGCAAAGGGGTGACTGGCCCCCTCCAGCCCCAGACCCTGTTACTTCCTGTCTACAGAAAGAGGAACAATTTCTGTTTGCTCTGGGCCCCAAACAGTATTGAGTTACCTATTCTAGAACTTTACCAAATTGACTCATGCCAATCTCCTCTCTTCCTCCAGCCATTCAACTTCATTTTCAGGCCACTTAGTCCATTTTTTCCCTTTTGTCCTTGGTTTTCAAGACAGCCCATTTGGGCTGAGCCCTATTCGGTGACAAGTTGTCAGAACAGCTCAGGCCTTCGTTCTGTTTTGTGATTTAAGCCAAAAAAAATTGACTGGAGAAATTAGGTGGAGGTGATTGCAGCTAAAGTGGCTCTTATTGAAGCTTTTGGAAAACGTAAAATGTCATCAGTCTTGTCAAAGCCAGACACAGGAGAAAATAACAGGACTGAAGGTGGACCCGGATGCACACTGGGACGCACAAACTTAGAATTAGTCTTCCTATGTGTTATTATTTTCTTCCTTGCAAGTGGTGGGGTGGAAGGGGAGGAGATGAGAAGAAAAACAGGAGGGGAGAGTGGGATGTAGTAGAAATATGGGTGAAAAATGCTCAGCCTGAGCACTGTTACTTATTTTTTATTCCTCTGAAGCATTGGCAATGTCCCCGTGACTCACAAGCTCCTGAGATGAGAGCAGCTAAGAGTTGACATTGACGGCATGAGCCTTGGCCCAGATAGGAGTCGAGGACGTCCAGGCTAAGCAGGCACAGGAGACATGGGTGCTCTACTACCTGTTCTGTCATCACGTAGTGAGAGGCTGGCCAGGTCATTCACTGTGCCCTTGCCTCAGGAACCACATGGGAAGGACCTGTCCACCACTTAAAGACCACGGAGAATCGACTATATGTGTGGCTCTCAGAGGAACACAGAGACCAGGAGGCAGCCTTGTCCCAGAGGGGCAGGTTGCTAAGGATCTAGAACTGAGACTCTAAGGAAGGCTGGTGTTAGCTAGGGGTCTCTAACTAGAGAGAATTACAAATGAGAAAGTGATCTGAAACTGACCGATTAGAGGATGAAGGGAGAGGGCAGGTGATGTGTGAGATACATAACCAGATATCCAAGCAGAGATTGAGATGGGGCACCTATGGCGACAAGGCTCAGAGGGCTGATCCTTGGTTCAGGGCTAGAGACTGATGGCCAGCTCAGGGGAGGGCAGGCAGCAACAAAACCTAACCATACTCTGGGACGTGGGAGTTCGGAGAGGGGAAATCTAGCCCTCAGTCCAAGTCAGGTGTAATCCCAGGAGATCAGCAGAACCCAGTCCTGGGTTATGAGAAATGAGATATGATGTAAAAGAGCAAAAGTTGGAGCCCAGTCTCTGCGGAGCAGAGATCCGGGGTTTGAGTGCGGGTCCAGCAGCAAGATTACCTCAAAGATTTCTGGGACGAGGATGGAGTGGTCCTCACAGTTTGCCTCTCTGAGAATAATATTAATTTCCTCTTCTGTGGGGACATGAGACTACATCTGGGGGTTGAGTAACTATAGCTCCTAAGGTTGTTAGGAGGTAGGGAACTCTGGCCAGATATGGTTTATTAGATCTGAGTAGCCTGTACAATCAAGAGCTTTCAACGCAGAGAAGGGAGGAACAATTTAAGCCTGAGATCATTTGTGATGGTTTTGTGGAAGAGACAGGACTCAGACTCAAAAGTTTCCATCTCCTTCAGCTGTCAGGGATTGAGGCTGGCCAGGTGATCATACCTGGGAACACCTTCATCCTTTCACAACCAAATGAAATGATACTCACCAAGTTCGCCTTCTGCGGACTTACTTTCCGTATTTGGGGAATGAGAGTTTGTGCTACAGGAGTTTTAGGAATGCCTCCTTGTCCTACCTCTCGTGGCATGCCATCGCTTTCTGGAGACCATATGCTTGGGCAGGCCGCTCACAATCTTGTGTGATTCCTGGCTTAATACTTGCTTTCCTGGATCTCCGAGGACAGGAAATTTGTCTCTTTCTTTCATAGCCTATATGCAGAAAAACTGTCACGAAAGAGACACTCGTTACATATTTATCGAATGAGTGAATGAAGGCCAGTATTCTTGGATACCTATCTGTAGGTTTGAGACACGAGGCTGTTAAGAGTCTGCTTCCTCCCTGCCCCCACCGTGATATCTCTTCCTCTGATGCCCCTGGTATCTGAACTATGTTTCTTGGGGGAGATGATTTTTAAAGAAATTGGTTCCCCATTTCAAGCTTGGTAAATCCTGAAGCAGATAACCTACAGCCTGAGTTAGAGGTCCACAGAGGGCAATCTGACTTCAGTAAGATAGTCTTCGTAACTTATAACCTCTCCCAGCAGCAGGGAGGAGGCAGCCGAAGTGTGCTGTCCCTGGACAATGGTCCTTAACCCAGCATCAGGCATAGTGTCACTGGCAGCCAAGATAACCACCTCCCACGATCATTGTGCACTTTCCTGGTCCGACCTACTGGTATTCTCCCAGCTGGCAAGCAGCCCTGGGTCTTCCTCGATGACTCCCAGCCCCTGACTGGGTTCCAGTGTTGTCCTGTAGCCTCATTCTTCTTAGAATCAAATCCCCAAAGCCTTCCCTTCTACAGCAGATGGTTCTGACTCGGAAATCTGAGAGTCTGAGGCTCAGTGGTCTGAGGCTTCCTGTGCTTTGGCAGGCGTTTCAAGACCCTGCTCCCCGCCCGCCCCCCTCCGGGGACATGCATTCAAATCTGGTTTCTTTCCTTCCTAAATCAAGGTGCCTGGGGGTAGTGTTATGTTAAGTGAATGTTAAAGTGGTGAATGGCCTGGGCTGCAGATCCCCAGAGCTCCCCACTACTTCCTAAAGCTTGTTGATTACATTTCTCTGCACAGGCTAGACATAGGGAGGTTGGTCAGGGGGCGGAAACTGTCAGGCACTTTTGCCAAAAAAGAAAAGAAAAGAAAAGCAGCAAACTGCTCCGGCTTTACGTGAGTTGTGGAGAGTTGTGTGGTCCTTCTCTCCGCCCATCATCTGCAGTCCGGGCCCTTTGTGCATCTGTAATCTGCCGATGGTGCAGAAGCTGACCACGGGACAGGGTAAAGGCCCAACATCGCTTCCATCTGCCTACTTCATTCTCCCCTTTCTTACATCTCATTCTCCAGCCCTGTTCCTTCCTTTCCTTCAGTGAGTATCTCCACTCCCCAGCCAGGCACCTCTTCCACCTCCTTCACTTCCCAGGCACTTTCTGCCAGTAGACTCCGTTCTCCCTCTGCCCTTCAGTGTATTTTGAACATCGGCCACTCAAGCTCTTCATGGCACGATCTCCCTGTGCTCGGTGGAGGATAAGACACTGATGAGTTCCTATCCCATTCATTAATTCTTCACTTGTGACGCCAGGATCAGTCCTATTAGTTCCATTTTCCAGATGAGCAAAAACAGAGAGAGGCACTAAATTTCCAAAGTCAACCTGCTTCTTCTTCTTCTTCTTTTTTTTAAAAGATCTTATTTATTTATTTATCAGAGAGAGAGAGAGCACAAGCAGGCAGAGAGGCAGGCAGAGGCAGAGAGAAGCAGGCTCCCCACTGAGCAAGGAGCCTGATGCAGGACTCAATCCCACGACCTTGGGATCATGACCTGAGCCAAAGGCAGCGGCTTAACCAACTGAGCCACCCAGGCACCCTGGTCAACCTGCTTCTAAACAACAGTCTGTATCCTTTAGGAAGTGCTTCCTGGCCCAAGTTTAATGCCCTTACTTTATGTAACAGCTGCCAAGGGCCGGACAGATAATCTGGCTGGGACGCATCATGAGCTTTCACTTAGAAGCAAAAATCAAAGGATGTGCCCCAAGTTGCAATTTCCATCTGTGACTTAGTATTTTGAGGCATTACCTCCCAGGCAGCTCCCTTCCCTGTCCATTGGGCATTCCTTTTAGCCAGGGGTGGCGGTGGGGGGAGGGGAAAGGACCCTACTTCCCCATGTCTCCTTGGCCCAGTGGGGGAGTTTGCTGTCAGACAGGGGAGGGGAGATGACCTGGCCAGAGATAACTTAATTAGCAAATGGATTTTAGTTGTTAAATTCACGATTGCAGATTAATTGAAAACCCGGGAGTGAGGCTAGATAGCATAGCTTCATTGCACAATTAGAAAAGCCAGAGGCTGCAGTCTAAAACCTTGTTTTCTCCTCTGAATTCCTGCTCTGGAATTCAGGAATCTGAAGATTTGCAAGCCCAGCAGAAAGGGGCTTCCTCTAAAGCCTTTCTTCTCCCCCAGCTGGACATTCAAACGAGGTCCCCTTGAAAGTGGTCTCCATCTGACCTTTCATTTCGGAGAGCCCATTTTAAGTGGCCTCTATGTTTGCATCGCACTTAACACTTCCCTTAATGACTCGTTTCATCGTTTCATCGCAGGCAGGCTGGAGGGGTTGGCTTACCTTCAGCAGAGAATGGAGGTGTTGAAAGGTTAAACGCTTACATCTTACATCAAAAGAGCAAGAACATTGAACCAGATCAACTCATGTTTGAATCCAGGTCTGCTGCTCATAAACTGTGAGATCTTGTTTCTTGGAGCATAGGTTCTTAATTGTAAATGAAGAAGTAATATGTACCTGCAGGATTATTCTGGAGAAGAAATGAGACAACCAGTGTGAACTGCTTATTTTCCAACTGGCATATAATAGATATCAGCAAAAGCCCCTTTTCTTTCTCACTCCTCTTTTTGGGCCCAAACCAGGTTCGCAAATACATTTGAATATGATTTTCTGACTTGGGTTATATTCTCCTCCCCTTTATTTCTTCCTGTTTTTTCTTGTCGATATACACACTCCAAATGCCTTAGGAACGTGGAGGCCAATTTGTGACAGCTTGATTCCGTGACTTTGTTATTTGTGGTTAACTTTACCCTGCAATTTAAGAAATAGATTGATGAGGGATGGCAGCGTAGTTCCAGGGTCCTGTGGCCTCAAACTGACAGGAGCACGCGTTCCATGATAGTCTTGGTGTTAATTACTTAATGTGAATTATCTCACTCCTTGCTGCGTTTTCAGGAGGTATGTATTAGTTCATATAATGCTTAATGTTCTGGAACAGATAAACTTGGATATCTCCATGACTTTATTTCTTGCACAGGGAAAGCCTAGTGTGTGGAGCTCAGGGTCAGGAGGCTTTCTCTGCACTCAAGGTCATGGGCTGATGAGAATCGCGCATTCTCCACCCAAATGGTCTTGGGTGTGGAAAGAAGAGAAGAGTCATCACTGCGGGTTTTTGAGCTTTTGTATCCATGCCGCCCCAGCCCCGCCCCAGCCCCGCCCCAGAGGGGCGGAGGCATCACTTCTTTGGCCAGAATGCAGCTGTGTGGCCACACCCACCGGTCAGGGGAGCTGGGAAATGCAGTCTAGTTATGTCTTCAAGAGAAGGGGAATGTTTCGGCCACAGGTAGGTCTGAGTGTCCCCATTTTATAACTAAGAAAAATAGTGGGCACATCAAGTAAACTGGAGAGTCCATTTCTAGGGTTCTGAAACTTCTAAAATTATGCTTTTGAATTTCCAAGTACATGTCAGAAATACATATGGAAAACTTGAAACAAAAGAAGGATAATTAGAGCGATTCTTCTCAAAATGGAGCATGTGGTAATGAGCCACGGGTGCAAGACCTTAGTATGAGGATGACATATTGGAAACATTTATTTTTTGCTTAATTGTAAGGTATGTTAAAATATTTTTCTTTCTTTCTTTTTTTTTTATTTAAAGATTTTATTTATTTGACAGAGAGAGAGAGGGAGATCACAAGTAGGCCGAAAGGCAGGCAGAGAGAGGGGAGGAAGCAGGGTCCCTGCTGAACAGAGAGCCCGATGGGGTGCTCGATCCCAGGGCCCTGAGATCATGACCTGAGCGGAAGGCAGAGGCTTAACCCACTGAGCCATCCAGGCGTCCCTAAAAATATTTTTCTACTGAACCAAATCCGGGTATATATAGTAGAATCCAAAACTTGTATACATTTTTAACATTAAAAACAGACTTGCAAAGAGAAGCTTACTTGTGGTTGGCCACTCCTGTGTCCTTGGACATGTAGGGATTCAAAGTCACTCTTTTCAATCTTGGTGGTGGAGAAGTTTGTGATGGCTTAGAAATCTTTTAATGAAAAAAATTATGTGGTACATTTAAACATAAATTCTGACTGTAATTTCTTCTAAATAACTACCTATGTTATGGTTTCCACTCGCTTCAAATTTTATCATGGTTGTTAATGTTCTATGAATTTCTGCACGCTGACTTTATGAGATTGGGACACCAAAGTCTTTCAAACATCTCTTGGCAGACAATTTTCTTCTTTCTTCTTGCCTTTTCCTCCTGAAACCAAGGACTATCTAGTCTCATTTCTCTAGTCAGATGTTACTTTGAGTCTTCTCTTAGCTAAAAACCTTTCCAGTCCTCTGGGAACAATAAAAACCTTGTATGCTTTTCTTACGATATCAAGAGCACATCACTCCAACTCCTCTATCTGCTTTCTATATTGAGTTAGCCAACTTAATCTGCATGTAATGACTGGGGCTAATTAATAGTTTTCCCACAGCTGGTTCCCGCCTAGAAACATTTAGCCACTGCCTTCTAGTAGAAGCTGCCCTAGAAAGAGAGTTCAACTTCACAATATCTCTTTTTAATAGAATAGAGCATTTCCATGTTAACTGGCTCTCCTGTGAAAGGCAAGAGTGGCTCATCGGTATTGTGGATCACGCAAATGTCTTACACAGAACATTGTGTCACTCCAAAGATGATGCGCAGACCCCTGCACACCTATTATTTACTTCTTCACTTTGTACTTCACTTATTTCTTTTATTCCATTTTACTGTTTCTTTTTCATCTTCTTTCTTACTCTGCACAAGTGACCTCCCTGCCATCTGAGAGTATCTCCATCAAATTACCTTGTCCCCCATTTTTCCCTATTTTTAATCTCTCTATGGATCTTAGGTGCACAGAATTGGATTAATCATATCTTTAGTACATCACTCGCTCTCATCGCTGGAACATGAAGTTGCCTCCTTCCTTCCTTCCTTCCTTCCTTCCTTCCTTCCTTCTTTTCTACTTTCCTTCTGAGAGAAAGGGGAGTGTAGGGCAGAGGAGAGACAGAGAATCTTAAGCAGTCTCTCTGCTGAGTGAGGAGCCTGAAATGGCCCAATCTCATGACCCTGAGATCATGACCTGAGCTGAAATCGAGTCCAACGCTTAACTGACTGAGCTACCCAGGCACCCCTATTTATTTTTAAGAATGTAAGGAGCACCCACAAAACCGCCAACACCAATGAAAACTGGGCCATAGGCAATAAACTCTATCCAAACATATGGTTCCCTCAACTCATGCATCTCTGGCTTCTCCCAACTGAGGCAAACCTATCCTGAGTCCTATATTAATCATTTTCTTGCTCTGCTTTTTAGATTGCTTTTGTTTCACCCATGTGTAGTCTTTAAAAACCTACTTTGATTTCAGTTATTTTAAGCTCTATGAAAATATCATGATCTATATAATTGTAAGGGGTTACTTTTCCACTAAATGCTCAGATATATATGTACCATTGCAAGTTGATATACTTTATTCACTTCTATTGCTTATAATCTATCATGTGACCATTCTACACTGGGCTCATCCATTCTCCCACTGATGAACCTTTGGGTAGTTTCAAGTTTGTTTTGCCCTGATGAGCAGTAATGATATGAATGTACTTGTATGTGTCTTTTTTGTACATGCTAAGTAACTTCTTTTGAATATATAATTAAGAGTGGAGTAGCGGGTTCATAGAATGTATAATTGGTTAAATTCAGGAAATATTACCGAACTGTTATCCAGAGTGGTTGCATCACCTTATTGCATCAATCCCATATATCTAATCCTGTGGATCTCTGTCCTTTCTTATACTTGATTTTGTCAGGCTTTCAAATATTTTTGCCATTTAAATAACTATAAACAGTGGTCTTAGTTTTTATTTTTATGATCAAAAACATCTTCTTATAGTTTTGGCCATGTATTAGTTCTGTGAAATGTCTATTTGTGATTTGTTTATTTTTCTAATAGATTTAGGTTTTCCCATTGATTTGAAAGAGTCTGTAGATTTTATATATTTTTTTATTTTTTTATTTTCAGCATAACAGTATTCATTGTTTTTGCACCACACCCAGTGCTCCATGCAATCCGTGCCCTCTCCAATACCCATCACCTGGTTCCCCCCACCTCCCACCCCCCGCCCCTTCAAAACCCTCAGATTGTTTTTCAGAGTCCATAGTCTTTCATGGTTCACCTCCCCTTCCAATTTCCCTCAACTCCCTTCTCCTCTCTAACTCCCCTTGTCCTCCATGCTATTTGTTATGCTCCACAAATCAGTGAAACCATATGATAATTGACTCTCTCTGCTTGACTTATTTCACTCAGCATAATCTCTTCCAGTCCCGTCCATGTTGATACAAAAGTTGGGTATTCATCCTTTCTGATGGAGGCATAATACTCCATAGTGTATATGGACCACATCTTCCTTATCCATTCGTCCGTTGAAGGGCATCTTGGTTCTTTCCACAGTCTGGCGACCGTGGCCATTGCTGCTATGAACATTGGGGTACAGATGGCCCTTCTTTTCACTACATCTGTATCTTTGGGGTAAATACCCAGTAGTGCAATTGCAGGGTCATAGGGAAGCTCTATTTTTAATTTCTTGAGGAATCTCCACACTGTTCTCCAAAGAAGCTGCACCAACTTGCATTCCCACCAACAGTGTAAGAGGGTTCCCCTTTCTCACATCCCCTCCAACACATGTTGTTTCCTGTCTTGCTAATTTTGGCCATTCTAAGTGGTGTAAGGTGGTATCTCAATGTGGTTTTAATTTGAATCTCCCTGATGGCTAGTGATGATGAACAGTTTTTCATGTGTCTGATAGCCATTTGTATGTCTTCATTGGAGAAGTGTCTGTTAAATTCTTCTGCCCATTTTTTGATATGATTGTCTGTTTTGTGTGTGTTGAGTTTGAGGAGTTCTTTATAGATCCTGGATATCAACCTTTTGTCTGTACTGTCATTTGCAAATATCTTCTCCCATTCCGTGGGTTGCCTCTTTGTTTTGTTGACTGTTTCCTTTGCTGTGCAGGAGCTTTTGATTTTGATGAAGTCCCAAAAGTTCATTTTCGCTTTTGTTTCCTTTGCCTTTGGAGACATATCTTGAAAGAAGTTACTGTGGCTGATATCGAAGAGGTTACTGCCTATATTCTCCTCTAGGATTCTGAAGGATTCCTGTCTCACGTTGAGGTCTTTTATCCATTTTGAGTCTATCTTTCTATACGGTGTAAGAGAATGGTCGAGTTTCATTCTTCTACATATAGCTGTCCAGTTTTCCCAGCACCATTTATTGAAGACACTGTCTTTTTTTCACTGTATATTTTTTCCTGTTTTGTCGAAGATTATTTGACCATAGAGTTGAGGGTTCATATCTGGGCTCTCTACTCTGTTCCACCGGTCTATGTGTCTCTTTTTATGCCAGTACCATGCTGTCTTGGTGATCACAGCTTTGTAGTAAAGCTTGAAATCAGGTAACGTGACGCCCCCAGTTTTATTTTTGTTTTTCAACATTTCCTTAGCGATTTTGGGTCTCTTCTGATTCCATACAAGTTTTTGGATTATTTGCTCCAGCTCTTTGAAAAATACTGGTGGAATTTTGATCGGAATGGCATTAAAAGTATAGATTACTCTAGGCAGTATAGACATTTTAACAATGTTTATTCTTCCGATCCAAGAGCATGGAAAGGTCTTCCATCTTTTTGTGTCTTCTTCAATTTCTTTCATGAGTGTTCTGTAGTTCCCCGAGTACAGATCCTTTACCTCTTTGGTTAGGATTATTCCCAGGAATCTTACGGTTCTTGGTGCTCTAGTAAATGGAATCGATTCTCTAATTTCCCTTTCTGTATTTTCATTGTTAGTGTATAAGAAAGCCGCTGATTTCTGTACATTGATTTTGTATCCTGCCACATTGCTAAATTGTTGTATGAGTTGTAGTAGTTTGGGGGTGGAGTCTTTTGGGTTTTCCATATAAAGAATCATGTCATCTGCAAAGAGAGAGAGTTTGACTTCTTCATTGTCAATTTGGATACCTTTTATTTCTCTTTGTTTTCTGATTGCTGTTGCTAGGACTTCTAATACTATGTTGAACAAGAGTGGTGAGAGTGGGCATCCTTGTCGTGTTCCTGATCTCAACGGGAAGGCTGCAAGCTTTTTCCCATTGAGAATGATATTTGCTGTGGGTCTTTCATAGATAGATTTTATGAAGTTCAGGAATGTTCCCTCTATCCCTATACTTTGAAGCGTTTTAATCAGGAATGGATGCTGGATTTTGTCAAATGCTTTTTCTGCATCAATTGAGAGGACCATGTGGTTCTTCTCTCTTCTCTTATTGATTTTTTTCTATCACATTGATTGATTTGCGAATGTTGAACCATCCTTGTAGCCCAGGGATGAATCCCACCTGGTCATGGTGGATAATCTTTTTAATGTGCTGTTGGATCCTGTTTGCTAGGCTCTTGTTGAGAATCTTAGCATCCATATTCATCAGTGATATTGGTCTGAAATTCTCCTTTCTGGTAGGGTCTTTGCCTGGTTTGGGGATCAGGGTAATGCTGGCTTCATAGAAAGAGTCTGGAAGTTTTCCTTCTGTTTCAATTTTTGAAACAACTTCAGGAGAATAGGTGTTATTTCTTCTTTGAAAGTTTGGTAGAATTCCCCAGGGAATCCATCAGGTCCTGGGCTCTTGTTCTTTGGGAGGTTTTTGATCACTGCTTCAATCTCGTTACTAGATATCGGTCTATTCAGGTTGTCAGTTTCTTCCTGGTTCAATTTTGGGAGTTTATAGTTTTCCAGGAATGCATCCATTTCATCTAGATTGCTTAGCTTATTGGCATATAACTGTTGATAATAACTTCTGATGATTGTTTCTACTGCCTTGGTGTTAGTTGTGATCTCTCCCTTTTCATTCATAATTTTATGAATTTGGGCTTTCTCTCTTTTCTTTTGGATTAGTGTGGCCAATGGTTTATCGATCTTATTGATTCTTTCAAAAAACCAGCTACTAGTTTCATTGATACATTCTACTGTATCTCTGGTTTCTACCTCATTGATCTCAGCTCTAATCTTGATTATTTCCCTTCTTATGTGTGGAGTTGGTTTGATTTGTTGTTGATTCTCCAGTTCTTTAAGGTGTAGAGACAGCTGGTGTGTTCTGGATTTTTCCATTTTTTTGAGGGAGGCTTGGATGGCTATGTATTTCCCCCTTAGGACCGCCTTTGCTGTATCCCATAGGTTTTGGACCAAAGTGTCTTCATTCTCATTGGTTTCCATGAATTGTTTCAGTTCTTTGATCTCCTGGTTGATCCAAGCATTCTTAAGCAAGGTGGTCTTTAGCTGCCAGGTGTTTAAGTTCCTTCTGAACTTTTCCTTGTGATTTAGCTCCAGTTTCAAAGCATTGTGATCTGAGAATGTGCAGGAAATAATCTCAGTCTTTTGGTATCGGTTAAGTCCTGATTTGTGACCCAGTATGTGGTCTATTCTTGAGAAGGTTCCATGTGCACTTGAGAAGAATGAGTATTCTGTTGTTTTAGGGTGAAATGTTCTGTATATATCTATGAGGTCCATCTGGTCCAATGTGTCATTCAATGCTCTTGTTTCTTTATTGATTTTCTGCTTCAATGATCTATTTCTGAGAGAGGCGTGTTAAGATCTCCTACTATTAATGTATTCATATCAATATGACTCTTTATCTTGATTAACAGTTTTCTTATGTAATTGGCTGCTCCCATATTGGGGGCATAGATATTTACAATTGTTAGATCATCTTGGTGGATAGTCCCTTTAAGAATGATGTAATGTCCTTCTGTATCTCTGACTACAGTCTTTAGTTTAAAATCTAATTTGTCTGATATGAGAATCGCTACCCCGGCCTTCTTTTGAGGCCCATTGGCATGAAAGATGCTTCTCCATCCCTTCACTTTCAGTCTGGGTGTATCTTTAGGTTCAAAATGGGTCTCTTGTAGACAACATATGGATGGGTCCTGTCATTTTATCCAATCTGCAACCCTCTGCCATTTTATGGGTGCATTTAGGCCATTCACATTGAGAGTAATTATTGATAGATACGCTTTTATTGACATCGTGTTACCTTTGAAGTCTTTCTTTCTGTAGATTGTCTCTATATTTCTGTTCAATGTTATTCTTAGGATTTTTCCCCTTTTATAGAACCCCCCTTAATATTTCCTGCAGTGTCGGCTTGGTGGTTGCATAGTCTTTTAAGCCTTGCCGGTCTTGGAAACTCTTTATCTCTCCATCCATTTTGAATGTCAGTCTTGCTGGATAAAGTATTCTTGGCTGCATGTTCTTCTCATTTAGTGCCCTGAATATATCTTGCCAGCCCTTTCTGGCTTGCCAGGTCTCTGTGGACAGGTCTGACGTTATTCTGATGGGCTTTCCTCTGTAAGTAAGGAGCCTCTTTGTCCTAGCGGCTTTCAAGAGATTATATCTATAATTATGATTCCTCATTTTGACTATCAGGTGCCTTGATGTTTTTCTGGAATCTATAATCGTGGGTGGAGACCGTTCGGCCTCTAGTACATGATTGCTGGTTCCATTCATGAGATTGGGAAAATTTTCATGAAGAACTTGTTCCACTATATCTTCTAGAGTTCTTTCTTTCTCCTCCCCTTCAGGGATTCCAATAATTCTGACGTTGGAATGTTTCATGGCATCATTTATTTCCCTGATTCTGTTTTCGTGGCTTCTAAGCTATTTGTTCCAGGCTTCCTCCTGATCCTTTCTCTCTATCTGTTTGTCCTCCAGATCACTAATTCTATCTTCTGTGTCAGTTACCCTAGCTTTGAGAGCATTTAGATTAGATTGGAACTCATCGAGAGCATTGTGAACTTCATCCCTGGTAGCTTTCAGCTCTGCCCTAACATTGTGAACATCATCTCTGGTCGCTTTCAGTTTGGCCCTAATCAATTCTGTTTGGTCATCCATGGCTTTCTCCAATCTAGCTATTGGAAAGAATTCTCTTTCCGACATATTGTCTATGTTGATAGCTGTTAGCTCTGTTGCAGAAGGCCCATCCTCTGTATTTTTCTTATGTTGGGCATTCCTCCTCCTAGTCATTTTGGTGAGAGATGGCTGAACAGATGTAGCTGGATGTGTTGACCATGGTGCAGTCAAGGTGCACCCTGGAACGCTTCTGAGCAATCAGGATCCCCCACCCAAATGAGAGAAAATAGAAAAAAAAAAAAGAAAAAAAGAGAGAGAGAGAGAGGAAAGAAAGGGAAGATAAAAGAGAAGGTTCAGCCCAAATGGGCCCCAAGGTAAGATTTATGAAGTATACAAACAAAAATAGACAAACAAAAAGACTGATAAAAGTATATGACAAGAGAAAAAAAAAATATATATATATATATAAGCAAATAAAGGAAGAACCTCTTCAAAAAGAACCCCACGTGTAAGATTTATATACTATCAGGACAAACACAAAAACACAGAAACACTAGTGGAAGAAAAAGATGGGAGAGTGGTTATAAATTCTCAGTGTGCGTGAGGAAGGTTGTTTTGATTCTTCTGGATGTGTCTTGATATCTTTGTTAAAGGACTCAACTTTCCTAAGATAATGGGGGATTAAAAATTGGTTTACCTATAGGGTTAGCATTGATTGGGGAAAGGGGATTACCTTGAAGTTTAACTCTATATGAATATTAGAAAATAAAAATAAAAAAGGAATAAATTAGACTAAACTAAACTAAAATTAAAAAAAAGGAAATTTAAAAAATAGAAATCCAAAAGAAGAACACAGGTGTATGTATCAAAAAGTTCAGGTTAGAAGGTTATTATGGAATTTGATGTACTGGACATCTCACTGTGATGGTAAGTAGGTTTAAAAATTATCTATATATAAAAAATGAGCCAGAATAGTGGGAACGAATTAAAAATAAAAGTTGTCCTAAGAAGTAGTGGTGGTTGTTCTCTTGTCGGTTTTTTTTTTTTTTCTTTCCTGGTTGGTTTTCTGGGGGAGGGGCCTGCCACATGGGTTTTCAGTCAATGATGTTCTCTGAGTTAAGTCCTCCCGCCCCCCTCAAGGGGGTGGGCTCTGAGGAAACTGGTTTTTCAGGCTTCTGTTCTCTGGAGGTTTTTATGTTTGTTCACTTTTTTTTTTTTTTTTTGTCAGAGAGAGAGGGAGAGAGAGCAAGCACAGGCAGACAGAATGGCAGGCAGAGACAGAGGGAGAAGCAGGCTCCCCGCCAAGCAAGGAGCCTGATGTGGGACTCGATCCCAGGACGCTGGGATCATGACCTGAGCCGAAGGCAGCTGCTTAACCAACTGAGCCACCCAGGCGTCCCGTTTGTTCACTTTTTTATTTCTCTCTCGCTGTGACCGCTTTTGATGGTTTTTGTAGGTTTAGAGGAAAGCAAACTGCACCCTGACCTCCCTCTCAGAGAGAAGCCTCAGTCTGCTCTTCTGTGGGTTTTGCAGAGCCCATATAAATTCCCCCTTGGCCGCCGGCAGAGCAGGTTCCAAGACGCTGTCCCTGGGGATGCAGGATCTTCTGCTTGTACCCAAAACCACGGCAGCGGTGGCTGTCTGGGCAGCTCCAGACCGCCAGAGAGGTTCCAAGCTGTGATTGCACACTGAGATTTTCCCGCTGGCCCGGGCTGGGAGTGCCTGGTCTTTCAGGGTCCGAGAGCACCAGGCTGGTGCCTGTGTGCACCTTTCTCAGGGGAGGGCGCGGGGCGCGACTCAGACTCTGATAGCACGGCACCGCACTCGTGTGGGGACTGCAAAAAGGCTGTGTTTCTGCCGGCCGGCGAGGCTCCCAGCCCCTCCCGGGAGCCGGACCCCATGCACTCTCAAGAGCACTGGTGGCTCAGGGACCAAGACCTGGTTCTCCGCTGCACTCTCTCTGGCTCTGCGCCAGGGGTGGCTGTCCTGGGTCTGGGGACTTAAGCCCCTGTCCTTAACCGCCCCGATTCCCACAATTTCTCCCCCATGATCCTTTGCTCTTTCTGTGTGCTTTCTACCAGACTCTGAGTTAATGCTGGTCCCCAGACGCAGGGCACTCTCGTATTAGGATATTACTTTCCAATGGGTCATCTCTGGTGGATCCCTCCCCCTTTTGTTTATCTTCCGATATCAGTCCCACGTTCCCACTCTGCTTTACCTGCCCACTGGCATCTTCTGCTCCTGTAGAGATCCAGACGTGTATAATTCTGATCTCAGGCTGATTTCATGGGTGATCGGAGTTCTTTGGAAGGTAATCAGCTCACTTTAGGGTACAGGTTGAAAGGGCGCCTCCTCCTACTTCCCCACCATCTTGTCTCCCCTAGGTTTTATATGTTAATCATTTGTTAGAGCTGAGCAATGCTAACATCTTCTCCGTATTTTAACTCTTTTCACTTTCCTTAAAGAATATTGTGAAAAGTAAGGGTTTTTAATTTTAGTATATTCAAATCTATCAATCTCTCCATTTATTTAATTCTTTAAAATATCTCTTAATAAAGTTTAAAAGTTTTCCTTGCAGAGTCTTGCATGACTTTTGTTAGATTCATTCTTAGATATCCTCTGATACTACTGTATGTGATGTCTTCTTTTTATATTTTCTCATTGTTTCCTAATGCATTATAGATAGAGAACTTATATCCAGCAACTTTGCTAAATTCTCTTGCTCTAGTAATTTATCTAGAGATTCTTTTAGGTTATCATTTGCAAATCCTTTTGAATCTAATTTATTTTTCTTGGTTTATTTTACTGCCAAAGACTTCCAGTGCAATCTGGAATGTAAGTGGTAATTATAATTATTACAATTATAAAAATGACACATGATTGTATTTTCCCTAGATTTTAAAATAAAAGTTCTTTATGAGCTAAAAAAGGTCCCATTTATTATTAACTATGAGAACTAAGAATGGTTGTTGAATTTTATCAAATTCTTTTCCTATATTTATTGAAGAATTATATGGCTTTTCTTATTCATTTCATTTCATTTTTTAAAAGATTTTACTTATTTATTTGAGAGAGAGGGAGAGCATGAGCAGGGGAGAGGGGCAGAAGGAGAGGGAGAGGGAGGAGCAGACTCCTCACTGAGCAGGGAGCCCAACACAACCCCTGGGGTTCTATCCCAGGACTCCAAGATCATGACTGAACTAAGGCAGATGCTTAACCTACTGAGCCATGCAGGAGGTCCCCTATCCATTTCTTAATTATAATTATATTCCTTGATTTTCAAAGTATTGAATCGTCCTTGCATACCTGGAATAAAGCTAATTTGGTCAAGGTGCATTATCTTTTTGATGCTTTTTGATTAAATTTGCTGATTTTTAAAGTATATTTGCATTCATATTCAAAATGAAGTAGCATGATTTTTTTCCTTTCCTGGAACATCTTTGTGTGGTTTTAGTATTAGAGCTATGGCTTAGTATTGGGGTCTCATAAATAAGCTGGAGAATATGCCTCCTCTTTTTATTTTATGGAAATGTTTACATAAAATTAGGGTTGTCTGTTGCTTAAAAGTTCAGAAAAATATCACCTATAAAACTGTATAAGTTATTTTATTTGTGGGAAGATTTTAAAAAGCAGCTTCAATTTCTTTAATAGTTACAGGACTATCTAACGTTTTTTTCTTTGTAAGTGGTTTAGGAAGTTATTTTTATAGGGGTTTATACACTTTATATAAACTGAATTTTCAAAATTATTAGCAAATAATGTTGGTATTATTTTATCATTTAATATTTTATCATTTAATCTTTCTGTCTGAAGTGGGGTTTTTTTTTGTAGATTGTCCTTTTTAATAGTATTTTTCATTTACGTTTTCTCTTTTCTGTTTGTTGGGGTGCAGGGGTTTCTCAAGTTCTCTGTTCTTATTTCTCAACAAATCAACTTTTGACTTTGTTGATATGCTCTATTCTGTCTTTATATCCCATTTAACTAATTTCTTGTCATATTTTCATCTCTTTTCTTCCATTCACTACTTTTTAGTTTACTGTTTTGTTCATTAAGATGGAAGAAAATAAACTCTGTAATTTGAAGCTTCTTTATTCTCCAGTATAGTTTACAGCAGAAAATTTACTGTGAAAAACTACCTTGGCTGTACTCTACAGGTTTTGGTTGTCGTTATCACATTATTAGGTGATATCAATTAATAATCCATTATCAGGTGTTTTCTTTATCACTCAGTTCTGAATATTTGAAAATTTTGTTATGATTCTTTCTTTAATTTTTAAACACAGCAAAGCATATTTTTTATTTTTGTTTATTTATCTTTAAAGATTTTATTTATTTATTTATCAGAGAGCATGGGTGCATAAGCAGAAGGGGAGGGAGAGGCAGGCTCCATACTGAGCAAGGACCCCAATGCGGGACTGAATTCCAGGACCCTGGGATCATGACCTAAGCTGAAGGCAGATGCTTAACCAACTGAGCCACCCAGGCATCCCAACAAAGTGCATTTTTAGATTTTCAAATTATGGGAATTTATTTTTATTAGTATTTTTATTTAATATTTTAAAAATATTAATATTAAATGTATTTTAAAATATGATATCGATTAGATTCTTATTTCTTTAAATATCCTTCTCTTTTTTTAAGTTTTTATAATTTTCTCTCCTTTAAAAATATATATCCTATATTTCTCTGTGGTGTGTTTAGATGTAGTGTTTCCTTATTTCCTCTCTTTGGCCCTTTATGGTCTTTTCTATCTGAGGTATGCATCCTTTTTCAATGCCAGAAAATACATCCCCACTATTAAAAAATATATATTTTTTCTATTTATGTTCATCCATCTTTTTGGAATTTCTTTCTAACATAAATATCAACACTTTAACTTCTATCCTCCATTTCTCTTAGCCTTTCTTTTATATTTTCTATTAGTAACTCATTATTTTGAGACATTTCCTCAACCTGGTCTTCCAAATATCAAATTCCTTTCTTAGCTGAATTCCTTCCACAATGCAGTCTTTGGGTTTATTTAACAATATTTACATATTTTATGCTGAATACTTCCATTTTTCTATTTTTTGCATTTTTAAATTTCTTTTTTATATGGCTGTTTCCCCTTACCTCTTTTAAGAATAATTGTACAAAACTTGGAATGAACACATAGTTCAGTGTTATATTGGCATATAGTCTGGTCCCAGTCAGGAACTATCTAACTTTCTAGGAGACTGTGTTCTTTCACTTACTAGTTATAACTGAGTAAGGCTCATACTGTGTGAGCTACAGGTCAACTTGAGATGATTTATAAATACAAGCTACTTTGTTTGATAGAAAAGAATAACCTGAAAGGTTACAGTTCTTTTCCCTTTTTCTCTGTAAGTCCAGTTTTCAATCTGATTTAGCAATCATATTTCAGCAATCTTTCTTCCACTAACTAAATATAGCCAATCTCTGAAATTCTCATTTGAACCAATTTCATCTTTCTGCTAGTTTTACTGAACTAAATAAATCTGAATTAAAATATGTGTTCACTATAATTTGTATGAGAGCTCTATTATTAATTTTTTGAAAATTATTCTTTGCAACCTCTTTTTAATGTCTTTTAGACTAATTTTAATTGCCTGGTTCTTCTCTTCTAATTATTCTACTTTTGGTGCACACAATAATTCAAGATATATTTTGTTGTGATACTGCAATTTATAATAAAAACATATATATATTTGGTCTTTGTCCTTGTTTCTGTCACAGAATTCCCAACCTCTTAGAATTTTTGAAGGGTTGAGAGCTATAAATGTGTCTAGTATTATATGGATGAGATGACTTTTGGAAAGCATCTAGGATGGGGACTGGTTGCCAATGGAGCCAACTATGTTCTTAGAGGCTTAGAACTTTCAATCCTACCTTTCACCTCCTGGGGGGGAAGTGGGACTGGAGATTGAGTTCAATCACTGGTGGCCAATGATTTAATCACTTATGCTTATATAATGAAGCTTTCATAAAACCCCAAAAGGACAGGGTTTAGAGACAGGGTTGGTGAACACATGGAATTTGGGGGAAAGTGGTGCATCTGGAGAGGGTTAGGAAGCAATGTATCCCTTCCCACATACCTTGCCCTATACATCTTTTCCATCTGGCTGTTTCTGAGTTATATCATTTTATAATAAACTCTCATTCTAATAGTGAAATGTTTCACTGAGTTCTGTGAGCTACTCTAAAAAATGAATTCATTTTTTTTTTAAAGATTTTATTTATTTATTTGACAGAGAGAGATCACAAGCAGGCAGAGAGGCAGGTAGAAAGAGAGGAGGAAGCAGGCTCCCTGCTGAGCAGAGAGCCCGATGCGGGGCTCGATCCCAGGACCCTGAGATCATGACCTGAGCCGAAGGCAGAGGCTTAACCCACTGAGCCACCCAGGCGCCCCAAAAATGAATTCATTTTTTGAATGAATTCATTCAAGGCGATTGTGATTGTGGGAGTGAATTCATTCAATGTGAGGTGATTGTGGGAACCGCTGATTTGTTGCCATTGGGTTAGAAGTACAGGTGACAAAGCTGGCCTTGTGATTGGCATCTGAAGTGGGGCAAAAGTCTTTTAGGAGTGAACCCTTAGTCTCTGGAATCTGATGCTATCTCTAGGTAGATAGTGTCAGAATTGAGTTGAATTATAGTATACTGACCTGATGTTCAGACAATTGCTAGTGGGTATTGGAAACACACACACACACACATACACACACATCAGAATTGGTGCTAGAACCCTTACTTGTGAAATGGTGGTGTCCATCAAACATCTTCTTGTTTTGGCATGTGTGTCTTTCTCTACTAGCGATATTGATTATCAGGCAATGAGTATGGGAAGAGGCTAGACCGGGTACCATTGATTTTTGTGTTTGTGTGTGGGGGCATGGATCTATACTTCCTAAAGTTTTACTGTCTTGGATGGAACAAGAATCAGTACCAGAACCTCAAAGTGGTTTCTTGCTGCCCCACTGCCTTCACAGGCGGATATTCCTGAGAAATCCCGGGTCCCCTGGGTCCTGGGACTTGGTCCCTTTGTCATGGTTCTACGTTGCCTCTCCTGATCCTTTTACCTTTGATGCCCCTGTGAGGCCTCCACTGTGCTCCACTGTTGCCTATGTTGGGGAAGCTGTCCCATACCTCTGGCTGTAGGGGTGAGGGTACTGATCTCCACTTGTCTACTTTGCCCCCAAGGTGGCACATTCTCTGGCCTTAATGCTCCACACCACAACTCTAGCAGTCTGAATGGTCTAAAATAAAATAAAAGAAAAGAAGATAAAATAAAATACTGGAACCTGTGAATGTGATCTTATTTAGAAAAAAGGTCTTGCAAATATAATTAAGGAGCTGAAGATGATATCATCCTACATTACCCAGGTGGGCCATATATCCAATGACCAGTGTTTTTATAAGCAACAGAGGAGAAGATCCTCGCAGAGGAGGACCGTGAAGATGAAGAGACAGTGGAGGAGTGGAGACACAATCCGAGGAACACCTGGAGCCAAGCTGGAGACATAAGGAAGGATGTTCCCTGGACCTCTGGAAGAAGCACGGTTCTGCCAACACCTTGCTTTCCGAGTTCTGGGCCCCTGAACTGTGAAGAATAATTTCCTGTGCTTTTAGGCCACCAAGTCTGTGGCAGCTTGTTTGAGCAGAACTAGGAAACTATCTCAGATATCCAAGACCAGGCTGTAAACTTTAAGGGTCTTTACTAAAAGTTTGGGGATAATAGAAGGAAGAAAACCCCAGAGAATAATTACAACCATGGATAGGCCCAGAGGCAACCTCTCTTCCAGCTGGCTCCTCGCCAGAACACTTCCTGCCTCCTTGTGGCAAGGAGCAGCCCTTTGAAGTTGTCAGGGTGTTGGGACTGGCCCAATTCTGCCCCCCAGCCTAGAGAGAAGAGGGAGTTCTTCTCCTCAGAGCTGTCTAGGGCCTGCAGCTCAAATCCTCCCTAGCTGCAGGATTAACTTTTCTCTTTTTTCATGAGAAGCCACTCCCACTAGGCTCTGAACTCCAAAGTCATTGATCATCAGATTTTCCAGCAGTACATTTTCCAAAGCCTGGGTTTTTCAGGTTTGTCCAGGTGGGGCTGCTCCAAGTCCAGGACAGTGTTTTTTGTGTGGTTTGAAGTTTGAAAACAACAACAACAACAAAAAAATCTCAGAATCTCTATCACTCAGAGCCATCTTGATACTTTAAGGTCATTTAAAAAAAATTAAGCTTAGGGGCTCCTGGTGGCTCAGTCAGTTAAGCATCTGACTTTGGCTCAGGTCATGATCTCGGGGACCTGGGAGGGACTGTGCGGGGCTTCCTGATCAGCGGGGAGTCTGCTTGTCCTACTCTCTCTGCATCTTTCTTTCCCTCTCCCTTGCTTGTGCATGCATGCCCTCTCTCAGAGAGAGCATTTCTCAAATAAATAAATACAATTTTTTAGAAAATGTCTAAGCTTGGACCGTTGGTAAGGATAAAAACTCTTCATGAAATCAGTTTTAGTAATGATTACAACTGCAAAATCAGTGCATATGGATGGACACTGGGAGGGAATCCAAAAACTACTAACGATTTTGTTAGGGTAGTGAGATTATATTAAGGTTACAGGTGGGTATATGGAGGAGCTTTTTGCTCTTTAAAATGTGTCTTTTAACATTTCTTTCAGAGTGCATAATGCTATTTTTACAGCAAATAAAGATAGTCATAAAATTTTGATGCTCTAAGAAATGTATTCCTTTGTTTATCTCCTCATCACTTTGGGAGAAAAATGATACCAATTGCTAGGGACAAATTTCTCTGCTGAGAGAAACTCTTAACCGTGTATGTGCATTTCAAATAGTTGTAGATCTATTTGGGAGGAAACATACTTCCCTTCTTATTAATATGGAGAAGACATTTTCTTCTGTCTTATTAAAGAATATCAGTCATGAGGTCTCACTCAGATTCCCAGATTCAGTGAGGAGAGAGAGAAAGAAAGAGTGCCAGACCAAGAGAGGTAGGAGGATGGAGTCTTACAAAGAGAGCAGAGGAGCCAGAAGGAACATCAAGGCTATCCCCTTAATGAGCTGCAGCCCCAGCTGGGCCAAGGCAGGGGACAGCTGCTAGCAGGAAACTGCAAAGACTAGTTTGTAGCTTCTGGATGAGTCCGAAACAGTCTGCCCAGATTGCTCCCTCCCTTTGGGATGCACTTTTCCAACTCCACCTGTTGACTTTCAAAGAGGCTCTGTAAGGCTTGCCCCAAATGACAGCTTTTCTATAAAATCTTTATTGATCATCCCTCCCCCACCAGGCTTTTAGTTTACAAGTTTCTTAAATCATTTATTCTATTCTATCCTCTGCTTGTCTTATCTCTTGCTTTAGCCTCACTTCCTTCCAACCCTCCATGTGCCCCCCCACCATGCATTACATTATAAGATTCTTAAGGGCAGCAAATGTGGATGGTTTTAGGGCTTACGTTGTGTCTTTCATATTTTCAAGAAAAATATGTTTCTGTAAACTAATTTGAAGCCCAGTGGTAAAATGAAGATAAGATCGTGACAGTAAGAGAAATCAATGAAAAGAACATCAGATTACAATTCTTTATTCATTTTTTCAAAGACTGATTTTAGTATGTACATTTAAAAATCAGGTACAATTTTTAGAACCTGTATTTTTATTAAAAAAAAAAACCCAGATGGTTAAAAAATTCTATTACTCCATATTATCCATGCTTGTAGTCCAAACCTGACTGTTGATACCACTTTGCTCTATCCCAGTTTCCCCCATGGGTGGATTGTATTGTAATGACAGGCAAAATGAGGGTGCATGGGATGATTGCCCCATGTTTGAACACTCTCACATTGTGTTGGACGTCGATACTGCGTAAAATTACTTTAAACTCGGAAGGCTCACAATTATTCTTTAGATAACAGTAATAACTAACATTTAGTGTTGCTAACTCAGTGCCCAACTCTGTTTTAAATGCTTTGTGTGTTTTCATGGATCCAACTTTAATAACCATACGAGGGAACTCAGCCATAAGAAAATTAAATACAGGGGACGCCTGGGTGGCTCAGTTGGTTAAGCAGCTGCCTTCAGCTCAGGTCATGATCCCAGCGTTCTGGGATCGAGTCCCACGTCGGGCTCCTTGCTCATCAGGGAGCCTGCTTCTCCCTCTTCCTCTGCCTGCCATTCTGTCTGCCTGTGCTTGCTCTCTCTCCCTCTCTCTCTCTGACAAATAAATAAATAAAATCTCAAAAAAAAAAAAAAAAGAAAAAAAAAATTAAATACACAGAAACTGCTGAAGCCCAGATCCAAACCCATGAAGGTTCTTCTAGAATCTACACTCTTCAACATGATGCCCTACAGCCTTTCACACCGTGCCTCTTTTAAAACGTGTTTTGAGGGCTGCCTGTGTGGGTCAGTTGGTTGGGCATCTGCCTTTGGCTCAGGTCATGACCTCAAGGTCCTGGGATTGAGCCCTGCATTGAGCCCCACATTGGGCTCCCTGCTCGACTAGAAGACTGATTTCTCCCTCTGCTGCCCCCCCCCTGCTTTTGCTCCCTGGGTCTTTCTCTCTGACATATGAATAAATAGAATCTTCAAAAAAAAAAAATAAAACATTTTTTGAAGAATATAATTATAAACTTTATTATAATTATAAAAGGCAACAATAAAAATGCGGAAGTATCAGCTGTATTAAAACCTGGAAACAAGGTTTTGTTTTCTCAAGGGCCTTTTCTGAGAAGCTAAGGGCTCTGCGAGGAAGCACAGTGGTGAGCAGTGTGAGGAGAGTGTACCCTGGAGCCAGCTCCCCCACTCTGTACCAGCTGTGTGACCTTGAGGAAGGCCCTTAACATCTCTGAGCTTTATTTTCTCTATCTGTAAACAAGTTGCTTGTAAGGATTAAATGGTTTAATATGTGTACAGTATCTAGCAGAGTGCTGAGCATGGGAGTGTTAGAAGTGTTTGTTGATATTTGTTGAGCTCATTGGACTCCATCCTGTCCCAGGGATTGTGCTGGGCTCTGGAGATAGAAAAAGTCAATGTCAAGTCATTCTAACAGACTGTAATAGAAAGTGGCTTGGAAGAATTGAAGTATTCCTAACTTGGTCTGAGTGAAAAGAAAAGTACTTGGCTATCCTTATTCTTGGACAGTTTTTATCCATGAGATGTAACTATATACCTCAGATCTGTTTTTTTCCATTCCTAAACCACAGGGCCTGAGATTTCAAAATTAGAGATTTACTTATTTGGCTCGAACATTGCCCTTTTGTCTTGGGCTTCTGTGAAGCTGCCAATTAATGTGGGGTTTGCATCAGTTTCCTAATGATATTTTGGTGGGATCTTGTACGACAAAACAAAGGTGGGGGGCTCACACCCAGAGATCTGATTCAGTAAGTATAGACGGGGACTGGAAATGCCTCAGTTGGTTCTGAGGCTGGTGCACCCAGGCACATCACCCTGAGAGGCATGTGCAGAGGGTCCCAGGACACAGGGACAAGAGAAGGGGCAATTGGGAAACCTCTGTCCTTCGTGCTGCCTGCCCTCCATTGCTGGGCAGTCTCTTCTTTAGGCAGCTTCCTTATTCCTGTTGGGACAAGCTCGCTTGGAGGGTGCAGGACCAGGGCACCTGGGTCCCCATCTGCCTGTCAGCCTGTTCATTCCCTCTTGTTTTCCCTGATATCACCACCTCATGCCAGTCCCCAGCCATGTGGCTAATGAGAGGCCTATTCAGACCTCATTAGCAGATCAACTTGCTTTCTCCTGCTTTCTGAAGCTAATTATGTCTCTTTCATTAGTTCAATTTTAGCAATTAATGTACCTCCGTATACATAAATGGTTGTTTGTTTTTAATCTAAGTGACATGTTTGCCGCTGTCCTTTCCTCTCTTGGCGCACATTCATCTCTTTGTTTTGTCCTCCTTTCTTTATAAACAGTCCCTCGGGTCAAATAAATAAATACAATATTAAAAAAAAATAAATTAAATAAACAGTCCCTTGGTCAGCGTTCTAAGACAGAAATCAACACAGCAAACTTGAAAGCGGAAAGGGATTTATGGTAGCAGCACTGGGAAGCCCATGGAACAAAAGGAAGTGCCAAACAACTGATCCCTGGAAGCGTGAGGAACCAGGGAAATCCTGGGGCCTGCAGTCCACTTCCATAGCGAGACCTTTTGACCTCACATTTAAAAAACTCACCGGGCAGAGCAGCCCTACAGTTGGTTAATTCAGTGGCTCAGTGAGTTCATCAGAGACTCATGCTGCCACCTCAATATTTCGTTCGACTGACCTATTTTGCTTAGCATAATACTCCCTAGCTCTAGCCATATGATTTCACTCATAGGTGGAATTTAAGAAGCAAAAAAAAAAAAAAAAAAAAAAAAAAGAAAAAATGAAAAAAAAAAAAAAAAAAAAAAAAAAAAAAAAAGCGCAAATGGGAAAGAGAGAGAGACAAATCAAGAAACAGACTCTTACCTATAGAGAACACACGGCTGGTTCCCAGAGGAGAGGGGGTGGAGCACGGGTTGGGTAGGTGGTGGGGATTAAGGAGTGCCCTTGTGATGAGCCCAGGGTGTTGCATGGAAGTGTCTAACCACTTATTGTCCACCTGAAACTAATATTACAGTGTATTTAACTAACTGGAATTTAAATAAAAACTTAAAAAAAAATAAGTTTCATTTGGCTACTCTGCTTAGCTGTTCTCCTCTTCTCCCAACTTTGTCCTAAGATGGCTAAGGCGGGCCCATGGGTGATATGCACACAGCCAGCCCCTGAAGCTGCAAAGGAAGTATTTTTCTCTTTTCTCTCTCTCTCTCTCTCTCTCTCACTCTTGCCCTCTCTTCTTCTTCTTCTTTTTTTAAGTCACCTGGGAGAACTCTTCCCATGAGTTGATAAGCAGATATCCTACCATGTCACGTAGGTCAGGGTTGGTCAGGATTGGATTATATGCCTGTTGCCTAACGAGTCATTGCATGGGAGAGCTGGGATAGACTGAGGGCAGTCGGGTTTCAACCTAGAAGCTGGTGAAGGGCCTGCACCCCTCTCAAGCACAGAACCACATGATATGTGTGTAAATTTCGGGACTTTAGGGAGAGCATAAAGGGCAAAGGCTGCTGGGAAGCACCTAGTAGGTGTTTGCTACAACAGTATCTCAAGAGTCTCATGAAGTAAGGGAAGGACTTTCCCTAAATGGAAAGCATATTGGGGAAACATAAAGAGCAGATACCCATCATCAGCTACTGAAAACTTAGATTCTAAAGTTCTGCTAAGCTTATGCCCCCAAATCAATCTTACATGGATAGAAAGGGGGTCACCTGTAGGTCAGGTGCTTCTACGGAAAGATTAAGAATTTTTTGCTTAATTACATGCTATGGAGGAATTGTGTTCCGCCCCACCTGCCCAACCCGCCAATTGAAACCCTCACCTCCCCTGTGACTGTATTGAAAATAGGGCCTTTAAGGAGATGATTAAAGTTAAATGAGATCACAAGAACTAAGCCCTGATCTGATAGCTCTTCTGAAAGGGGAAGAGACTCAAGAGGTCGCTTTCTCCAGCAGATGAAGACACAGTGAGAAGGTGGCTCTCTGTAAGCCAAGAAGAGAGCTGTCACAGGAACTGAACCCTGTCGACATCTTGACTGTAGACTTCTTAGCCTCCTGAACTGTGAGAAACGAAATGTCTGTTGCTTAAGCCACCCGGTCCATAGCATTTCGTTACAACAGCCCATGCTAATACATTACAAAATACATACAGACGATGATACAGCCAATAGTGTGAGCTTACAAAGAAAAAGCAAATGCAGACCTGGCTCCAATATAGGTGAGATCCGCCAGCTCCCTGGAGGGACCAGGTCATCCGCTTTCCATACCTATCAGCCCATACTAGGAGTGAGAGGAGTCATGATGGGCGCCGTGTTTTCTAAAGGACACTGACAACTGGAGCAACAGAAAGGGGGGAGCAACTTGACGATGGATGAAGTCGAAGGAACAGAGTGGAAGCTTAAGGCTGGGCCGGGTGGCTGGAAGCAGTGGCGTCTTCAGGTATGGAAAAGGCCGACCTACAGGAGAGGGTTTGGACTTGCTCTGTTCATACCTGGAAGATTGAGCAAAGAGTTTCACAGGAGGGATTTTCAATGCAGCCATTGACTCTCTATGGCCATCACATGTCATGTAACCTTCTCTGTATCCCCTACCATGATAAGGGAAGCCTGGCATTATCATTCCCATTTCAGGCAGAGAAACTAAAGTGCTGAAAAAAATCTGTCACTTACCACAGATTATGCAATGTAACATTCAGCCAGGATACCGGTGTTAGGCCCACAGGAAGCATGACCTTAGAGGTCAAAGGTTAGTGTGAAAAGTAAATCCCCAGTTGACCTGGAGGCTGCAAAGGCACCCCCTCCTCTTCCTCGTCCACCATTCATTCTAAACCACCCTCAGCTTTAGCAAGAGTCTCAGTGGAGGTTAGGGGCTTACCGGGTACCACACCTTCATTCCTGAGCTGTCAGAGCCCTTAGTAATTTCTCTGACTAGATGCTCTCTAAAATTAATTAAGAATATTTAACATGAGACCTACCATTTTGACAGATTTTTCAGTGTACTTGTAAGTGTATTGTTATCTATAAGTGTGTTATTATACCTATAGACCTATAGTACTTATTCATCTTGCAAAACTGAAATTTTATACACATTTATTGGTAAGTCCCTTTTTCCTCCTTCTCCCGGCCCTTGGAAATGACCATTCTATTATTTGCTTCTGTGAGTTTGATTATTTTAGATACCTCATGTAAGTGGAATAATAAAGTATTAATCCTTCTGTGACCAGCTCATTTCACTCAGGTGATGGATGTCCTCAAGTTTCATTCATATTGAATATTTCAGTATTTACTTCATTTAAAGGCTGAATGATATGCTATTGTATGTGGCTATCACATTTTCTTTATTCATCTTTTGATGGACATTTAGGTTGTTTTCACATCTTGGCTATTGTGAATAACGCTGCAATGAATGTGGGTGTGCTAATGGCTCTTCAAGATTCTGATATCAGTTCTTTCGGATAAATACCCAGAAGTGGGATTGCTGAATTATATGGTAGTTCTATTTTTAATTTTTTGAGACACCTCCATACTGTTTTCCATAATGGCTGCACCATTTTGCATTCCTACTAACAGTGTATAGGGTTCTAATTTCTCCACACCCTTAACTAGTATTTGTTTTCGTCCCTCCCTTCTTCTGTCCTTCCTTCCTTCCTTTCTCTCCCTCACTCTTTTTTTTTCCTTTGGTAATAGCCATCCTAATAAGTGTAAGGGGATATGCCATTATAGTTTTAATTGCATGCCCTGATGATTAGTAAAATTGAGTATCTTTTCATACACTTTCTGACCAAGTGCATGTCTTCTTTTGAGAAGTGTCTATTTAGATCCTTTGCCCAACTTTAAATTTAAAACATTTTTTTTTCTCCTTCTTCCCTCCCTCCCTTCCTTCCTTGCCAGGACTTCCTTATATATTTTGGAAATTAATTACTTATCAAGTATACGGTTTGCAAATGCTTACATTCTGTAAGTTGCTTTTCACTGTCTTGATTGCTTCCTTTGCTAGGCAGAGGCTTTCTAGTTTGATATAATCCCACTTTTCTAGTTTTGCTTTTGTTGCCTGTGCTTTTGATATCATATTCATTAAATCATTGCTAAAACCAGTGTCATAATGTCATAATGCTTTTTTCCGTATGGTTTCTTTCAGAGATTTTATAGTTTCATAGAACATTTAAGTGTTGAGTCCATTGTGGGTTCACTTTTGTGTATGGAGTAAAGTAAGGGTCCAGTTTCATTCTTTTCCATGGGGACAGCCATTTTTTGCAGTATCACTCGTTGAAGATACTACCCCTTCCCTACAGCATATTCTCGGCACCCTTGTTGCAGACCAGCTGACCACGTATGTGTGGATTTATTTATGGGCCCTCTATTCTGTTCTGTTGGTCAATGTGTCTTTCTTGTCTACCGGTATCATACTGCTTTAGTTACTGTAGCTTTGTAATGTATTGGAAATTAGAAAGTGTGATGCATCCAGCTTTGTTCTTGTTTTTCATGCAGCATTGCTTTTTAGTTGCTATTGTGGCCAGCGGTGGAGCGTCTTCAGAGCTTTTCATTTGGCCTTCCCCATTTTGATAACGATCCAGTATGGAGGTTGTTTCAAATGCCAGTCAGGTTAATTCCAAGGCCATGGACTCAGGGGACCCTCCTGGGTTCAGACTTCAGCAGGAACCTTGTTCATCCCCTGACACCACCAAGGAGGAATGGATTGATGCTTTGAGTCTTTGAATGTCAGTGTTGACTCAGACCCACTGTCTAGCAATTCTCAAAATATCCTGACTTTCCCTTTCACCCAGATGGGTGTCCATAAGTCCCTTTGGGAAGCGACCGGGGACCTCTTGCAGCATGGAGTTGTCAGAGTACTATAGGGTCCTTCATCTTCAATCAGTGGGTTTTGGATCTTGATATTGGTTCAGGTTTGGAAACTGAGTAAGGGGTCTGACGTCATATTATCATCTGCCTCCACTGTTGTCATTTCTGTGGTTATTAATGCTGAGCAGCATGTCACTGACTGCCTGTCTCTTTTGCTCCTATGGACATGGAGCTCTATTATCCCTGTCCCCAATTCCCCTGTGGGTCAAATTCTCTTGGCTTCCTTTAGGACCGTCTATGAACTACAGTCCTCTGGGGGCTCTTCTGTCTTAAATGACGCAAAAATAATGGATCCAATCCACCAGGCCCACTTTCCTCAGCCTCTTTATTTCTTCGCCCAGCATCTGCTAGGATATCTCAGGCCATTCCCATTTTCCCAGTGTTGGCTTTCTTTTTTCCAGGATTCTAAGAACTCCTCCTTACCCACCCTCCCATGGGTCCTTGTTAAATCCTATCTCCCAAGAGAGTACCGCAAGTCAATGAATCCTTCCTTATACATTCTTACAATTCTGGCCCCCTGGATGAAGATCTTTAAAATCAATCCTAGTGTTACCCCTGTGGTTCTTGCTGACACTTGTCAGCTAATCCTTGGAACACCTTTGGGACATATATTTTTCCTCCCTCAGTAGGTTCAGTGTGGCTGTAGCTGGGTATTATGCGGAGATTAATCCTAGTTATCAATCTAGAAGCTGGGAGAGGAGGTGAGGGGTGGCTCCTGAGGGAAGCACCTGCTGCCTTATGGGCAGGAGTCCACTGGATCACAGTGAAAGTGCTGCCTCTTTGTTGAGCGGAACAAGTCCCTCTGCATGCTCAGAGGGCTTAGGGGAGTTCCCAGAGCTGATATCCTCAGGGACACTTATCCAGATGTTTCAGAGCCCCAGGTTTTCCCCTCTAGCGTCCTGACCTTAATGTAACAGACCAGCTTTGTCTGAGGATTCAGATGGAGCTGGTGCTGGAGCCAGCTGCTCAGCTGTGTATCTGCTCTTCCGCTACCGAATGGAAGGGTGTTTGGGTGAACTTGCACACAGAGCCATTAAGTACTTGTTTCTCATTAACCCTTTGCAGAACATCAACACAACTTACCAGTAAACCAGCTAACTGCATATTCTTCGTTGGTACAGCTTGCCCATATTTTTAAACACCTGAATCATTTGTGCAATAGCGCTCCCAGATCATGTTTCCCCTTGCAAGAGTGGCCCCTTATGACCACTTAGGGTGTTTTCCCAGCTCAGCATCAGTGGGATCTTTAGCAGCTGGACCCCCCCCTTTTGCTGCAGCTAATCCTTGCACCACTTACTACTCAGGATAGAGAAGGGAACCAGTTCAAAGTCCCCACCTTACCGCCTGTCTTCTCAAACCTCACTCTCCTACCATTTGTGCCAGTTTGGATCCACCTACAAGCAGATGCCTTGAAATAGGAGATGTGCAGGATGTTTGTTGAGGGGAAACACCTGCCAGAGAAAAGAAGGAAGAAGAAGAAATTGGAGGAGGCAAGAAGCCATCAGACCATGAGGCAGGTCCCTATCAGTTCACATGGCTTGAAACAACACAAATGCTTCTGTTACAGTTCTGGATATCAGAAGTCCCACGGACTAAAACCCAAATGTTGGCAGGGCTGTGTTCCTTCTGGAGGCACCAGAGGAGCATCTGTCCCTTGCCTTCTGTGGATTCTAGAGGTGCCTGCATTCCTTGGTTCATGGACCTCTTCAATCCTCAAAGCGTCACATCAATCCGTCACATCACTCTGACTTCTGTTCCCATTATCACAGTCCCTTCTCTGGTCCTTTTGCCTCTCTCTTATAAAGATAATTACATGGGACCACTGGGATGACTCAGGATAATCTCTCATCTCAAAATCCTTAGCTTAAACACACATGCAAAGTTTCTTATACCGTATAAGGTAAATAGTCACAGGTTCTGGGGATTAGGACACAGACATTCAAAGGGGGCACTAATCAGGCCACCTAGGCCTTCCCCTATAAAGGAAAGAGGGAAAGAAGGAGAACTGGATAGTAAGAGTCTCAGACTGTAGCACATGTCAAAGAAAGTATTAGTAGGGCTATGGGGTCTTGAATTAAAGTTGGCTATCAGAAGAGTCCCGTGTCTCCCTGGAATGGGCCCAGCTTGGGGTCTCCAGTTGGGTTCTCTCAGTTACTTTTGGGTGGTGGACCCCGGGGTCATCCATCAGTTACACTCTGCACTGCAGGAGACCTGAGGTCACATGTGCATGGCTGCAATGGTCATAGTCTCTGCATTCAGACTGCCTGGGTTTGTGTTCTCCCTCCAATGCTTAGTTAACAACAAAAACTTGTAAAAATCACTTTCCCTTCTGTATCTCAGTTTCCTCATCTGTAAAATGTGAGTAATAATAGCACCAAATTACTAACTAATACAGAATAATAAGGTTGCTGTGAGTAATAAATTAGTGCAGTGCTTTTAATAATGGCTTCTAACTTAGCCACTGCTGTTGGCAGAATCGTGACTCCAGTTATATACCTCTAACTCTATATTCTGTGCCATTTTCGCTTCATCACATTGTTATATGGAAAAGGCTTCATGGTGAGGATGGTTAGGTCCCTGTGTCTGTTGCTTTCTAAGTAAAGGCTTATAGACCACCTGGCAGAAGTCTTGTAGGAGAGATTCCTACATTGGGAGGGGACAGGACAAAATGATGCCACAGTTTGTCTTATGTTCAGATTTTATGACTCCGTGGTCTCTGCCTAGAGAAAGGCTGGATGGTACAGGTGAGTGAGCTGCTTTAGGAGTCCGATCCCTGAGTAATAACCTTGCTCCTGCCGTGCCATCTTGAATTTGTCATTCAACCTCTCTGAATATCGGTTGTAGTCAGTAGTCATATCTTAGCTGCTTACTTTCCTTGTTGGTGGTGGTGAGGAACAAGGAGATGATACCCTTCCTCCCAGATTTCTAGTAAATATAGATCTTTTAAAAGAAAGAGACTTTTATACTCCCTCCTTTCTACATTACTGACTTAAAGTACTTTTATTATATTATTACATATATATATGTATATATATATATACACACACACATATATATATAAATAAACAAAAAAAATTAGGCATAAACTCCTTGGGCTTAAACTTTTTATTTCTTTAAAGATTTATTTGTTTTAGAGAGAGAGTGAGCATGCAAGTGAGCAAGGGAGAGGGAGAGGGAAAGGAGAATCCTGAAGCCGACTCTACGCTGAGGGCAGAGCATAGAGACCCCTGGTCCCCGTGAGGCTCCATCAATGCCAGGACTCTGAGATCATGACCTGAGATGAAACCAAGAGTCAGATGCTTAACCAACTGAGCCATCCCGGTGTCCCTGCTTGTACTTTTTATATCACTATAAAAGCAAATCAAATTATAAATTAAATACAAACAAAACCACAAAGCCAGTAATGTTAAAATAAACAAAATTAACTAAGTGGGATGGATCTTTTAAATGAAAATTAATTGTTGGTTGCGATGGTACTTGTTGCCTTAACGTCAGCTCTTTTGAGTGACAGTATTTGGCCTCTGGTAACTAAACGTAATTTGTTCTTTTCTCATTAGTTGAAAACAATTAGCACAGTATTTCTTATTTATTATCAACACAAATTTAAGCTTGAACATCAAAATACTGTGCCAGATTCGTGTACAAGTGGTTGTCCAGTTATATATAATGCACTTTTTTATTATTTGTTCTAGAGTATAAAGACAAAAACTCAAATATTCTATATGAAATTATTTGGAGAAAACCTGGGATCTCTGGAAATGTTATCCATAATCGAGCACTCAGATAATGAGTGTGAATGCGTTCTCCGAAAGTTAAAAGGAGTTCATAGTTGCTAGGAATCATCACCGAGACAGGACTGTGAGCTAAAAGTAGCTACCCCACATCACACGAAGAACCTTTTTTTTTGTCTTGTCCCCTTCTCCTGACAGTGACCCCTACCTACAGCATCTACACAGTGGGGGTGATGTTTCATTTCTTCTTGCATTTCCTTGGATCCCTGGTCAGACCTCTGCTACTGGCAGCCGCATGTGAGGCCTCCAGGGTCCAGCAGGGGTGAGGTCAATCACAGGAAGCCAGGGAGGCAGCCTCTCTGTAAGGGAGCCAGAGCAGAGTGGGACAGGAAAGGCATGTGCAAAGTAAAACAGTTTTCTGGGCACAACCCCACATGGAAGGCAGGACAACGTTTCATCCCCTCTCTGCTAGCTACTGGCCCTGGCCTCCCAGAGGGTTCTGATTTACAGAAGTAGAGTAAATAAATCACAGGGCCCTGTGGAATCTTTAAAAGTTTTACTACAAGGTCAACAACACTAATAATGACCCATGGGTTATGTTTCTGGACCGAAAAAGACAACTGTGAAGACTGCTCTTTTTTCTTTCTTCTTTCTGCTCTTTCCCTGTAGTTGCCTTTCTCCGACGCTTTTTTCTTCTTTTTCTGTCTTCTCCTGTGAGTTTCTCTTTGTCAAGGACTAGTTCTTCTAGATGCTTGCTCCTGATTTTTTCTTACCCTTGACTCTTCTCCCAGATACCACCTTTGAGGTTAATGATCTGACTGCTGAAGGAAGAAAGCAATGATAAAATAATATTAGTATCAATATCATTCCCATGTTCCTATAATGTTTCAAATGGTCAAATATATTATCTTTTTGATCCTCTTAACAACCTGTGAGAGAGTTATTATAGTTTTGTTTTACAAATGGGAAACTGAGGCTCAAATAAGGAAAGGAACTCTTCCTCTTTCTCTTTTCCTTTCCCGTTCCTTGTAACCCCTTCCTTTCTTGAATAACTCAGCCCTCTATCCAGAGCAGGACTGAGAAAGTCAAAGATAGTGTCAGGCTCAGTAGGAACCTGCAGTGAGTGGCCTGGGGTCACACTGAGCAGAGTTGTTATAACCTATCCACTAAATAGATCTGGTAGTGCACAGTGTGTGTTTTAGAGTCAGAAAAATGAAACAAAATAGTCAATAGGAATAAATTCTAAGTGGGTCCATTCAAGACATCTAACAGAGACTTAAATGTAGCTTTCATAAATGTTTTTCAAACTAAAGGAAAAAGTGGTGACAATGATTCTACAAGCAAAGAATCTCAAAAAAGAAATAAGAAGTTAAAAAAGGATACAAATTCTGGAGTTGAAAAGTATAATAATTGAAGTGAAAAATAAGTTCCATAGACTCAAGAACATATGGGAGATAGCAGGCGATCGAAAAAGTGGACTTAAACATAGGACAGTAGAAATTAAAAAAAAAAAAATGCACAGAGCCCAGAGACCTGTAAGACAGATGCATATAATGAGAGTCCCAGAAGGACAGGAGAGGAAGATAAAAGAACAAAATAATATTCGAATAATCGACAAAACTCCCCAAATTTGGGGATTACCAAATTTACCAAATTTGGTAAAAGACACTTAATAAACTGGTTAAAGAAATTCACTGAACCCCAAGTAGAATAAGCTCAAAGAGATAAACACCTAAACACTTTATAGTCAAACTGTTGAAACCAAAGCCAAAGAGAAAAATCTTGAAAACCACATGTGAAAAATGTCTCCTCACAGACAGGGGACCAAGAGTATGATGAACTTCTGACTTCTCAATAGAAACAGTATGGCCAGAAGGCAGCGAAATTACATATTCTAAGTGGTGGGGAAAATATTTTGAATCAAGAGTTCTATACCCAGAGAAAGTATATTTCAAAACTGAACATAAAATAAAAGCATTCCCAGAATACCAGGACTGAGAGTCATGGACCTGCATCACGAGACATACTGAAAGGAGTCCTTTGGGCTATGCCAGTCATAGCTAAAGTCCATAAGAAGAAAGGAAGAGCCTCAGAAATGACAAATAATATATAAAATTGAAATATATGTAAATATAAAAATATTTCCTTTACTTCTGTTAATTTTCTTAAAAGACAGAAGGTTTCATAAAGTAAAACTTACAATGCTGTATTTGGGTTTATATAGAGATATAAATGTAACAGAATTATGTCAGTAGTTACTTGAAGTATGTTAAAATGCACATTATAATTCATAGAGCTGACTGAAAAATCACTGAGAAAATATGTGAACAATATATCATTTAAAAGTCATTATTGAGGGAGGAGTCAAGATGGCGGAGAAGTAGCAGGCTGAGACTACTTCAGGTAGCGGGAGATCAGCTAGATAGCTTATCTAAAGATTGCAAACACCTACAAATCCAATGGGAGATGGAAGAGAAGAAGAACAGCAACTCTAGAAACAGAAAATCAACCACTTTCTGAAAGGTAGGACTGGTGGAGACGTGAATCCAAAGCGACGGGAAGATAGACCGCAGGGGGAGGGGCCGGCTCCCGGCAAGCAGCGGAGCAACGGAGCACAAAATCAGGACTTTTAAAAGTCTGTTCCACTGAGGAACATCGCTCCAGAGGCTTAACCTGGGTGAGCCCACGCAGGGTCAGCGTGGCCTCAGGTCCCGCAGGATCACAGAAGGATCGGGGGTGTCTGAGTGTCGCAGAGCTTACAGGTATTAGAACGGGGAAGCCGGCTACAGAGACAGAGCCAAGGAGTGAGCTCTAATCTCGGGGTTACCTTGAACTGGTTGCAGGCTCGGTCAGCTCAGAGCGCAGCTGGAGGCAGGGTGATGGGAGTAATTGGGCGCTGTTCTGTGAGGGCGCACTGAGGAGTGGCGCCCCGGGCTCTCGGCTCCTCCGGGCCGGAGACTGGGAGGCTGCCATCTTCATTCCCGCCCTCCAGAACTCTACGGAAAGCGCTCAGGAAAAAAAGCTCCCAAAAGCAAACCCAAGCGGATTACTCAGCCCGGCCCCTGGTAAGGGCGGTGCAACCCCTCCTGGGGCAAAGACTCTTGAGAATCACTACAACAGGCCCCTCCCCCAGAAGATCAACAAGAAACCCAGCCAGGACCAAGTTCACCTACCAAGGAGTGCAGTTTCAATACCAAGGAGAGCAGCGGAATTCCAGAGGAGGAGAAAGCAAAGCACGGAACTCATGGCTTTCTCCCCATGATTCTTTAGCCGTGCAGTTAATTTAATTTTTTTTTTCTTTTTCAATTTTTTTCTCTTCTTCTGCTAAATTTTTTTTAACTTTTACCCTTTTCTTTTTTAACGTTTTTTAACTAGTTTATCTAATATATATATAGTTTTTCCCTTTTTATATTTTTTCTTTATTGGTTTTCTTTTTCTAATTGTTTCTTTTCTTTCCTTTTCATTTCTTTTTTTTCTTTCTGAACCTTTTTATCCCCTTTCTCCCCCCTCATGATTTGGGATCTCTTCTGATTTGGCTAAAGCATATTTTCCTGGGGTTGTTGCCACCCTTTTAGTATTTTACTTGCTCCTTCATATACTCTTATCTGAACAAAATGACAAGGCGGAAAATTTCACCACAAAAAAAAGAACAAGAGGCAGTACCAAAGGCTAGGGACCTAATCAATACAGGCATTGGTAATATGTCAGATCTAGAGTTCAGAATGACGATTCTCAAGGTTCTAGCTGGGCTCAAAAAAGGCATGGAAGATATTAGAGAAACCCTCTCTGGAGATATAAAAGCCCTTTCTGGAGAAATAAAAGAACTAAAATCTAACCAAGTTGAAATCAAAAAAGCTATTAATGAGGTGCAAACAAAAATGGAGGCTCTCACTGCTAGGATAATGAGGCAGAAGAAAGAATTAGCGATATAGAAGACCAAATGACAGAGAATAAAGAAGCTGAGCAAAAGAGGGACAAACAGCTACTGGACCATGAGGGGAGAATTCGAGAGATAAGTGACACCATAAGACAAAACAACATTAGAATAATTGGGATTCCAGAAGAAGAAGAAAGAGAGAGGGGAGCAGAAGGTATATTGGAGAGAATTATTGGAGAGAATTTCCCCAATATGGCAAAGGGAACAAGCATCAAAATCCAGGAGGTTCAGAGAACCCCCCTCAAGATCAATAAGAATAGGTCCACACCCCGTCACCTAATAGTAAAATTTACAAGTCTTAGAGACAAAGAGAAGATCCTGAAAGCAGCCCGGGAAAAGAAGTCTGTAACATACAATGGTAAAAATATTAGATTGGCAGCAGACTTATCCACAGAGACCTGGCAGGCCAGAAAGAGCTGGCATGATATATTCAGAGTACTAAATGAGAAAAACATGCAGCCAAGAATACTATATCCAGCTAGGCTATCATTGAAAATAGAAGGAGAGATTAAAAGCTTCCAGGACAAAGAAAAACTGAAAGAATTTGCAAACACCAAATGAGCTCTACAGGAAATATTGAAAGGGGTCCTCTAAGCAAAGAGAGAGCCTAAAAGTAGTAGATCAGAAAGGAACAGAAACAATATACAATAACAGTCACCTTACAGGCAATATAATGGCACTAAATTCATATCTCTCAATAGTTACCCTGAATGTTAATGGGCTAAATGCCCCAATCAAAAGACACAGGGTATCAGAATGGATAAAAAAACAAAACCCATCTATATGTTGCCTACAAGAAACTCATCTTAAACCCGAAGACACCTCCAGATTTAAAGTGAGGGGGTGGAAAAGAATTTACCATGCTAATGGACATCAGAAGAAAGCAGGAGTGGCAATCCTTATATAAGATCAATTAGATTTTAAGCCAAAGACTATAATAAGAGATGAGGAAGGACACTATATCATACTCAAAGGAACTATCCAACAAGAAGATCTAACAATTTTAAATATCTATGCCCCTAACGTGGGAGCAGCCAACTATATAAACCACTTAATAACAAAATCAAAGAAACACATCAACAATAATACAATAATAGTAGGGGACTTTAACGCTCCCCTCACTGAAATGGACAGATCATACAAGCAAAAGATCAACAAGGAAATAAAGGCCTTAAAGGACACACTGGACCAGATGGACATCACAGATATATTCAGAACATTTCATCCCAAAGCAACAGAATACACATTCTTCTCTAGTGCACATGGAACATTCTCCAGAATAGATCACATTCTCGGTCCTAAATCAGGTCTCAACCGTTATCAAAAGATTGGGATCATTCCCTGCATATTTTCAGACCACAATGCTCTGAAGCTAGAACTCAATCACAAGAGGAAATTTGGAAAGAACCCAAATACATGGAGACTAAACAGCATCCTTCTAAAGAATGAATGCGTCAACCAGGAAATTAAAGAAGAATTGAAAAAATTCATGGAAACAAATGATAATGAAAACACAATGGTTCAGAATCTGTGGGACACAACAAAGGCAGTCCTGAGAGGAAAATATATAGCGGTACAAGCCTTTCTCAAGAAACAAGAAAGGTCTCAGGTACACAACCTAACCCTACACCTAAAGGAGCTGGAGATAGAACAAGAAAGAACCCCTAAACCCAGCAGGAGAAGAGAAATCATAAAGATCAGAGCAGAAATCAATGAAATAGAAACCAAAAAAACAATAGAACAAATCAACGAAACTAGGAGCTGGTTCTTTGAAAGAATTAATAAGATCGATAAACCCCTGGCCAGACTTATCAAAAAGAAAAGAGAAAGGACCCAAATAAATAAAATCATGAATGAAAGAGGAGAGATCACAACTAACACCAAAGAAATACAGACAATTATAAGAACATACTATGAGCAACTCTACACCAACAAATTTGACAATCTGGAAGAAGTGGATGCATTCCTAGAGACATATAAACTACCACAACTGAACCAGGAAGAAATAGAAAGCCTCAACAGACCCATAACCAGTAAGGAGATTGAAACAGTCATCAAAAATCTCCAAACAAACAAAAGCCCAGGGCCAGACGGCTTCCCGGGGGAATTCTACCAAACATTTAAAGAAGAACTAATTCCTATTCTCCTGAAACTGTCCCAAAAAATAGAAATGGAAGGAAAACTTCCAAACTCATTTTATGAGGCCAGCATCACCTTGATCCCAAAACCAGACAAGGATCCCATCAAAAAAGAGAACTACAGACCAATATCCTTGATGAACACAGATGCGAAAATTCTCGCCAAAATACTAGCCAATAGGATTCAACAGTACATTAAAAGGATTATTCACCACGACCAAGTGGGATTTATTCCAGGGCTGCAAGGTTGGTTCAACATCCGCAAATCATTAATAAAAGAAAGAACAAGAACCACATGATACTCTCCATAGATGCTGAAAAAGTATTTGACAAAGTACAGCATCCCTTCCTGATCAAAACTCTTCAAAGAGTAGGGATAGATGGTACATACCTCAATATTATCAAAGCCATCTATGAAAAACCCACCGCAAATATCATTCTCAATGGAGAAAAACTGAAAGCTTTTCCGCTAGCTTCAGGAACACGGCAGGGATGTCTGTTATCACCACTGCTATTCAACATAGTACTAGAAGTCCTAGCCTCAGCAATCAGACAACAAAAGGAAATTAAAGGCATCCAAATCGGCAAAGAAGAAGTCAAACTATCACTCTTCGCAGATGATATGATACTCTATGTGGAAAACCCAAAAAACTCCACTCCAAAACTGCTAGAACTTGTACAGGAATTCAGTAAAGTGTCAGGATATAAAATCAATGCACAGAAATCAGATGCATTTCTCTACACCAACAACAAGACAGAAGAAAGAGAAATTAAGGAGTCCATCCCATTTACAATTGCACCCAAAACTATAAGATACCTAGGAATAAACCTAACCAAAGAGACTAAGAATCTATACACAGAAAACTATGAAGTACTCATGAAAGAAATTGAGGAAGACACAAAGAAATGGAAAAATGTTCCATGCTCCTGGATTGGAAGAATAAATATTGTGAAAATGTCTATGCTACCTAAAGCAATCTACACATTTAATGCAATTCCTATCAAAGTACCATCCATTTTTTTTCAAAGAAATGGAACAAATAATCCTAAAATTTATATGGAACCAGAAAAGACCTCGAATAGCCAAAACAATATTGAAAAAGAAAACCAAAGTTGGTGGCATCACAATTCCGGACTTCAAGCTCTATTACAAAGCTGTCATCATCAAGACAGCATGGTACTGGCACAAAAACAGACACATAGATCAATGGAACAGAATAGAGAGCCCAGAAATAGACCCTCAACTCTATGGTCAACTCATCTTCGACAAAGCAGGAAAGAATGTCCAATGGAAAAAAGACAGCCTCTTCAATAAATGGTGTTGGGAAAATTGGACAGCCACATGCAGAAAAATGAAATTGGATCATTTCCTTACACCACACACGAAAATAGACTCAAAATGGATGAAGGATCTCAATGTGAGAAAGGAATCCATCAAAATCCTTGAGGAGGACACAGGTAACAACCTCTTCAACCTCAGCCACAGCAACATCTTCCTAGGAACATCGCCAAAGGCAAGGGAAGCAAGGGCAAAAATGAACTATTGGGATTTTATCAAGATCAAAAGCTTTTGCACAGCAAAGGAAACAGTTAACAAAACCAAAAGACAACTGACAGAATGGGAGAAGATATTTGCAAATGACATATCAGATAAAGGGCTAGTGTCCAAAATCTATAAAGAACTTAGCAAACTCAACACCCAAAGAACAAATAATCCAATCAAGAAATGGGCAGAGGACATGAACAGACATTTCTGCAAAGAAGACATCCAGATGGCCAACAGACACATGAAAAGGTGCTCCACATCACTCGGCATCAGGGAAATACAAATCAAAACCACAATGAGATATCACCTCACACCAGTCAGAATGGCTAAAATGAACAAGTCAGGAAATGACAGATGCTGGCGAGGATGCGGAGAAAGGGGAACCCTCCTACACTGTTGGTGGGAATGCAAGCTGGTGCAACCACTCTGGAAAACAGCATGGAGGTTCCTCAAAATGTTGAAAATAGAACTACCCTATGACCCAGCAATTGCACTGCTGTGTATTTACCCTAAAGATACAAACGTAGTGATCCGAAGGGGCACGTGCACCCGAATGTTTATAGCAGCAATGTCTACAATAGCCAAACTATGGAAAGAACCTAGATGTCCATCAACAGATGAATGGATAAAGAAGAAGTGGTATATATACACAATGGAAACTATGCAGCCATCAAAAGAAATGAAATCTTGCCATTTGCGACGACGTGGATGGAATTAGAGGGTATCATGCTTAGTGAAATAAGTCAATCGGAGAAAGACAACTATCATATGATCTCCCTGATATGAGGGAGAGGAGATGCAACATGGGGGGTTAAGGGGGTAGGAGAAGAGTCAATGAAACAAGATGGGATTGGGAGGGAGACAAACCATAAGTGACTCTTAATCTCACAAAACAAACTGACGGTTGATGGGGGGAGGGGGGTTGGGAAGGGGGGTAGGGTTATGGACATTGGGGAGGGTATGTGCTATGGTGAGTGCTGTGAAGTGTGTAAACCTGGCGATTCACAGACCTGTACCCCTGGGGATAAAAATATATTTATGTTTATAAAAAATGAAATAAAAAAAAAGAAATTAAAAAAAAAGTCATTATTGTAGGGACACCTGGGTAGCTCAGTCGGTTAGGCATCTGCCTTCGGCTCAGGTCAAGATCCCAGGGTCCTGGAACAAATCCCGTGTCAGGGTCCCTGCTCAGTAGGGAGCCTGCTTCTTTCTCTCCCCCTGACTTCTGTTCCCCTTACTTGTGTGCTCTTTTCCTCTCTGTCAAATAAATAAATAAAATCTTAAAACAAACAAACAAACCGTGGAGTTAAAGTAAAGGTAAAGAGGAAGTAAGCAAAAAATTGCTTAAAACAGAAGAAGCCTATAAAGGGGGAATAAATGGGGAGAAAGACATAGGATGTACAGAAAACAAAGCAAGACAGCAGATGTAAATCCAGCAGCTGTAAATCCAAGTGTAATAGTTATGTCAGATTTGGATGGACTATACAGTCCAGTAAAAAGGCAAAGATTGTCAGACTGGATTAAAAAAACAAGATTCAACTGTTTGCTATCTACAAGACACACATTTAGATTCAAAATCACAATTAGTTTGAAATTAATAGAATGGAAAAAAGATATAGCTTTCAAATAGTAGCCATAGAAGAGCTGGAATGGCTTTATTATTATCAGACAAAGAGTTTTTAAATATTATCAGAGAACAAGAGGGGCATTTCATAATACTAAAAGGGCTAATGAATTGGGAAGCTGTAATAGTTAAAATATATAGGCACCTACAAAAAGCCCCAAATATATTAATATAAAGCTGACAGAATTGATAGAAGCAGACAATTCAAAACTTACATTTGGAAATTTCAATCCCACACTTAACAATATTTAAAAAAAAAACAGTTAGAAAATCAGTCAGGATATAGAATACTTGAACAACCTTATCAACCAATGTGACCTAATTGGTATTTATAGAAAACGCCACCCCAGAAGAGAAGAATTTGCATTCTTTTCAAGAGCACACGGAATATTTTCCAGGAAAGACCATATGCTAGGTCTTAAAATAAGTCTTAATCAATATAAAATATTGAAACCATTCCAACGTTGTACTCTATCCACAACAGAATTAAATTAAAAATAAAAGATCAAAAGAAATTTGATACAACAACAAATATTTTGAAATTAAACAAAATAACTTTTGAATCACGAACAGATCAAGAAAGAATCCATAAGGGACATTAGAAAAATTTGAACTGACAGAAAAGAGAATATGGCATATTGACATTTATGGGATGTGGCTGAAACAGTGCTTAGAGGAAAATTTATAGGTTTATTTACTTATCTTAGAAAAGATGAAAGATCTCAACTCAATGATCTTGGTGTCCTTATAAGCAGAAGAACAAGGACAAATCAAATATCTCACTTCTTTTGAACTTATAGATATGTTGGCAACACCGCCCATATTTGAGCGGGGAAGCATGGTTGGTCGGAGCTGTGTCCCCTGCAGGCTGATTCCTCAGCCTCCCAGCTCTCTTTCTCCCTTCCTGCTGGCAGTGCTGCTCTTTCAGGTCCTGGAATTCAAGATCCTTTTCCTGTATGCACTTCTAGGAGCTTCCCCCAGGATGTGTACGTGGCCTCTGTGCCTTGTCTTTTCTAAGTATGACCAATTAAAAAAAAAATAATACAGCCTTGCTTTCTTGCTTTTCCCTACAAAAAAGTAAGCTATATTACTTACAAATGGATTTGTTATGGTTAGGTTTCCTCTATATAAGAGAAATAAATACAAATGCTTCTTGATAAATATAATTTTACAAGAAAGAAAGTCCTTAAACAGAATGTTTCCACATACTACGTGTTCATTTTCCCTAAATGAAATCTCTGAAGTTTTCTGAGAGCTAATGTCTCACTAGGATGTCATCAGGAATAGGCCATGACAGGAGAGGAGGGTCAAGGATGGACATCGGGCTGGAGAGAGAGTGACTGACAAATTACATAAATGAGAAAGGCCAGAGTCAAATCCAGAAGAGGGTGAAAGAAACGTCAGTAAGTAACTGACCCCACACCCAGCTTCCAGCAGATAAGGGATAAGACTATTCTGAAAAAAGGTCTTGGAGACATGAAATTGCCTAGTGCATTTGGGGAATTGAAAGCCCTTTAGCTAGTGATGCGGCCGGAGAGAAGGGGAAAGACTGCCCAGATTATGAGAAGTCTGATACACCAGAAGAGGGCTTTGGCATTTATCTTGCAGCTGGGAAAAGAAGGGCTTCGGCATGGAGAAAGCTGTGGTTAGCTCTACAGATCAATCACTTTTGTGGTGGTGAGGCAGGTGGATGGGAGGGATGGAGAGGCAGTAAGGGCAGTTAGGAGAGACTATTGACACCTGCCAGTGAGAGATTTGCTTGAACTAAGGAAGTGACGGTGGGTATGGATTGGGGAAGGGACTGATGAATGAGAAAAGTCAACAGGGCTTGAAGATTGTTGGTGATCGGGTGGATGGAGGACTTGTGAGTGATGCACAGCCTGGGGTAATCCATCATTTATGGGGAGCACAGTGGGAGAGAAAGCTGAGTGTGGTGCTGGTGGATGTTTTTCTGGGATACACTGAGTTTGAGATATCTATGGGAAATTCATACAAAGACATGGGTATATGGGTTTCTAACTTACTTCTATCTGGTGGGTTTTATAGCTCGGAAGAGTGGTCTTGGATGGAAATAGAAGCTGGAAGCCATAAGCATCTAGGTGTTAGTTAAAACCATGGGAAGAAATGGTATCTGGTAAGAAAAGGCTATAAAACGAGAGAAGCGGACAAGTGCAGCATCCTAGACAATGTGAGCCATGTAAGGTATGGGTGCAGGAGGAGGGTCCAGCATCGTGAGCAATCAGAGAAGCAGAAGAGCCAGGAGGCACCTGCGTCATGCAAATCAAAGGAGGTGAGTTAAAGAAGATGAGAGTGTCCAACCTTTTAAACCCAGCTGAGTGTTAGGATAAGTAATGGGAAAGGCTCCTTGGAGTTGGCAATAGGGATGTTGATGATGGATGGGGTCAGAGTGGTTCCCATAGAATGGTAGTGATTGAGGCCAGAGTGATGGCTCTAGAAGTGATTGGGAAATGAGGAATGGAGACAACTAGTGCCAATTATTTTTCACGATGCTTGCCTGCCAGAGAAAGGAGGGAGTAGAAGCAGGGGTAAGGAGCAGAACCAAGGAATGTTCATTTGTTTTAGGATAAGGCAGACTTGAACATGCTGAGAAGCTGAAGGGACCGAGATACTAGGAGCATCTGACAATACAGAAAAGCAAAATTAAAACTAAGGGAGAAAAGGTCCAATTTTTGGTGCCATTTGGGAACACATGGGCCCCTCGGTGCAGCTGGGGAAGGTAGGACATGGGACTGTGATGTCTTCTCTCAGACTCTCTGGGAGAGCAGGTCAGGAGCAGGGTGGAGGTAGAGTCCACATGCGAAGAAGGTGGCAAAGGTGAGCATAGATGCCGTAGACTCGGGGGTCTGCCGGGGAGCATGTATGAATCGCTGATACTGTGCCAGCCCCACGCTCTCGTCCCCAGGTTGACTCACCCTGTGTACTGTTCTCTCTTAAACCATAGAATTAAATTACGAAGTTAAAGGACACGGGCCCCTAGAAACTATGTGATGAGTTTTCAGGTGGGGATGAGTTTGTTCAAGCAGCAGTTAGCCAGCTCAAGGCCACACCACTAGTAAAGAAAGGAGGGGTCGGACCCCAGGAGCCAAGCCCTTCAGTCTTGCCAGCTCAGTGGCTCACTGCTTGTTCTTCACTGGCTGGTCCCACCCACGCGGTAACTCTGTTACCCTCATTAGTAGTCCTAGCATTTTTGTCATTGAACTCCATCTTTGTGCTAACTGGGACACAGGCCACTTATGCTCTGCTCTTTCCTCTTTTGTCACAGGACTTTCTGTCCCACAACTGGTTGGGCAGATAGCTCAGCAAGGGGTTCTTACAAAAAACCCCATCATCCCCCATGCTGCTGTCCTTACTCCCGTTTATGCGCAGATGAAATCTGCCAATGATAATAAAAACCATCCATTTTGCACTTAGTATGTGCAGGCACTGTGCTAAAGCCCTTTATTTAATTCTATGAGTACATGAAATTATTATGCTCTTTTCCTGCAGATGAGCAAACTGAGGCACAAAGAGAGATATCGAGCAACTTGGCCAAGGTCGCCTAGCAAAGGGGGAGAGTTTGGGTATGAACAGCCCACACACACAGTCTGCAGCCCACACACACAGTCTCTGGGATTGGAGGGTGGAGGTGGGGCGCGTAGGCATGGTGAGAAGGTGGTTACCTCTACGCAGTGTCCCAGCCCAGAACTTGCCCCCTCCCAGGGCCCTATCTTTGGGACCCTTGGGAATGCATCACCACTGCCTCCTCCTCCACTTCTTGCTCTCTCTGAACACTCCTCCAACTGAAAAACCATCCTGGCAATTCAAGCCTGACGTCTAGTGAATTATGTTTCTCCAAATTGCTACATTAATAAGGGCCGTGTGTTCCTAGAGGATCATTAATTACAGACACATTTTTATTTCCCACTGATATATGGCCTGTGTTTCTGCTCTATGCAGCTCCGACACAATCTTGCTAACATGCCTGTGTTGCTTTAGACATCTGTCTCTGGCTTTCCAGCAAACAGCCCTTGCAAGTCCCTGCTCTCCACATCTTTCCTCCTTCTGGCATATGTGTCTTTCCCCAAATGCTGAGAGTTCCCCCATGCAAGTCTAGACAAATGTGAAAGTCCCTATTCCTCCAGCTTCCCAGTCGAAGCCAGTTGCTGTTGCTGTTGGGGACAGTGCAGGAAGGGCAGGGGTGAAAGTGTTGAAGACACGGCACCCTGCTGATGTTCTGGTCCAAGACCTTCCTGGCAATATGGTTCCCTGGATTTAAGGTCTTTCTAAGAATTGGGACATTCCCTGCCTCTGTCCTTGAAGCTTCCTTGAACTGGATCGATTAATGGACCCCACTCTCAGGCCCAGGCTCTGAGCCATGTAGGACTGGGGCAGGAAACTGACAGGAGTGCCTTGCTTCTCCCATCTGCTGGACTTGGAAATAGTCATTCTAGCCCCACGTTCACGCTCCCGGAGTCCAGGAGTGAGATCCAGCCTCCTCCTGCATGCCTAGCTCAGGGGCTGAAGCAGTTGCTACCCCCTCTGCATTGTCCCTACCCATAGACATTGGCTCCTTCTGGATTTTCATGCCTTAATCTGACTGGATGCCTGCTCAGAACACCAGTCTCTTTCTGCATCAGTTTGAATCCATGGTTACATATTAGAATCACTTGGAGGAAAGTTTTAGAAACTCTGATGTCTAGGCCACCCCAAAGACCAATTTAGGATCTCAGAGAATGAGATCCAGGCCTCAGTGGTTTGTAAAGGTTCTCAGGTGATTGCGATAGGCAGGCGAGTTCAAGAAACAGCTCTAACCCTTGTTACTCCAAGTGGAGTCCATGGACCGGCCTCATCAGCATGGCCTGAGAGCTTGTTAGGAATGCAGAACCTCAGGCCCTACTCACACCCACTGACTAGGGATCATCTGCATTTTAATGAGATCTCCAGGTGATGGGTATGCCCTTTAGAATTTGAAAAGTGCTCTAGCTCAAGATGTTTTTCAAACTTTAGTGTGCAAAAGAATTACCTAGAGAGCTTGTTAAAAATAAAACTCCAGTTCAGCTGATCTGGGATAGGGTTGGGGTCTGCTTTTTAAACAAGGCCCCGAGTCAGTTCTGATGCAGGTGGTCCTAGGATCACACCTTGAGAAGCACTGCCTCTGGGATTGATTTGGACTTGGGCCTCCTGGGCCATGTGCCTGCTGACCTCGGTCAGGCTCTCCATCCCGGGCAGGCACCCAAGTGGCGCCTTCTCCTGCAGTGGGTCAGCCGGAGCCTCCCCGCTTTGCCTAAGCTGGCTGAGCTCCCTGATCCCTGCAGAAGCAGGTCCTCGGCCCACTGTGCTCAGCGGATTCCTTCACCTTGCCAAGGTCTGCAGTTCTTTAAGAGCTGTGTATTTTTAAATTGAGGTATGAAGCACGTAGCATTAAAGTCATCGTTTTAAAGTGGTTCGGTGGTTTTCAGCATTTTCACTGTTTTGCAACCATTACCACTATCTAATTTCAGAACATTTCCAACACCCCCCCCCCAAAAAACTGTTCTCATTAGAAGTCAGCCCCGATTTCCTCTGCCCCCCTTCCTCTGGCAACCACTAATCTAGTTTCTGTCTCTGTGGATTTGCCTGTTCTGGACATTTCATATAAAGGGAATCATACACTATGTGGCCTTTTGGGTCTTCCTTCTTTCACTTAGCATCATGTTTCAAGGTTCACACAGTTTGTTGCATGTAACAAGGTCTGCGTTTTTGCATTCCCTGCCTGCTTGACTTCCTTGTCCCTTAGCCCTCACCCAAGGAGACTCCAGAGACAGCAGCCGTGGCTCCAGTCGAAGTCGTGGGAACAGGAAGGGGCCTTCCAGGTCGTGTGGTCCCAGGTGAGGGAAATGACACCCAGAGAGGCTTTCTTTGCATGTGTGCAGCGTCTTCAGAGCACTCTGGGGGCTCCCCGGGAGGAAGAGGAGTAGAAGTTGTGCAAGTGGGGTGGACGGCACGGGAGAGGGATGGCAAGAGATATGGGGGACAGACGGGGGGTTGTTGGAGGCAACCATGTCAGAGTCTGAAACACTGACACCCCCTAAGGAGAGAAACAGGAAGCCTAATGTTGAGATTTATATCTGGGATTTTCAAGTTTTCAGAAGATACTGCAGAAAAGACACATTTATTGAGAGATGATAAATTCCCTCTGTGCAGATTTATTAGAACTTGTATAGAGCTGGATCATAGATTTTTTTGGTGAAAGCCCTTAAACTTTTATGTCCCATCATAGTGGTAAATGAAGTCCAGCAAACAGTTTAAATAATTCTTGATTAAATGATCCTCCCCCTGCTGCCCGTTCCAAGCCCCTGCCCCTCCAGCTAGGTCAGGCTATGAAACCGCGTGTGTGGGCCCTGAGGGAGGACTGCATGAAGGAATAAAGTCTCTAGAACAGTAAAGAGTTGCTTCAAGCTACAGTCCAGGAGCTAAGCATGAAAAACGTATAGAGTGGGTATAATCTTGTGAATAAACGCTCAGTTTAAACGGATTTTTTAAATTAAAGTCTACTGTGTGGTAGATCCTTTAAGATCCTGTGTCTTATTTACTGCTTTGGGAAGCAAACTTTCTTAATCAATTTCTTCTCTCTCTCTGTCCTCGGGTCTATCCCCACTAGTTTCCTTGCCCGTCCTCAACACACTAAGCACGCTGTTGCCTCAGGGCCTTTGGACCTCCTGGGTCTCTGCTGGGAAGCTCCTTTCTCAGGCACACTTAGGGCTTACTTCCTCACTTCCCTTAAGCTACTATTGAAATATCACTTACCTAGAGAGACCTTCTGTAGTCATCTTATAAAAAATAGCCCTGTATTACTCTTTTCCCCTTATTCTGCCTTACAACTTGATAATAACACCAAGAATCCAGTGCAAAAATGGGCAAAATAATGGAGAAGCGCTTTATAAAAGAAGATACATGAATGGCAAATAAGCCCATGCAAAGGTGCTCAGCATCGTCAGCCCTTAAGGAAATGCCAGTTCAAAGCCTAGTTAGATACCACTACACGCCCCCTGGAATGGCTTAAGACTAAACACAAAAATCCAACCCCCTACAAAACAAACAAAACAACAGAAAATCCTGACCCTATTGGGTGTCAGTGAAGACACTGATGAACCAGAACTCTCAGTCACTGCTGGAGGAAATAGAATGGGTACGACCACTTTGAAAACAAAGGTAAAAAGTTAAAAGATGGACCTAATTATATGGCTCAACTCTCCCACTCCTTGCTATATACCCAAGAGAAATACAAGCATATGTCCTCAAAAGAATTATGCTCAGAGGGCACAGCAGCTTTATTTGTTAGAGCCCTAAATTGGGAGGAAAAAAAAAAAAACAACAAATGTCCGTAAATAAATGAATTAAAAAATCAATTATGTTATAACCATCCAATGGAATATTGCTTAGCGATAAAAGAAAACAAATTGTCAATACACAAAGTGACAGAAATGTTTCAAAAAAATTATACTGAGGTATAAGAGCTAGACAAAAAAGGAACACACACTATATGACTCTGCTTACATAAAATTCTAGAAAATGTAAACTAATCTACAGTGACTGCAAACAGATCAGTGCTTGCCTGTAGTTGAGGGTGGGGGCAGGATGGGTGGGAGGAAGGGATTGTGAAGGAGAATGAACACTTTTGAAGGTGATGGATATATTCATTTTCATTATTATAGTAGTAGTATTATGGGCATAGGAAAAGGGTATCAAATTTTAGATTTTAAAAATGAACAGTTTATTATATGACAATTATATGTCAAGAAAGTTGTAAAAACATAAAGTTTCCATTTTTGGGTTAAAAAAATGGAAGCTGCAAGACATGGGGTAGAAGATCCTGACAGTAAAGAAGCAGACCTTGTTTCTGGAGTGACAGTTCCCTTAAGGGGCCCGCTGCTCGGAGAGACTTCTAGAAGTTAAAAAGCCATCATGGCCATGAAAGAAGGATACAGATGGTTTGTCCTCTGTCTGTCGACTCTTCTCCCACAACCTAACCTGAGTATACCCTCCCCCTTGGGCCAGAGTTCTTGTGTTGATTTTCATCCCCTTTCCGCCTTTGCTTCAGGTCCCTTGATCTCATAGCTGGGATACAATGGGCTCTGCATGGGTCTCCGCCTCAACCCAGCGCATTGTGTTGAATTCTCTGTCTATGATGGTGAATTTATTATTTCTTCTCGCACCTCTATCCGGTTTTGCTTCATGCATTTTGAAGCTCTTTTTATTAGAAGCACAAACATAATTGCGTGTCCACCTTATGAACTGACTCTTCTATCAGTATGAACTAACCCTGTATCTTGGGTCATATTATTTGTTCTGAAATTGACTTTTGTCTGATATTGATACAGCCACTCTATTCTAGCTTTCTTCTGATACATATTAGCATGGCATTTTAAACCCCACAAATTTACTTCTTGATTATTTGTGTTTTTGTATTTAGAATGGATTTCTTGTAGGCAGCAGCATATAGTTTTCTTGCTTGTTTATGCAATCTGGCAGTCTTCCCTCTAACTGGGATACTTACTTATAGTTAATGCAGTATTTATTATGATGAAGTTTAAGTCTATCTTGTTTTCTATTTGTCCCATCTTTCCTTTCTTCCCTCTTTCCTTCTGTCTTCTTTTGAATTAATTCTTTTATTTTAATTTTAAAATTTATTTTATTTTATTTTTTAAAGATTTTATTTATTTATTTGACAGAGAGAGAGATCACAACTAGGCAGAGAGGCAGAGAGAGAGAGAGGGGTAAGCAGGCTCCCCGCTGAGCAGAGAGCCCGATGAGGGCTCAATCCCAGGACCCTGAGACCATAACCTGAGCTGAAGGCAGAGGCTTTAACCCACTAAGCCACTCAGGTGCCCCTAAAATTTATTTTATTTTTATTGAAGTATAATTAACACTGTTATATTAGTTTCATGTGTACAATATAGTGATTCAATAATTCTACACATTTCTTAGTGCTTATCAAGACAAGTATACCCTTAATCCCCTTTTTCTCTTTTACCCATTTCCTCTGACCCCGCATCTCCCCTCTGGCAGCCACCAGTTTATTCTCTGTATTTAAGAGTTTGTTTTTTCGGTTGTCTCTTTTTTTTTGTTTGTTCAATTGCCTTGTTTCTTAAATTCTGTGTATGAGTGAAATGATCTGGTGTTTGTCATTTATCTTCTTTGTTCCCTTATTAGCTATGTTCTCCCTTTTTATGTGATTACATTTGTGTTATAGTGTATATATTTTGGTATTTCATAGTCTAATGTTGAGTAATACGAAAGCACTTCCCATACAGTACATAAACTTTTTAATAGTACACTCCAATTTTACCATTTACTCATTGTTCTATATTTACTTTTACATATATCATAAAACCCATAATATTGTGTTATTTTATGCTTGATTTAAGCATTCAGTTATCTTTATTTTTTAATTTTTTTGAAAGATTTTATTTATTTGAGGGAGAGAGACCAGAGCGAGAGGGAGAAAAGGGGGCATGAGCAGAGGTGAGGGGCAGAGGGAGAGGGAGAAGTAGACTCTCAGGTGAGCAGGGAGCCTGAAGCAGGACTCAATTCCATGACCCTGGGATCATGACTTGAGCTGAAGGCAGATGCTTAACCAACTGAGCCACCTGGGTACCTCGTTGTTCAGTTATCTTTAAAAGAGATTTATAAAATAAAGATGGAACTATTTCATATTTACATACATACCTGCCATTACTGATGCCCTTCCTTTATCTGTGTATACATCTGAGGACATTGTTAAAAAAACAAGTTTCTCACATAGTTTTCGTGGGCTAGGAATTGGAAACAGCTTAGCCCAGTGGTTCTGACTCAGGGTTTCTAATGAGGTTGTAAGTCAAGTTGTTGACTAAAGCAGTGGTCATCTGAAAGTTCTGGAAAATTTGCTCCCAAGCTCACTCACATGATTGTTGTCAAGAGCCCTCAGTTCTCAGTATGCGGGCCTTTCCTCAGGTCTGCTCACATGCCATGACATGTAATTCCCCCCAGAGCAAGGGATGGGGAAAGAGAGAAAGAGTGTGGAAAGGTGAGTCTCCAAGATGAAAGTGGCCATCTTTTTAGTCTGCCATCCTCATACACAATCACTTGTGTGACCTGTGTTGGATCACACGGACTACCCTTGGAATGATGTGGGAGGAAACTACACAGGCAATGTGGGAGGCGACTACACCTACCAGGAGGTGGAGATTGCCCAGTATTATCCTAAGCCTTCAAAGATTGTCTGCCACCCCTTGGTCTCCTTGGACCTTCAGCTTTGACTCTTTGACTCTAGGAGAATGCCAGTCTCCTTCTGGATTCCCCTGTCTTGCTCTGCTGCTTGGAGACTTTCTCTAGGCAGGAAGGTAGAACAATTATAGGGCTCATGTTGCTCCCCCACCCCCATCCCCAGGAATCATTGTTCTATGCTACCAGACCTCCAAAGTCTGAGAACTGTTGTTTTATATATTTTATCTGTTTTGTTTATTTCAGGAGGGAAGGTAAATCTGGTTCCTTTTACTCCATGTTGGCTGGAAAAACATCAAGAAGACTTGATGTTTTTAAATATAAATCCAGTTGTTGGCTAGGCCTTTAATCTGAGAACAGATGTTTTATGGGAGAGGGATGAAATGGATAGACGGGTATGGGAGAGCCCTAGGAAACTGTGGTAGAAATGGCTGAGGCCATGGGAGGAAAGGAGAAGAGTGAGGAGAGTGATAAGGAATCAGGATATAGAATGGAAATAGTCTTTATCTTACCAAGGGCCATCTTGGTAACTTTTACCTCCATCTTTTTAGGCATTATTCCCTCCCCTATGGTGTGTGTCCCTTTGACAGGGTTTTGCCCCAGCTCGACACATTTGATGTACAATCTTGTGGATTTCTCTTTCGGTGTTGAGATAATGCAAGACTCTGGGTGAGGAGGGAGACTCAGGTGAGCCCTGCATTGGGTGGGGTGGGGAGGGGGAAAGAAGGGAGAATGGGGCCAAAACTCGAATCTGGCACCTGAGCTGTCTGCAGATGCCAGAAACCTTCCCAGCTATGGAGTATGTTGATCACTGACATTGGCATAACTGCCTTTGCTGCATCCAACAGTGTTAATTTATTCAACCACTTATAATTTTCTATGTTTATTGAACATCCGCTATATGCTAGGCACTCGGAGTACAGCAGTAAGCAAAACATGTGCACTCCATGTCCTCTTGGAGTTTATGTCCTGGCTGGGGAGAGATATGCCAGGGCACTAATCACCCTGTTTTACTTCCTTGCAATCTTGGTAACAGCAGAGGGAGGCCCTGGCTGCCAGGCCCGTGTGTCCGAGGAACTCGATGGGAGAAGGGAGGTCTGTGAAGAGATGAGCACCCTGCTGGGTGTGAGCCTTTCCGCGTCCTCCAGCCTGCCTTCTCTCTCCCAGCACTCTCCGGGTCTTCTCACAGGGGCTTTAACCTTGAGGCATTAACATAAGTCAACACCACCTAGGCTCCCGGGTGCCCAGGTGCTGCTATGTGAATCCGGTTCCTCCACAGTCAGTCAATATGCATAAGATTAAAGCATACATGGATTTTTGTTTTGCAGTCTCCTGGGAACCTCAGAGTCCTCTGGTTTTCTGTGCAAATAGAAAGTCCGTTGATTCTTCCTGATCCTTGATTTTAACAGCAGAACTTGGATTACTTACCCCACTTCCTTATATTCAGACGGCTGTGCCTGTAGAAAGCACCCAGGTCGGACAGGCCCAGGGAGGCTGTGCTCGAACATGGTTGTATGTCTGTGTGTGTACCTGCGTATGTCTGTGTATATGGATGCAGGTCTGTGTGCATCTGCACGTGTGTGTATTTCTGTGCGTGTGTATGCATGTATGCACATGTGTATGTAGAAAGCTCTGATGTGGTTGTTTGGATACAGTTGCTTTGATGCAGTTGTTAGAATGTGGCTATGAGGCTTCTTTTAAGTCCTCACTGATCCCTGATCCTCGCCCATCCCTGGTGAGGCCTGTGACAAACACGTCTCATCTGCATGTGGTGTGCCCTTCCTGAGCCTGGCTCCTGGCCATCTGCCTTCTCCCAGTCCGCTCATCTGGCTCTGTGTGTTCAGGCCCATCTAGTCTGTGACCCTGCTCTTTCTCGTTCCCAGTGAGACACGGAGGCTGTGTCTATCCACTTCTTCTGGGGACTAGCCCCTCTTGGGCAGCACCCACTTCCTCTCATCTTAACTGTCCAAATTTGCTGACTCAAAGGGATGTGTGCTTGTATTCAGTGTCTTTCACTCTCAAAATTATTTAAATTCCCACAGCCCTGTCCTGGTTTATCTCCCAAATTATTATAAATTAGATGAGTCCTTTCCATTACCAACCTACAGCAGACAGCGTATGACTGCCAAATGACATGCAGTAGGACAGAGAGAATAAAGAACATTTTTAAAGTGCTAACTATGAGCTTTGCATATATTAACTCATGTGAGCCAGAGAGTCTGTGGGGGTAGGTATAAGGAGTACCTTCATTTCTAGATGAAGAACAAAGGCTGAGAGAAGGTCAGTGACTGTAATGTCACAAAGCTAGACGGTAGCGGAGCTGAACTTTGAACCCAGGTAGTCTGGTTCCTGATACCAAAATAGCCAATATGCTATGTTGTTCAAAGGCTTCCTGAGAAGAAAGTCATCAGATCCCAGTAAAGGAGAGCAAAGGAAAAGGAAAGCAGTGATTCTCACCTAAAAATAGTTTTTAAGGAGTTGGGGCAATGTGTGCCTGGCTCATTCCCTTGTGCATGGCAAGGAAGGCACTGGGTTCACAGCCGGCCAGATCTGCCTCACATGCTGGTTTTGCCCCTAACCAGCCCTGAGCCTTTGCTCAAGTTGTCTACCTTCTTCTAGAATGGAACCTGCCCGCAGGACCAGTAGCTTGGAGGGCTGTACATAGTAGATGCTTGGTAAGTGACAGCTCCGATGATGTTTAGGGACTGGGGAAGGCATATTCAGTGGGCACATCTCCCACACTAGTAACATGGAAATTGGACGGTTCTTGTTTTTTTTCTGGCATTCATGTCTTTCATCGTGCCTCAGCTGAAGAAACAGCATTCTGCTCAGATGTAGGAAAACCTGGTTCATCCAGCAGTGACAAGCTGAGGTGGGGTCATCGTGGATTTGAATTGATTTGGGGAAGGTTCTTGTATACAACGCAGAGTCCTGGGTCCCACCCAGATTCACTGACTCTGGGATGAGCATCTGCATTTGCACAGACCCCAGCGGCGTTACAAGGCCTACTGAAGTCTGAAGGCCACTGCTGCCACGGGGTACTTTTTTTACTCTGTGAGGGGGCCCGAGGCGGGCTTTCTCCCCCAGGGATTCTCTTGGGAACTGTGGGTGCCCCAGGCTAACTCTGAAAGTCACGCCCTGTTTCAGGGTGGCAGGGAAAGGGTTGACCTCATCCTTTCCTGACCTGGGGCCACCTGGGGAGCACCCCTGCTTTGGCTGACCACCATCACTCTCCAGACTGCTTCCGTTAGGGGGTCTGCTTCATCTGCAGCTGAAGCCAAGCACAGCCGAAGGAGCAGTGCCCCGCCCCTTAGGCCTTGCGCTTGTCTGCAGCCCACGGATGCACCGCAGACAACGTGACGCGACCCGCAGCGTCCTCCTTTCTGGTCCTGTGACATTCCTCTCACTCCCCCGAAGCCACGACTGCGGGAGCCAGGACTCTCGTTCCCAAAGCTGCTGCTGCTCTCCTAGAGCACTCTGTGCCCGGGGAGCTGAAGGCTTTTCAGTATTCTGAGTGATTTTTTCTGTGTTGGGGCGGAACCGGCCCACTCCATGAGCAAAATCTATAGCGCTGAGAAGCAGTAGAAAATTGGCAAGGCTTAATAAACCTCACGCCTGACGCGCTCCTGTGGCTATATATCAAAGGGAAAACAAATATATTGACTAATTCCTCTCGGAAGAACATCCATAAATTACAGCGGTTTGAAATCCGCCTGTTGTGAAAAAGGTTACAGATTATGTAATTTGCACCATTACAGGTATAAGTTCGCCGCACCCAGGTCTTCCTCCTCCCTCAGCCTCTTCTCTTTCCATGTGGGAGGGGCCGGCATCCTGGAGGACCTCACATTTACATTTGCCTTCTCAGGTTTGCCCCCCGCCCTCAACGGCTCTGAGTGACCCTGAGGACAAGCCCCATTGTGAAGGGTGCGTCCCCTCACAGAACTACACCATTCTCCTGATGGGACCTGTGTGTCTGGGCCTCAGGAACAGTAGGTCTTCACCGGTGTGTTTCCTCTACTTGACTTGAGAACAGCTGTGCTGCTTTCTTTCTGAAAGTGCCCATTGCCGGAGCCAGTGGGATGTTCCAATCATGTCTACCTAGGTCAAAGTGTAAACCTTCACTTACCAGCCGCAGGATACCTTCACAACCAGGCCTGCACTCCTGCAGTATATGAGACTAATGTTGACATCCCCATCTAACAGATGAGAACACTGAGTCCAGCGGGGTTAGAGCTGTCCGTACAGTCAATGATGTGTGTACACACTGGTCCTAGTCGTCCAGTCTCCTGTCTCCTTGGCTTATATCCCTCTTCAATAGATTGTTGGTTTCTAAGCTTTAGCCCACATCAGAATAGGCTGCTTGAGACGCAGATTCCAGGGCTCCAGCCCCAGAAAGTCCGAGTCTGTAATCTTTTAAACAATGCCTAAGTGGTTGCGATGTTCCCAGGTTAGGGACTCCTGAAATTGACTAAAGAGCTCTCTGATGCAAGCTGGATCCTCATCTCCGCTGCATCCCTCACCGGCCAGGGACACTGACCACAGGATGCAGTGGTTCTGCTGCTGGTTCTCTTGCTCCCTGACTTGCTGATTGCTCAGGTTGGGCTGAATGAATTCCTTGTCCCAGAGCTCTTACTACCAACAAGGAACAGGACGAAAGCAAGGGCCTCTCTACCTGCCAGACTCCTTGAGATGGGAAGAGGGCAACGGGCAGGTGTGTGAGGGAAGGTCAACAGCCGGGCAGAAGGACGGTGCCTGCATCAGAAAACAGGCTTGAATCAAGCTTCGTTATGTGGCTTCATTTGCTTATCTGAGAAGTGAATCTGCACGTAGAGTTTTCAGGGACTGCATTCCCACCATGAAGGGAGGGTGTCTCCTTTCCCAAGGAGTATAAAGAACGACCCGCAGGCCCAGCTCTAGCCCTGCTCCCCAGGCCGAGGGCACGCTAGCTCCTCAGCAGCAGGCGTGGGGGAGCAGAGACAGCTCTGCTGACGCAGGCAGACACCCCATGAGTCTGATTGCTGTAATCGCTTGCTTGATGTTTTGTATTTGTCTGCATATATCCCATCAGTGGCAGCTACCCACTCGGTGTCTCTCAGAAAACCTCTCGCTCCCCTCGCCTTCATACGCATGTATTCACACATACACACAAATACACATGGCCACGGGCCCAGCTTGGCCCACGCCTTGCCGTCTATTCACCAGACGAAAATAGCCACAGACACGCTCACGGATGAGTCTGATTGGACTGTCCGGTGCTCCCTTCATCCTCTGCTCTCAGCCCGAACAGCCACCCACCCTCTCCTTGTTTCCTTAGAGGGTCTAGCTGAGTGCCTGTGTGGGGGGCGGGAGGAGGCATGAATGGGTTCCACCTCCAGTCTCTCCCTGCCTTGTTTTAGAGGGCCTGTTTCCTGGAAACCTCAGGGCACACAGGATGAGTGTCAGGAAGAGGACTTTCTTTGAATTGTGTATTGAGAAGAGAGGCCAGATTGTTTGGTAAGCAAGTATAACGTAGATCTGTGCGCCTAAAGGCCACTCAGAGAGCATGATTCTGCTTTGAGCTTGGATTCAGAAACAGCGGAGGTGCCTCACCTGCCTCCCTGTCTGGCCAGGAGAACTTGGTAACGCCCTTTCCCCCACTCACTTCCCTAGTCATACTAGTGCTGATCGTTGTCTAGTTTCAGTAACATGGGGTGTTTTAGGGGTGTACAGTTCTATGAATTGTAACACATGTGTTCATTTGTGTGGTCATCACATCATCAGGGTACAGAACAGTCCTGTCACCCCCAAAACTTCATGGGCTTTCCCTTTCTCGTCACACCTCCTCCATCTCTGGTTTATTCTCAATGACCATAGTTTTGTCTTTCAGATTGTGTCACATGAATGAAATCATACAGCAGGTAGCCTCTGGAGGCTACCGTCTTTCACTCAGTGTAATGCCTTTGAGATCCATCCAAGGTGTTTCATATATCAATAGTCTGCTCTTTCTTATTGTTAAGTATCTCTCCATTGTGTACATTTACCGTAATTTATTTAGCCGTATATCCACTGAAGGACAGTGTGTTGGTGCCAGTCTCTTATAATTATGGATAGTGCTTTATAAACAGTCATGTATGGGTTGTTGTGTGAATCTAAATTTTTACGTCTCTAGGGTAAATGCCCAGGAGTGGCATTGCTGGGTCAGACGGAGTATATGTCTAACTTTATAAGAAGGTTGGGTAAGCACTGGCATTGTCAGGATTTTTAATTTTAATCATTTTAGCAACTGTGCAGTGTTATCTTGTCGTGCTTTTAATTTGCATTTCCCTAATGGCTAATGATGCTGAACAATTCTTCATGTGCTTATTTGCCATCTGTTTTGTTAAGTATCTGTTAAGTCTTCTGCCCATTTTTTAATTGGGGTTTTTGCTTTCTTACTCTTGAGTTTTGAGAGTTCTTTCTATATTTTGGTACTTTATTAGGTATGTGATTTGCAAATATTTTCTCCCACTCTATAGCTTGTTTTTCTTTTTTTTGGTTCTTTTAACAGTGTCTTTTTAAGAGCTTCAATTTTGATGTGGTGCAAGACCATTTTTCTTTTATAGATCATGCTTCTGGTGTCATGTCTAAGAACTTCAGTAAGTCCTGGGTCACAAAGATTTTCTCCTATGTTTTTTCACTAAAATATTTTTAATCTGATTTTTTTATGTTTAGGTTTATGACCTGTTTTGAGTTAATTTTTGCATATGGCATGATTTATAGGTTGAATTTTTTTATTACTATTATTTTTCAGAAGGATGTACACTTGTTTTAACAGCATTTGTTGAAAAGACTGTTCTTTCTCCACTGAACAGTTTTTGCAGTTTTATAAAAAATCAATTGTTCATATTTGTGTGGGCTTATTTTTGGACTTTCTATTCTGTTTCATTGATCTGTGTATCTATCTCTTCATCAATACCACATTAACTTGGTTCTTGTGACTATATAGTAAGTCATAAAATTGTATAGCTTGATTTCTCTTTTATTCTTCTTTTTCAAAATTTTTAAGCTATTCTAGTTCCTTTGTTTTTTTTTTTTTTAAAGATTTTATTTATTTATTTGACAGACAGAGATCACAAGTAGGCAGAGAGGCAGGCAGAGAGAGAGGGGGAGGCAGGCTCCCTGCTGAGCAGAGATCCCAATGCGGGGCTCGATCCCAGGACCCTGGGATCATGACCTGAGCTGAAGGCAGAGGCTTAACCCACTGAGCCACCCAGGCGCCCCAGTTCCTTTGCTTTTTTATATAAAAATTATAATAAACTTCTCTATTATATAAAATATCTACAAAAATCCTTGTGAGAATTTTAATAGAATTACATTAGACATGTAGGTTAATTTGGGGAGAATAAGCATTTTACTATGCTGAGTCTTCTAATCCATGAACAGAATATGTCCATCTGTTTATTTAGGTTGTCTTTGATTTCTTTCATTGGCATTTGTAGTTTTCAACATAAAGATTCTGTGACTCTGTATACATTATGTTAATTTGTACCAAAGTATTTCATTTTTCTGGAATTACTCTAAATGGCATTGTTTTGGTTTCAAATTATATATGTATATTAATAGTATTATATAGTATATAAAATATTATGTAGTATATAAGATAAAATAAATTTTTGTGTGTTTCTTATGTTCTGTAAGCTTCCTAAATTCTGATATTAGTTCTAGGAGAGATGATGATGATGATGATGATGATGATGATGGTGATGGTGTTTTTTGTAGATTTCTTCAGATTTTCAATTATTGCAGACAATTATGTTGTCTGCAAATAGGTACAGTTTTGTTTCCTTATTTCCAATCTTTATGCCTTAAATTTACTTTTCTTGTCTTATTACACTTACTAAAGCTTCTAGCTCAATATTGAATAGGAGTGGTGACAGTGGGCATCACTGCCCTGTTCTTGATCTTAAAAGAAATAGCAAATCCTTTATCACTTAAACAATATGCTAGCAATAGTTTTTTTTTTTTTTTTTTCTTTTTAAAAATAGATTCCTTAATCAGGTTAAGAAAGTTCTCTTCTGTCTTTGGTTGGTGAGAATTTTTATGATGCATGCGTGTTAAATTTTCAAATGCTTTTTCTTCATCAATCGATATGATCACACAGTTTGTTTTCCTTAGAAGGTGCATACAATGGATTCGATTGATTGATTTCCTTACACTTTTTAGATATTTAAGTATTAGATGTTACAGTATTGTTTTATTTCAATGACTATATTATAATATCATTGAAGTCAGATAATGCATTCTATTCCTATTCATGTTTGTTCTTTGCCCTCTATTATTAGGACATTACTTTTCACATAGTGACTTCTCAGTAGCTTTTTATTAAGTGAATCAATGCATATTGAGTGATTTGAATTTATGTCTCATATTTATAGTATTTCAACATCAGGGGATTTTTCCTTGTAGTGGGATTGTAATCAGTTCCTTTCCTTTCAGATGTATGGCTTAACTTGAAAATCTTCTGGATTAGAATTTTGGACTTACATTTAACCACATCTGTGGTTAAATATAGGCCAGGGGAAGATGGTGTTTCAGTTACCTGTAAAATGAAGTATTTACTTTTAAAAAAGTCTTAGAAATTAGTTTGTCCTCTATGCATTACACATAGCATCAATTCGTGAAAGGTTTTAATAATGTTATACAAAAAAGCCTCCCAGGCCAGTCAGACTTGTTTATTACTTGACTAAAAATATTGACATGTTGAAAGAAAGGTGTTGGTCACAAAGGGATGGTAGAAAGTGTGAGTATAGGGGTAGAAGGCTTCCAGAACACAATGCTGTCAGTGCCCATCTAAGTCCTATTCCAAGGGAGACATGGACTGTGAATGTTAGAGTCCTCCTGGCTGGACCACCTCCCCCCTGGCAGTAGCTGGATGTATGAGGTTATCTTAACTTAATTCTACTAAACATTCAATTTTCCCCTCTCCTTATTTTAGTCTTGGAATCACCAAGCAAATTTCTTATAAGGGATTTTCATTATGGAAGCAAGCACTAGAGGATAACAATGGAAAATTAAAGGCACACTTCTTCTTTTGCCTCCTTCCGAAACCCTATTGAACTCAGAGTAAAAGGATTTTTCATAAAGGCATCAACCCAAAAGGAAAGTGAAACGGGGTGAGGAGATAAAAGCAACAACTTTGAAAGTGGAGAGTTTACGGATGAGAGTAAATAAGCAGCTTCAAGGACACAGAATCCTATGAAGGTGGTGAGTAAAATGGAGAAGCAAAAACACTATGTTTACAAATCCTAAAACAGCTTAAGAATTGCCTGTAGCAGGCATGCCTGGAACAAGGAAGCCATAGCAAGAAGGCCTAATACCAGGAGGATTGATTTAAAATGTCATTATAAGAATTTAGATCCCCAAATGCTGAACTTTCTTGATTCCGTCCAGGTAATGACTCCCCTATTTCTGCAGAGGACCAGAGGTTTCTTTCCTAGAGGGATAAAATAGCAGATCTCTGGATTTGGGAATCCCAAGCACAACTGATGGTATGGGCATAACCTGAAAACAGGGGATCAAGTGAACCCCCATTCTTAGCCTTCTTCCCCTCTTGGTTCCTATGCTCCAGCAGTGATAACTTTATCTTTCAAGAAGGGGGCTTGGAAAGCCTTCTTTAGGGATCCAATCAACTCAAGAAGAATGGTATGAAGTTACTGAATCAGAAGTTTTCCAGTGAATCAGGCCAGGCAGATTACTCTAGTGCGACAGGGCCAGTCAACAAAGCCCACGCATACACTCAGTGCTTTTAGACTCCCAGTCTTAAAGCTTATCAGAAAACTAAGGAGAATCAGGGATCTGACAAAAATCTCCATGGGAAAAATAGATACTGGTACAAAGAAATAGAGAAAAGCAACTTGATGGAACAGAAACTACATAGAGAGCCCAAAAATAAAGTGAAAACATTGGTAATATCTTTAGAGAAGAAGAGAATATATTGTAATCTCTAAACAAATCTCTAAACATGGCATTTTAAAATGAAACATTCAAAGAGTAAGATCATTTGGAAATTAACACTATGATGGCAGAAAATAGAAACTTAATAGAAGGGTTGGGAAATAAAGAATTCTCAGAGAAAGTACAGCCAACAGCAAAAAAGGTAGAACATTGGAATAAATGATATAGAAACCTTTCAGCCTTTGCTGAAAGGAATCTATTGTTCAGTGGTTATGACATTATAACCTGAATGATGGTTTCAGAAAAAGCAAGCAGAAGAAATAGAAGGGATACAATTATCAAGGTCATAGTTCAAGGAAATTTCTCATATTTGAAAGACATGAGTTTCCAGGTTGAAAGAGCCAATGAACACTCAAGTAATGAATAACAGACCCACACCATGAAACACCTTTGAGGAATTTTAGAACACTGGGACTAAAAGATCCTGCAAGTTTCCAGGGAGAAGAGAAGGCACATCATATATAAAGGATAAGCAACAGACTGACTTTACTTCTCATGAGCAACACCAGAAGTTAGGACCACTCAAATTTTGTACAGCTATTTGCAACTTGGAATGCTATATCCATTCAAATGATCAATTATGTGTATGGATAGAAATAAAGACATTTTCAGACATGAAATGTTTCAAGATGTTTGTCTCCAGGTCACCTTTTTTAGGAAGCTATTGGATGCTATGCTCCACCAAAATGAGACTGTTAACTGAGAGAGAAAGACATGAGTCACCAGAAACAGGAGTCTGTGTGCAGGAGAGAATTAGAGGGAATCTTGGGGGATAGTGAGGCAAGACCCCAGTACCCCAGACTGGAGTAGCTCGGAAGACTCTGAGAAAGATCGCTAAGGAAATAGAGTACTTCATGGAGCCAATACAACGAGAGGAGATTTTCAAAAGAGCTTGAGGTGGAAATGGGATAAGCATATGAAATGAACAAATGAGAGAGTAAAACAAAATAAAACAGAACCCAAGACAAAAACCGAGAACTTGCTAAGAAGAAAAAGTAAGGACAGAGATACCTAAGCTCAGCCAGGTGGTGTCTATACAGAGGTGGTGGTAATGGGCCTCGGTGAATCTGCCAACCAGATTTAAGTGTACCACCACTGGGAGATCTGGATGGGAACCGTACATATATGGTGGGATTGAGGGCATAAAAGCCAGCTCACACATCATCTTTCCAAAAGCCAGGGGAGAGGCCCAAATTTGGTTAAATTCAAGAAGCGGCTAAACATGTATATAATTTAGAGGAATGGAGATGAATATTGAATAAATCAGCTGTAAGTACTGGAAGTGTTTGGTTCTGGTTATTGAGCAATAGAGAAAACAGAGGGAAGAGTGCAGAGGCTGCTGTTTGCCTGCGAAAGCAAACAGGAAATGATGGGCAAATGCATGTCTGTTTAAAAAAACAAACAAACAAAAAAAAACTTATAAAGGTAAGAAAATAAAAAAGAACCTAAATAAATTTTCTGTTCATATCCAGCTTCAAGCAAAAATAAATAGATACATAAATGATTAAATGAATAAAGACAAAGATATTGTATGGTCATTACAGAAAAGCTGAAGTGCTAATAATGCAGTAGATTGCTATGTTTTCACTGCTCGCTGCCTTCCATCTTCATCCATCATCCTGTGAATTGCATGTCGTCCTCTTCCCCACCGGAGGTGAATGGTCAGCCCCCCACCCCCACCCCGGTGATGCCAGGCTTGTTCATGTGATCTTTCCAGACCAGTGAAATATGACTGGAAGTAACAGGCACCCTCCCCACAGAAACTTCAAGAACAATTCTGGTTTCTGCTGTTGCTCTTTTCCACGGCTTGTCTCAGATAGAAGTCTCTTTGCTCCATAGTGTATATGGACCACATCTTCCTTATCCATTCATCCGTTGAAGGGAGGTTGGGGGAACCAGGTGGTGGGTATCGGAGAGGGCACGGATTGCATGGAACACTGGGTGTGGTGCAAAAACAATGAATACTGTTACGCTGAAAATAAATTAAAAAAATTTTAAAAAAAGTCTCTTTGCTGAGTACAAAAGACACACATGGAAGAACTGCTGTGGAGCTACAAATACAGGTAACATGAGCAGGAAATCAGCCCCCTGAAAGCTGAATAATACAATGTATGTCCATTCCTACTACTCTGAAACGATCATATTTAAACTTTTGATACTGTGTGAAAGTACCATCACACCCAGTTCTTCCTCCCCTCCCATGGCTTGCAGTGTCTTCCCTTACAAACAAGTGTACCCTCTACACTTTCCCCCAGCCTTGGCTTTGAGACTCTTTGGCCAGTGGGATACACGCAGAAGTGGTGGAAGCAGAGGCTTGAGGTGTACTTGTGCATTTGGGCTTGCCCTCACTGTCACGCTCTGGCCATGAGAAGAAATGCCCCAGATAGCACAGGCACCTGAGAAATGTGTGGATCAGAGCCTTCTTGGCAGGCTCGTTGCTTTGACTCCTGAAGGCAGAACACTGAACAATGCACAAAAAAATGAATGCCAGCTGTCATGTGCATTGGGATAGTTTGTTATAGAGCATTTCATGGTAAGAGATGACTGATACAGATGCCTGTCTTTCAAATCTTTTTCAGTGTAAGCATATATTTTTTTTCCCAAGTTGGGATCATACTAGGCTGTTTCATAATTTTCATAATTTTTTAACTTAATTTATCACTTTATGTAATTGTGCATTCTTCTACAACATACTCTTAAATAGAGAGAATTGTATTATTGTATATTTAAACAATCGTCTACTGCTCAGCTTTTAACTTTTTTCTATATTTTTGTTTTTCAACATTTCCTTAGCGATTCTGGGTCTCTTCTGATTCCATACAAATTTTAGGATTATTTGCTCCAGCTCTTTGAAAAATACCGGTGGAATTTTGATCGGAATGGCATTAAAAGTATAGATTGCTCTAGGCAGTATAGACATTTTAACAATGTTTATTCTTCCGATCCAAGAGCATGGAAAGGTCTTCCATCTTTTTGTGTCTTCTTCAATTTCTTTCATGAGTGTTCTGTAGTTCCTCGAGTTCAGATCCTTTACCTCTTTGGTTAGGTTTATTCCCAGGTATCTTATGGTCCTTGGTGCTCTAGTAAATGGAATCGATTCTCTAATTTCCCTTTCTGTATTTTCATTGTTAGTGTATAAGAAAGCCACTGATTTCTGTACATTGACTTTGTATCCTGCCACGTTGCTAAATTGTTGTATGAGTTCTAATAGTTTGGGGGTGGAGTCTTTTGGGTTTTCCATATAAAGAATCATGTCATCTGCAAAGAGAGAGAGTTTGACTTCTTCATTGCCAATTTGGATACCTTTTATTTCTCTTTGTTGTCTGATTGCTGTTGCTAGGACTTCTAATACTATGTTGAACAAGAGTGGTGAGAGTGGGCATCCTTGTCATGTTCCTGATCTCAACGGGAAGGCTGCAAGCTTTTTCCCATCGAGGATGATATTTGCTGTGGGTCTTTCATAGACAGACTTTATGAAGTTCAGGAATGTTCCCTCTATCCCCATACTTTGAAGCGTTTTAATCAGGAACGGATGCTGGATTTTGTCAAATGCTTTTTCTGCATCAATTGAGAGGACCATGTGGTTCTTCTCTCTTCTCTTATTGATTTTTTTCTATCACATTGATTGATTTGTGAATGTTGAACCATCCTTGTAGCCCAGGGATGAATCCCACCTGGTCATGGTGGATAAGCTTTTTAATGTGCTGTTGGATCCTGTTTGCTAGGATCTTGTTGAGAATCTTAGCATCCATATTCATCAGTGATATTGGTCTGAAACTCTCCTTTTTGGTAGGATCTTTGCCTGGTTTGGGGATCAGGGTAATGCTGGCTTCATAGAAAGAGTCTGGAAGTTTTCCTTCTGTTTCAATTTTTGAAACAACTTCAGGAGAATAGGTGTTATTTCTTCTTTGAAAGTTTGGTAGAATTCCCCATGGAATCCATCAGGTCCTGGGCTCTTGTTTTTTGGGAGGTTTTTGATCACTGCTTCAATCTCGTTACTAGATATTGGTCTATTCAGGTTGTCAGTTTCTTCCTGGTTCAATTTTGGGAGTTTATAGTTTTCTAGGAATGCATCCATTTCGTCTAGGTTGCTTAGCTTATTGGCATATAACTATTGACAATAACTTCTGATGATTGTTTCTACTTCCTTTTTTCATCTTTATAATTCTGTTATAAAAATCCTGGTACATAAAACTTTTTACCTACTCACTATTATTTCCTTATGTTAAATTATAAGATATGTGAGAAAGTAACAAGGCTTTGATATGTATTGCCTTATTTACCAGAATTTTATACAAATGCCCATTTCCCAACATTTCACAGGTGCTGAAATGTTATTCTTTAAGTTCTGTGTAAAACTGAATGGTAAAAATGACATTGCATTTTAATTTAATTTAATTTGCATTTTTTGATTACTAAAGAAGTTGAAAACGTTTTTTAAAAAATAGTTCCACTGAAGTATAATTTATATAACACAAAATGCACAATTTTTTTTTCTAAAGATTTTATTTATTTGACAGAGAGAGAGATCACAAGTAGAGAGGGAGAGAGGAGGAAGCAGGCTCCCTGCCTAGCAGAGAGCCTGATGTGGGACTCGATTCCAGGACCCTGAGATCATGATCTGAGCTGAAGGCAGAGGCTTAACCCACTGAGCCACCCAGGCAGCCCACAAAATGCACAAATTTTAAGTGTACAAATGAATGATTTCTCACTAAATTTACAGTTGCGCAGCCATCATAACAATCCTATTTGAGAACATTTCCGTTATTCCCCAAACATTCCCTGTGTCCATCTGCAGTCACTTCCTGTTCCCTCGGCTTTGGTCAACCACTTAACTACTTTTTATCTTTATAGATGAATTAATATTTCCTTTTTATAAATTGCCCACTTTGTCCATTTGCCTATTGGAGTACTAGGATTATCCTGCTTAGAGAAGAATCATTCAAAGATGAGCTCTGTAAGTACAATTAAAAACACAAGCTTCCTGGGTTGGTCTCCACACCCTTGTTCACCTGCCCAGGTATTCCTCTTGCGAGTCCCCACCTCCACTGTGGGGTCCAGACACGTCGTCCTTGCTTCTTGTGACACCTGCCACAGAAGTCTTTCCTTTGCTTGAATCCTTCATCTCCCTACTTCCTGTCTCATCTGCTCCTACCTGTGTTGTAGTTTTTGGTGCAAATAATACTTTTCAGAGAGAGCTTCCTTGATTTTCTCAGCTGACTTCAGATCTTCCCAGTATGACTTCCCATTCTTTGGCTTCAGAGAGTCTTATCACTTTTTATAATGTTCATTTGAGAATCTTAAGGTCTGTCTTGCTCAGTATGTTGAAAGCTCTGTGAAAGTAGCTTCCTATGCCTTTTGTTCCTTACTTTCTCCTAGCCCCTGGCTGCCTGCTTCCCTTCCCCTTCCTCCCTCCCTCCCTTCTTCCCCTCCTTCCTTCCTTCCTTCCTTCCTTTTTCTTTTTAGTTTGTTGTTTCCTCTTAATTTTGTTTGTGATATCTTTGGGTCTTCAGAAATATGTAAATTTTTATGTAATCAGGCTTAGGATTTTTTTCTTTACAGTTTCTTTCTTTACTTTTTATGCTTAGAAGTGCCTTTTCTACATGAAAACAGATAAATAGTGACATATTTTCTTCTAGTTCTTTAATTTTTTCTAATAAAAATTTTTAGTGCTCTTATCCATTTGGAGTTTATCTTGGTTTATAGTGTGAAGAGTACAATGTAAAGCAACTGTAATTTTACAAATAATTGACATATTATTCTAATCTCATCTATGAAATAAATCCATCATCTTCTCACTGGTTGGAAATGTCACCTTTATTTGATAGTAAATACCTAGGTATGTTTAGTTATATTTCTGGGCTTTCCATTGATGTGTCTGTTTTAATGCCAGCACCATAAAGATCAAGGAACCTCTAATTATAGTAATATTACCATTGTAGAGATTGTGACAAGACTGTTCCAGTCTTCAGGACTATTTTGTTTGTTATTGAAAACATGTAACAGGTCACGCTGACTTTCTGCACCACTGTTATAAGCCTAGTGAGTCTGAGGCTGCCCCCAGACTAAAAGACTCTTGAAGTACTTGCAAAGTCACATTTCTGGATCTATGATGCTGAAGAATAGCGTGGATACCTGTTTGACATGGCTGCATGTGGCTTACCTTTGACATTCTATGTCAGGGGTCTCAAGTTCAAACTTTCCAGACAAAACTGGTAGCAAAAGTGGGTGAAGTAGGCTGGGTAGGAGATAATATGGAGAAACAGGGTCTGTGGACACCTGGAGGGTGCACATCTGTTTAAAGACATTCAAATGGTTTAAAAACAAGGTAGGGAGAGGACTGGATTTCCCATGAGGACCACAAGTTTTGGCCTCTAACCTAGATAGCAACTGTATGGCAATGTCTAGTTTATATATAGATTGTTTCATTTGATTCTTACAACAACACTTTGGGTAGCTATTACCAATATGCCCACTTTACAGGTTATATATTATGCTTACAAGAGGCTGGAGAAGTTGCTTAAGTCCTTATAGCAAACACATCCCGTAAGGGACCTGGGATTCTGTCTGACATTATTGTGTTCTATTCTCTCTCTTCTACACCGCATGATGGTGCCACCTACAGTGAGTACAAGAATAAAAGGGGGAGAAGTTTTTTTTCAGGGGAAGATGAGCTATTTTTGTTATTGAATCTAAAAACGCCAGAATCTAAGTAACCTGTGAAGTCCCAATAAGCCTGACTCTGGCCGAATTCTGAACATCAGGTCACAAAACAGGGAGAAGAGACACCAGGCTGTGAGGCCTCCTGCTGACAGGAGGCTCTGTGCATATCTGCCTGGGGTTAGCCTGGCCAGAGAGGCTGTGGAGAAGATCAAATGTCACAGCCATTTGGGAAACTCCCACAGAGGTTGATAGAGAAGAACAGAGACTCCATTACCAGGTCATTTCCAAACCTGACATGAGGTGTCTCTCTCTCCTCCTCCTCCCCCTCTCTCTTTCCCCCTCTCCTCCCCCTTTCCTGCCTGTATCCTTTGGTACTCAAACACTCTAAGGTGGACAACAGTTTTGTTTCTAAGTCCAAGATTCAGCAGCTCCAAATCTTTCTGGATAACTTGCTGAAGATAGGTGTAAAGACTTATGAAAAGAAGACTGTTGTTTCTGGAGCCTTCAACACCTCACCCCCAGCATAAAGGCTGGGGCAGTGACTCAGATGCCAGAGAACTCTTCAACTCCCTTTGAAAGGAGAAGTTAAGAGCATCTGGGGACAGGGCACCTGGGTGGCTCACTGGGTTAAAGCCTTTGCCTTCAGCTCAGGTCATGATCTCAGGGTCCTGGGATCAAGCCCCACATCGGGCTTTCTGCTCGGCAGGGAGACTGCTTCCTCCTCTCTCTGCCTGCCTCTCTGCCTACTTGTGATCTCTATCTGTCAAATAAATAAATAAAATCTTAAAAAAAAAAAAAAGAGCATCTGGGGAATTAGAAATTCTGCTGTTAGAGACCTTCTGCCTTTGGATAATCTTGAGAGCAGGAGGAGGATCTTAATGAGCTTGGATATGGAAGAAGTCCATCCCATTTTGTGGGGCACTAACTGCCAGTGTATTTGTCTGAGCTGATGACTTTGTGGGAATGCTGGGGACAGTGTGATCAAAGGTCTCTTCCAGATAAAAAAGAACAGATCCGTCAAGGGAACCAGAAGGGATGTGCTGGGGCCTTCCTGGGCTCTGTGGTAGATTTCTAACACTGAACAAGCCCCTTTGATTAAGCCTCTGATTTCTGACCTGGAAATTGAGGAGACTCCAAATGAGCACATTGTTAGAAAAGGGGGGAAAGCTAAGTCTGTACAGAAGACATTCCATCTATAGGGGGATGAATCATCTTGACTGAATAACAATGGAAAGCCCTAGACTGGGAAGTTAAATCTCCTCACTGGTAAAATGCAAGGAGTCTAAAGATAGAGAACAGAGCCATAAACATAGTATCTTAACCACTTTAAAGCATACCGTCTAGTAGGATTAGGAATATTCAACATCTGTGCAACCATGCTCTAGAACTCTTTTCATCCTGTGAAACTGAAGCTGTTGCAGTTAAACGACCACTCCTCCCAGTCCCTGGCAACTGCCATTCCACTTTCTGTCTCTATTAATTTGACTACTCCGAGTACCTCATGTCATACAGTATTTGGCCTTTTGGGACTTCTTTTTTCACTTAGCACTAATGTCTGCAAGATTCATTCATGTTGTAGCATGTGTCCGAATTGTCTTCCTTTTCAAGGCTGAGTAATATCCCATTGTGTGTATACATCACATTTTGTTCTTTCATTCATCTGCAGACAGACACCTGTGTTGTTTCTACGTTCGGCTGTTGTGAGTAGTGTTGCTATGAACATGGAAGTGCAAACATCTCTTCCACACCCTGGTTTTCATTCTTTTGGGAATATACCCAGAAGTGGAATTGCCGGATCATATGATAATTTTATTTTTAATTTTTTGAGGAACCATTATTCTGTTTTTCCTTAGGGGCTGCTTTATTTCACATTCTCACCAACAGTTCACAAGGGTTCTAATTTCTCTACATACTTGCCAACACTTATTTCCTCCCTCCCTCCCTCCCTTCCTCCCTGCCTCCCTTTCTTCTTTCATTCCTTCTTTCCTTTCGTCCATATTTGTTCTTTTTTTGTAAAATAGTTGCCATCTGAATGGGTATGAGGTGGTATCTCAGTTGATTTGCATTTTCCTAATGGCTGGTGATGTTGAGTATCTTTTTATGTGCTTACAGGCCATTTGTATATCTTCTTTGGAGAAATGTCTATTCAAGTCCTTTGCCTATTTTAAATTCTGCTTGTTTGTTTTTCTGTTCTTGAGTTGTAGGAGAAATCTTCCCATGCTCATATCACTAGGACTTAGAATAATACCTGCCATGAAAAAAATTTTTGTTGAATAGATATGTCCTAAGTCTTTCTGATCCAATGATCTTATTCCAAGATTTAGTATAAGTCATGACCAATAACTAGAACTGGAAAGTCATAATGATGGATAAAATATAATAATATATTAAGAATGAGACTGTTTAAAATACAAAGAAGTAAATTTTGGACACTACCACTTTATTGGATGAATATCCTATGAATCAATCCAGTCTACTTATTTTTCCTGCTATCCAAACCAGACTTTGTGGTTTTGACAGAATCAGCCATGGGGATGGGAGAAGAGAGGCATTTAGTTACACACGTTATCGCTTTTTGGAAAAAATACGTATGCAATAAAGGTAACATGTTTCCTTAGGAGGTTAAACAAAATGTCTGCCCATTTCTTTTAGTGACCATCTTTGATTTACCTTGAGTCATTTTTTTTCCCTTGAAAGACCCTCAAATCTCAGCACCTACTCAAGATAGGAAAATTACTTGGGCTGCACTTCCCATCTTGCCACTGGATGGCAGTATCCTCTCGTATGCCTGCCCTGAAGGACACTCCCCCAGTCAGCAGAATCTTGATTTGCCCAATTGAAGAAGTGGGTAGACTAGAGATTTTACTAGAATCACTTGCTTTTTTTTTTTTTTTTTTTTTAGTAAAATGGCTAACATTCTTCTTCATGTTTATTCCAGAGACCAAAGGACCTTAACTTCATCATCTTCTATTCTGATACTTCTTCCTTTCTGCCAAATCCAATTTTACTTGCCCCAACTTAGTCCATTGTGTTAATAACCCCTCTCTGTAACCGACAAACTACAACTTATATTCTGCACTATACTGTGGGGAAGGAGAGGTTCTGATCTGACTTTGTAGCCTGCGCACATACCATGGTGCTTGTGCACAGTGGGTAGTCTCAAGATATGTTGGGTAAACCCATCAGGTAGAAGAAACAGAACAATAAATGAACACTCCTTTACCAGTATATCCAGATAACATACATGCTAAAAAAGAGCCATAAGAATAACATATTTTTCTGAATATAAATTTAATACATGCAATTTGATAGGTGATAAATTATATTTCTTTCTACTTTGTGTGTTTTTTTTGTTATACCTAATATTGAATTAATACTTCTTATACATGTATTTTCATGCTTCCATCTGGATCTTCTTCTGAATTTTCTTTCTCAACTTTGCCATTTTTGTTGTCATACTCGTGTTCTGAAACCTTTGAGATTTTTGAGTATCATCTTTAACAAATCTCCGCTACTCATTTCTTACATCCAATTAGTCACATCTATTTATTCTGTTTCCTAAATATCCCTCAAAATCTGTCTACGTTGTTTCATCCTCCCTGCCTCTATCCTTGCCCAGCCTCTACCATCTGTCTCTGGCAGGGCATTAACTCCTAATTGGACTCTCTGCCTCTGATCTTGACTCTTGCCAACTCTTTTCCCACACTGCAACTGTAGCGATCATTTCAAAGTATAAATCTGTGCATGTCACACCCCTACTTTGAGGGCTTCTTATCACCTTTGATATGAAAGTGTAAGCTCCCTAATCTTGCACCTAGAGCCCCTACTAACCCCTCTAGCTTCCTCTTTCTTCAGTCTCTACCTTAAGATTTACCTTCCTGCAACGGTGACCACTTCTGGGGCTTAAGAATTACTTCCATAGTGTTTCATCTTCCAGCATTTCACACATGCTCTTCCCTTTCCCTCATCTACTCTTCCATTCCCTTTGTCTGTCTAACATTCCATCCTTTAAAACTCCATTTAAAGACACCAGTTCTAAGAGTCTTCTATGCCCCCCTGGAGATTAAGACAAATGGACTTTCTTGTTCCATGTCACCCTATCCCCACCCCATTGTAACATATTATATTCTATGATTTTTACAAGTTTATGTGTCTTTTTATGTGTGTAAATTCCTTTGTCTTGTGTGCCTTTTTATTCTAGTACTGTATATGACTAATGGTGGGTGCTACGCAGATGTTTGCTAAATGAATGAAAAGTACTGCTAGTTGACATTTATTGAGCATTTGCTAATTACTAGATATATGCAAAGCAGTTTATATCCTTTTTCTCATTTAATTTTCACAATGGCTCTTTCTCTTTGGTAGTTAGGTTGAGTTTAAGAGGTGAGGAAACAGGATTGGAGAGATTACATAGCAGGGAAGTGGTGGAAACACCCACATTTACCTCCTGGCAGAGTTGGCTGTAGGGGATACTAGGGAATCTGGAAAGGTCCTTCATATGCAAAAGTAAGTAGACCTTTGTTAGTTCTACTTGTTGTAAATATTTCCCTTCAGTTTTGATGCTTTCTAACTTTCTATTTGATCATCTTGACATTTAGAATCTATTTCCTTTTATTTTCAATTATTAAATGTAATCTTCTAGTTATTAAATCAGTCACTATTTTCTTGATAATTTATTCCATAGACTAAGCTTTAAAAGCTTTACCTTTTCTAAGTTTAGTTTGTCACTTATATTGTTATTCTATATTTTGATAACATCATTGTTTTAAATTTAACTCTTTCCCCCAAATAGTAAATTTTTCTAAAATAATTTATCAAATAGTGATTTCTATCAGGTTATGACACTTTCATCATTCGTCAAATTCTTAAAAGTGCCCCTGGATTGGGAAATTTTACTTACTGGCATGTCACCTCTCAAGCTATTACCACAGTATTTTATAATTTATTTTCTATTCATAAGGATAAGTCCTGTCTCTTACACACATGCTCCATCTACTCCAATAATTTTCCTTCTGCAACAGTATCTTGGCTGATCTTACTTATTGTTTTTAAGTTGATCTTTGAAGTTTTTCTGTCTTGAAAACATTTATTGGAATAACTTTTTTTTTTCTTTTGGAAATAGCCTGTGTGTCTTTTTTTTTTAATTTTATTTTTTATAAACATAGAATATATTTTTATCCCCAGGGGTACAGGTTTGTGAATCGCCAGGTTTACACACTTCACAGCACTCACCATAGCACATACCCTCCCCAATGTCCATAACCACACCCCCCCTTTCCCAACACCCCTCCCCCATCAACCCTCAGTTTGTTTTGTGAGATTAAGAGTCACTTATGGTTTGTCTCCCTCCCAATCCCATCTTGTTTCATCTACTCTTCTCCTACCCCCTTAACCCCCCATGTTGCATCTCCTCTCCCTCATATCAGGGAGATCATATGATAGTTGTCTTTCTCCGATTGACTTATTTCGCTAAGTATGATACCCTCTAGTTCCATCCACGTCGTCGCAAATGGCAAGATTTCATTTCTTTTGATGGCTGCATAGTATTCCATTGTGTATATATACCACTTCTTCTTTATCCATTCATCTGTTGATGGACATTTAGGTTCTTTCCATAGTTTGGCTATTGTAGACATTGCTGCTATAAACATTCGGGTGCACGTGCCCCTTCGGATCACTACGTTTGTATCTTTAGGGTAAATACCCAGCAGTGCAATTGCTGGGTCATAGGGTAGTTCTATTTTCAACATTTTGAGGAACCTCCATGCTGTTTTCCAGAGTGGTTGCACCAGCTTGCATTCCCACCAACAGTGTAGGAGGGTTCCCCTTTCTCCACATCCTCGCCAGCATCTGTCATTTCCTGACTTGTTCATTTTAGCCATTCTGACTGGTGTGAGGTGATATCTCATTGTGGTTTTGATTTGTATTTCCCTGATGCCGAGTGATGTGGAGCACCTTTTCATGTGTCTGTTGGCCATCTGGATGTCTTCTTTGCAGAAATGTCTGTTCATGTCCTCTGCCCATTTCTTGATTGGATTATTTGTTCTTTGGGTGTTGAGTTTGCTAAGTTCTTTATAGATTTTGGACACTAGCCCTTTATCCGATATGTCATTTGCAAATATCTTCTCCCATTCTGTCAGTTGTCTTTTGGTTTTGTTAACTGTTTCCTTTGCTGTGCAAAAGCTTTTGATCTTGATAAAATCCCAATAGTTCATTTTTACCCTTGCTTCCCTTGCCTTTGGTGATGTTCCTAGGAAGATGTTGCTGTGGCTGAGGTCGAAGAGGTTGCTGCCTGTGTTCTCCTCAAGGATTTTGATGGATTCCTTTCTCACATTGAGATCCTTCATCCATTTTGAGTCTATTTTCGTGTGTGGTGTAAGGAAATGATCCAATTTCATTTTTCTGCATGTGGCTGTCCAATTTTCCCAACACCATTTGTTGAAGAGGCTGTCTTTTTTCCATTGGACATTCTTTCCTGCTTTGTCAAAGATGAGTTGACCATAGAGTTGAGGGTCTATTTCTCGGCTCTCTATTCTGTTCCATTGATCTATGTGTCTGTTTTTGTGCCAGTACCATGCTGTCTTGATGATGACAGCTTTGTAATAGAGCTTGAAGTCCGGAATTGTGATGCCACCAACTTTGGTTTTCTTTTTCAATATTGTTTTGGCTATTCGAGGTCTTTTCTGGTTCCATATAAATTTTAGGATTATTTGTTCCATTTCTTTGAAAAAAATGGATGGTACTTTGATAGGAATTGCATTAAATGTGTAGATTGCTTTAGGTAGCATAGACATTGTCACAATATTTATTCTTCCAATCCAGGAGCATGGAACATTTTTCCATTTCTTTGTGTCTTCCTCAATTTCTTTCATGAGTACTTTATAGTTTTCTGTGTATAGATTCTTAGTCTCTTTGGTTAGGTTTATTCCTAGGTATCTTATAGTTTTGGGTGCAATTGTAAATGGGATTGACTCCTTAATTTCTCTTTCTTCTGTCTTGTTGTTGGTGTAGAGAAATGCATCTGATTTCTGTGCATTGATTTTATATCCTGACACTTTACTGAATTCCTGTACTAGATCTAGCAGTTTTGGAGTGGAGTCTTTTGGGTTTTCCACATAGAGTATCATATCATCTGTGAAGAGTGATAGTTTGACTTCTTCTTTGCCAATTTGGATGACTTTAATTTCCTTTTGTTGTCTGATTGCTGAGGCTAGGACTTCTAGTACTATGTTGAATAGCAGTGGTGATAATGGACATCTCTGCCGTGTTCCTGACATTAGCGGAAAAGTTTTCAGTTTTTCTCCATTGAGAATGATATTTGCGGTGGGTTTTTCATAGATGGCTTTGATAATATTGAGGTATGTGCCCTCTATCCCTACACTTCGAAGAGTTTTGATCAGGAAGGGATGCTGTACTTTGTCAAATGCTTTTTCAGCATCTATGGAGAGTATCATATGGTTCTTGTTCTTTCTTTTATTAATGTGTTGTATCACATTGATTGATTTGCGGATGTTGAACCAACCTTGCAGCCCTGGAATAAATCCCACTTGGTCGTGGTGAATAATCCTTTTAATGTACTGTTGAATCCTATTGGCTAGTATTTTGGCGAGAATTTTTGCATCTGTGTTCATCAAGGATATTGGTCTGTAGTTCTCTTTTTTGATGGGATCCTTGTCTGGTTTTGGGATCAAGGTGATGCTGGCCTCATAAAATGAGTTTGGAAGTTTTCCTTCCATTTCTATTTTTTGGAACAGTTTCAGGAGAATAGGAATTAGTTCTTCTTTAAATGTTTGGTAGAATTCCCCCGGGAAGCCGTCTGGCCCTGGGCTTTTGTTTGTTTGGAGATTTTTGATGACTGTTTCAATCTCCTTACTGGTTATGGGTCTGTTCAGGCTTTCTATTTCTTCCTGGTTCAGTTGTGGTAGTTTATATGTCTCTAGGAATGCATCCATTTCTTCCAGATTGTCAAATTTGTTGGTGTAGAGTTGCTCATAGTATGTTCTTATAATTGTCTGTATTTCTTTGGTGTTAGTTGTGATCTCTCCTCTTTCATTCATGATTTTATTTATTTGGGTCCTTTCTCTTTTCTTTTTGATAAGTCTGGCCAGGGGTTTATCGATCTTATTAATTCTTTCAAAGAACCAGCTCCTAGTTTCGTTGATTTGTTCTATTGTTTTTTTGGTTTCTATTTCATTGATTTCTGCTCTGATCTTTATGATTTCTCTTCTCCTGCTGGGTTTAGGGTTTCTTTCTTGTTCTTTCTCCAGCTCCTTTAGGTGTAGGGTTAGGTTGTGTACCTGAGACCTTTCTTGTTTCTTGAGAAAGGCTTGTACCGCTATATATTTTCCTCTCAGGACTGCCTTTGTTGTGTCCCACAGATTCTGAACCATTGTGTTTTCATTATCATTTGTTTCCATGAATTTTTTCAATTCTTCTTTAATTTCCTGGTTGACCCATTCATTCTTTAGAAGGATGCTGTTTAGTCTCCATGTATTTGGGTTCTTTCCAAATTTCCTCTTGTGATTGAGTTCTAGCTTCAGAGCATTGTGGTCTGAAAATATGCAGGGAATGATTCCAATCTTTTGATAACGGTTGAGACCTGATTTAGGACCGAGAATATGATCTATTCTGGAGAATGTTCCATGTGCACTAGAGAAGAATGTGTATTCTGTTGCTTTGGGATGAAATGTTCTGAATATATCTGTGATGTCCATCTGGTCCAGTGTGTCATTTAAGGCCTTGATTTCCTTGTTGATCTTTTGCTTGGATGATCTGTCCATTTCAGTGAGGGGAGTGTTAAAGTCCCCTACTATTATTGTATTATTGTTGATGTGTTTCTTTGATTTTGTTATTAATTGGTTTATATAGTTGGCTGCTCCCATGTTAGGGGCATAGATATTTAAAATTGTTAGATCTTCTTGTTGGACAGTTCCTTTGAGTATGATATAGTGTCCTTCCTCATCTCTTATTATAGTCTTTGGCTTAAAATCTAATTGATCTGATATAAGGATTGCCACTCCTGCTTTTTTCTGATGTCCATTAGCATGGTAAATTCTTTTCCACCCCCTCACTTTAAATCTGGAGGTGTCTTCGGGTTTAAGATGAGTTTCTTGTAGGCAACATATAGATGGGTTTTGTTTTTTTATCCATTCTGATACCCTGTGTCTTTTGATTGGGGCATTTAGCCCATTAACATTCAGGGTAAGTATTGAGAGATATGAATTTAGTGCCATTGTATTGCCTGTAAGGTGACTGTTATTGTATATTGTCTCTGTTCCTTTCTGATCTACTACTTTTAGGGTCTCTCTTTGCTTAGAGGACCCCTTTCAATATTTCCTGTAGAGCTGGTTTGGTATTTGCAAATTCTTTCAGTTTTTGTTTGTCCTGGAAGCTTTTAATCTCTCCTTCTATTTTCAATGATAGCCTAGCTGGATATAGTATTCTTGGCTGCATGTTTTTCTCATTTAGTACTCTGAATATATCATGCCAGCTCTTTCTGGCCTGCCAGGTCTCTGTGGATAAGTCTGCTGCCAATCTAACATTTTTACCATTGTACATTACAGACTTCTTTTCCCGGGCTGCTTTCAGGATCTTCTCTTTGTCACTAAGACTTGTAAATTTTACTATTAGGTGACGGGGTGTGGACCTATTCTTATTGATTTTGAGGGGGTTTCTCTGAACCTCCTGGATTTTGACGCTTGTTCCCTTTGCCATATTGGGGAAATTCTCTCCAATAATTCTCTCCAATATACCTTCTGCTCCCCTCTCTGTTTCCTCTTCTTCTGGAATCCCAATTATTCTAATGTTGTTTCATCTTATGGTGTCACTTATCTCTCGAATTCTCCCCTCGTGGTCCAGTAGCTGTTTGTCCCTCTTTTGCTCAGCTTCTTTATTCTCTGTCATTTGGTCTTCTATATCGCTAATTCTTTCTTCTGCCTCATTTATCCTAGCAGTGAGAGCCTCCATTTTTGTTTGCACCTCATTAATAGCTTTTTTGATTTCAACTTGGTTAGATTTTAGTTCTTTTATTTCTCCAGAAAGGGCTTTTATATCTCCAGAGAGGGTTTCTCTAATATCTTCCATGCCTTTTTCGAGCCCGGCTAGAACCTTGAGAATCGTCATTCTGAACTCTGGATCTGACATATTACCAATGTCTGTATTGATTAGGTCCCTGGCCTTTGGTACTGCCTCTTGTTCTTTTTTTTTGTGGTGAAATTTTCCGCCTTGTCATTTTGTCCAGATAAGAGTAGATGAAGGAGCAAGTAAAATACTAAAAGGGTGGCAACAACCCCAGGAAAATATGCTTTAGCCAAATCAGAAGAGATCCCAAATCGTGAAGGCAGAGAAAGGGGATAAAAAGAGGTTCAGAAAGAAAAAAAAAAAAAAAGAAAAAAAAAGAAACAATTAGAAAAAGAAAACCAATAAAGAGAAAATGAAAAAGAAAAATATATATATATATTAGATAAACTAGTTAAAAAACGTTAAAAAAGGAAAGGGTAAAAGTTAAAAAAAATTAGCAGAAGAAGAAAAAAAATTGAAAAAGAAAAAAAAATTAAATTAACTGAAAGGCTAAAGAATCATGGGGAGAAAGCCATGAGTTCCGTGCTTTGCTTTCTCCTCCTCTGGAATTCTGCTGCTCTCCTTGGTATTGAAACTACACTCCTTGGTAGGTGAACTTGGTCCTGGCTGGGTTCCTTGTTGATCTTCTGGGGGAGGGGCCTGTTGTAGTGAATCTCAAGTGTCTTTGCCCCAGGTGGAGTTGCACCGCCCTTACCCGGGGCTGGTCTGAGTAATCCGATCGGGTTTGCTTTCGGGAACTTTTGTTCCCTGAGCGCTTTCCGTAGAGTTCAGGAGGGCGGGAATGAAGATGGCGGCCTCCCGGTCTCTGGCCCGGAGGAGCCGAGAGCCCGGGGCCCCACTCCTCAGTGCACCCTCAGAGAACAGCGCCCAATTACTCCCGTCACCCTGGCCTCCGGCCGCGCTCCGACTTGACCAAGCCTGTGACCGGTTCAAGGTAACCCCGAGATTAGAGCTCACTCCTCGGCTCTGTCTCTGTAGCCGGCTTCCCCGTTCTAATACCTGTAAGCTCTGCGACACTCAGACACCCCTGATCCTTCTGTGACCCTGTGGGACCTGAGGCCATGCTGACCCTGCCTGGGCTTCACCCCAGTTAAGCCTCTGGAGCAATGTCCCTCAGTGGAACAGACTTTTAAAAGTCCTGATTTTGTGCTCCGTTGCTCCGCCGCTTGCCGGGAGCCGGCCCCTCCCCCCGCCGTCTATCTTCCCGTCGCTTTGGATTCACTTCTCTGCCAGTCCTACCTTTCAGAAAGTGGTTGATTTTCTGTTTCTAAAGTTGATGTTCTTCTTCTCTTCGATCTCCCGTTGGATTTGTAGGTGTTTGCAATCTTTAGATAAGCTATCTAGCTGATCTCCTGCTACCTGAAGTAGTCTCAGCCTGCTACTTCTCCGCCATCTTCTATTGGAATAACTTTTTAAAAAATATAATGTGCAGTATGTTTATTATACTTACGAATCTAGAATATTAAAAAATTAAGTCTAGAAATATTAACAGTTTGTTTTGTTTTCTCATGGTTTTCATTTTATGTGAGTATGAGTAATACAGCTGGAATCATGTTGTAATACATCTTAGTATCCTGTTTCTCCCCTCAAAACTTACCTTGTAAGCATTTTCATATCTGATTAGATTTTGAAATGATGAGTCTTAATCTTGTGTAATTTTCACTAATATGAAAGTCTGTATGTCTATTTAGTGATTCCTCTATTGTAATAACCACTTAGGTTATTACAAAAATTTTATTTCCTTTAAACAGTATTGTAATGAAAATTCATGCAAATACATTTTTTGTTCACATTGGCTGATTTCCTTAGAGTATATTTCTAGATCTGTGTCAACAGGTAGAAGCAATTTTAATTTCTAGATCTGTGTCAACAGGTAGAAGCAATTTTAAGGCTCCAACTCGCTTTTTAAGAAGACTGCACAAATTTAAACTCTTACTATTAGTACATGAAAATGTTTGTTTCCACTGTACTCTTGCCAACAGTTGAGTACTATCTCATTGAGATTTTCATTGGGGTTATGTTAAATCTATAAATCAATTTAAAAAGAATTGCCTTCTTTACAATATTGATTCTTTTCTTCCAGGAAAATGGTGTGTCTCCATTTAATTAAATCTTTGCTTTATATCTCTCAGTGAAATTTTGTTGTTTTCTTTACACAAATCTTGCACTTTTATGACTGGGCTTATTTATGGGTATATTATGGTATTTTTACTTTTATTTTTTGTTTGTCACGTGAATGCCATTAAAAATTTATAACTTCTTATTTTCTGAAAGTGTGTCTTACAAGAACTTGACCCTCCAGATGCTCTTGAAAAAAAAAACAAAGGGGTTCTATTCTGAAATTGGCTTGGAAAAAGCTATGACCTTCACTTGGAAACTCTCATGAAAGCTGGAGAAATCCTATTGTAAAGAAACCTGTTGCACGTGATTTTATTACTACACATAGTGCATCCCAACCTTATTTGATTGTAGAATTTTTTAACATAAAAATAAAAATTTTAATGTGAAGTCTGTTAGCATTTAGTAGAACTGATATTCTGGGAAACCCAATGTTGTGGGCTGACAAATGGCCCCAATTCTTCATTCTTTCTTGTAACTCTATCTTTTTCCATGAAACTGTGGAGAGCTCTTCTGCTGTGATTGTAAACACAGCCATGTGACTTGGCCGGTGGATGTTAGCAGATATAAAGCACACAGAGCCTTTAAAGTGTTCTTGATCACTGTTGCACACTTTCTTAATCCATGAAAAAGATATGCTTGTGGTGTCTTGTTGGAAAACAACACATGTGAGGCAGAGCTGAGTTAAACCATTCATCCCAGTTGGGAACATGTTAGATCAGTCAAAAGCCAGTCAGCCTTGTCCATGAAAGTGAGCCCAGCCAAAACCAGAAGAACTGTCCATCTGGACTTCAGACTTATGAGCTAAATAACTTCTGGTTTAAATCACTGAACTGTGGGTAGCTTGTCACATGGCATTATTATGGCAATAGTTAACAGTAAACCTTAAGCAGGTTTGATATATGTAGGTAGTTTAAGCTTGATGGTCCTCATCATATTAAGAAAATTCCCTTTGGTTTTGATTTTTCTAAATAGTTGTAGCCAAAAATGTTATCAAATAGTTTTTGGGCAACCATTGAGATTATTTCAAGCTTTTCTAATTGAACCTACTGGTGTGATATTTTATATTAATTGACTTTCTATTAATATCCTCTCCTGGCCTTCCTAGGTTAAGTCATTCTTGGTAGCAGTTGATCATTATTTTAATGTACTATTGAATTCCATATGCTAGTATTCTCCTTAGGGATTTAGCATCTGTATTCATAAGTACAATTAGCTTGTAGTTTCCTGTTTTGGTCCATCTTTCTCATTTTTGGTATAAGCCATGTGCCAACTTCATAAAATGACTCAGTTAGCTTCTAGTCTTTGCCTATGCTTCAGATCAATTTTTATAACATGGAAATCATTTAGTCCTTTAAAGACAAATGGAGTTCATTGCTCAAGCCATCTGATCATTGTAACTTTCTGAGAGTTGATTACTTCTTTGGCAGTTTTTATTTTTAATTTTTCCATCTGATTATTGGTTTTAAGGTTTTCTACTTAGTTTAAATTACATTTTAGAAAATTCAGATTGTTTTTGTGAAGGGACAGTGATATGCATCCTGTAGTTTGTGTATTGGACGCTATCTCAGTTACTTTGGAACCAAGTCTGATATAATTAACTAACAAAGTACATACCAGGCCATTTATTCTAGTACAACTTAATATCAGACCTAACATAAGTTCTCATCTTAATATGACCTAGTATTTCTGTATATAATGGCATGGTTACATACATGTATGGCCACCATATTTTCTAACTTTTTGAAGGTTGAGTTGTGGGGAGCATTGTCTGACAACAGTTTGATGTTTCTTATGGTTGGAGAAGACAGGCTGGAAGAAGCAATCTGGATTCATAAATGTTGGAATTGTGCATACTTTTACATGATTTGTGTTTATCATGTCAGAAAATTCTTGAACGTGGGACTCTTTTAAAAATGCAGGAACCTGATTGTCATACTAACTGATTGAAGTTAAGGTTAATATGGGATTTGAGGCTTATTTATGTATTCACTTATTTGTTTATTTTTGAGAAAGAGCACACTTTATTGGGGAGAGAGCACTGCACATGACCAACAGATGAAGGCAGCCTGTGGGGTGTCCTACACATCACGTTCAAAAAGGTACAAAGGACATTTTGCTAAGAAAGAACTTCCCCAACTTCATTCCTTCGAGGGGTCAGGACACTTCCAACCATTTCCTAGAAGACAGCTGTTGTCATTAGAGGTAGAGTCCCTCAGGGGTGCCTTCCTTTTTTTTTTTTTTTTTTAGATTTTATTTATTCATTTGACAGACAGAGAGAGAGAGTGAGTGAGTGCACAAGCAGGGGGAGCAACAGGCAGAGGGAGAAGGAGGCTCCCTGCTGAGGAAGGAGTCTGATGTGTGGCTCGATACCAGGACCAGGAGGATGGCCTCGTGACTCCCAGACCATGTGATCTGTGGTCCCCAGTGGAGACTGAGCAGGACAGAGAGTAGAGGTGCTGCTAAGTGGAGTGTGTCTGGGGGAGTGAGGGCTCTGTCCACATCTGGGTGGGAGGGCAGAGGCTGTGCAGTGCTTTTCACTCACCTCAAACCACCTCTCACTGAGGGTGGACCTGAGTGCGAGTGTGGTGGGAGTGGTGTCCATGGTGACATATTTTTCATCACATTCAGAGCCCATCAGGGCAAGGGTTGACAGACCCAGCACTGAGCAGAAAACAAGGTGACAAACAAACAACAGTGAAAATCAAAAACAGGATTCCCACTGCCCCTTCATGTGAATTTCAGGTAAACCATGAATACCTGTTCAGCATTAGTATGTCCCAAACATTGCATGGGACCTTTTATACTAAAAAAAAAAAAAAAAAAAAAAAAAGAAAATGTTATTTGAATTCAGCTCTCTGGGCTTTCCTGCCTGGCCCAGCGTCCAGATCTCCTCAATGGGAAGGCTGCAGGAAATCTGTATCAGATCAAATTGTTTCCTTAAGTCAAAGATCTGAGTTCTAGAATCTCTCCTGCTCTCTCTTCTTCTTTCTTCTTTGTGAAAAAAGGATGGAGTAACTAAATGGAGAAATTTGTTTGCCATAAATTACCAAGAGAAGAGCTTCTCCTGATTCAATGAGGCAATTATTATATCTTGAGTAAAGAAGGATTGATTATTCCAAACAAACAAACCAGACTGGTTTAACGGAAATCTGTATCTATAACCTGCTGTAGCTGTTAAGTGGGAAGTAAATATATTCTTAATAACCAACCATTATTTAATGTACAGTAACTTGCCTGCTAAGCTTAAATGAAATGCACAGTTAATTAAAACTATCTCTGTATCAAATCCTCTGGGAAAATATGTTACACACACTCTGACTTAGGGTTTTTTCCACCTTCCCCTCCCAACCGAGCCCCTGTTGGTAGATTTTAATATGATTTGTATGGAGGTCTGTGGATAGTTTTGCTGGACCACTCTCATCCTGCTCAGAGATATGGAAATTTCACTCATCTATTCAGATCTTCAGCAAGCCCCAAGCTGAGGCTGCAGAAGTTGATACCCCAAGGCCTGCTTGGCTGCCTGGAGGTGGGGGTTCTATCCCAGTTTACCCACGAATTTGCTGTTCACACTGGGCCTTTTACTTTGCGTCTTTGAGCTTGAGTTTCCAATTTGTGAAACAAATGTAACCTCTCACAGATTTGGCAACAGGTCACAAAAAGGTTTGGCAGGATTTAAAGGAACCCACCAACCTTGATTTGTTAAATGGGTCTCCAAGTATGCCGGTCCTTCTGCTGTGTGAACTCCAGATTTGGTGCTGGCTGGAGAAGGCTTTGAGAAGTTTCGTTATTTATATACTTACTCCTTTTTTTTTTTTTTTTTGCTTGCTATCCAACAAGAATTTGATACTTGAGTATCTACTGGCCCCAAGATTTCTTGAGTAGGGCGACTGGAGAGACAAAATCTCACTCCCAGCTGGATCTCTTGCAGATATATTAACTCAAATGTCTGCAATTCAACCAGTTATTACACTCCTCTGAGTTTGTTTCCTTTTCTGCTAAGTGAGGATAGTGCCTTCCCTACAAATCATTGAATGGCTGTGAAGGTCCAATGAGATAATATATGCGGAAATGCTTTCAAAGTCGAAAGAATTAACATATAAATGTATATTTCCCCCAGTAGTGGTGGTTCATGAGAGTTCCACAGAACCCACTGGATTTGCAGATCTGCAGCATGCTGAGGGCTGGCATGTGCCAGGCGCGAGCACCTGGCCAAGGTTGGTGGGCCAGGAGGCTGGGCAGCTCAGCCTCCTGAAGACTCCCAGGGGTGAGAGCCAGCCAAATTATTAGTAAAGCCTGACTGCCCTATAGGATGTAGAGAATAGAAATTGCTTTCGAAGACGAGACCTCATTTAATTTATGGAGCATCACTAAGAGGATGACAGAAAAGGTATCCTCTTCCTCATTTTATGGCCAAAGAAACTGAACTTCTGAGGAAGGGAAATGAGTGGTCCAACTGACAAAATCAGGACTAGTGTGCAGTTCTTTCTTTTATGTCACCGTTACTTTCAAAAGAACGGCCTGGCCTATTCGTCATCTGGCTGTGAGCCTGAGAGCTTGGTGGCACCCAGAGAGCTTCGGGAATGTGTGCGCTGGGGTGAGGAGTCTCTGAATGAATTCAAGACAATCTGTTTTGTGCTGCAGAGCTTAGCAAGTGACTTGGGGTTGCATTTTCGCCACTCAGCCCTTAGCTGGATGTTCTTGTGCAGGGGAGAGCCAGAACAAGGGTATGTGTTGGTCCTAGGTGGGTGGGGGTTGCATAGGTTGGGTTACCCCTGAAGGGGGTCATCAGGACTGCTGACCTTCTGGGGACAACCCCACCCTTCCCTGATGCTGGGGTTGTCTCTGTACGAGGGCTGCTCTCAGAGGACGCAATAAAAAGTTAATATCCGATTGCAGTGGGAAGCCATAAGCCAGCTATAATTACATGGGTGTGCAGATATTAAAGGCCGATGTAATTATAATTCCAAGGTAATGGGGGGAGTACACTCAGCAAGGTTTTGTGCTAATGTTGCCTTTTTTCCTTTTGTCTCTCAAATTCCCTGCATTAATCAGATAAGACTCATCTCTGGCCATGCGGCAGGTCCTCCCACACTCCTTCTTAAGAACAGTGGGTGACCCATGTTGGGGCTTGGGACCTGGTAGGGGCCTCGAGGTCTGCCCAGTATGTGCTGGGGGACCACCGAGTTCTGCCTTTCCAGTCTGCAGCCCTCCTCTCCTACTGGAAGAGCTCTGTCACTAAAACAATACCAGGGCCTCTGCCTCCTTGCCCTTTGTGGCCCTCAGATTGTCCATCCTGGAAATGAGGAGGAGGATAAAGATGACCTCCAAGGGCTCCCGTTACTCTGAGCATTCTGCGTTTCTTAGAACCATGGTTGCATCCAGGAAATGCCAGATCCAGGCCTTGAGGGCAACTTACAAGGCAGAAACAAAATGAGAATTATAAGCAGACATTGGAATTCAGGCTCACTAGCGCCCTCCACCTCATGTACTCAGTTGCTGCCTCTGGCTTGTGGCTGTTTCGCTGGACAGCGCTGATACAGAGCATTTCCATCATTGCATGAAGTCCTATTGGACAGCACTAATGGTGGTCCTGTGAGGAAGGCTGGGTTATGGGGCGCCTGGAACGGGGTGGTGGAAGGAAGTGGGATTTGGGGTCTGGGTAGGCCTGGCTTGCTATCCTGGAGCTGCTGTTTAGAGTTATATGACTTGGGTAAATCATTGAACTTTTTTGAACCTCCGTAAAATGAAAATTACAATACCATTTTGTGGAGTATTTTGAGTATTAGTGATTTAAATATCAATTTGCTGAGTATCAAAATAAAACAAATATGCAAAGGAGAGTGTGGTGGGGCCAATGCATTGTCACCCTTTCTAGCAGCTCCCGACCCAGAAGGCTGTCCTGCTGGACTGTTGCACGAAGAAGTGCATAAGGAGATGGCTTTCCCAAGCCTTCTTCGAGCTTGTCCGCCTTTGCAGTTGAGCAACTGACTGAAGTGTTTGACTCATTACTGTTTCTTCTTCTATACAAAGGGAGTGAGGGCCTGCCCATTTCTCTCTGCCTTCCCCTCTCCTCACTGCAACCCCCACACCTACACCTGTCATCCTCTTAGGGTTGCCAGATTTAGCAAATAAAAATACAGGATTTCCAGTTAAATTATAAATTCAGATGAGCAATGAATACTTTTTTGGTGTAAGTGTATACCATGCTAAAACTAAAAAATTATTTGTTGTCTGTCTGAAATTCTAATTTAACTAAGTGTCCTCCTGCATTTCATCTGTATTTACCCTTGTCACTTACTCAGTCCCGGATGTCAGGGGCAAGATCACAGAGTGTTCCACATGCGTGAAAGGCCTGGGGGCAATCACTGGGTATCCCCTCACATTTTGCATGTGTCTTTGGTGTGTGTCTGTCCTATGACAAAGGAAGGGGTGAGTAAAGGGAATTCAGAGGTCTTCCCGGATGACGGCTCTAAGTCTGGGTTAGTTATGTGGGTGGGGACAATGATATCATCTTTGTGGGCCTCTTCCAATGTTCTTGCCAGTGACCAGGGTCTCAGGGTCTCTTGGTCCACCATCTCGATGCCCTAACAGTGGGTAGAAGAAATTTACTGCTTGATTTGACAGGATTGGTTTTTCTGTGAGTCCAGGCCAGTGTGTGCGGTAGGGGCTCCCCCTCAGAGGAAACGGCCCCTCTGTGCCTGGTGGGGCCTCCTTCCTCCTCATTTTATGCCCAGATTCTCCAGGGAGCCTCTCCCAAGTGAGCTGCTGAGGCTTGCTCCCATCCTTTGTGCTCTGGTCTCCCTTCCATTCCCGTGTATGCCTCAAGCTGTGTGTGTACGGTGCAGCCAGGAGGGGGGAAAGTGAGAGACGAAACTCTGGTGTCCGTGAGGCTCCTGCTGCAAGACCCCGTTGCTGGTCCTGATTATTCCTCTCCTCCTTTCCCCACACCCTTCTCTTCCTTCCACCCAGGTTGGCAACAATACAACCCGACTTCTGTCACTCATTCAGGTCACAGCTGTCCTGTTCTCAGGTTCCTTTTACCCACAGGAATCTCTGAATAGACTCCGAAGATGACCCTTCCTATGCCCTCTCTGTAACCCCATTACCCCTTGACAGGAGTCTTTTGCTCCTGGTTCACGCATGTGTTACTTCCCAGATACTCAATCATCTCAGCCTTGTGCTCTGTTCCAGACACCATCCACTCCTGCCACCCCTTTCCACTTGATTTTCTGCTTCCCTAATTACTCCCTGTCTGGCAGGTTCTACTCTGGCTGCGCTGCCTGTAGGAAGTCTTTGCCGGGCACCTGGCTCTCAAATCCCTCCCTCCCACACAAGGCCTGGCCACATCTGTGGTGGTCAGCGTCTGCTGGGGCAGCCCCCAGCTCCTGTTGTCAGCCAGACCCTTCCTCAGCCACCTTGTGAGAAATTAAAAGGACACCCAAGGACTGGGTCTAAAACCTTTTGCCTCTCTGACATCTGGCCCAGTGTGCCTGCTGCACAGAAACAGGATGGTGAAGGAATCCAAGGGCAGGGATCCCACGGAGGGCGTTGCTGTGCATCAGGGAGCTGACATGTCCTTCCAGGCTGCTCCATCCTGGGCAGAACACTGCTTCTCGGGGTCACTCGGAGGTTCACCGTTTACTTACTCATGTATAGACATTGTAGCTGAAGAACCTTGTTTCCACGCAGGGCCTTAGCATCCTGGACAGATACCGACACCACTGCTGGGAGAAGAGAGAGGAGGGAGAAGGGTTCAGAAATTGTCCTCTTGTCCCCTGTCCCGAAGGGGGTCCTGTAGAGAGTGTGAAGCCACTCAGTGAGAACTCACGTGCCCCTCCACCTTGTCAGGTCTGGGGATTGAGTCTGCTGTCCTCGTGGAAGGCTCTCTGTGCATGGTTCAAATTGGTTCAAATTTGACATTGCCGTTTTGCCCTGCTTCCCTTTCAGTGTTTTCCCTAAAAAATAACGTGGCCAGGAGTTATGACAACTCATGGAGGGTTCAGCATACACCTTCCTCCCTTCTCTCACTGTCTCAGCCCTACCTTGTGTCTCTGTGGAAGCTCGAGGCATTACCGTGCTGTCCTGTTTCAAATCAGCCCTGTGCCTCAACCTGGACTGTAAACATCATGCCAGTGGTTGACAGGTTGTGACATACTCCGTGACTAGAACGTTCTTTTAGTTGTCAGGGAGGACTGGCTGATGGGCCTGCTTCTCCGAACATTTGCTGGGCTCTGGTGGGTCTTTCTGGGGCCTGGGGAGGCACCTCAGCTCCTGGGGGCAAGTGCTGTCTGTGTGCCTCTGCTCTACTTTCCTTTCCTGGAGGCTAGGCTGGTCCTGCAGCAAGGTGGAGGGTGCAGAGGCCTTTGGGAATGGCACAGGTCATAGCTTCCTCTCTGGTGTGACCCAAGCTCACAGCTTCCTCTCTGGCATGACCCAGTCTAGGCTTGTCTTTTGTAGAATGTCTGAGAGCAGAATGAGATCAGGATGGCCACATCAGATCCATTCCCCTTGAAAGGGCGTAGAAAAAGTACTCTTCTTCACAGTGAGGAGCTTTTGCCACATCAAAGCTTTCCCTGATGCACTTTTCTCCCTGTATTTGCTAGGTCTAGCATCCTCCTAGACCTCATATATATCTCTACAGTAAGACCAATACTATTGTATTTAGTACTAATAGCACTAAATATTTAGTATTATTAGCACTTAATATTTAGTGCTATTAGTACTAAATAATATTTAATGCTAAATAGTACTAATAGTACTAAAAGTACTATTCTTCACAGTGAGGAGCCTTTGCCACATCAAAGCTTTCCCTGATGCACTTTTCTCCCTATATTTGCTAGGTCTAGCATCCTCTTAGACCTCATACATATCTCTACAGTAGGACCAATACTATTGAAAGCCAAATATTTTCAGCTCTTACTATCTACCAGGCTTTATAACTGTTTACCACATATCAACTCATTTAGTCCTCACAGCCAGCCAATGATGGAGACATTGTGTTGTGCCCATTTCATAGAGGAGCTCAAGGCACAGAGAGCTCACTTGCTTGCCTTAGGTCACCAGCTGGAGGGAGGTGGGGTTGGGGTTTGAATTTAGGTGGTCTGGCTCTAGTAACATTATGGCCTTCCCAGCGATTTTTGCCCTGCCTACCCTGCAGAGTTGTCATGAAGTTCAAATGAGCCAATGGATGATAAAGGACTTGGAAAAGCATAAAACTATTATGCAAACACAAGGTGTTTTATGAACAGCTTGCTCCTTCACCAGATCCTGAGATGACAGTCAAATTTGACTGTTTAATTACTTTAAAGGCAAACCTGTCAGGTGGAGGCAGAGAATATAGGCCCCCTCAGACTTTAAGAACATCTCTGTCTTTCCCAGTGCCTTCGGACAGCTTTGATTTTCTCCTCGCTAAATTCCTGGGCCCTGCTCTATTGAGAATTTTCACTGAGTATCCATTCCTTAGGTAAACAGTGAGACGGCCTCATAAGAATTATAGAGAAAAGCAGGCTTTGAGAACATTGGCCCTTTCAACCCAGGACATTATCCAAACTGGATCTTCCCTGTCCTTGCTTCAATAATTCTCTATGGATCTGTCCTTCATGGCTTTTCATAAAGCTCTGCAAAATCTCTGCTATATGTATTATTTATATATTATATGTCTTGCCCTTCCAACAAAGCCTGTCCACACACAGGCTCTCAGGGAGGACCAACATAGAATTTCAAAATCAAAGCAAGTGAGCAGGAGGGAGTCTGGGTAAAGGGAAGGACCTTAACATCAGCTTGTGCAGGTCTCCAGGTCCTTCTGCTGGTGTCTCTAGTGGAATGAACATCAGATAGCCCATAGTGATGAGGAACTCACATCCTTTTAGATGCCAGCCTCACTGGCTCCCTTCTCTTGACCCCCATGGAGTCAGAGCACATCTAGAGTTGGTCTTCTAACTTTCTCAACAGTCCCATAATTTTCCTGAATGTATCCTGAATTAGGAAGATTAAATATCCAGTAGTATACACAAAACTTGTCTTAGAACCACATCTTTTCTTGAGGTGGAGGGATGCCTAGTTGCCATAAGTGGAACTTGACTTTCGTTGATGTCTTGGTTACCTTGAATTGTCCCTGATCTATTCTCACTGAGTTTCTGATTTTTAGGCCCTTATCTGCCTCACTTCCCAGGGGCTTCCACAGAGTTTTCCCTCAAGGTCATTGCTCTGGGATCCTGCCGCCACCTGCCTCTCTTCAGATTTCTCAGGCCTGCTTGTGAAGTTTTCCCTGGCAGACCTCAAATTGATGTCACTATGCTTTGCAAGATCCAGCAACAAAAGAGTGTGAATCAGCCAGAATGAGCTTAAAAACAATCAACTTGGCTCCATCTGTGATCAAAACATCACTCTTATGGTCTAAAATCTGAACACTTAGGAGGAAATCTGTGAGGTCATAGTCATGTTTCAACAATTTTAAAAAGCATCTTTATTTTCTGTTCTTTTCCTTTTTAGCCCTGAGAACCTAAGCGAAAGGCCCCAAGGAAATGTAAATGTTACATAAAATGAATAAAAAGTCTTTTAATGCTTATAGTAATAAATCGTATAATAAAGTGGTGACTATAAGTTGAGCCTCTACCAAGGTATGTGTTATAGATTTCATCTCTTTTAATAATACAAAACTGATCAGCCAGTGAAGACTATAGAAGTGGGAAGCTGAAGAATCAGAAGTCAGTACTACGGGAAAAATGAGTGTTCTAAGTTTGACAGAAGGCCATCAGTTCCTTCTGATCACAAGGCAGGAAGTGCAAAGGTTTTTCTTCCTGGGAAAGTAGGGATGGAGACAGTCTGGGTGCCAGCATCCCTCACACAACACCTGGAATAGATCAGCAATAGAACAGTGTGGGGAGAGGACCCAGGGCTCAGAGAATCACACAGTTCAGCCATATACACGTTCAGCACTAAACACCAAATCTGGTCAGCAAGCATGAATGGAGAGCCTGTGATTTGCTAGGTCCCGATTTAACTGCTGGGGAGAGAGAAGGATACTCAGTAAAATGTAAGTCCTGGTGGCCTCCCCTAAGGACTTTCTAGATGTAGGAGAAACCATTGAAATACACATAAATTATTAAAATTAGACAAGAATAAAGGTACAGGTAAGTAGGACATACAAAATGTTGTAGAGTATGGGATGTTTAGGAACCTAAATAAAACTCAATGGATAAAGATGGCCGCATTTCAGTAGACTGCTCATTAGGGTTTCTAGCACTATGCTAAGTGTTATGGGAATCACCTAAATTGTGACACAAGTTTCTTTAGAAATAATTCGCATCCAGTAAGAGAGACAGAAAGTACACTGGACCACAAGCTGCCAAAGTGTTGGGCTTGGAGACACAGCTTATAAAGCCAAGAGAGCATTGCTTCAGGGGAGGATGTCCCTTTAAATTCCTCTTCTGTTCTCTTTCTGTTCACAGCTCCTTGGCTGGCATGATGTGCCCCTCTTGAGGACAACTGGGAAGTCATGGTAGGAGGGGGGCTCTCAGATGCCACCTGCTACATTTAACAGGGACTTAGGGTGGCTGATGAGCTCCACAGCTCATCCTTAATTAGGAAAGCCGCTAAAAACGCCACCAGAGAGCCCTGCCCCAACGCTGAGAAGCTGTCTGTTTGCTAATGCGAATTGCTTGGGTTGATTGATACTTGTTTTGCGATTCCTTCCGTCAGCTTTCTCTGGTCCGGCCATCTGTTTTCTACCCAACAGGAGGCACGTTGGCTCCGATCCTTGCCTGATTTGCAGTGGAGGCGACTTAATGGTGGGTTGGGGGCTTGAACTGGGGTTGGCAGGGATGTGCTTTTGGCACAGAATCGTCTCTGAGAGAATGCAGCCATCGTGGGATGGAAAGACTTCTTGGGCTTTGGGTTATAGTGTCTGAGATTCAAAGCCAAAGTGAGCAGAGGACCTTCTGATGATGCTTCTGGAGCTCCTGGGAAGAAGCTCATCTTCCTTGTATAAGTCCATTCAGCTGCCCTTCCCACTCAGTATCCCAGCGACCTGGGCATGTTGTGGTCTGCCCACTGGAAAAAGATTACACTTTATTCTTCTGAGTCACAGCCCGTCTTTCTTTGGCAATAATCACATAAAGAACATTATATTGGAGAGGGGAAACAAGAAGGTAAGGTTGGAGGCACACCCACATACAATCTTCCATATAAAAGATCTGGGGGCAGTGTAGAAGCATTAATGATGAATTCATTTAAATTATGTTACCAAGAGTAACCCTGAGCAATTAAGAGTTTAAAATGGCCTTTAGAGTTTTAAATCATCAGCAAAGTCTTTAGAAGAGAAGCAACTTGTGATGTGAGCCTTAATGCCTGGATAATATTTGGATAAGTGAAGCAACAAGGAATGGGTGGAGAAGAAATCTATTTAACACATAAATACATATGTATGCTATGCATATGGGCTAAACTTTGCTTTAATAATAGTCTGGCTAGAAAAAATGCTAAGTTGCCAAACTATGTTTGCTAAATTTTCTCCCCAGCATCAATGTTAGGATGTTGCTGGAAACCACAGAGAAGGAAGACTTTCAGCCCCCAGAGGGAAACAGGAGGAAGAGCTCATCTGTGCTAGGCAGGATCTGCTGTGTCAGCTGGAGCAAAGGGGTTGGGCTGGTTGCTGATTTCAGAGCTATGGGTAGAAGGTAGTGGGGCAGGGGGCGGCCCAGGAGCTGCCACCACCAGCATGCCAAGCTCTGGTTCCATGCAGAGGGTCTGAGGTACACAAAGGAGAGTCCAACTCATTATATGTCTGGGATATTTGGCAATGGCATAAATCCAGCCATTGGTAGGAATGTAGGAAGTCATAAGCAATTCCAGAGACTCATAAGAATTGAGAGTACCAAGGCCCTTTGTAACCAAGCTGGAGATCTGGCACATCACTAGTGGTGGTGGGAAGAAAAATGTTGACTAGGGGAAGAGGCAGAAGTGCAGTCATATGCCGTGGAAGGGTTGGGAATGGTGTGCACTGAGGAATCCATGGGTTTGAGGAGCAGAGGGTTTTCCTTTGGCATTTGGCACGTGGACTCACAGGATGGAGTTAAGGCCCATATATGCCATCTCCGTTCAGTAAGGGCCGGCTGATTTGACTTCTCAGTGCTTCCTGCCTCTGGCAGAGTTGGCCAGAAAGAGGGGCTAAAGGTGAAAGAGGACATCGGCTGTCCTGTGACATCTAGAGCAGGGAAGAAGAGAGGGCCTGAACAGCATATTTCTTAAAAGTTTTCCAGAAAGAAAGAAAAAAATCCTCACTCCACAGACCAAAGAAGACTCCCAGTAAGGAAATATGAGACTTTGTGACGCTGTAAAAGGGAGATGCAGGGAGTAATGGCAGGAATTACCACTCTGAATTTAGCAGCTTACAAAGTTGACAATAGTAGAAAAAACCCAAACCCTGCTAGGTGAGGGTCCAAGTTCAGTACTTACAAATCAAGAAAGAAAACAGAATTTTTTTGTTGTTGTTTTATTTAATTACTTTTCTTTGCTGAAGATTTAGTATTTCACTTATGGTTGAAAATGTATGTTAACAACTTAAAAACTTAATACTAGGGGCACCTGTGTGGCTCAGTGGGTTAAAGCCTCTGCCTTCAGCTCAGGTCATGATCCCAGGGTTCTGTGATCGAGCCCCACATTGGGCTCTCTGCTCTACAGAGAGCATGCTTCCTCCTCTCTCTCTGCCTGCCTCTTTGCCTACTTGTGATCTCTGTCTGTCAAATAAACAAAATCTTTAAAAAAAATTAATAGTCGTTAATCGGTAGTAAACAAATTAGTAATTTGTTAATCGGTAGTTAACAAATTACTAATTTGTTTTATTTTTATTTTTTTAAAAGATTTTATTTATTTATTTGACAGAGAGATAGAAAGAGAGCCCAAATAGACAGAGTGGCAGGCAAAGGGAGAAGGAGAAACACGCTCCCTGCTGAGCAGGGATCCTGACATGGGGCTTGATCCTAGGACCCCAGGATCATGACCTGAGTTGAAGGCAGCTGCTTAAACAACTGAGCCACCCAGGTCCCCCTAATTTGTTTTAAAATAAAAACTATATGATGTATATATATATATGTTCATACATATACATATACACATATATACACACATACATACGCACATACATATATGGCACTCAAATATCACTTGTATATTTAAATATGCAACCCAAGTATTCCTAATTCCTTTAGTTTTGGGTCAACCTTTGGTTTGCTATGAAAATAAAATGATTTTGGGCTCCCATCCTTTGCACTGTCGGATATTTTGCATCAAAATGTGGTATTTTGCATTAGGGTAAGTGTATGTGTTGGGAGGATGGACACTGAGTTTCCCTAGTCAATGTTCACTCCAGAATTCTACTCCTACTGCAGTCTCAGACCCTGCTTGGATCCTGTGTAGCTGCTCTGTCCTTTTTTTTTTTTTCTTTCCAGCATTATTTAGATATAATTGACACATAACAATGTGTAAGTGTAAGGTATACAACATGTTGATTTGATACATTTATAAATTGCAAAATGACTGCCCATTGGTATTAGCTGCCACTTCCATCCTGTCACATAGTTACCAGTTCCTTTTTGGGGGGTGAGAATATTTAAGATCTATTGTCTTAGCAAAATTCAAGTATATGATATGGTGTTATTAGCTATAATCACCAGGCTATACGCTAGTCCCCAAACTTACTAATTTTATAATGGGGATCTTGTACCCTTTGAGGAGTACCTCCCAATTTTCCCTGTACCCCAACCCCTGGGAATCACCACCTTGTTTCTCTGGGTTTGTCTATTTTACGTTCCACATATGAGTGATATCATACAATATTTATCTTTCTCTGACTTATCTCACTCAGCCTTATGCCTTTGAGGTCCATCCAAGTTGTAAGTGGCAGAATTTCCTTCTTCTTAATGGCTTAGTAATATTTCATTATAGAGATGTACACACATCTTCTTTATTCATTCATCTGTTGACAGACACTTGGGTTGTTTCCATATCTGGGCTATTGTGAATAACGCCACAATAAATATAGAGGTGCACATATCTTTTCAATATCTGGTTTTCATTTCTTTTGGCTATATGGCCAGAAATGGAATTGCTGGATTATATGGTAGTTCTATTCTTAATTTCTTGAAGACCCTCCATACTGTTTTCCATAATGACTCCACTACTTTACAGCTCCACCAATAGTGCATGAAGGTTCCCTTTTCTCCATATTCTTGCCAACACTTGTCATTTCTTATCTTTTTGATACTAGCCATTCTAACAGGTGTAAAGTGATACCTTATTGTGGTTTGATGTGCATTTCCCTGATAATCAGCGATGTTGAATACCTTTTCATGTGCCTATTGGCCATCTGGATCTTTTCTTTGGAGAGATATTTATTTGCTTCCTCTGCCCATTTTTAAATCAGGTTATTATTTTTGTGTGTGTGTGTGATTGGCTTCTGTGAATTCTTTACATATTTTAGATAAAAACCCTTTATCAGTTATATGGTTTGGAAATACCTTCTCCCATTTGTAAGTTATCTTTTCACTTGGTGATAATATCTTCTGTTGTGTAGAAACTTTTTAGTTTCATGTAGTCTCTCTTGTCCAGTTTTTTTTTTTTCCTGTTTTTGACTCTTGTTCTTGCTGTCATGTACAGGAAATTGCTGCCATGACACAGGTGAGGGAGACTGACTCAAAGCATCTCAGACGTCAGGATTTAGAATGTCCTGAAGGTTCAAGGAAGACTTCTAAGAGGAAATAAAGCTCAAGTTGAATCTCAAAGGGTCATTAAGATAAGCCAGGTACAGAAGGAAAAAACAGCTTTCTAGGCACAGAGAATTCTATAGGAGAGAGTGTGGAGGCATGGGACAGCAGTTTGTAGTCATGTCTGATGTCATTAGAGTAGAGGGCAAGGCACAGCCATGCAGGGCATGAGAGAGAAAAGGAGACTGGAAGCAGTCATAGCAATCCTCTTTATCTTGCAAAGAACCTTGAACTTTATCCTGTGTACAGTAGGGAGCTATTAAGCAGGAGATGGTCTGTGGTGAGCCATGGGCTTTAGTTCAGTTTTATGACAATGAAAACAACAAAGCTGAGCTGGGTCAAGTCCAGTAGGAGGAGAATTAGTTAAAAATGCAGTTGTAAATAGCTCAAGCAAGAGATGATGCAGCTTGACTAGGGTGGGAGGAGATCAGAGAGACCAAGTTGGTGTTGGCAATCCATGGGATGTCAGTAAGATCTCAAGGCCTGACTGTGAGGTTTGGGTACCTTCCTCTCCCCAGAAGCATCAGCATATCTTCTGGCAGCCCACCTGGTGCCATGTCAGAAAGCTCTACCTCCCCGCAGATGAAACTATGACCATAGTTTGAGAAGACCTCCCATGGAAAATGGTGCAAGTTGGTGAATCTGTTGAGCAATTCAGGCTGCAAGTAAGGGAATATTCCAACCTGAATGGACTTAAACAATGACAGAATCATCTCGTGTAATAAGAAGTCCTGAGACAGGGATGCAAGCTCATGGGCTGACTACATCAGTAGGTATCTCAGGAGCTCAGTGGTGTCAAGAGCTCTGGGCATGTTTTCCTTCTGCTCTACCATCATCAGCTCAAGAGCTTGTCCTTGCTTAGATGCCCACAAAACCTGCCATTATATTCCTACTTGAATACTTCCAAGGGCAGAACATAGCTTCTTGCCTTATGTCTCTCTTTCAAAATGAGGACACTTATCCCCAAAGCTCTCAAAAAACACTCCACATCTCTTGCTGGCCGGAATTGATGTCCATAACTCAATTAATGGCAAACCAATGGTGAAAGAAATAGGACAACCATGATTAGCTTAGACCAATTCAGAAAAACCCTTCACCTGGAGGAGGTGACAGGGCTGTTTTCTCCTGATGCACATAGCTGAATGGAGGAAAGTAGGAAAACTGCTGACCATGTCCTGACTTCTGTTAGGAAGGAGAGAGGAAGACATCTAATGTTGGGTAGATAAATAACATGGCTGGAAAGATAATCAGGGATCTAGTACACAAATAAGCAGATCTCTTAGTTCAAGAAAGTGAAGTCCACAAGACTCACAGTCCTTAAGCTTTGGAGGTACAGACCCAGGGGAGGGCATGGGAGATGGCGAGGTATGTAGTTCTAGGGATCTCTAGCACTTCTTTCTGAGATCCAGGAGAGCTGAAAGGCAAGCAGCTGGTGAGGAGGGCTCAGAAGAAGATCACCAGCTTGCTGAAGCAAGAGTAAAATAAACTGCTTTTCAGGGTTAGTATCACAGTGACAGCAAAAGACAAGGAAAATGCATTTCCCTGCCATTCTAAAAATAGAATCCCAACAGAAAGGGTGCCATTTATTAGTCTAGAGTTTGTGAAGGCCTTGGGTTCCATCACCAGCAAGGCTTCACCAGCTTAAAGTGGGTTGAGTAGATTTGATATGTGGAAGGTTTCTTAGGGTCTTTGGAACCTATGGCAGTCCTTTATGTGTTAATGTGACTCACCTCCAATGTCCCACTCAGGCTTCTTGGTAAAGACATGCCTCAGTCCTCCTCCCTCTCCTGCAGATGAACATTTGAGTCTTAGGAAGAATCAGGTGCTTTAGCTGAGGTCACATAGCTGACAAATGGTCAAGCGAGAACTAGAGTACACTCTATGCTGCTTCTGCTCATAAAATGACCAACCATCCAAGAGCTTGGAACAGTGCCTGAGATGGTCTTACTTACAAGGGAGAAAAAGAGTAAATACTCGAGAATAAAGCCCAGAAAGGGAGAGAGAGAAAGGTACTGATCCATCCCTCTCGACCCCCCTCCCTCCATACCACCTGGCCTTGCTGTTCTGAGTGTCCAGCCCCTGTTCACAGAAAAGAAAGAAGAGATGTATGTACCAGAGGGGTCGGGGTCAGAGGCAGAGATATCTGCCCTTCCAAAAGACACTTTTACACCTCATTATGTTCTCCTTTTTCTCCCAAGAAGAATAAAGTGAACACACAGCTCTGGCATGTCTGTCTCCCGGCACCTCACTCCTGGGCTCCTGGGCTGCCCCTCCCCACTGCATAGCCTCCTTCTTTATCCCTTCACACCAAACACTTTCAAAGTTAATTTCTAAAAGCTGGGAACACTTGATAGTTTTAATTAATCCTATGCCTGGGGAAATATGATTTTGTGCATCCGAGGCCTCTCAGCTTCTCTGGATAGATAACTTGTTCTGGGTAATGCCAGCGTTTCCAATATAGCTGTGATAGTGCCAACGACTCGTTTGTTTGTTTGTTTATTACCTAAAAGAGAAGCTAACACTGATGTGTGTGTCCTCAGGAAGAGATTTCTGGTTTTCCTAATAATGCTTCTTAGTTAAGCAGCACTTTATACTTTTCATGGTCCTCTCATGTTAGCTTCCCTGCGTCAGTGCTGTGAGGCAGGGAGGGAATACATGCTATTCCCTCATGTAGAGAGGGAGAAACTGAGGCTCAGAGAGGTTTGTTGGCTTGTGAGGTGCAAACCAGAGCTGATTGACTTACAGATTAGGATTCTTTATAGAACTGATTTTTCTTTCCCTGGGAATTTCAGTCAGATAATGTGCTGCCTATTGCCAGGAGGGATGGCTGGAAAGGTGACTTGTGGTCACTATTAATCTGAAGAGCCTTTTGTTCTTTGGGAAATATTCTTTGCTGCCATGCAGAACCTCTGAAGTTCAAACTGATGAGACACTAGATCTGTGTCACAATTCTCCATGCCCTTCCTCGGTCCTCTCCAGTCCAGGAAGTGCAAAGCACAAGTCATTCTACTAAAATTTGAGAGATTCTTGGAGTGTGATAAACACCAGTAAGTTAGTCCTAGATACGTAGTTCCATATTCTTGTCAAGGCCCCAACTTGAGCTATCTTCTGCAATAGATCTGCTCAACTATTATATGAACTGGGTCTCGTTTGGTTCAAAGTGGTGGAAATCCAACCCAAACCAGCTTCATCATAACTGAAGAATTTAATTCTACATCTGGTATCAGATGTGGTTTGCTGCAGGGACTCAAGTAATATCACCGCAATTCAATTTCTCTTCATCTCTCTTTAGTCTCCATTCCTAGGCAAGCTCTCCCTTTGTGGTTGAAAGATGACTGCAGTGGCTACAGTTCACTTCAAATTTTTGATACCAGAGAAAGGCTTTTCCTGGTGGTTCTCACAGAAGCCCTGAAAATTCCTCTGACCTGTTTGGTGAAGTCATATGCCCATTCTGTACCAATCTGTGATGATCTGATTGGCCGGGCCAAGTTCATATGCTTTGCAGCTGGTGCTGGGGATGGACTCAACCCCACCTAGTAGTTCATGGATCAAGAATGGGAAAGGGATCCCCTGGGAAAAATTAGAATAAAATTATCAGTGGAGGAGGAATGGATGCTTGGCAATGCTCCCTCTCCCTGCAAAAGAAAAGTGTGTCCTGCTTCCTTTTCTCATGTGGACTTGTAAGCTAGAATGATTACATTCATCTCCCATAATAAGAGATGCAGGACATTATTTTTCTGATTGAGTCCTCAGCCTACAGCTAGGTTTTAGACACCTGATATTAGTATCTTTCTTGGATCTTTCTGCAGACTCTTCCTAAACTAAATTTTTATTTTCTATGTCTTGAGATTAGGAATTCTAAATTCTTTGATTAAAAATGACATTCCCCCTACCTCAAAACCTTGCTTACTGATAATTTAGACTCCTGCTCCCCAACCAGTTACCCTACTCTAAGCATCGCTAGCAGCAGCTTTTACTCTTCTATTCTGCCATAACTTGCTCCTACTTTTTTGGGGAAGACTCCTTTTTTTTTTTGTTTTGATCCATTTTTTTATTCAAGCATAATTAACATATAGTGTTAGTTTCAGGTGTACAGTATAATGATTCAGAAATTCTACATGCTTTTTAGTGCTCATCAAGATAAGTGTACTCTTTCTTCATCAAGATAAAAAGCTTCTTCACAGAGGAGGAAAGTGTCAACAAAACAAAGAGGCAACCCACGGAATGGGAGAAGATATTCACAAATGACACTACAAAGGGCTGATATCCAAGATCTATAAAGAACTCCTCAAACTCAACACTCAAAAAACAGATAATCATGTCAAAAAAATGGGCAGAAGAAATGAACAGACACTTCTCCAAAGAAGACATAGAATGGTTAACAGACACATGAAAAAATGTTCATCATCATTAGCCATCAGGGAGATTCAAATCAAAACCACATTGAGATAACACCTTACACCAGTTAGAATGACCAAAATCAACAAGACAGTAAACAACAAGTGTTGGAGAGGATGTGGAGAAAGGGGAACCCTCTTACACTGTTGGTGGGATTGCAAGTTGGTGCAGCCACTTTGGAAAACAGTGTGGAGATTCCTTAAGAAATTAAGAATGGAGCTTCCCTATGACCCTGCAATTGCACTATTGGGTATTTACCCCAAAGATGCAGCTGGAGTGAAAAGAAAGGCCATCTGTACCCCAATGTTCCTAGCAGCAATGGCCACAGTTGCCAAACTGTGGAAAGAGCCAAGATGCCCTTCAACAGATGAATGGATAAAGAAGATGTGGTCCATATATACAATGGAGTATTATGCCTCCATCAGAAAGGATGAATACCCAACTTTTGTATCAACATGGACGGGACTGGAGGAGATTATGCTGAGTGAAATAAGTCAAGCAGAGAGTCAATTATCATAAGGTTTCACTTACTTGTGGAGCATGAGGAATAACAAGGAAGACATTAGGAGAAGGAAAGGAAAAGTGCCTTGGGAGAAATTGGAGGTGGAGAAGAAGGGTAAGAGACTATGGACTCTGAGAAACAAACTGAGGGTTTTGGAGAGGAGAGTCGTGGGTGTTACATGAGCCTGGTGGTCGGTATTAAGGAGGGTACGTACATGCTTTTTCATATGCTGCAAAGCATATGAACTTGGCCCGGCCAATACGTACATGCATGGAGCACTAGGCGTGGTGCATAAACAATGAATCTTGGAACACTGAAAAAATAAAATTAAATTAAAAAATAAACTGTATTTTTAATTTTTAATTTTTTAGTGTATTTTTTAATTTTGTTCCGTTAGTCACTGAACATACATAATTAGTACATAATTAGTTTTTGATGTAGTGTTCAATGATCCATGAGTTAAGTGTAACACCTAGCAATCATCACAGCATGTGCCCTCCTCAATATCCATCACCCTGTTACCTCTTCCCCCCATACTCCTCCCCTCTGGAACTCTCAGATTGTTTCCTGGGGTCCATAGTCTCTCATGGTTCATCTCTCATTCTGATCTCTCTCCATTTGGATTTCCCTCCCTTCCCCCATGGTCCTCCATGCTATTGCTTATGTTCCACATATGAGTGAAACCATATGATAATCGTCTTTCTCTCCTTGACTTACTTCACTTAACATAATCCCTTCCAGTTCCAACCATGTCGATGCAAATGGTGAGTATTCATCTTTTCTGATGGCAGAATAATAGTCCTTTATATGCATGTACCACATCTTCTTTATGCATTCATCTGTTGAAGGGCATCTCGGCTCCTTCTGCAGTTTGGCTATCGTGGACATTGCTGCTATGCATTTTGGGGTGCATGTGCCCCTTCCTTTTACTACATCTGTACCTTTGTGGTAAATACCTAGTAGTGCAATTATTGGGTTGTAGGGTAGCTCTATTCTTACCATCTGGAGGAAACTCCATACTGTTTTCCAGAGTGGCTGTACCAGCTTGCATTACCACTAATAGTGTAAAAATGTTCCCCTTCCTCCACATCCTCGCCAACATTTGGGAAGACTCCTATTAAATGAATATCTTTTGGTCTTTTTTTTTTTTTTATAGCCAATTTTTCTTTTCTGTCTCCACTGCCCCATGCGTGCATGTTCTCTTGGAAATAGAAATGCACCCTGGGGCAATTAGAACAGGTCCTTTTCAGCTTCTCTACGTGCTCACTTTGCTAGAATGGAAAATAAACACAGAATATTAACCACTGAGTCAATATGAAGAGCAGTACATGCGATTATCACTGGTGCTGTGCCAACTACTTCAAATAAAGTAAGTATCAGTCTCAGTCTTCCCTTTTTATGAATCAGAAAATCATGAGCATGTTTAAGACCTTCTGGGAGGTGATATCACTTTACTGGCCTGTCCATATTGTTTGTCCAGTGGCTGGATTATAGGGACACCACAATCCCAAGAGACACAGTCTCATGAGAACAGCCTTCTGAAGCTCTTCCCTGTAGGCCCTTAGTAATAAGTGAGAGTCCTCTCACTTATTTACTCAAACACTCAATTCAAATGTCTATGATTTATTCACCAAAAGTGCTTTTTCTCATTATTTCAATTATTTTTTCCCCTGATTCGGTAGAACCTCTAGTAGTAGAAAGGGTGCAGGTGTGTAAGCATTTAGAAAACTTTTTTTTTATGGAAAACGTTTTTAATAAATCATGGTATTATTGAGTGAAAATGGAAGTTGGCAGGCAAGGCCAAAGGTAGAGATAAGCAGTGGTGAATTCACAGATCCAACTGAGGCAGGTCTTCTGGCTGAGCTCTGCAGTCTTGGAGGCCAGTGGCTACTCTAAATAGAGACTGCTCAGAACTGGAGAGTTCCAGCGCTTGTGTTATTATCCTGGGCGAGATGAATCTCTTGATGGTAGGAATGGCATCATCACCTTGTCATTCTCTCAAAGGACTTGCAAACACATTGAGAACTCAGTGGGTATGGATAAATGAATGAATGAATACATGAAAGAACAAATGAATTAATGAAGGAAAGAGACACTGTAAAAACGTGGTCAGTGTGATGACTCACAAATGTCTGGTGTGACAACTATTTCATTTATTACTTGTGAATTAGGGACCTAAAGGTACTATGAACCTTGATATTTCCTGACACTGAAAAGTCATCAAGTGTAACAACTTTTGCTGAGATTAGATATTTTTACACAATCAAATTCCCTAAAAGTCATTCCTTTCCCTTAGAGGACCTTTCAGGTGACTCTTCCAGCCTTTCAAGAGGATGGAAAAGTGGGGCCAGATGCCAGGATTTTTCTCCATATAATGAGTCTGCTCTGGTTCAGAGGCAAGGACAGCGTGACTATGTTGTCAGCCTGGAGCAACTTCTGCGTTTTGGGAATTCTCTTGTATCCAGTTATGAGATGCCTGCTGGAAAACTGGGAAATAGTTCTACATGACCCACTTATGACAGCACATCTAAGATCCCAGTGTTTTACTCACTGAGTTCACAAGAAACTGAATTATTTTTAGCTGGAGTCACACTGGAATCTGGCTCAGAAGTCTGATTTCTCAGGCCTAGTGCTATCCCCCCAATGTTTTCCCTTTTATGACTCCTATAGGACCTTCCTCAGGGGCCCATGCTGGGTCTTGGGGCTCCCCTTTCTGGGAGAGCAAGGGGAGCTCTTCTCCATAGCCTTCAGTGATCCTAGCATACTAATGGAGTATCTCTTGTAAGAAGATTTCACCCATGCTCTTCCATCCTACTCTTCCGGCAGGCAGACTGCTCTGACAAACACAAAGAAGCTGAGTAATGGGAAACGAATGCTTCAGACAGTAGAACAGGAGGATGCTAATTGATAAATAAGTATTTGCTGAATTAAACCAGAAACTTGGGAAAATCATCAGGGGACATGGGGGCAATGAAAAGCCTCCAGATCTGTCCCTGATGATGGAAGGGGAAGAAGTAAGGTGTGGGGATAGGGCAGAATGGACTGCTGCAAATTGTTTTAGGATTGGGCAAACCTAGATTTGAATCCTGGCTTCGTGTCTTATTAGTTAAATATGACCTTTGGATAGCTCAGTCAACGTCATACAGTGTGTGTGTCTTTTTGTTAATGTGAGGATGGTGTCTGCCTTACACAGTTGTGAGAATTAACTGAAACAATCCATCATTCATTCATTCATTTAGTAAAAAGCATGTGTCAGGGTTAGGTGAATGCCTAATTGAGTTCCTGGCAGAGCTCGGTTTTATTTAAAATGATATATTTGACCTCTTTCTTGAGACCTTGGTTTCCTCCCAGGAGCCATGAGGGGTGATGGTCTCTAAGGATTTTTCCAGCTCTAACATTTAATAATACAGATATCACCTTCCCAGTGTGGTGAGCCTGGCCATGGAAACTCCAGCTTTCTGGCCAAGTGCAGTGCCATGTGCTCTGCTGCAGGCACAGATTTGTCCCCAGGAGTCAGCCTCCCCAGCCCTGTGCCTGAGCTCTGTCATCTGCTGGCTTTTGGGGAAACCGCGCCTGTGCAGAGGTTCGGAGCCTGTTAGCATCAGCTGGCATTTACAAGTGACATTTAAAGGTCACCTCAATCCTCCTGCTGGGGAATCAGGGAGGAAAGGTGCAGCAGAGAACGTGGACTTGGGCTGAATCTAATGAGCCTGGGCAAGTAGCAGGGAGGCTGCAAGCATAGGGCAGGAGAGTGGGGAGGGCTTTCCTTAGTAGGAGCTGTTGGGGAGTTCAGGGTGTGAGTGATGCCCACAAGAGTTGAGGAGGATCTATTCAGCAGTGAGAAGAGAGGGGTATTTGAACTAATGGGTTTCATCCCCACCAGTGTGGGCATATTAAGGTCCTGGGGTTTGTGTCCTCTAAAAGGTGTTATTGAGGAGGAAAATGTTGGTGGAATGTGCAGGGAGAAAATACCTCTAGGTCATTCCTTAGAAAGCCTGTATCCTGCCGAAGGGACAAGTCTACCATCTGGTTAGAAAGGTTCATTAAGCATATTTTCTGAACCAACAATTAGGGCATATTATCATATAACCTGACTGACTGATAGTCTATCATGTGGAGAGATAATGAACATCCTATTTGAAATTAAGGCTGCCTATTTGAAATTGAGGAAAATAGGAGACACTTGGAACCCATGTAAACAGGTGGCTGGGAATAGTGTTTTTTTTCCCAGTCAAAGGAGATAATGCTGCTATTGGAAGCCAAAAGGGCAGCACACTGAGAGCTCTCTGATGATGAGTGCCTTGGGTAATGTCAGCCCTGCCAACAGGGAACCGCCCATTAGTTTCTCCTTTCCTTCCTGTAAGCGGTCCTCAACCGTGCTCCAGCAGCGTGAACCTTCACCCTCTTGCTGCTGCCTTCCTCTTATGCCCTGAGGATGACCCGGCCCCACCATGTCTCGTGAGAGGGTACATGCCTACTTCTGGGCACACTGGACCTTGGGAAGGGCAGTCTGTCCAAAGTGGGAGGCTGACTGCAGGTGGCTAAGATGGGAGGCACGGCAGCCATGGGAGTGACCTACACCTCTCTCACAGGGGAGGCATTTTCATGTGGTTCTCTGCTCTAGGGAGTTCTCTGCTTTTTGTAATAAATCAGAAGAAGATCACAGAAATTGGCTTATTTTCTATCTTTCATATAAAGCCGACCCACTGCCAACTCCTGGTCTGTCATATAAACCTAAACAAATGTTGAATGTAAAATGACAAACTATGTGAACGCTTTCCCGATCTCCCTGCCTTCTTGATCTCCTCATGCTTAGCAGAGTGCCCAGCAGAGAGGACTCTCTTACCGCATGTCTGAGGAATGCTCAGGAATGGGTAAATAGCCAGCTGGGCATGGTCCACGGAAAGCCCTTCTGGTCCTCAAGCTCTTCCCTTGCCCTCACTTATTGCACGCAAAGCTGCATCATTTCCTTCTTTGAGGACCATTCTGCTGTGTCTGAAGGAGTCCCCTGATAAAATGCAAACACCCTGGGGAGGGTCTCAAATGCATTAAGCTAAAATCACATTAAGCTGCTGTCAGTTTTAGCCGGGACATTTTAGCGGGGATTAATTTATCAGGCCTCTTTCAGATGTGACACCTGGTTGAGAGGGATTTGGATTTAGGAGAGAAGGGGGCTGATGGCAGGAAACAGAAGAAGAGACAGACAAGAAAGCTCTAAGAAGGGAAATTAGCTACTGTAGGAGGCCTGCTTGTGTGGGGGACTGATGGGCGCTGGCGGCGATGTGGCCGTGGAGCTGGTTTTTTTAGGAAAGAAAGTGAGTAGAAAGCACACCTGGCAGGACAGAGGATGGAGGGAGCTGCTAAAGGAAGGCTTGTAGGGCCCTGGAGGCCTGGCTGACCCATAGCTGTGTGGAGGTCAGTCTAAGGGGCTGGGAGCCTCCTTCCTGGTGTTTTAAGACCCAGGAACCAGGGCAGCCAGGGACATCTCAGGAGCTGTGTAAGCAGCAGGTGGGAGCAGCGGGGAGTCCCCAGAAGCAGCAAACAGCCATTCCGCCATCCTTTGCTCTGATCTGTGAGTTGCTTTGTGCACTATTACTTTTATAGGCTGATCTCTGGAGGGACTTTAGCACAGCTTTTCTTTTGCCTCCTTGGTGCACCTTCCAATCCTCAGGCTAGCTCCCCAGTGGGAGAAGTTTCTCACAAGCAGGAACAAAGAGGCTAGAACTTGTCTTAGGCCCTCCTTGGGGGAATTAATAACTGAACCTATGGCACTGGCACTTGTTTCATTACCCAGATCATGTAAGGCTGGAAATACTCAGGTCTGTCATTTAAAGAATGGTGTTTTTAAAAAAATAACTGGGAAAGACTAGAGACTGAAGTTGAAAAAAAGGAGAGGGAAAATGCTGTTATGGACCACCTAGCATGCACCAGGGACTATACCCATCCCACACATCTCTCTGGCCACATGTATGAGTTAACACCAGTGTTATCCTCTGTGTAGCACACATGACATTTAGAGAGGTTGTGTGACTAGTCTGGGTGGTAAATGATGGACACCAGATTCAAAACCACATCTGTCTGACTCCAGAGGGAAGGTAATAAATGAGAAAAGAATGAAGAAGGAGGAGGAAGAGGAGAATGATGAGGGTAAGAAGAAAGGGAAGGAGGAGGAAAGAAGATGGGGAAGAAGGAGGAGGAGGAGGAGGAGGAGGAGGAGGAGAAGGAGAAGGAGAAAAAGTAGCAGCAGCAGCAACAACGAGGGAAGAGGAGGAGGAGGGGGAGGAGTAGAAGAAGAGGGAGGAGGGGGGGAAGAAGAAGAGATTTTCTCTTTCAGAGCTAAGTCCCTCTGTCATAGCTCTGGCCTGTGTTCATAGGACAGTGCAGGCAGGATGGTGTGGCAATTATAGGATGATTTCCAGGGAAGGAAAGGATCACTTCAGCTTGCAGCCATGAATCCAGGCTCGGGCTTTTTGGTGAGCTTTCAATGGCTCTGCACTGACACTGACCAGAAATCAAATAATGTGGCTTGGACTGCATCTTCATGCAGAAAATGTAAAAGTCTACTTGCTCTGTTAAGAAGGGCAGCCGGAGAGAAAATGGGGCCCAGTGTCTCTGGGGATGCTTGGAGAGGGTCTAGATGACCTCATCTAGAGCCAGCTCAGAGCTAGGGCACCTGCTTCCTCCCTGGGCTCCTCCCAGCACTGACCCATGCTCTTATCAAATTTCTTCCTGAAAAGGCAGATGAGGGTCATTTAAAATATCTGTGAGATCTTTCTCACTATCTGAGTAGAGGAACAAGAACCCCTTTCACTGGCCATCAAGGTGAAAGCCCTCCACAGTGGACAGACAAGTGCCTGGAAGCAGTGTCCCCAGTATTACAGTTCTCCACATGCTCCTCTCTTCTTTCTTCTTTCTGAAAAGTTATATCAAAAAAAAGGGCAACTTGATGGGTCAAAGTTAGTAATTGTGGAATTCAATGAAATATATCAACATCTATTCAATCTGAAGCCATGAAAAACATGCAAATAAATACAATACACAGTTTCTTCCCATTGGGTGTATTGAGAAAGCAAAAACATGGAGGAATAATCATCACAAAACTGCAATCATGACAAAGTTGAGGAGGAGGAGGGTGCATTCAGGTGTATCAGCCATCACTATCCCCAGTGGACAGAGGAGGAAACTGAGGGTCAGAGAATTTAAATCATCTCCCAAGTCACCAGGAATAGTTAGTGGTGGCACCAAAGTTGGAAACAAGGCCTTCTGTCTTTTAATCCAAGACAGTGAACACTCCAAGTGTTCCATTTCCCTTGGGGACGTTGGCCTCTCTGCACCCAGTTCCCAACCAGTCCATTCCTCTGGTGGTTGCTAATGCCCCCTATTTTCAGACTCAACCCTCCTCAGTCTCTAAGCTGGACTAGAGAGGAAGGATGACTGTAGCCTCAGCCCACCAGTCCATGCAGAAACGGGTCTTGCTGGCCTCGATGATGACTGGTAAGTGCCTAGGACACTGTCATACCCATTGAGTCACAGCTTTCCCTGACACCTAGTTTCAAAATGTAGGTTTTACTATTATTTAGGTATGGTGAGGGCAACAGACTAAAATACAACCATCACTGGAAAGATAGTTGTGCTCATGGATCCCCAGAAAAGGGGCCACACCTGCTACGGGGTATCGGTCAGGGAGCAGAGAGAGTGAGGGGGAAACTGTGGGCAAGAGCCTTTACTGTGATTTCTGGAGGAAGGCTTAGATGAGGCAGAGTAAGCAAGTTTACGGTTAACTTGTGTGAGTAGGTTTGGTGGGCTCTGAGGCAGGGGGCGCTCTCCCGACTTGTTTGGTACCTGGCCCCTGGGTGAGGAGGACAGGCAGCAGTGTTAAGGTGAGAGCCCAGTGAAGGAGGTGGTTAAGAGTATGACACTGGCTTGGCTACTGTGCATTTGAAAGGCGTGCTCCCTGGCTAGTGATTTATTACCTCTAGGATAGGCTAGCCCTATGAGCGGCAGTCTCTCAGGGTCAGCGAGGCCCCTGACGTCAAAGCAGCAGAACACCGACAAAAGACATGGTTAATACACACCTGTTACATGGTCATACTCTGTGACTGGGCTGCTTTCTTTACTCAGCTATCCTGCACCCTTAGGAGAATCACACCGTAGTTCCAGCTCCCACTAGGCCCTCCTCTGCTAACCTGTCCTTTTCTCCATTATCCTCAGTCATAGGCCAGAGCCCTGAGATGAGTCCCTGCCCATCTAGAGCTATGATACCATTGCCCACCTCATTTGGAGGTTTGGCCCACTCAAGGCATTTAAATCTCTTCAGTATGAGCCAAGGCCCTGGGATACTTTCATATTAAAAAGAAGTTTCTTCAATGAATCTTGGAACACTACATCAAAAACTAATGATGTATTGCATGGTGGCTAACATAACACAATTAAAATTAAAAAAAAAAAAAAGAAGTTTCTTTTGGGCTGATACCCCAATAGAAGAGATAAAGGGGTGAAGAAGACAAAGATATGCAAAAGAAACAAGTCAAGTGAGTCATAAGAACAAGAATCCCCTTCCCTCGGCTGGGCTGATTATCAACACTGAGAATCCTTATCCATTCATTAGTGTGGCAAGCACTGTCTACTGACAGGTTAATTACATAGTTCTGGGTAATTAGAAAGTAAATATATGTTAAGAGGACACCCCTGTCAAGATAAAAACTGTCTATTAGAAAGCTCTCTTGCATGGCACACTCCACCTTCCTCTTTTCAACCTGAAGAGATTTTTTTTCCCCCCATTTTTGTTGCTTTGAGAAAACTCTCCTCTGCTCTTGCCTCTGGCTGAGACATATTTAGTTCCAGCTCCTACCACCTCCTTTACCCTCCCCTTGGTCACATACCTTGCTGGTCCAATTTGGAGCTCTGCTTCTATTCTGGGTAAATATCTCTAGAATCAAACCCTTAGCATGTGAAGTTTATATCTCAGTGTAGTCTGGAAAGCTTTGAAAGCAATTCCTGTTTTTCTGGAACAGCATGAGGTAGAGGGCAAAACTTCCCCTTGTTCTGTTACTATGTGGCTGTGTGGGCATGGAAGACCCTCCCAGATGGCTTCACTGAAAAGTGTAGATGCAGGGTGACCCCCAGAAGGCCAAAAGCATCATAGTCACTCATCCTACCCTTCAGGTCAGTGCAGGGCTGGTGTCTTCCTCTCTTGGGGGTGAGCTACCTTCCAGCTTCTGGGACCTGGGGCACTGATCTCATAGGGAAAGACCCAGATGGGATGGCTTTGTCCTCTTGCACAGCCCTAGCCCCTCAATCTTACCTGCGTATTTTAAGTGAAACAACACAAATGTAAATTAGATTTATCCTCTGTAATGTGTAACGAATGACCACCCGACAGGAAACTGCAGGTTGTTTTTGAACAGGTGTCTCTTAGCAGGGAAGTGCTCTAGGTAGTTAAGAATTTCTGAGTGGTTTTAAACAACTTGATTGAAGTTATTTTAGAATCAGTGTCTAGACTTTTTCTAAAATACCATTCCTAGTTTGCTATAGTATAGGAATACTTCATAAGTTCTGTTAAGATCTCAAATCTCCTCCATGAACTATGAATTGGAAACATGGACATTTGGCCCAAAACCCAAGTTTTTTTGCCCTTTCCGCAGCTTCAGCACCCTCCTCACCCTAACAAGCATAGGGAGGGGTTGATGAAAAGCCAGGTGGTATGTTGCTATTCACCTTGTTTCTTTATATATATATATCTATATATATATCTATATGATGGGAGAGACATAGAGAGTGCATGTGCACATAAGCAGGGGTGAAGGGGGCAGAGGAAGAGTAAGAGAGAGAATCTTTTTTTTAAATTTTTTTAAAGATTTTATTTATTTGTCAGAGAGAGAGAGAGAGAGAGAGAGAGTGAGCAAGGGAGCACAAGCAGGGGGAGAACCAGTCTCCCTGCTGAGCGAGGAGCCTGATGCCGGATTCCATCTGAGGACCCTGGGATCATAACCTGAGCTGAAGGCAGACACTTAACTGACTGAACCACCCAGGCATCCCTGAAGAGAATCTTAACCAGGCTTTACATAGTATGGAGCCTGGCACTGGGCTTGATCTCACGACCCTGAGATCAAAGTCCAAATTAAGAGTCAGACACTTAACCAACTCAGCCACCCAGGGACCCCTATGTTGTTTCTTCCTTCAATTAATGTGTTCAGACCATGCTGAGTATCAACTATATACCAAGTACCAAGCTAGTTGTTGAGTATACAACTCTAAATTGACCAATCTTCATGCTCAAGAGGCTCATAAATGGGTGGATAGAAGGAAAGAGTGGTAGGAGGCATTGTAGATATTCAGAAGCAATATGTGTTGAAGGGGCACAGATGAAGAGATACCCAATATTGTCTGGTCTGTGAGAAAGATAGAGGCTGGAGAGGAGATGATATTTGCTCTGAGCTAATAACTCATCTGCCTGAGGTCATGGCCTGAAATCCAGGTCTTCTGATAGATTGGTTAAGGCACATGGCCCCTGGAATAATGTTGAACCTCAGCAGCCGCTGCACAACCATCAGTTAAATATGAGTCTCAGTGCTACATCATGATCACCATGAGTGTGGCCAGCAAGTGGCCAGAACTCCACTGGGGGCTGGACACCAGCTAGTGGTGAGAGGATGCAGGGCAGGCAGGGGAAGAAAAATATCTTAGGGCACATTGGAAGAATGAACATAGGGTAGGGCATGAGGTGGTCAAACTGGACAGTTGCTGTTCAGTCCCAAGGCTGTCTGAGGCTGTCTGGTCAACCTCAATCAGTAAAAGCTGTATTCTTTCCCCCAGAGATTTTCAAAATATACTCAGACATAATACGGGCTGCATGGAAGGAGGGCTGGGATGGGCATGAAGGTGACAGGGCATGTTGGCAAGCCCCGGGCATGGATGGGATATCTACTGGGGGACCCCACTACCCACTCCTCCCGTGGAAGAGGGCCAGACCCCTACTTCCGCTTCCTTTGGGACTGGCTTCTCCTATCAGCGTACATGAGAGCTAGGAGGTCCATTATCTACCAGGAGCAGCTCTGTCCATGTGGGACCCTCCTTGTAGTCTCACTTGCCTGAGTGCTGTCAGGCACCTTTCCAAATGGGAACTGATGCTCTCTTCAGCAGCTTGGCTTCCTGGTGACATCTCCTGACATGGCATTAACAGAGAAAATAGCACAAAGGATCCCCTGGGCCACAGAACATTGATTTCTTGTTTAGGCCCCTTTAGCTATGCATCAACAACAGATGTGGCAGGTTTGATTAGGTTTCTCCATTAGGGGGTTTAGGCTGGGCGGAGAGAGTGCACAGACTCAAAAGAATTGGTGGGGGCATCAGGGTAGAGTGGTTTTAATTCCTTAAATCACAGTTTTGAAATGCAAGTAGGAGGTGCATGTAAACAGGGGACAGAAGGCTAAGAGGACTTGGTGAGAAGCCACTTGTTTTCTCCATTTTCCATTGGAAAAGAACAAGGATTAAGGGCTTTTTTGAAGTCAAATCTTTGGTGGGCCTAGAGCAGGACCCAGAGAATCCATTCCCCCTAAGAGGGGCCAAAACGTTTTTAAGGGAAATCATTAAATTATCTCTCTCTGGAACTGCTCCCCAGATTCTGTTGGTCTCACTCTGGCAGGGGCAAAGGGGTCAGGGTTTTACCAACCCCTCAAATATCAGAGTCAGTCCTTTATCACCAGCCAGGGCTGATTTTTCCTTTAATGAAAACTTTCCCTTTAAGAAAAGAAAATCTGATAACTAGGAAATACCCACTGGAGCCTTCCACCCAATTAAAACTTTTTCTGTAGTTGGGCAGAGCTCAACTTGCTCTCCATCAAAAAAACCTCAATTACCATGAAATGCATTCCTTACTTTAGCACCATAAATAAAGCATTTTCACAAAAGAATAGTATTTATGTTATCACCAGGAATAGAAAAGAAAACACACCAAATGAAAGATGCTGGTAGTAATCAGCAATGCCATTTTCATTGTAGTTCTTGGACCTCTTAATGCAGCAGCACACCAGCTATAGTCCCCACGCTTGACTCTATTTAAATATACGTATCTTGGTGTGTGTATATATCTCACTCTCTGAATATATACAGATAGATAGATATATATTATCTCTTTAAAATATTAAAATAAATTACATCTTTGCACAGAATACAGACATTAATTCTGTTTCCAGGAGATTTGTCAAATCAGTGGCCTGTGTTTGCATAACAAGCTCTTTGGTTACGCTGCGTGGAATATAAATTACCATGTTGTCAGCTTCAGATGAAAATCACCAGATTTTCAGCAATGTCGCTTCTGTTGATTAAGACAAGCTTTATGTGATGTGTCCAGGTAATGTCATAGGTAGATGGTTCTTCCTGGAAATGGCTGCAAGTGCAGAGAGAAGGGGAATCCCGGAGAGACAGGGGATGAGGAGGATCGTCCTGTGGTTGGAAACCGTCCTCCCATTTTTTAGAGAACATGATTCCTTTCCTTCATTCATTCATTGCGTTGGGCATGCACACGCACATACAGCTTCTGATCCGGATTTTGATTTGGTAGAACTGTGGACTACTCCTTCCCAGATTTGGAAAAAAAAACATTTTAATGCATTCAGATTGTCCTGAGGTTTAAGGCACAGAAGGCTCAAAGCAGGCTCACAGACTCCAAATTCCCAGGGCATAGGATTTGTTCTGTCTTTTAAGAGTTGGGAGTATGAGATGGGGTTGGGAGAGAGACAAACCATAAAAGACTCTTCATCTCACAAAACAAATTGAGGGTTGCTGGGGGAGAGGGAGTAGGGAGAGGGTGGTTGGGTTATGGACATTGGGGAAGGTATGTGCTATGGTGAGTGCTGTGAAGTGTGTAAACCTGGCAATTCATAGACCTGTGCCCCTGGGGCTAATAATACATTATATGTTAATAAAAAATAAAAAATTAAAAAAAAAAGAGTTGGGAGTATGGCTTCTAATAATAGTTACTATTACTTGAATGCTTGATATGTGCCAAACAATGTGCTACAAGCTTTAAGTATATGATGCCACACACTCTAACAAGCCTGTGACAGGTAGTCTTATGATTTCCCCTTCCAAAATCAGGAAACTAACAGACAAAAGGGTTAGGAAAGTTGCCAAGGGACCGGAGACAGAAAGTTGCTGATCTGGGACTGATAGACTCAGGTCTGTCTGAGGCAAGAGTCTAGGCCTTTAGCAAGCCCAGAACATTGGGCTGTGTTGATCCTTTTGGTATCTCTGGGGACAGCAAAAGGCTTCTTGCCCAGGGCTTCAGGGGTGGTGTTCAGCTGCTCTGGTGGGATTGAACAGGAGGAGAGTTCTCAAACAAACTCACCTATTTTGTGGGATTAAAAAACAAACAACAGAATGGTTGTTACTTTTTGCTTTCTCCAACCTCACTGCTTTCGTTCATCAAAACTTCACAGTGACCTCTTCAGTTTTCATGAAATCTGGCACTGAAGAGACCTCTGATTAACTGGTCTTCTTGCCCATTTTATATGTGAGGACACTGAGGTCCGGATAAGGGAAGGGACTTAGAGCCAAAGGTGGATCCTTCCCCAGTTTTCTTTCTCCTTGTCTGTAGTCCAGAAAGAGCTCACCCTGGCTTTGGAATGGGGCAGACTGGGTCCAGGACAAGTGTCTGGAACCAAGCTGAGGGATGCTGTGGGGTCTAGGATGGACATGGCTCCACTGGGTCGCGGCCCAGACTTGACTGGAAGCTACAGATCTGTAGATGATGCAGTGAATAAACACAATGGGCATTCAGTTTGCTTACCCTGGTTTCCAGAATGCCAACCCTGTGTGTGATTGCAAGGTGTTCTGCTACATTTGTGGCATTTCTTCATGATCATTTATAGGTGCAAAATCCATCTAGAGCTATTTTCACAAAGCTATAAAATTTGTCTCTGCTCTGTTGCCTTTTTGAAATGTTAGTTCAGCAAGATCAAAGGCCAGTGGATAGAACAAAATTTAACCCAGATTTCAGTCATTCTCTTTCCAGTCTTGGTATTTCTCCTTCCAAATTACTTTATATTGAACACATTTCTGTGCATAATTTTCATAATTTCCATACATAAATGTTGTACCTTGGTTGAGCAGATACAAGAAAACTTCCTGCGTTTCTCTTCAATGTTCGCTGCACCTTTTGTCCTATTGAGTCCAATTGTCCCCTAAGTAATAGCAATAGTAACAGCAATCGTTATATGTTGCTTTTATTTTCCCATTTAGCAGCAGGACTAGATTGCACCACATGTGTCCAGATGGGACTGGGAAATCCTCAAACAGATGAGTGTCAGGGGTTTCCTGCCACAGACAAAGAGCATAATCTTTGCATTACTAAACTCTGGTATGGCAGAAACTCCTAGTTGCTTCCTGATAGTCATACTTCCATTTGTATAGTAGTGGAGCCCAATTTTTAATTGGACATATTGCCTCCCGGATGAAAGACTTCATTTCCCAGAATCTCTTGTGACTAAGTAAGGCTACATGGTTAGGTTCCAGCCAAAGAGATGGGAGGGACGCCAAGTAAGGGACTCTCAAGATGCCTGTTAAGAGGGAGAGTGTCACTATTCTTTTTTTTCCCCCCATTCTACTCCTTAGATATAGCAGTGATGGATGGAGCTTTAGCAATCATTTAAGACAATGAAGATGATGACCACTTCTTATAGATAGCAGAACACAGCTAGAAAGAGCCTCATCTTTGGTGACTGTGGCTTTGCTATGACACCCTCTGACATCTTTGGATTTCTTTTAACTTAAGAAAAAATAAATCTCTATCATAAGACATCACCATTTTTCTTTTTTTATTTTAAAGACAAGCTACTCTTTTAAGAAAGATTTTATTTATTTGAGAGAGAGAGAGAGAATGAGACAGAGAGAGAGCATGAGAGGGGGAAGGTCAGAGGGAGAAGCAGACTCCCTGCTGAGCAGGGAGCCCAATGTGAGACTTGATGCTGGGATTCCAGGATCATGACCCGAGCCAAAGGCAGTCACCCGAGTGACCGAGCCACTCAGGCGCCCAAGACATCATCATTTTTCAAGTCTGTGTTAGTCTATGTTGGGCCTAATTTTGAGTTCTTTTTATCAAAATATTAACATCTAAACTTCAGTTTTCATAGTTATATGACTTACAGTTTTACAGTTTTAAAATTTTCTAAGTTGAAAATTGAATTGAGTATTGCATATTTAATAGATGCTTAGTGAATATAAAGCACATAACATAGTTCTTACTATTTTCTCCCACTTAATATTTTCAGGGTGTTACAAGCTTAAGTAGCTGGGTATAAAAACCACATAACAAGAATATTTAGAGCAATCAGGGTATAAACTCTATAGATAGGTAGCTAAATTACAAATGCAGAATCTCAATTAAATTTGACAAAGGTAAAGTAATCAATCAGATTCTTAGTTTCTGTTTCACTCCGAGGTTTTTAGCTTCTAACCATAGTGTATGCTATAGCTGTTTTTCACAGTTGCACTGTGTACTGAGGAAATATAGGCCTGAATGTTTTATTTAGGTATTATGCTTGATTAAAAACAAAATAAAAGCTTCAGTTTGCTATAATTAACCCCCTGATATTGTATTCTTAATGTCACACCGTCTTTACTTGCTGACATTTGTCTAAATTTCCATTTTTTTTCTTGGCTGGTCTACTTCTGCTTCCTTGGATAATCCCCTAATTCCAAGCCCTTTGTAATACTTTCTAACTGATTTTCTAGTCAGAGTACCTTTCGGCAAATTTATAGTTTCTTCAATTACAATTTTTCTGATTTTCAATTTCTCCACTAACACTCGTCCTATTTCACTGTCTATTAAGCATATTATTCTTTTAAATCCAGACATAGCACACACACACACATGTACACACATACACATGCAGTCTTATTTGGTTTATACAATAACCTTGTTTGGAAGACAAAGTGGAGATTATTATCCTCATCTGAGACATGAGAAGACATAGCCTAGGAAGAATTAGGGACTCATAAGATACACATGTTGTTCTCAGTAGGGCTGGGACAAGGGACTCCTTTCCAGATTCTAGTACAATTTTTTTTTTTCATTATGCACCACAGTTCCTTCCCCAAATTTGAAAGCCATTCATGTAGGCTGCCCATCAATCAGACTTTCCATATCTATTATGATTGCTCCTGTCTCCTCCAGACAGAAATTCATTCTGATCCACATATATTTTTAAGGATGAAGGATATGTCACATTTTGTATTTAAATAAGATATTTATATTTTTCCAAGTGCTTCCTTGTACATTATCATATTTTATATTCATTGTATGTCTGTAAGGTAAGTAAAGCAGACATTTCCTCCCACCCCCCATTCTCCATATGAGGAAATGAGTGTCTGAGTAATCTAAGTGATGGAGTCAAGATCACAGAGAAAATCAGTGACAGAATTGGGACTGCGTCCTCTGATTGATAAATTGTATTTTTAAGGGATGGGTAGGGAGAGTAACCCCTTTTGAATACTTGGATCCAGTTCTATGGTGAATACCAGGTCAGAAACTATATAAGTGAGTCAGCGGTTCTCATACTTGTTTTAGAAGCCATGTGAGAGAAGATAGTCCCTCCATCTCCTCCGTCCACTTTCCTCTTTTCAGGTCAATCAATCAGCAACCTATTGAAACACTAGCACTGTTTGGTGTGATATAGGGACATGAGTCAGTTGGGAAGGCCAAATGATTGTCAATAAAAATCTGTCCCTGTCCAATGCTGAGACTTCAGATAATTAGTACTGCAGATAATTAAAGGCTTTAGAGAATTAGTACTACAGATTCTCAGGGAAGTGAGGTATCAGTAAGACTCCACTATTCTTCAGGGAAGGCTTCCTGGAGGGTTCAGGCTGGTCTGGTTCTCTGTCCCTGAGAGTCAAGGCGGGGTCACAGAGTGAGTCCTGGAGTGTGCATCAGTACACACGGGTTTGAGTCTCAGCCCAATACTAACTTCTTCAATGGCCTTGAGTAAGTCAATTGACCTTCTTAGACCTCAGTTTTTCATCTTTACCTGACAAAGATTAGGCTAGTTTTGAAGCACTTGTATTACTTTATTAGGGCTGCCATATAAGGTACCACAGACTGGGTGGCTTAAACAACAGACTTTTATTTTCTCACAGTTCTGGAGCCTGGATGTCCAAGATCAAGGGTCAGCAGACTGGTTTCTTCTGAGGCCTGCCTACTTGTCTTATAGAGGGCTATTTCTTCTTCCTCTGCCTTCACATGATCTTCCCTCTGAGTTTTTCTGTGTCTTAATCTCCTCTTCTTATAAGAATCAGTCATATTGGGTTAGGGCCTACCAATATGACCTTACTTTAAATGTAATTAAAAATAAGTGTAATTATCTCCTTAAAGACACTATCTCCAAATATAGTCACATTCTGAGGTCCTGGGTTTTAAGACTTCAACATATGAATTTTAAAGAGACACAGTTCACCCATAACAATATCCAAATTGGGTAGTTTGGGAGAATTAGCCAGGAAGCTTTAAAAAATAAAAATTTCTGAACCTCAAGCCTTCTCTCTAAGAACCATGAGAGATAGAGCCCAAGGATTTGCCTATTTTTAAGAGCTTCTTAGGTGATGGGCATGACCATGTCTAGGACCCTCTGGAGTAGAGAACCTCCAGAAGACCTTTATCCCAAATGTTCTTTGTACTTAAGAATCAGGAAGCCAGGAGGGGGAAAGCATTCTGGTATTGTAGTTGTCTTGAAGAAGCATGAGGATATAGGTTGGGAAGGGATGTTCAAGGGCTTCCAACTACTTCTGGTGTGCAGAGAAACTGAGGCAGGGAACGTAGGTTGTCAGATGGGAGAGAGAGGAATGCCTCTCTGACAGTTACTCCATGGCCACTGTGGCCTACATTTGGTATCTTTCTTCATGGAGTAGCTGACACCCTTAAATATCATGTTGGTAAGAAATTTTGAGCTTGGGACTCAAACAAGGAATCCCAGAAAGGGCAGGAAGAGACACTAGAATGAAATAACCAGAGATTCTTATTCACACCGTTCAGACTTGCTGATGGAAGCAAAGGCATGGCGGGTGAAGTGTTATGTACTGAAAAGAGCATGGCTGCTTTGGCAAACTGATTTGGGTCAGATCTCATTTTTTGTCACTCACCAGCTGTGTGATGCAGGACGTTCACTTGGTGTTTCCGAGGCTTGGTTTCTTCTCCAATACATTGGGGAAAATAATCTCGGGGGAGCCGAGTACTTATACAAGCTCAATTAGATCATGCTTGTAAGAACTCTCTCCAGTGTCTAGTAGTTTGTGGGCCTGGATAATCAATCACTGTGTGCTGTTCCAAAACCAGGTTTCCTCTTTTTTTTTTCTAGTCTGTATTTTGCAGTTGATCACACACTAAAGTGTGGTGGCAGGGGGCTGGTGGAGAAAGGAGGAGAGAGAGAGAAGAAGAAGGAGGGGAAGGAGCTAAGGAAAATGCACATTACAGCCTTACATTTCCAGGCCTGTGAAAGCCAATGCTGTTTAAGAGAGAGGAATAAGTCTGGTCTGCTGGGGGTCCACGGTCATTTTCTGGTTGTTAAGCCAAAAGATTCTCCCTCAAAGAGTAAACTTAACACGATATTAAGCACAAATACCAGAATGGCCCAGTAGTCCAATTTCTACTTTACTTTTAACATCACCTTTGATCCATCCATGATAATGGCTAATATTTACATTTTCTAAATCACTTTTTAAAACAAATGAATGAATTGTTTATAGCGTTAACTTGCAAAGTTAAGAGCTAGGTTTATTTGTTATTTTCATCTTTTGCATCAGTCCTGTTTTCCCATGGGAAACCCAAAGCTCAGGATTTGCCACAGGCCCCGCAAATGGGGGGATCTCAGTGAGAATCCAAGGAAGTTGGCAAGAAGAGGGAAGGGAATGAAGTGGGTTGTCGAGTTCTGTGGAAAGTGCACAGAATGTGTCTAAAGCTTGATCTCTGGTTGTTCCCCATGTAAGCCTTTTCTCTGCAACTGGGTCATAGGTTTCTTGAGGGTAGACACCCTGCCAGAGACATCTGCATGCCCAATGGCACTTTTGTGCCATCACACAGAGCAAATGGCAGTGTGTAGACCTGCTGGGGTAAGTGGGAGGGAGGCAGCCAGGGGAGGAAGTGAGAGCTACCCTCATCGAGGAGGCTGGGTCTGGGGTCCCTTTGTCTGCGAGATGCTGCTGTCCTTGCTGAACCTGTAACTTGGTCTTTGCGGCTCATACAGAAGGGAAGCAACTCGATGGAAGGAGCCTAGTGTGCTTCCTTCCCCAAAGTCCCCTCCCTGCCATGTGAGCACTTATGAGGAGCCCAAGGGAGCTAGTTACAGTTGAATTTTATTTCTTTTAATTTTATGAGCAAGAACCCCTGGGTTGATCAACATGAGAGAAGATGGTAATTTGCAAAGTTGTGTTTCACCCTGTGCTCTCTTCTCCGTTGTTTACCCGAGGAGGTGTCTTCTTTTTTAGGTGCATTTTTCACTCAGCACATATACTTCTGTTATTAATTTTGCTTTATTCATTTATTAACTTCTCTCCTTTAGGGTTTTGTGCTTTGAGATTGTTCTCTTCCTTATCTCTATGGATTTAATCTCACTGTTGATCATTGATTTTAGGCTATGCTTTCTTAAGCATAGTGACAGTGTCTATCTGGTCAGTAGTGTCTTACATTTGTACCAGTTCCTGCTGGAGCCACAAGCCCTGACTTTAAGTGTCTCAAATGTTTTAGACAGTTGTCTGTACATTTTTCCACCCCATCTTAAGCTTTGCAGCCTCCTCAATGCCTTGCTGTGATGTTCTGGGGGACAGTGCCCCCTGACGTCTTATAGGGGACCTCAGATAGGCTCCTCACCATCTCCTTAGAAACAGTGCTTCCCTTCCCTTTTGTCCTTCTCACCGACAGCAATGAAAGGAACAAAGGAAATGGGTGTTAGCATCAGGAAGCCCTACGACCTAATTCTGGCTCCCACACAAATCTTGTTGGCAAAATCACCTTCCAATTCAGCCTTGGTGCTTTCCATTACAAAGTGGGGAAGTGCCTTGTTGCAGGTGAATTGTGGAGAAAGCACAAGGGAACACAGGAACGTCATCTGGTAGGTGGTGTAGGAGTCTCCGAATGTTGCTTTGCTGCTCCCAGGCTTAGCAATCTCATCCTTCCTCTTTTGCAGCTTTTGGTCAGGTAAGTCTTCTCCTTTTCTCATTTCACTTGTGACTCAAAATGTGGACCAAATCATAGAAAAGGGCACACACCTGGGATGCAGCATTAAGAACGGGACAACCTGACATTTTGGGGGAAACCCTGTCACCAACTCAGTATTTGAAGCATCTGAAGCTGTGACTGAAAGATGCTTTTAGAGCTCCACAAAACCTTCCCGCCACCTCCTCCTTTTCTAATTAAGCCCACTTTTCTTCAAGCACTGGCATTTGAGATGAATCAGAAACACGGCTGCTTATTCTGTGGTTTTTTTTTTTTTCTGGTTTAATTACTAGTATTGCAACAGTATTTTTCCTGCCGTTTTTCTTCACAAATATATGTTATTTCCATTACATTATGGTTTAAATAGGCTTTTGAGTGGGAGCCAGGGAACCTAACTGTGATTTTCAATATGGTTTCTATGGGAAAATGCAACACTCACTTCTAAACAACCCTGTGAAACATGAGCATGTGGAACAGAGCCTGTTTATGAAGTGAAGGGGGTCTCTTTGGTTTTTATTTTTGTAAACAGTTTTGTATTATTTACTGTGTTCTTTTGAGGTGGTATATTAGGCGGGTAGGGTAGACCCTACGGCCCAGAGAGGTTAGGTCAGCTGAAGTAGTCACAAAACAGCGCAGGGCCTGAGTCTCCAGTCTCTTGACTTTTAAGCCACTACTCCTCCCTTGACCAGGAGACTTTCTAGATTCATGTCCACTTGGGAGGACTGGACACTGTGCATGCATGTACCTGCCTAGATTCAGCAGGAGATGACCAGCTGTGCATGACTTCTCAGGCCCCTCCACCCCCAACCATCTACTTCTCTCTTCCATCTACAACATTTTCCCTTAGGGGGAAAGCATGCCTTTTGGTAATGCCAAGAGGAGACCCTGGGCGCTGTGAGGCTGTGTATGATGGATAGAGGTGATTAACACCTCCTCGTCCACCAGGGCCACATTACTGGATACTGCAAATGCCAAGTTGTGTTTGTTCATTTATTCAACAAATATTTGCCAAAGACCTGCTATATTCCTGTGCTAGGGGCTGAATGACACAACCGTGAGCAAATATAAAGGAGGTCCCTGCTCTCACAGAGTTTACAGTCCAATAAGAAGACATTTGAACAAAACAGCCACAGAAAAAATGTAATAAGTGCTTTCACAGGGAGAGAGCATGGCTGGTAGAAGCCTGATAAACATGCTTATGGTACAGCGTAAGGTAGGGGCCATCAGAATCTCTGCTTCTGCTTAAATGGAATGGCTCTTCTGTTAAAAAATGTTAATCAGACAGACAGTATGTGCCTGGCACTGTGCTAGACACTGTTCTCAGTGAATAAGACATTATCCTGACTTTCAAAGTGCTCACAGTTGAGTAAAATTGTGCTGTGCAGCAAACGACCCCCCGAGCAACAAACCTTTGTTCTTTCTCACACTTCTCCAGTGCAGGTAGGTGATTCTCGTGGTATGGGTTAGTTTGGCTGATTTCTGGTCAGTTGGCAGCTTGGCTGGGACTGGACAGCCCAGGCAGGCTGACTGGTCTATGGGGCCTCAGCCAGGCAGCTTGTGTCTGATCCCTCTGGTCTTCTCATCCCCCAGTAGACTGGACTCTTCCTGTGGTCTTCTTAGGTTCTGTGGAACAGGAGATACTACAAACTCCAACGCATGCACACATCTTAAGATTCTGCTTATATGACATCTGTGATTGACGTATTTGCCAAATCCATCCCATGGCCAGGCCCAGAATCAGAAAGGGTGTTGGACCCCACAACAGTGTGGGTACTGGGAGTTGTGAACATATTGTGGGCCATAGTCTACCACAGATGTATGAATAAAAGCATTAGTATATTGTGATAAATATAAAGAGAGAAATAAGCAAAGCCCATTGGTACCAAAGAGGTGGGAACAACTAACACAGGGGAAATCAGAGACGCTTCTGAGCAAAAGCACCATTCTGTCTGTAGATGGGAAAGAGTTTGGCAAGGAGAGAATAAGAGGGTACTGAGTGTATTGATGATGTATCTCAGGGGAGGGGGTGAGTGTGATTTGCTGCAGACAGTCTGGGGAAGCTCAATTCTTGTTTTGTCCTCACTAGCCATTTAGCAGGAAAGTACTTCATACTCTCCTTGTTTTCATAGCAATCGTGCTTTTTGAAACAACCAGTTAGCCACTCTCTAGGTCTTACATTTCCAGCGTTTGGAAAGCAATGCCGTGAAAAACCCGTATAATCAGTTTGAGCTGTCTGACCTTATCAGGACACACAAGTAATTTCTTTTCCCATCACTACTCTAAGAATGTATGGTGAGGGGTGTCTGGATGGCTTAGCTGGTTAAGTGTCAGACTCTTGATTTCGGCTCAGGTCATGCCCCATGTTGGGTTCTGCATGTAGCAGGGAGTCTGCTCGAGATTCTCTCTCTCTCCTTATGTCTTCCCGCCAAAAAATATAATTAAATAAATCTTAAAAAAAAATTTGGTGAAACTCTTTTTTTCTTAATAACATGCTTGAAAAATTCAAAAGATTTCCAGCCATCTTTAATCATAAAAGATTACTCCATACAGGAATATAAGGATAAAGTCCTATTAAGCAATTTATTACCATAATAGCATTGACACAGTCCTGACATGATATTTTGAATCCCTTTGTTTATTTTCTCATTGATAAACTTCTTGATTCAAATATGAACCCTTTGAGGGCAGGGGCCAGTTTTCCATGTTTACTCTTGAATTTCTAGGGTTTAGAAGAGTGCTGTGCATAAACTAGGTACTTAATATCTAGTTGTTGAATGGAATAATGAATATAATTCACAATATTTATAGATACAAATGAAAAAAAGGCATTTAGGATAGAATCCAAACTTTATTCCTGGTAAAAGTGTTAATATAGTAAAATAGATTCTTCCTCAATTTGATATCTATTCTCTATCCTTAAGCCAGGGTTATGCACAATAGTAACACTTTAAAACAGTAACGTTATGGTCAGAAACAAGGTAAAAATGTCTACAATTGGATATACTTGCCAGTAAAATTACATAAGAGAAAGAAATAAGTGGGATAGCTATTGGAAATGAGAAGGTAAAACTATTAGTAATTACAGTTTGTATGAATGTATACCCAGAAGAGCAGAGTGAATCAATTTAGAACAAACTATAAGAACTATAATAGAATTTGGTAAAGAGGTTGGAAGAAAGCAATATTTGGATATCAGAAGCCTTGATTTATATAAGTAACTTTGGGAATAAAGACATTGATTATAATAAATAATAACCAAATGATAATCTACAAATATAAAAATATTGCAAAGCTGCAATTATTTGAAGCATGTGTACTGACATATGACTAGAAAGATCATTGGACCAGAGTAGAACATCCAGCACTAGCACCAAATACATAGGGGGAAATATGCATAACAATAATTATAACATAGCTGACACATAGAATATCTAGTATATGTCTGATGTGACATTTGAACTCCTGTGGTCAGGCTCTGGTGTTCATGTTTTTAACCCATGGACTGTACTGCCTGTATTTTTTGCTATTGGTGCATTTAAAATAAAATGCATAAAGTAAATTCTCCAATAAATAATGTTGGAACAGCTATGTCGTCATCCAGAAAACAGTAAAGTCTGTTTTCAAATCACCCCTTACTCCAAAATAAATTCCAATTTATTTATAACATTATTCACAATAGTCAAAACTTGAAAATGACCAAAATATCCCTCAGCAGATGACAGGACCAAAAAAATGTGGTATAAAAACACAGTGGAATATTACTCAGTCTTAACAAAGAAGGAAATCCTGCCATTTGTGACAACACGGATGAAGCCAGAGGTCATCATGTGAAGTAAAATAAGCCAGTCCTGAGAGAACAAATAGTGCATGAATTCAGTTACAGCAGGTACCTAAAATAGTCAGACTCAGAGAAGCAGAGAGGAGAATGGTGATTGCCTGGGGCTGATACATAGAGGAAATGGGAGACTATCTTTCAATAGACATAAAGTTTCTGTTAATCAAGACAAAGAAGTTCTAGGAATCCTCTGTACAATATTGTATGTACAGTTAATGACACTGTATTGCACACTTTAAAATATGTCAAGGATAGATCTCATTAACTGTTTTTACAAAAAACACACAAAAGAAGAGAAGGAAATTTTTGCAGGTGATAGATTTATTTAGTGCTTTGGTTGTGGTGATAGTGTTATGGGTTCATGCATATGTCCAAACTCATCAAGATGTATATGCTAATGTGCCTATTTTTTGGCATATTAATTATACCCCAATAAAACTAAAGAAAGAAAATGTCTCTAGTAAAATGTTAAAAATTTAAAAAAAGAATTAGGGGCACCTGTGTGGTTCAGTCAGTTAAGTGTCCGACTCTTGCTTTCTCCTCAGGTCATAATCTCAGGGTCATGAAACCAAGCCCCCATTGTTGGGCTCCACACTCAGCTAGGAGTCTGCTTAAGATTCTCTTTCTCCCTCTGCACCCCACCCCCAATGTTCACATGTATGTGCTCTCTTTCTATCTCTTAAAAAAAAAAATGAACGGATCAACATATTTGAAGAGGATGAGAAAAAGCACAAAATGACTTTGAATAAAATAGAAACAAGAGTCAAAAAAACCAAACCAAAACAAAAAACTATAGATCATTCCTGGGAAAAATAAGTGAAGTGTATGTGCACATTGACACACACACACACACAGAGAGAGAGAGAGAGAGAGAAATATTTCTTTCTTTTCTTATATGAATTTAATGTCATCATGGGGGCCCTACCTTCATGACTTCATGTAACCCTAATCACCTCCCAGAGGCCCCACCTTCAAATACATTCACGTTGGGAATTAGAGCTTCGGCACATGAGTTTTGAGGGGACACAAATAGTCAGTCCTCAGCGACATGTGCTCCTCACCATAAATGTATGAGACAGCTACTATTTTCTCAAATTTACAAATGAGGAAAATGAGGCAGGAAGGTCAGGCAACTTGGTCAAGGGTGTACAGCCGGTATAGCAGCAGAACTGGGTTTGCATGTGAGTGGGCTAGCCCCTAGGGTGTCGTGGGAAGCCACTGTGTGATGTTGGCTCAACAGCAGGTCCTCTGTAGTCAGAGCAGATCCTTCCCAGTGCTCTCCTTGGCTCCTGGCCCCTAACTGGAGAGAAGAAAAGCGAACTTCACACCTCACTAAACGGATAATGTAGAGGCGGTTGAGCTTCCTGGCATGAGCTCTGGATAGGGGCAGGATTTGGCTCCAACTACTGGAAGCTCTCCTTGGAGTATGGCATTCTTGGTGCCAGCTTGGGGGTCTGGTTGTTAATTCTGGGGCACCAGGAGAGGCACCTTCCCAGACCCTGTTACATCTTTGTGGGAAAGAGAGCCAGGGCTGGAAGTTAAACTCCAAGAACTGACCCTACTTGAGGTAACAAAGACAAAGGAGTAAGTCGACTTGACAAGATCCAGCAAATTCAGTTACATGGCATTACTCTGCTCAAAGATCCTAAAATATCCCTTTACCTGACTCTTAGTCCAGCCTCACCATGTTTTTCCAAAGCACTTTTCTCTTCAGCCCAGAGGAAATCTCTCAGTCCAGCTCAGCAGCTCCACTCAGCCACTTCGAAATCACTGTTTTCTGTTCCTACTTTAAAGCTGTAAACTTCAAATGAGCTAATGGACGTGAAATGCTTCATAAGGCACATATTGCTACACCAAGAGCAAAACCACTAACCCAGGTAGAGCATGGTTCAGCTTACAAGGAATTTTAAATTCCTCCTCAAGGCATCCCTCTGAATTAGGAATTATTGGTCCCATTTTACAACTGAGAATGCTGAGCCTGGCATAGTTTCTTGGGCTCACCTGGCCAGCAATGTGCTGGGCTGTTGTCAGACCCGAGGCTTTGAACTCCAGATCCTGTGCTTTTTCTCTTCATCTTTGGAGCAGGAGTAAGAAAGGCAGTAGCAAATAATGATCGGCTCTGTGAATACCATGTTGGAGACTCTTGGCTCCTTGGATCTCTGGGTCAGGAGGTGTTTATTTCTACTGCAGCTGAGAAGGAGGGAGGGTGGGATCTCTTAGGTTCACAACACAGGGAAGATAAAAGCTTGTCAGACACCTAATCGCTGTCTGTAAACTGTTGCCCAACACCTATGCCATTAGCGTATGTTTCCCGGGGCCTAGCAAGAACAATGAGAGCAACAGCAAACATTTGCTGGGCTAATCACTTTACATGGATTATCTCAATTAATCCTCACAACAGCTCTGTGTGGTAGGTGTTTCTGTTAGCCACACTTTACCAAAAGAGAAAAGGCCCGTTCCTTTATCCTTGTCACCACCCTTCAACGGCTCAGGGTCTGCCTTGGCGGAAAGAAGGCTGGCTGTGTGCAGCTGCTTGCAGTCCGTTGTGTTGTTTTATGTGGGGAGATGAGAGTGGTGGGTCAGGTAAAGACCCACTCCTACTTAGAAGAATCTTAGAAATCTTAGAAGAGTCTACTTAGAAAAATACTTCTACTTAGCTTTGGAAGGTTGTCCTTGGTCTTGCATTTAAAGATAGCTGCATGAAATGTGTGGAGACTTCCCAGCACTGCTAGTGGAAACCAAGTGATGACGCTACCTTGGAATGCACCAGCGTTCCTCCCGTGGGTTTCCCCTGCTGAAGATGGTCTGCATCACCTCTCAGTCCCAGCTCCCCTCTCATCCCCTTCTCTGCTTTTCCTCCTTATTTTCACTATTATTAATGTGGACAACTTGACCTTAAATAAAAGACTCCTCTGGGGGCATCTGGTGGCTCAGTCAGTTAAGCTTTTGACTCTTGATTTCAGCTCAGGTCATGATTTCAGGGTTGTGAGATCGAGCCCCATGCCAGCTGTACATTGGGCATGGAGCCTGCTTACGATTCTCTTTCTCCCTCTCCCCACCTCGTGTGTGTATTCTCTCTCTCTCTAAAATAATAATAATAATAATAATAATAATAAAATAAAAATAAATAATAAAACTTCTCTGTGCCAAGCTTTGCTGCATGTGTGTGAGACCTCAGTGACCCAGCTTTATGACCATGCTCTAAGGCACTGGGGGTGTATGGACTGTTACGTGCTCAGAAATCCAGGGAGCTGGTTGTTAAACAGAACTGTTGCTAAAAATAAAATGATATACACTTACAATTAAGTAAATTACATAAAAACAAAGGTAATAAACACAATAAAGTGATTAAATATTTACCAGCACACCACTGGAAGCACTCTTACCCTTGATAATAGTACCTAAGATGACTGAGGTTTTGGAGGAAGTGGCAAAGCCGAAAGGCAGAGATAGATCAATCGATCTCAAAGACGGCCCAAGTTGAGCTGCTTTTTCCTGAGGATGGGGCTATATTTTGCTCCATCCAGATCATGAGTTTGGGGTGGGAGTGTTGGGGGTGTTGAGAGACATGGTTTGTAGGAATGACTGTCCGGTAGGAAATGCCACCACTGCAACGAAAGGGCATATGGCAGTCAGGGTGTACCTTCTAGACCTGATGCATCAAACATGTGCCCAAAGTCAGGGTCATCAACAGCTATATTAACAGAGTCTATGGACTGCTCTCCTATTCAGAATAAGCATCCACTTATTTCCACAGGTGCCTCCACCTCCCACTGGATAATGAGATCCCAGAAAGCTTTGGAGCCACAGAGCCCCATTCTGGGAGAGTAAACTCACCCATGAGGATGAAGGGGCCACACTCCAGATCTTCTTTAAAGATGAATGAGTGATGATTATCTCCAGAGGCCATGGAAATGTTAAGAGAAGGGAAAGAGGAGGTACTTGGCGCTTTGTCACAGAAAAGCTCCAGATCCATAAATATATCCACTGGAATGCAGGACAAAACATAATGTATAAAAGATTGAATAGAAGATATATTATGCCATTGCATAGCAATCCTGTCTGCAGGAATTTATAGCTTCGATATATTCCCCATTAAAAGTGGTTCAGCTAGCTGGTAGAGAGGCTCAATTCATCTTGTATCTGTTGCAAACCATCAATATTATGGTTTACCCATTTAAACTGGAAATGGGACCAAATATTTGGGCTATTTATAATAAAAAATATGAAAATCTTTGTATTGGTGTTCATCTCCTAACTTCTCCAGTTTAATCAGAAGTCTGTTTACATAGAGCTCAGAGAGAATTTCTCACCTGTGCAATCGCTGGGATCCAAGAGGCAGGAACGGGGAGGAACATGACCTCATGGTGCTTTCTCAAAGAGCGAGGCAGGTGCCCCTATGTGCTGACAGACACTGTGGTGATGACCCTAAGTCCACAGGAAAGGCAAGAAAGCTGTTTTCATCTGCAAGGTTCTGTGCATTGAAGGGAAAGCAAGAAGGAGAAATCTGGGTAGTTGGAAACAGGTGGGAGTATGAAAAGCCCGTGAATATGAAGATACAACTAGCTGTTAGCAGCTTCCTCATATGCTGGTTTTTGTTCACAGGACATGCTAGCCCCTGGACTTGCTTCATCAGTGCTGACCTCACTGTGGTGGAGTGTGATGACTGTGTCCCCAGAATGCCCATGGGTTAGATTGTTGTTGTTCAGTGAAGGCATTGTCTCTATAAGAATAATTTACAGATTGATGTGGTGGGTTTGGTAATCACAATATGGGGCCCCAAACTGCATTGCTTGTGACAGTCCTGCACAACAACCCCCTGTGTGCCTTAGTTATTTTCCCAGAGCATCTCTCCCTCCTTGCTTACAACACCTGTGGCTTTCCACCCTCCTCTGCCTTGCTCTTCCGCCCCAAGTCTTACCTGGGTTTCTAATATATCCCTTGGACCCATCTCCTTGATTTTGAGTCCTTTTGATTTATCCCACCTGGCTCCTATTCTCAGCCTGAGAGTCTTGACCCAGGACCTGGATTCAGACAACCTGAAGCTCCCAGGGAGGATCCTCTGTCAGCTTGGGTTGTCTGAGAGCTATGGTGGCCCATGAGCTACCTGCCCAGGGAGAAGATGGGAATAAAGGCTAATGTCTACTCTGTTGTGCCTTGGTCATTTCCTTGGTTGGCTGCTTTCACTATGTCCTTCCTGTTCTTTCATTGTGTCCCCAAGCTCTTTACCCTCATGTCAGAGGGCTCCCTTTACATGTCTTGGCCACTAGCAGTATTCAGCCCTTTTTGTGTATTCATCCAGGGCGGCCCCTACTTAGGAAGCACCCTCCTGCCAATGACCTCTTATCAGATGAATGTTGGCAGTGGGCCCTCTGTGACCGTGTGCTTCACACGGAGACCCAGAGCTCCTGCAACTCTGAGCTCAGGGGTTGGCAAAGCGTCACCCTGGCTCAGGTGTTTGTCTTCCCTGCATGTCCCTCCCTGAGACACTCAGAGTGTCATTCTGCCCTTTCCATGTGTGCCCAGAGCTTTCTGTGCTATTTTTAAAAGCCTATAACATTTACTATTGGTACCACTCATTTGGGTGGTTAATCATGACAGTCTAAAAGTGTCACCTCCTGACAGTGTGGCTGTAAAAAAGGTGTTAAAGTCAAGTGAAGAGACAAGGCAGCCAGAGGGTCTGAGTGGGGGACTGGGGGCAGATGGAAGGAGCCCAGAGCAGCACGTAGACCCAGTGCCATGATCCAGGATGTGCAGTGGGGAGTAGCTAGGGAGCAGGGTGTCAGAGCCAGGCAGCTGGGTTTCACCATCGGTTCTGCCAGCATAAGGCCTTCAATGGGTCCCTTGACTTTTCTGAGTATCACTCTTCACACCTTCAACACAGAATAGCCATGCTTTTAGGACAGATGCTGGTTGCCAGCTCTCATGTTTTCCCAGAAGGGAACAAGGTTGGGAAGGGAACTTTGATTTTTCTGTTTACAACAGCTATTCTCTGGCTGGTGAGATTTGGATAAAGGTTCCTGCTGATGTGTGTCCAACCTTCCTCTTCTGAGTTCAGCGTTCTCAGAAGAGAAGCTCATTTTCATTTTTTAAAAGATTTTTATTTATTTATTTGAGAGAGGTCAGTAGAACATGAATGGGGGGAGGTGCAGAAGGTGAGAGAGAGAGAGAGAGAGAGACAAGCAGGCCCCCTGCTGAGTGTGAAGCCCAACCAGGCCAGGGGCCCATTCCAGGATCCCAGGATCATGACCTGAGCTGAAGTTGTATGCTTAAGTGACTGAGCCACCCAGGTGCCCCTCATTTTCATTTTTGTCTCCTGCTAACATGACATGAGCTGCTTGATCTGGCCTGGGGACCCTCTCTCTGAAGTTCTCCCTTCTGTTCTAACTAGTCTTGTTGAGAACCATGGCACTCCAGGGATATGGCTGAGGAAGTTCTGCTCTGAAGACCTACTTCTTCAGGGTAGGGGGAACAAGTGAGAGGCCCTATTTTGGTCACAGGTCCAAGTCCAACGCAGCCTGATCATCCATAAAATTGTATTTTGACCTGCCCTGGCACTTCTCTTTGGCAGGTTCAGAGCCAAGGAGGTGAGAGTCAATATCCTGGAGAGCTCAATGCATATCAACCCCCAGAGGGCAGTTGGAGAGAGTAAAGAGAGTGTCCAGAACAATTCCTTCATAAGTGGTGGCTATTATTTAAACATACAAACTGAGTGGTCTACTATAGATCCTACTTTCCAAAGATAGGAGACCTCAGGAGCACTCTGAGCATGTTCTAAGCTTAAATAATTATCATTTTTCTCCCGAAGCTGTTTTCATTGCAAGATATACATTTTATTATTTTATATGTAAAAACAGGTAACATTTATTGAACAATCAGCACATGCCAGGCATTTTCCAGATGACAAAACTAAAGCGCAGAGCAGGTATTCAATTCCACAAGACCACCAATCTAGAAAGGGGCAAGCTCGTCCCCAAACCTGGCAGGAGGGCTTCAGCATTGTGCTCCCAATTACGATGCTGTTCCGCTTTCCACATCCTGACTCTGAGGTTCACAGAGGTTCTGGAAGATGCCCAAGATCTTCAATGTAACAAGAAACGAGATAGGATTTCAACTCCAAATCTTGCCAGTGCCTAGCTCCACCCTCCCCCTCCACCTTGGGCTGTGTCCATCCTGGCCCACAAGGGAGCCTCTCAATACTGTGCTCTCATTCCCCACTTCCCTAGCATCTATCCTGGGGTCGGCCAGGGTCCCCCACCCTTCTCGTAGGAGGCTCTATGGCTCTGCCTTTCTCTATAACAAGACAAAAGAAAGAGGCATCGGTTTTCATTTTTAAAACCAACATCTCCCACCCTCCAGCAGTCCCCACGTGCCCCTCCCACACAGATGGAAATGAACTAGAAACTCAGTTCCCAGAGACTATAAGCTGCACATTTTCTCCCCATAAACTGGTTATCAGCGCTTTCAGCCAGTCAGAGATTAAGTATTTACTGGCTTTCTCTTCTGCAACTTCCCTCGAGAAAGCTTGCACTGTCGTCCAATTCCCTAGCTTGGCCCATCCAGGAGTAGTGAAGCAGCTGATGGAAGTACAGATGCAGGAAACAAAGATGAATGGGCTCTCCCACTGCAGCAGGGTCGGCTGTGCCATCAAGGAGGAGTGGGTGCCAAGTGCCCCCATGACAGCTTACAGGGATCTTCAGGGTTGGGTTATCAGCTTTAATAGATTGCAGTGTGTGCAATAAGCATGTGTGTGGGCATACGCTCATGGGCATCTATGTGCTGCTGATGGAGATCAGCTTGCTCCTCCATGTGATCATATGTATAAATCCATGGGCATATTGGGTGTGGGACCAGACCTGTGGAGCTGCAAACATGCCAACAGGAGGCCCGTGACTGGGTGCACAAGAACTTGGCCTCTTTACCTGCCTTTGCTGCTACAAGATCTCTGCACACTGAACCTCCTGCTGCCTTGTATGGAGCTGGGGCATGGGCAGAGTGTCTGAGATAGAACCCCTCTGGGGGTGAGTGGTATTTTGAGAGAGTCTGGGCTCCAGTGTTCCCTTCATTCTAGTTGTTTATCTCTTTTCAGTTCTACTCCCTTGTAGATTGCAAGACTCAAAAGATGTTTAAGAGGATGCTCCTACCATCATTCAGAAGCATGTAATGATTCCACCCAGCCCTTGGCATTCCTTGATCACCCACCACAGTGGGGCACAGCTGGTTCGGACCCCAGGCATACATGCTCACTCATGCTTCCTGCCAGCTCCTGCTATTTCTCCTGCCCAGAACAATTTTCCCATCCATGTCTCCATGACTGAACTGTGGTCACCTCACCTTGAAAGTGACCCCACTTGTTCTAGCCATCTTTTCCTCCTTGAATCTACCAGCCTCCTATTGCTACTTTACATCTCTAACTGTATCAACTTAAACTGTTTGATTTTTTGTTTCATCTGGGTGAGTCTGCTGCAGGTGGGGATTATTTTAGAGAGGATATTTTTATAATAGCTAATGAGAAAGGGGGTGGGAGAGAAACCTGACCCTACTCAGGTAATCAGGTCAACATCACAAGTGACAAGTCAAGCTGGTGGCATGTGCACTCCATGTGATGTGACAGGAAGGGTGCTTTCCCTCTGTGGTCTTCCTACCGAAGCCCTATTACCCTGGTTTAGTCTTGAGAAAAGCATCAGGCAAATCCCAATGGAGGGACATTCTACCAAATACTGACTGGTATGCCTCAAAACAGTCAAGGTCATCAAAACAAGGGAAATCTGAGAAATTGTTGCACTCAGAGGGAGCATGAGGGGACCGAATGGAACGTGGTGTCCCAGACAAGATCCTTGAACAGCATCATTAGGCCGGTAGGTTAAAAACTAGGGAAATCTGAATAAGGTGTGGACTTTTGCTCATAGTCATGAAGGAATATTGGCTCCTTAGTGATGACAAATGTAGCATTTTAATAAAAGGCAAATGGGTGTGGGGAAGTGGGAATGTGGTACTGCCTCTGAGACTTCCCTGTAATCTAAAACTGTTCTAAAATGAGATGTTTATTTAAAACAACAGGGGCACCTGGCTGGCTCAGTTGGTTAAGTGTCTGCCTTTGGCTCAGGTCATGATCTTAAGATCCTGGGATTGAGCCCCATGTTGGGCTCCCTGCTCAGCTGGGAGCTTGCTTCTCCCTCTCACTGCCTGTGCTCTCTTGCTCTCTCTCTATCAAATAAATAAATAAAATATTAAAAAATAAAAAATAAAATGAATTTAAAAAAACAGCAAAAAGCTACTAAGGAACAAAATACTTTTCACCATAGACTAAAAGTCCCACCAAGTGAAAGAAAAGCTTATGGGAAAGAAAAAAAGGCCAGCTAATGTTTTTGGAATCTGTTGTGTGTAAGGTACTGTGTCAGGTATATAACACACCTTAGTTCCTCCAAGCATGCACTAGATTTTCTTTTCTTTTCTTTTCTTTTTTTTCTATTTTTTTATACATAGGGAAAACCAAGGTTCGGAGAAACTGTGACTTGAATGCTTATACTATAAGTGGCAAGGCCAGGATTCTGGCTCAGGCCTCTCTGATTCTTAAACCCTCTGCTTTCCCACATGGGCAAGTCATGCCTGGATGAATCTTGATGGCTGTGCATTTGCTGACAGCCAATACCCAGCCTTGGACTCTTCCTGATCTGTTCATTCTTCCACATTATTTGATACTTCATATGTGCTTAGTTAATGTTGCTGGCTGAGTGAGATGAAATGCGTAAGGCCACCTAGTATAATATAGGTGCTCAGAAAAAAAAATTGTCTCTTATCTTGTTTTAAGAAATGGAAATGAGCTAGGGAGTCTTCATTTCACACTGAAGCAGTCAGTCTCAGTTCAGCATCTCATCTAATCTCTCTAGGTGAGAACTTTATTTGATTCCATATGGTTTCCATATTGCTCTGTGAGTATACATCAGCGCTCCCAGACTAGCGTGGGCTTCCTGAGAGTAGAACCCAGGGTTTGCCTCTTCCCCAGTCCCTTTAAGGGACTCATGTGGCTCTGTGCACACAGAGTGCTCCTCGTAGGGACTAGTCTGTTGGTGAGGCCTTGGTGGTCGACAGTTGTGGGATGGTGATGGAACCGACAATATCTGAAAACCAGTACAGTATGGTCACCAACCAGCTAGAACTGACACAGTTCTAAACGATGGGTGCAGACATTCTAGTGGCTGCTGGCCAAATGCCAGCCTCAGGTGAGCAGAGGCCATCTGAGCGCGAGGCCTGAGTCAAGCCTGGAGCTGTGCCCGCCTTCGCTTTGTACACAAGGAGCCAATGGCAAGGCAAGATGATGATAGGAAAATCACACAGACTTTGAAGTCAGGCAGACATCGTTGGAGGTCCCCTTGTGAAATACTGGATGGCTTCTGAAGATCATAGTGCTAACTTGTCATCAGTTGTAACACAGACTGCTGATTAAATAACATCTAGTTTCTTCACTAGGTGGTGGAATGGGGAGGAAAAATATTAGAAAGTGAAAATAGGTTGCCTTAGAATCAAAATGGTATGTGCCTTACTTGAATTAAACATGTCTCAGTTTCCTTGCCTGTAAAATGGGGCAATAACATCTCCAAGGGCTGCAGAGAGAATTAACTGAGAAACTATAAATAATTTGCTTCCACAGAGAAGGCAAGAGAAAAGCCTACCGCACAGTCGGTGCTGGGTTCTGCCATGATCAGGCAAGGTCTGCAGCTCATTTTCACTGTTTCAGGAGCTGGGACAGCCTTGAAAGCATGACAGTGCTTTCCATGCAACTAACTCCTGCTTTTCCTGTTTCCTAGCTCCATGACAGTTAAGAGCAGGCTGCTTGAAGAAAAGGCAATGGTGACCTATTAGCTGAGAAAGGTGGTTGCTGGGGAGTGTAGATACCACTTGTAACTCTTAAAACTTGATGTTCTGACTAGGAAGAGTCCTCTTGGCCTTCTTCCCTTACCCCCTCCCAGAGAGTGTTTGCAATAACAGCAGGATGCTGAGTTCTAGAAGAGACAACCTGGCTCAGCCTCTCATCTAATGGAAGATGACATAGAGACCCAGGAGGAGAAGCATCCTGCCCATGGTCAGAAAGTGATAACCAGAACTCCAACCCTCTCACCTCCCATCTAGCTCCTTCTCCACTAATATGGACCTCTTTCCTCTTCCTGTGTTAGACTTGGATTAAATTGATTGTAATACAATTTCAAGTGGGATTCTACCATTGTCCCAGAATCATGGCCAAGGCCCGGAGCTGAGCACAAAAGCATTATGTCCTCACCTTCTAAGTACAGGGAATCCCTGCAGTTGGACCAGAAGAATCCCTGCAAGGCTGCATGTGGGGTGCTGGAACTGCCACAACCCCTCCTCTCCTGTGAATATAAAGGGAGGACCCGTATAATGGAAGTTGACTTTGGGGAAGGGGAAAAGAATGGATTTTATCCTTAAAGTCAGGAGAGAGAGACTCTAAGAAAATCAATCATAAAGACTGGGGTCTCTGCAAGAGGGGGAGATGAGCATTTACTTTCCAGGTGGTTCTCTGCCTATCCTATAGGCTGGCTTATCTGCCCCTGTGTAGTCCAAAGAGGGAAAAATAGAATGGGAGAGAGATGGTGAATGTCCCCCGTTTGAGAAGGATGAGGAATTCTCGATAGTTCCCCATCCTAGAAAACTGTGGTTGGGATGGGAATCCCTTTGGCAGGAGCTGAGAGGGTGTAGAAGAAGTTTAGTCAGAGTTAGATTTCCCACGTAGGGGAACTGGGTGGTGGGGCTTGTCCTAAAGCACCACACATGCACTCCCTGAGAGCCAGCATTGAGATGTCCACCACACCGAGGCAGCAAAGCAGGTCAGTGATAACCAGAGAAGCTATGGCAACCACCAGAGAGGTCTGCCTCATGGGCAGGTGGCTGGGTAAGGATGTGCCTTCCTTATAGCTACGCCTTCTCTCTGGCCAAACCCTGGAACAGTGGTGCTGAGAAAAGGTGTGCCGGCTAGCTGAACCATGCACTCCGGAGTGGCCAGATAAAATACAGGACTCCTAATTCAATTAGAATTTCAGATACATGACGAATATTTTTCAGGATAAGCATGTCCCAAATATTGCATGAGAAATACTTATCCTAAAAAAAAGCATTTGGATATTTTCATTCAATATTCAGTATCATTCAATATTCATCTGAAATTCAAACTGAACTGGACATCCTGTAATTTTATTTGTTAAATGTGGCAACATGATCCTTCCTATCCCCAACACACAATCACACACCCATACCTCTCTCTCTCTCTCTCTCTCTCTCTCTCTGTCACACACACACACACACACACACACACACACACACACACACACACACACCAGGCTATGATAGCCACAGGAGGGAGGTATGTGATCTGAGCTTAAGAGTGAAGTTTTAAAATGAACAGGAGTGAGTCTTAAGGACTAGTGTGGAACTGTTCTAATAAATGAAAGTGGTTGGCAGGTTATGGAATTGAGCCAACATGTCATTAAGAAAGCTGCTGCCCAGTGAAGATGCCAGGGCTCTGACAGAGCTCAATTGGGGGGCATTTATTGGAAAAATAAAACTGTTTTCCAAGTTACATCCCCAAGTGTGAACTGGCTGCCCTCACAGTGATCAGATGTTGCTTTTTCTCAGCACTCATGGCTTCGCTTTGAGGTGCTGTCCTCTTTTCAGATCTGGGTACTTGTCTCTTATAGTCCCTGTTCCCATAGCTGATGAAGGGCAGTTCTCCCCCCATTGCAAGACTGTAGTTTCTACAGGTAGAGATGGCTGGGGCAGGATCCCTTCCTGAGGCCAACTGAAAAAGGAGGCAAAGTTGCCACTGGTAGAAATTCCTACCTGGGAACAGCCACAGCCCTGTGGTAGCAGGTGAGGACAGTGGCAGAAGCAATGGGCAATGCCTGGGGGTTCTCTTGGTGAGAGCCACAGTGGGATTCCACTGTTGTGAGCATGCCCGGTGCCCAGAGCTGGATCGCTGAATTCCCTGTGTTCCCCTTACCTGGATGATATGACCCACGGTTGCTGTAGACACATGTGGCTGACTTGACCATCTTGTTCAGGATTAACCTTATTCGAGGCTTACGTGATAAAAATATGAAACTCACTCATGTTTAGTCCTCTGACTATGGACCAAAGAATGGAGACCAAGCTTCCTCTATACCCCTCCTCCTTCTCTTCTTTGCCTATTAGAATCAACCTTCGTCTAACACCTGGCCAGCACCCTCACCAGCCACCGACTACCACCATGGCTGCTATCCCTGTTCTCTTATCTTTTATAAGCTCCTTATTCCACCATGCCAGCTCCATCTTGTAGACACGTGTCCACTGTTCACAGGCATCTGAGGAGCTACGTTTTCTGCTGGCATTCCAGTCTGGTCCTCTGGGGGACTTCTCCCCATTTTGACACACAGGTGCATTTTTGTGTCAGCTGGGCTCCACTGATGTTCTGCCAAGGGAGAGAGGCCTGTGAAGTTGAGGTTTGCTGATGTCATTTTCACACACCTCACCCATGGAAAGAAGAGAAGAGGTGGCTGGGGCAGGGCTGAGAGGGACAGTGCTGAGAGAAGTACTGGAAATCTATAGGAAGTGTGGAAGTGTATGTGATGGAGGAAGACAAGAGCTTGAGAAAAATAAATGTTTATTAGTGGTGGTGTGTGCACATGGGGGAGGGAGGGGAAAGAGAGTACAGAGAAGAGAGGTGAAGAGGGAGAGGAAGAGAAATTTCAGCTACAAGGTATGCATTTTCAGAAAGCAGGGAAATTTAGTCAGGCAGGATATTTTGAAGGAAGAACATTCAGGAAATGACCCCAGATTATGTGTAGGACACACGTGGTGCCATCCTATCAAACCTGCACACATGGCTGACTTCCATATTCAGAACCATGGCAGGGGGCAGACTGCTGCCCTTCCTGGCTCTCCCACCCCCAAACCCAACCAGAAGGCAACATATGGCCTGCCCGATGTTTGCATCTGAGGAAGCACAGAGAATCAACGTTTACACAGTCTCCTCTCTCATCTTCCCAGGGAGGTCCTGGAGCTGGGGCGAAATGTCTGGATATGCCTTCCCTCTGCCTAGTGTTGATTATGGGCTGGGCAAAGAACACAGCCAGAGGCAGCCTGGGCCTCAGAATCAGTCGGGTGGGCTGAGCAATGGAGGGGTGCAAAAGGTAGATAGGGGGAGAATCTGTGTGCATATGGGTGTGTCGGGGGGAGCACTGTGGATGCTGGGAGTGGTTAGCATGATTAATATAATGATACTAATTATCCACCTGCTAATTACCTCCTTTTTCCATAGTACTATTGCGCCCACAAAGTTCAAGACACCAAGGAATTACCCAGTTTCCCATTTTCCAGGCTTGTTTCTGCTCCCACTGTTGGAGCTTCTGGAGAAAGTGGGTCTATGTTTTCCATACCTGGCAGCTCAACCGACAATCTTCAAGTGCCAGGGACTGAAAACCTATCGGGAGTCTGCCCCTTCTCTAGGTGTCTGTTTTGACATCAGGCGTCTGTGTTGATTATATCATATGTAGTTGTGATAATGATGTGATGGGGATGATGATGAGCTCCCATTTCTTGAGACCTTAGCCCATGCTAACTGCTTTATGAGTAGGCACTCAGATAGTCTTCATATGATCCTGGGAGGTTAGTACTATTACCTACACTACCTACACTTATATATATTATATACTGAACACACAAACACACACGGTATGAGATTGAATTACTTGCCCAGGACCACATAGCTAGAGAGTGGGAGGCTATGATAAAGAACGTGGGTCATATCCACACGTGGGAAGCTTCAGTCACCTTTTGTGATTATGCTCACTTTCAGCATGACTGCTGTCGTGGGAACACCAAGGTTCAGGTAGCCCAGTGCCATATTACTGGTCCCAGAGAGCGGCATATCCTCACGCCAGCTGGAGTTCTGGCTTACAATCTCACTGCCAGGGAGAAAAAGGACTTAGAACTAAATTAGGATTTGAGCCCAAGGCTGGCAGGATGAAAAGGCAAAAGGTCAATGGCTGGTGGAGAGCTCAGGCAGGTAAACACCAATTAGTAGCAGAGCCTGGTGACAACCCAAATCCCGTGGTTAAAGAATGAAGGGGGCTGATTCCTTTTTAGCCCTCCTTGCTGGTTGGCTCCTTCTCCCATCCTTCCCATTCGGTGATAGAATTCAAGAGAGGAGCCCCACTGGATCCGGGTGCAAACGATGGGTTTTGAAGAGTTCTAGCAAATGTGTGTGAAGCATCCCCAGCCTGAGAATGGTGAGAGGGTTGGAGAGAGCGTCTGGGAAAGATTCCATTTTTTTTTTTTTTAAGATTCCATATTTTTAAAAAAAATTTATTTTTTAAATTTCTTTTCAGTGTTCCAGAATTCATTGTTTATGCACCACACCCAGTGCTCCATGCAATACATGCCCTCCATAATACCCACCACCAGACTCACCCAATCTCCCACCCCTCTCCCCTCCAAAACCCTCAGTTAGTTCCATATTTAAAAAAAAAAAAGATGGCAAGAATGAGTGGCTCTATTTCTCCTCTGTAAGTGACATCTGGAGACATGGCAGCTGTGACCCTACATGAAGACAGCTTAAAGAAAACATCCTGAACATCCTAGATGTGGCAGAGCACCAAAGACAACACAAAGACACCCTGAGTCTGAGAAGCCAATGGACCCACCAGTCATTGGATTTCTTGTTAGGTAACATTGTAATATTTCTGATCCTTTCAGTGAGTTGAGGTGCATGATTGTGTTTTGTTGTTTGCAATCAGCTGATCTATTGCTGGTTGCTCTATCACTTTCCAACCGTCCTTGTGCAAGCCCTGGCAATCCTCAGAACTCTCTCAGGACCTCATTCTGGAGGGAATGTATGTGGGGTGAGGAAGACAGGTCCACCTGTCTGGGGTCCTGCTACACAGTGTTCACATGCAGAAGCTCTACTCCCACACATGAGTCCAGAGGCTCCCATTGCTCAAAGCAACACCTTGAAGACCATTGCAATGAATCATGTTGCCTCCTCCTGGGAAGATAAAAACAACATAATCTGTGGTTTTCTAAATGCAGGTGCCTGAACTTTCTTGAAAGGGGAATGGCAAACATGTTTTCTTGTGAGAGGATGCACAGAAGATCTGTCTGTACTCTCAGACCACAGAGAACTAGCCCCAGATAGAATGATCCCCAATTTCCTCTGTGATTTGTCTCATTGTCCTCCTCCTAAGGCCACTCTGGGTTTTACCTTCTCCCGCAGCCCCACCCCCCAAGCCTTGAGCAGGAAGATGGAGTAAGTCTCCTTGGTGTGTTGAGGCCCTACCTCTCACCTAGTACTCAATGATCATGTTGCTAGCTTTCTAGTACATTCCAGCACATCTCAGGTGAGACCACTGGGCAGCTCTGGAGAGCAGAGCCAGGTTGCCCCATGGCGAGAACTGTGGTTCAAGATGAATGTACAGGGCATCCTCCTCTATCAAAGTCTCGTGCATTATGCTGAGAACAAGAGAAGGAAGTGGATTGTTTTCTAATGTCATTTAGTCCAACTCCCCATCCTTGAATGAGTATGCTGAGGACCGGGGGGAAGCATTTTGCCAACTTTCAGAGTAGCCACCAACATACTCCCAAACTGGACTCCTGGACTCTTGTTCTTCCACATGCCACCCTCATCACCTTCCTCTTCATCTCTTCTCAGTTCCTTCCTCATTTGGGGAAAGGGTGTTTTGGTGTTTCCTTTTTTTTTTTTTTTTTGTCATTTATTTTTTTTTTTTTTTTTTTTAACATATAAGGTATCATTTGCTTCAGGGGTAGAGGTCTGTGAATCATCAGTCTCACACAATTCACAGCACACACCATAGCACATACTCTCCCCACTGTCCATCACCCAGCCCCTCATCCCTCCCATCCCCTCTTCCCTCTACCAGCCCTCAGTTTGTTTCCTGAGATTGAGTCTCTTATGATTTGTCTCCCTCCCTGGTCCTATCTTGTTTCATTTTCCCGTCCCTTCTCCCCATGACCCTCGCCCTGCCTCTCAAATTCCTTGTACCAGAGAGATCATATGATAATTGTCTTTCTTTGATTGACTTATTTTGCTTAAAATAATACCCTCTAGGTCCATCCATGTCGTTGCAAATGGCAAGATTTCATTTTTTGATAGCTACGTAGTTCCATTGTGTGTGTGTGTGCATATATATATGTGTGTGTGTGTGTGTGTGTATATATATATATATACATGTATATATATGTATATGTATATATATATATATATATACATATATATATCACATCTTCTTTATCCATTCATTTGTTGATGGACACCCAGGCTCTTAGGCTCTTTCCATAGTTTGACTATTGTGGACATTGTTGTTATAAACATTTGGGTGCATGTGCCCTTTCAGATAACTACATTTGTATCATTAGGGTAAATACCCAATAGTGCAATTGCTGGGTCATAGGGTAGCTCTATTTTCAACTTTTTGAGGAACCTCCATACTGTGTTCCAGAGTGGCTGCACTGGCTTGCATTCCCACCAACAATTCAGGAGGGTTCTCCTTTCTCCACATCCTCATCAACATTTGTTGTTTCCAGACTGGTTAATTCTAGCCATTCTGACTGGTGTGAGGTGGTATCTAAGTGTGGTTTTGATTTGTGTTTCCCTGACAGCAAGTGATATGGAGCACTTTTTCATGTGTCTGTTGGCCATCTGGATTCCTTCTTTGCAGAAATGTCTGTTCCTGCCTTCTGCCCATTTCTTGATCAGATTATTTATTCTTCGGGTGTTGAGTTTGATAAGTTCTTTATAGATTTTGGGTACTAACCCTTTATCTGATATGCCATTTGCAAATATCTTCTCCCATCCTGTAGGTTGTCTTTTGGTCTTATTGATTGTTTCTTTGCTGTGCAAAAGCTTTTTGCTTGATGAAGTCCCAATAGTTCATTTTTGCTCTTGCTTCCCTTGGCTTTGGCGATGTTTCTAGGGAGAAGTTGCTGTGGCTGAGTTTGCTGTGGTTGCTGCCTGTGTTCTCCTCAAGGATTTTGATGGTTGGTGTTTTCTTTGTAAACTTGTTGTGAACACCAAGTGAGACATAGTCCCGGTCTGACTTCTGAGCAGAGCCTGGTACTCACAGGCTGTGAGTTCATACTTGGTGTTTTGCTTTCTTCCTGGGAGAAGTCCTGTGAGGTGGCTGAAGACTTTAGCAGCAACCGTTTGTCACTCTCCTGACTGTCTGGATCACAGCTTTCTCAGGGCAAAGCCTGAGCCAATGGATCCCCATTTAAAGGGCCACCTTCCTGGGTCAGACAGCACTTTAGACTGTGGCAGTCTCACAATTTAATAACAATAAAATCTATATGAACAGATTTAATAGAGAAAGGGAGGTGATAATAGAATTTTTGCTATTTTAAGAGACTGGGAAGACAGGGACTCCAGGAAGAAAGAAGCTTGGGGCAAGGAAGGCAAATTTCACAATTCTGGCTCCAGTAGAGCTTGTCCCTCAGCAAGATAATTGAGCACCCACTGCATTCACCACTGCCATCAATGAGTCACTATTAAGTGACAGCTGGGTATCAAGGCAGTGCTATGGGAACTTTCCAGCAATAGAAAGAAGCAAAGGCACACAGGCATGAGAGGAGATGGATAGATAATATTCAGGGTTTGGGAGCCAGAACTGGAGGTGAGACAAGTCAGTTATAATGGGAGCAGACAGAGGGGGCTGCTGAAAGTCCTGAGGCAAATTGTACCCACTCCCATGGCCTTGAACTGCCTCTGTGCCTCACCACCATTTTGTCAGTCTGTCTCAGCCTGTGACCCACCTCATTTTTAGCTTCCCCTCTTGTGTTGCTTATGACCATCTCAGACTCAGTCTGTCTGAAAGTGAACGTGTCATCTTCCCTGCAAATGTGCTCCTTATTCTGGATGTTTCTATTTATCAAATGTCACTATCGTCCCCCCAGTCACCAGAATGAGTAGTCTAGAACCTCCGTCTTTCTTTTTTCTTCTGTTCTCTCCTTCCTTTCTCTTACCCTTATTGTTAAATCAGTTTCCAAGACCTGTCCATTGTACCTTCTAGCTATGGTCCTTCCCCAGCATGATTGCTACAATGGCCTCTTCTTGGATTTCCCTCTAATCTTCAGTGCTGCACAATCTCATAACCACAACCCCACTGCAACAGGATCCACCTTTTTAAAACACAAAAACACAAGGTAAATCTCTCTAATCCCATGGATTTGAGTCACATAACTTCCAGCTGGGGAAGAATCAAGAGGTGACTGAAGAGAGAAGGGAATCTTGTACCTCATGCTAAGGAGTTGAGATGCTCTCCCAGAGAGGTGGGGAAGCTCCTGAATGTATTAGGCAAGGGCCTGATAGGATAAGATTTAAGTCTCCTGACCCATATAAATTTTGTTCCCCCTTCCCAAATTCCTACTTAATATTCAAAAGTCCAGTCAGGCACCAGTTCCAGTGTGAGCCCTCCTCGTCTTTCCCAGCAGAGTCTGACACCCCTGTGCTTTTCATCATCAGGCTACTTGTAGCATGGATTTCACCATCCTTGGCCCATTGATCTGCTTCCCCATCAGGCTGTTTCATTTCTCTCTCCACCCTGGGCCTCACACTGTGCCTGGAACCAGGAAGCACTTAGCCAAATGCAGAACACAGGGATTCACTGGGCACAGTTTCATTTCGATTGCTTCATTTGTCCTTGGGAAGCAGGTTAGGGAGGAAGATTTCCAGGTGTCATCCCAGGGGCGGGCCCTAAGTCCAGGCACACATGCCTCTCCCTCTTCTCCATGTGCTACTGCCCTTGGGGAGAAGGCCTGGAGAAGCATAAGGCTGACTTCGTTGGTTAGTTAAATTGGGGCAAATGCCTTTATCTAGACTCTGCTTGGGCAAAAGGATTGGATTCTTGTCCCCTCCACTGCAGTAGAGGAGAGAGAAAGCAGGTTATAAAACTCCACGAAGAAAAAAAGGTTGGTTTGCGGCTTCCAGACAAGAATTAATAGGTGCAACCCATAATCCTGTCTTGAGGGAGATGAAGGGAAAAAGGAGTGAGAGAGAATATAATGGCCAAATCCCCCCTGTCTTGCTGCCTGAGTGCCTCTCTGGTGTTTGAAGTTCGATTCATAGAAAATGAGCAGGGAGATGCTCTTAGGATTCAGCACTTTGGGGAAGTCCAGGTCTGTTCTGGCCTGCCTGCCTGTGGGAGGCCTCCAGGGGAGCACAAGCTCAGCCTGGCCAGCCCACAGAGGCCCAGCAGATAAACAGAGGCAGCCCTCAGCCTCTCCCTAATCCCACCCACTGGGCAGGCAGCCGTTTCGGGTATTTTGCATGTTCTGATACATCTGACCAGAGGAAGCAAAAAGACAGCATTTTGGAACTGCAGGAAAATGTTGGAATGTTATAATGCAATCCTTTTTTTTTTTTTCTTTTTTTCCTTTTTTTTTTTTCTTTATAGATTCTACAAATGAGGAACCAGAGGCCAAGAAAGTATATTAGCGAGGGCAGGCTGGACACACAACAGAAACACAATTCTCCAGCTCTGTTTCCACAGCTTGGCAGTGGCCCCCTCCCCACCCAACACTCCCATGCCAGTGAGTTTGCCTCTCACCTGGGGAGTAGAGCCTAGATCTTTGCCCAGCCTGGCACAGAGCAAGCATCTGGAGCAACTGAGGCAGGTTGGGCTGTGCTTCTCACCAGTCAGGGGCTGATTTTGTGGCCCTTTTCAGCCAGGCCCTTCCTTCTTAGCCAGCTAGTCCCAGCTGCCAATCTTCTCACCCCAGGCATGGGCTGGTCCCAGGGAGGTGCTCAGTGGATGGGTGTAGATTACTTGGTTGCTGTTGATAATAATAGCCATTGTCACCATATATTGATTATACCATGAACCTTGTACTTTACATACATTATCTCATTTCTTCTTTCCAGCAAGTCTCAACAGGCTCTGGCTCTTGTATCATAGGGATTATAAAAGTACCTACCCAACAGAGTTAGGGTCAAGACTGGAGGAGTTAATACATGCAAGGTGCTCACACTGTGCCTGATACCTAGCAAGAGTTTAATAAATATCATTCGTTTATTCGCTCATCAACTCTAACTTATTATATATTACATTGTGCCAGACACAATTCTAAGCTTTGGGGATATATCAGTAAACACCACAAGCCAAAAGCGGTACCATCATGGAAGCCAATTCAAATGAGGGGAGACAGACAATGGGCAAATACATTTTTTAAAAAGATGTGTTAGGAAAAAAAAAAGATGTGTTAGATGGCAATCAAGACCATGAAAAAAAGAAAACTGGGAAGGCAAAAAGAGCACTCCAGGAATGAGGTTCAGGAAAGGTCTGCCGAGTAGGTGACAATTTAAAAAATTCATGAAGCAAATGGAGTCTGTTTTCCCCATGTGTCTACCTGGAGGAAAAGCTTTCCAGGCACCTGGCACAGCAAGTGCAAAGGTGTTGAGGCTGGAGAGGGCCTCATAACTTCTAGGAACAGCAAGAAAGTTGGTGTGAATAGAGTAGTAAGCACCAGAGAGGAAACAGTAGCAGATCAGGTCTGAATGGGGACTGGAGACAGCAGAGATTATGGGGCCTTGTAGGCCATTGCAAAGGTTTTGATTTTTACTCTCAGTGAGATGCAGACTCTTTGCAGGATCTGAGTGACATAAACTTACATTTTGATAGGCTCACTCCCCTACTTTCTGGTAGCAGTATTTTGGGGAGCTTGGGGACCAGTAGGGCACTAATGCAGGAGAGGTGACAGTGGCTTAGAGCAAGGTGGTGGAGATTTGGGTGGGGAGAAGTGAGATTTCCTGGATATTCTGAAGGTACACCTGTGGGATTGGATGATGGGGTGTGAAAGTCAATTCTGAGATTCCTGGCGTGAGCAAGTGGGAAGATGGAGTTGATACTCACTGAGATGAGGAGATGCCAAGAGGAACTGGTTTGAGGTGGAAAACCAGAAGTTTAGCTTTTGAACTTCTAGGCTTGAGATTCTATTAGACATACAAGTAGAGAAGCTAAGTACACTTGATACACCATGTACCATGCAGAGGGGAAGTCTATGCTGGAGTTTTGAGTTTGAGAGTCACCAAGTCAACTTTTCAGTAAACAAAAGCAAGAATCAGAGCAGATAAGTAACTGGCAGTTAAGTAAGTGGCAGGGCTGATGAATCTGTTGTCCTTGTCTACTCTGCTCTATTTCCCAGCCTGAGTTGTTCTCCTAAGGTGAGGGAGGAGAGAGTAAATGCAACTTCCATAGACTATTGATGCAGGATGAAAGCTGAGGAGGGGGGACCTAGAACTTAACAGACAAAGGACAATGCACTGCCCTAAGAAATATTCAGCAATGGGAACTGAGCTTGATGATTTAAGTTTGAACTGGGCCAAGGGGTCCAGCAATGGAATAGAATAGTATTTTTCAATATCACTCGAGTCCCATTTCCTGAGCACATATATGACCTATCCAATGTAGCCCCTGGCTCAGGGGAAGATCCAAATTAGTCTGTGTGCCTAGCTTTGCCCTGAAACATTATCATCTTTTTTTTTTTTTAAGATTTTATTTATTTATTTGACAGACAGAGATCACAAGTAGGCAGAGAGGCAGGCAGAGAGAGAGGAGGAAGCAGGCTCCCTGCTGAGCAGAGAGCCCAATGTGGGGCTCGATCCCAGGACCCTGGGATCACGACCTGAGCCGAAGGCAGAGGCTTTAACCCACTGAGCCACCCAGGCACCCCTGAAACATTATCATCTTAATAAAACACCTGTTCCATGGAATTCTGACACTTGAAGTCTCTGGGGAGGGGAGAACTTCTGAACATACCAGGTGCTTCCTCTGGTGGGCCCAGAATGGATGGGTCTACCCTTCTAGGTATGTTGGTTAAGGATTCCACTTCTAGGAGCCTAAATGTCTAAGAGATGTCCAGTGGAGTCACCCCACCCTACTGACTCAAGCTGTGTTCTCTGGGCTACGTGGTGTGACATCCAGTTCCCCCAGCCATCTCTGTACCAGCCTGCTGCCAAGGCCTCCCATGCTACTTTCACAGCTATAACCTGGACTGTACACCCTGTCGCACATTAACGTTCGCTCTCACTCAGGTCCACCACATGATATGCTCTTGGTAGTCATTATTGCCTTGCCTTCAGGATATTAGTTTCTGTGGCTGAAGACAGGCACTGTGAGGAGAGGAGTAGAGATGTTCCAGAGCAAGGGCAGTGGGGAAAAAGTTACCCTAAATCAAAGGCTTAGGGCATTCAGGAAGTATGGGTGGACTGGGCTTGGCCAGGTGCTGAGGGACATTGGAGACTGGCACAAATGATTTGCCATAAGCTCCAGGGAAGGAGTATCACAGAAGTTGCTGTTGATCATGTTTGCACAATCCTGTCAGGACTCACCCCTTTGTAAATGGGTGGCATTGTTGTGTGTTCACACGTGTGAGATAGTGTGAGTGAGTGTATGGGTGGGTGTGAATGTGTATGATTCTGTGTGCATGAGTATGGGTGTGAATATGCGATGTGAATATGCAAGCATGAGTGTGTGTGTGTGAGTGTGGGTGTGAATGGGATGGAGTGTGCACATGAGTGTAGGACTATGAATGCATGAGTGAGCATGTGCATGGGTGTGAATGTGGACATGGAAATGAAAGTGTGAGATGAAAGTGCATGACTGTGTAAGCATGTGAGTGAGTGAATGATTGTGCTCATGAGTGTGTGTTATGAATGGTATAGGGCAGTGTGACTATGTGGTTGTGTATGCATGTGTTTGGGGAAGGGCGGATGGGAGCAGACCCATCTGCCTGCCAACCCTACGGCAGTGGGCTCCTGATGATGCCCTCTGGGTATGGGAGGGAGGGGGTCACTGGCATCTGATTATATCATTTGAAGACTTGCTGCCTCACCTGCCTGCCTCAACACTTCACTCCACACCCGGACCGAAGACTCCTCTCCCCCCAACAATGAAATAAAGAAACTGCAAGAGGCAAAAGCCTGTGCAGAGAGATCAAAGCCTGCCCTCCTAGCCCAGACCCCTCTCCTCCCGCCTCTCCTCCTGCCTGCTCCTCCCTCCTGCCTCCCTCTCTTTATTCTGATCACTCACCTTTTCTTCAAAGGCCTCCTTTCTGGAAGAGGCATTGCACACACTTTGTCTCAAACATGCTGTATTTTTTGTTAACAGCAGCTCTGCACCAAAAGAGATCAAAAGAGGGGCAGGAAGAAAAGGAAAAAGAATCCACCCCCAAAATGAATAATTGCACCCTCCCAACCTCAAGAAGAGGGTCCTGTGAAGAGGAAAGACCATGGAGCACCCATGCTGGCCTCCCTGAGTATCCTTGGCCAGGATGAGCGAGCCAGTGGGGCTCTTTTGGCAACGTGAAGCTCAGCCTTGTCCCACTGTTACTTTGCTGATACTTTCTTGTTTACTCTGTCATTGATTCTTGCCTGAGTGTTATTTGTCTCTTTGCAGGCTTGTTTGGAGGTGATGGGCAGTGATTAAGGAAGGAAAACACATCCCAAACAACCAGGCTGCCAGGCCTGAGTCCCCAGCCTCCAGACCCTGAAGTCTTCACATTTTTTGATCCAGTTGAAGTTGCATTTTGTTTTTGAAACTAACCTGTCAGATCTGGTTATATTGCTGGGTGTGTATTCTTCCCCTGCTCTCTTCTGAATCCTCTTGAGTCCTGACAGCTGAAGGTGGGGAGTATCTGGGAGACATACATAATAAGTTCAGCAGAAAGAGTGATTTCCAGCTCCTGTAAGATATAGTCTGTGATTTCAGGGCTCATGGTATTTGAGATGGGACCTGGGAAGAGGTCTTTGGAATCACAGTAGATGGCAGGCTTGAAGGCACCTGAACCCAACTAGCCAGGCCTCTTCGGATCAGGTGTGAGACTCTTCTCTATATGGTCTGGATCATACCATACCCCAGAAGCTGCTGGAGAAGCAGATGATCAATGAGGGCAGTAGGATCAGGTCATCAACCTTCTCTTTCTTTGATCACCTCCTGCCTTTAAGGCACTGTGGGGCTCAGAGATGGGTAGGACAGGTCTGCACTATCAGGGCTCTTATATTCTAGCTGGGCAGGTGTGACTGGCAGCAGGAACAAGCCAGGAAGGGGCTACGGATCCAGAGGAGGGAGGGATCCTGGGGATGTGGGCAGGGAGAGCCCTCTGGGTAGAGGTGGTGTGAATGTATCTGGTGTTGTAGGCTTGGCAGGATTTGAAGTGTGTAGGTGGGAGAGGAGATGTTTGAGGTCAACAGAAAATGTCAGGAAAGGCACAGGATGGGTAAGAGACAAGGTGTGGTAAGAAGCAGTGAACAGAGAGGTCTGTCCGCACTGGAGTCCGTGAAGAGGAGTCAAGAACCCAAAAGGCTGATTATGGCACAGACACAGTGGGTCACACAAATGAGCACTGCTCTGGTCATGAGGTCATCTAGTACTTTGAATAAAGCATGCATGTACTTAGCATGACAGTCAAAAGTAGACAATGGTATGTGGGAAATAGTGGGTCTCCTGTGTACTCCATCTCCCCCATATCTGGGGGCCCAGATATCCTCTTTGATCATAACCTCTTTTACATCTTTTGCTTGTCTTAAAAACTCCATGCATATATAAGAACTTATGAACAAATTTTATTTTCATTTATGACAACGTTTTTTGTGGTTTTTGTACATTAAACATCTTGCTCTGTACCTTATTTTTATTTATTTATTTGTTTATTTATTTTTTAAAGAGTATTTATTTATTTATTTGATGGAGAGATAGAGGGCACAAGTAGGCAGAGCGGCATGCAGAGGGAGAGGGAGACACAGGCTCTCCGCTGAGCAGGAAGTCTGATGTGGGACTCGATCCCAGGACCCTGGGATCATGACCTGAGCCAAAGGCAGCCGCTTAACTGACCCAGGCGCCCCTGCACCTTGCTTTTTAAGACTAATGTTGTACCTTAAGATTTTCTTTCTTTTTTTTTTTCATATGAGTACATGTAAAGTTGCCTTTTTCTTTTTAATGACTGTATAATAATTCATTGTAAGTACATATCATAATTTATTTACCACTACCCTTCTGATGGACATTGAGTTTTTTCCCAATCCTTTCCTATCACCAAAAATGCCATAATGAAAAAAATCTCTATATACACATTGATTTTACATGAGTAAGTTAATCTGCAAAAGGTCTTAGCAAAAAATTAGTTCAAGGAATATGTGCATTTTAACTTTGATAGATATTATAAAATTGCTTTTCAAAATGTTGTACCAAGTTACACAATGACTTAAAATGAGTGAAAATAGCTAGTTTCTTATAATCTTGGCAAATAGTGTTACTAAATGTTTTATTTATTGGCAATATGATATGTAAAAGAGGATACATGATTGAGATTCTGTTGTACCGCTCTTTCAGGAGAGAGGCTGAACACCTTTTAAATGTTCAGAAGTTATTCGTAAATTTTTTCTGTGAATTGATTGTTCATGACCTTTGCCCATTTTTAAATTGAGTTTTTGATCTTTTTCTTACTGACTTGCAAGAGTTCTTTATTATTTGTTAGGATAAATCTTGACAATGTTTTGCATTTGTCATTTTTATTTGGATTTTTATGGTACTTTTGTGCTGAGAAAAAATAGACATTTATACAGCAAAATTTATCTTGAGAAATTATAATTGGAGTCAAATCTTTTCCAATGGATTCGGAAAATTAAGAATACTGAAAAAAAAAAAACTCATTCATTTTTTTCCCACTGCATTGGTGCTTCTGTGTTTTACACTTAACGAATTGATTAATCTATAGGGTGTAAGGTGGACATTCAAACTTTATTTTTTGTAGGATGGCTATCCTGCCCATATATTTGTTGAATATCTCATCTTTTCCCCCATTACTGTGCAAAACCATATTTATCACAGACTACATTTTTTTTATTTTTATTTTTTACAAACATATAATATATTTTTATCCCCGGGGGTACAGGTCTGTGAATCGCCAGGTTTACACACTTCACAGCACTCACCATAGCACATACCCTCCCCAATGTCCATAACCCCACCACCTTCTCCCAACCCACCTCCCCCCAGCAGCCCTCAGTTTGTTTTGTGAGATTAAGAGTCACTTATGGTTGTCTCCCTCCCAATCCCATCTTGTTTCATTTACTCTTCTCCTACCCCCTTAACCCCCCATGTTGCATCTCCACTTCCTCATATCAGGGAGATCATTTGATAGCTGTCTTTCTCTGATTGACTTATTTCGCTAAGCATGATACCCTCTAGTTCCATCCACATCATCGCAAATGGCAAGATTTCATTTCTTTTGATGGTTGCATAGTATTCCATTGTGTATATATACCACATCTTCTTTATCCATTCATCTGTTGATGGACATCTAGGTTCTTTCCATAGTTTGGCTATTATAGACATTGCTGCTATAAATACTTGGGTGCATATGTCCCTTCGGATCACTATGTTTGTATCTTTAGGGTAAATACCCAGTAGTGCAATTACTGGGTCATAGGTTAGTTCTATTTTCAACATTTTGAGGAACCTCCATGCTGTTTTCCAGAGTGGTTGCACCAGCTTGCATTCCCACCAACAGTGTAGGAGGGTTCCCCTTTCTACGCATCCTCGCCAGCATCTGTCATTTCCTGACTAGTTAATTTTAGCCATTCTGACTGGTGTGAGGTGATATCTCATTGTGGTTTTGATTTGTATTTCCCTGATGCCGAATGATATGGAGCACTTTTTCATGTGTCTGTTGGCCATCTGGATGTGTTCTTTGCAGAAATGTCTGTTCATGTCTTCTGCCCATTTCTTGATTGGATTATTTGTTCTTTGGGTGTTGAGTTTGCTAAGTTCTTTATAGATTTTGGACACTAGCCCTTTATCTGATATGTCATTTGCAAATATCTTCTCCCATTCTGTCAGTTGTCTTTTGGTTTTGTTAACTGTTTCCTTTGCTGTGCAAAAGCTTTTGATCTTGATGAAATCCCAATAGTTCATTTTTGCCCTTGCTTCCCTTGCCTTTGGTGATGTTCCTAGGAAGATGTTGCTGCGGCTGAGGTCGAAGAGGTTGCTGCCTGTGTTCTCCTCAAGGATTTTGATGGATTCCTTTCTCACATTGAGGTCCTTCATCCATTTTGAGTCTATTCCTTACACCTTGAGTCTATTTCCTTACACCACACACAGACTACATTTTTATGTAGGACTCAGTTGTATTTCTAGGTTTTCCACTCTGTTTCTTCGGTGTGCTTATGCTTGTCTCAGTACTATGCTCTGTTAATTACTGTAGCCCTTGTGATGTATTTTAATATCTGATAGGGTCAGTCCCCTCATATTATTTTGTGGGGTTTTGAGAAGACTTTTTCCTTTTTTGTGAATTTATTAACTATCTAGTTTGTAAATGTTAACTTTTCTAAACTTTGGTGTGTTTGGTGTGGAAACTTTAAAGTTACAGAATAATTTAGAGAAAGTTGATGTCTTCATCAAACTGAGCCTTCCTGAGAGAGAGAGGTTTGTCTTTCTATTTGTTCTTGTCACCTTTTGGTTTACACCTAACTGTTTAAGGTTTCTTTCCCCTTCTTTATATATTTGTTAATTTTTATATATATTTGTTATATATATTTGTTATATATATATTTGTTAAATTTATTACTAGGTGCTTTATCTTTTGAGTGACTATTGTATGTAAGATTTCTTTATGGGAAGACTATAGTTTTTTTTGTACTTTCCACCAGACACCTCATAAAATTTTTTTTATTGCTTTTGGCAGATTTTTCAGTTGATTTTTTAGAACTTCCAGTTATTCAATAATATAATCTATTAAAGAAAAATTTAGGTTTTTTCTATCTATACTCTTATTTTTATTTTGTGTTGAGTAATACCTTGAAACATATTAAGTGGCCATGGCATTAATAAACATCATCACTTAGTCCTGACAGTAATAGGAATGCAACTAATGTGATTTTCCATTAAGCATGAAGCTTTTGATTTGAGATATTAAGTTTTATCATAATGGGGAAGTGTGTGTATAAAATTCTTTTTTAAATCAAGAAAGGATGATGAATTTTATCTGAAACCTTTTCAAAAGTTGTGGAGATCATCCTTTGGTCTAATAATATGGCCCATTATAGTAACAGAGTCAAACTTTCCTTGCATTCTTGGAATAAATATCACTTAGTCACAGTCAATGATTTTTTTCATCTTTTGCCTGTTTCTTTATATAACATTTCATTCAGGATGTATGCGTTGACATTCATCAAGTGAAATTGATCTGCATGTTTATTTTGTGCTTTGTCATTTTAGTATCAGTGCTGTTCTAACTTTATAAAAATAATTTGGAAGTGATCTTTTTTGTGTGTGTTTTGGAACAATTTAAAATAGCACTGGAGACATATGTTACTTATACTTTAGACAGAATTATTCTGTGAAACTCTTTGGCTTCATTTTTCTCCTTATAGGAATGAATATATATATATATATTATATATATAAAAGATATTATATGTATATATTTAAATCACATTTCTCCTTGGCTAATTTATCTCTTCAAGTTGTCTATCTCCATTGTGGGAGATTTTGGTAATTCACATTTTCCTGGAAAATTAGCCATGTTTTTCAGATTTTCAAATACATATAATTGAGTAAAATTATATGATTATTTTCATTTCTTTTGTACCAGTTTTTTTTTATAAAAATAACCTCATGAAATGCTTTTAATATGATTAATTAGGAGCTATTTTGTGGAAATGAAAGTTAAGTTAAAATGTGGGGTATTGGGAATGGCAAACCCTATGATTACTAACTGTGGACATGGAGTAGATCACTATCTCTACCTTGGGCAGATTTTTTGGGATCCCCATCAGTTTATGGATTAAGAGTTAGGAATGGGCAGTGGTTTGTTCTACCACTTTAGGAAAATCCTACCCTACTTGCTGGTTTCCTCATTTCCATTCTGTGGATGGTCAGGGAACAAGCTAGGGATTCCTGCCTAATTTATCCTATTCAGACTCTCTTTATTTGAGGGCACCTTAGTCCAAGCCCAGTCTAGGTTCTCCCCCAGTCCTGTATGGTCTTTGTTAGTCTCATCCTGTCCTTAAGCCAACCTCCACATGTGAATATGGGAGATCCTCTTCATGTGGTACTTTTTCTCTCCCCATTATTGCCTAGTGGATCCAAGATGACTACATATATCTGTATCAGAAACCTTCCATTCGTGGGGCACCTGGGTGGCTCAGTCATTAAGCCTCTGCCTTTGGCCCAGGTCATGATCCCAGGGTCCAGGGATCGAGCCCCACATCAGGATCTCCACTCAGTGGGGAACCTGCTTCTCTCTCTCTCTCTGCCTGCCTCTCTGCCTGCTTGTGATCTTTCTCTCTGTCAAATAAATAAATAAAATCTTAAAAAAAAAAAAAAGAAACCTTTCATTCAGCTTCTTCCCAGAGAAGGGAAAAGTGAAATATCAGAGAATTATCTGGTTCTTAGGATATACTCGGACCTTTTAGCAAACACAGCTGGGTCTTGCTCTTGATTCACTGAGTGGGGAAGCATTTCCTTCCCTGGCAGATTCATCTTCTCATTGCATCAGGGAAAATGCACAGAATGTTGTCTTGAATTCAAGTAGCATTTTGCCTGTGAGTTCCCAGAGAGAGAGGGGGGCAGAGTTTTTATCTCTGTGGCTTGGCATAGTGAATTAAACATACTTATATATGTCAGGACAGTCTTATATGTAAATATTATAATGTATGTATGTGTGTGTGGAAAGTACTTACTGAAAACTGAAGGTGACAGTTTCCAGGGAAATGCACTCCTCATGCCTATAGATTGTGAGCACATGATTATAATAAATAGTTTTAACAAAAAGCAATTGAGCTCCTGTTACATGCCAGACATCATACTAGATAGTAGATATCTTTGACCTGAAAAGGTATGAAGGGTATTAAGAAACCACTCACTTAGGAAGAGATGAGAATTAGAAATCAGAAGACTTTCAGGAGACTGGGGTGGTTCCCAGACTGAAGCACTCTGGGGAGGGCTGTGGCATGCCAAAAGGCATCATCTGTAGGCTAGGCTCTGCATCTGTTCAGGGTCCTCAGTTTGCAACATCCTCATTGAGTAAGGCAAAATAATGTTTCCAAAGCCCTCAAGGGACCTGGGGTAGAATCTGAGCAGCCTATAAATGACATTACGAAGATAAGTGTGAGATTTCTGCAGACTCAGTTTGTGGCAGTGAGAATAAAGTGAGGTGCCACCACACCTAACATAGAGAGAGCTATGTACTGAAAATACATAGAGGATGCTGTAGACTGCTCATCTGCCACAAGCCAGGGTTTCTTCTCTGATTTATTTTTTCTTTTATTTTAAGATTTATTTATTTATTATATTAGAGAGAGAGAGAAAACATGAGTGGGAGGAGCAGATAGAGAGGGAGAGAGCATCTCAAGGAGACTCCACGCTGAGAAGAGAGCCCGATGTGAGGTTCTGTTTCTCAACCCTGAGATCACGAACTGAGCTGAAACCGAGAGTCAGACGCTCCACTGACTGTACCACCCAGGCACCCCTTCCTCTCAGGTTCCATAATGGCTCCCCAGACTCCATCCTTCCAGACTGTTCCACTGGAGCCTTCTTTGATGTCTCATCCTTTCTCTCCTTAGATTGAGAGGGTTAGTCCTTTCGTATATTTCTACAGCACTTACCCAATAACCTCAAATATACTACCTATCACAGGGTGTGGTAATTACTTCTCTGCAGGACTATCTTTTCCTCCACTGGATGGTAAATATCCTTGGTGCTTAACCTAATGCTTGGCACAGAGCAGACCCTCAGTACATGTTTGCTTTGGGATGAATTAAACAATTTTATTATTAATTCTACATTTAAATCCAACTATGCCCTCAGTGCTGTCTGAGTGGTTAAGGCCAAGTCTTAAACATTGAGCCCATTCACAGAATATGGTAAATATGTCTGGGGCTAGCCTTACTTTTGCCTCTCTTATTTTCATGGGATGTGCTGGAGATTTGTGATGAAAACAGATGTATCAGGGCAGCTTTACCTCATGCTTTATTAGGGAATCTGTTATGTGAATTGGCTTGCAGATCAGGGAGTTTATGCCTGTCCAGGAGCTCTAGTGAGTTGCTTGGAATCCTTAATCAGGCTGCAGGGGGAGGGATGCAGTGAGCCCCACACACACTGAGCAGGTGACTCCAATTTGTAAATTAGATGAGCAACAGTGGATTTAATTGTTCCAACATTCTCTGTCAGACTTTTCCCTTTTCTCCAAGCTCTGGACACACCTACCTGGCTTTTTACTGCTGATTACAAATGTTCTTTTAAATGAGAAGTCACACCAAAAAGACAAGAGCTGAGATACCACAGACATCAGAATTTATGATCTCCCTATCAGGCACTGGACTTACAGAGATCACCAAATAAATTTTTACAAATTCTGTTAGATTACTCTGATGATGTTTTGTGTTGTTGTGGGGGGATGTCATCATGGGGTCTCTGTGGCTTCCTGAGGCTCCTCACATAGATTCCAAGAGCTCTGGCCTTCTGGACGCCCTGACTCAGATTTCCTTTTTGCTAGAGGAGTGGAGGAAGGCATCTTGGTCATGGCATTCTCCAGCACAGCACCAACCAGTGACAAATACCCACTAGGAAGATGGATGGACTGGAGGCAACTGGGCTCTGGCATACATTGATTACGAGAGCTGCTCAGACAGAGGCTTCGAGGGGCAGGGTGGCTGCTGCCATCAGTGCAGAGAGCTAGACTGATGGAGACATTTAAGGAGCAGCGGGTGCATCTGGGTGAGCAGGAAAACAACATGCTGAGCAGCAGTGCACATGCATATGTTTGGGGTATAAATAATTTCTAATTAGTAACTTAATTTTGGAAGAAGTTTTTCAAGATGGGAAAGTAAGAATAGTTATTATTTATTATGCATGGAGGCTTGGAGGGAGCTGGAAGCTTGGAAAACACAGACCGTCTCTGCTTCATGAATCTGAGATCCCTAGAAAAGGATCCCGGAATCTTAGAAATCTGAAAAGGAATGTTAATAGGTCTCTGTGTCCAGTCTTCTGTCTCCAAGCAGTTGATTGACAAAGGGCTGAAGCCTAACAGAAATCAATACAGAAAAGTTTCAGAAGTGGGTACTAATGACTCAGCTGCCAAAGCCATTACTCATACTGGTAAAAGGAGTGAGTAACCCATTCCAGGAAGTTCTGTCCACTTGAGAGCTGGCCTTAACTCTGTTTTTACTTTCTCTCTATGCTTTTCTGCCTCTCAAGGTCAGAATGCCCCCCAAGAAATGGCCTGGGTAAATCCTTACAATGTCAGGTCTGAAACCAAAGGTCCAGATGTGGAAAGCATAGACATCAGACTCTCCCAAACCCATAAACTCCCCACAGTGAAAATCCTACTAGTCACTACTAGGCAAACGACTGCTTGTTCTCTGGGGATATTTCCCTTGATTGTTTTGAGACAAATTTTTATTTAGTAGGTTCATCTCTCCATCTAATCAACTATTCATTCTTTCGTTTATATATATGCATGTATCTATACATAGTTACATGCGTATATGTAGTAGAATATATGTAAATTTAGTGGAATATATGAAATACAAAAGTGAACATTTTTACAAATATATATTATATAATACATATATTTTATATACACACATACATATGGATATTATGCAAATGTAGCTATAAGACTGATTTGTTTTCCTAGCATGCTTAAAGTCATACCCAAGGATAAATGGCTTGATGTCTGGATAAGGCATATCACAAGGGAAATCACAAGGTCCTCTAGTCTCAAGAGTGAGAACTACAGAGATCTGAGAAGAGAGGGTCCCAGGTGCCTGGGTGATTTGGGTGGATGTCACAGAGGGGAATGTGAATTAGGCTTTGAAGAATGGCAGAATCTATTTAGAGGGCAGGAGGAGGCATTCATTGGAGGGTCCCATCTTTTGGGGAATCTCACTCTGTTCAAGAGCGTTGGTCTCCCCTCCTTTCTCTAGTGGCACTGTCTCTGAAATGGGCATCCTTGGTTTCTTCCTTCCTGGGAAAGAGGACATTTACGCAGATGGGGCCCTGGGCCCTGGAGATCCTGTCTCTTCTCATTCCTTCTCACATGGAAGCAGCTCATCTGTGATTGTGCTGGGGGTACACAGAGGGCCTCCTTCATTCTGCTGAAGGGTCAGGAAGAATAGGATTAAATATGAGGGTCCTTAGTTGGGGTACCATATGTCTGGCTTGTCTAGATTGTAACCCCCAATTTTATGCCTGTTAGCCTGGCATTCTGTCCAAAGTAGCACTTCCTTTTCTTATCAAAAGAGTCCCCATTTATATGGCAAATTATATGGTGCCCCCCACCCCCACCCCCAGCAGAGAGCAGGAGGAAAAGGAAGATGAGTGATAGAGGTCTTTGACAGAACCTCTCTTGGAAAAGAATTTGGCCTCAGAGTCTAACCGTGTTGGTCAATATCACCTTGGGTTAATATGTAAGGAAGCCACAGCTTCCTCATAAAGGCCAAGGTGATTTAATTAGAACCCAGGTGACTGCCAGAGGCCACCAAACCCATCCTCCTGTTCCTGGATCAAGTGCACTCATCCCAGAGGTGGCTGGCATGGGTCTGGAGAGTGCTGGCTGTGCTCTGGCTGGAGACACACTGGGCATGTGGTGTGCCAACAGAATTCACCAGCAGGTTCTGACCAGGCCGAGGCAGACCCCACAGGTGTCCTAATCTAGCCACAAACAGCAGTAATGGCAAATTCTAACCTTGCACCTATGTTTCCCTCCATCTCCTGGTGGGACACTTCAGGAAGCAGGTGGAAGGCAAAAATGAGACTAGACCAACAGATAGGCCAACTTCTACTCCTCTTTGGCCACTTGTTATTAGGGGAGGTCACTTGCTTCCTCTGGACTTCAGTTTCCCCCTTGTAAATAAAATGGAATAATGCTACCACCCCAGGCTACTTTTTCTAATTGCTTGTACTGTCTGTTAATTGTTTTCAGCAGTCAAAACCCTTCAGGGGCAAGGGCTTATCTTGCTGGGTTTCTCCTCCAAAGCTTGGCAAATGCTGCTCCGGCCTTCGGCCTTTGGCAGGTTCCTAGTCCTCTTCCTCCAGTCTCAGGTCTGCCCCACAGCCCCCACTGAGCAAGAAGGAAGGCATCCCCAGGGCCTGAGGTGGTCCTCTCCTTTGAAGTCAGGCTGACAACAGGCAGAACAGTAACAGCCTGAGGCCAACCTTCAGGTACTAATCTTAAAGCAGACTTGAGCAGCATTACATTTTAAGTGACTTTACTTGCTTTTTTCTTTGTTTTACGCTTTCAGCTAATATTTATTGTACAGGTCTACATGCCAGACCCTATACAAAATCCTTGGCATGCATGATCTCGTTTCTTCTTCCTGGCACCCCATCAGGAAATGTGCTGTGATTGTCCGTAGTTTACAGATGAAGGTCTACATCCCTAATGAATGGAGAAATCAAGGTTCCAACCCAGACCAATGTGCGCAGCAAGCTGGCCTGCCAATAGGGCCAAAAGCATTGTTGGGGGCATTCCTGGAGCACTGGGCTTCCTTCCTGGTTCTCCTGTGAACTTGCTGCTCTCTCAAGCCCTCTATCTCATTATCATGGGAAATTTTTCCCTGAACATTTCATGTGCAAGGCACACAGGGGGCCATCAGCAACACAAAGAAATGGATGATTCAGTCACTGGTCCCAGGATCCACATCCAGCTCAGAAGACCAGGACTGTAAATAGTCCAAGGCAGCGTTCACTGCCATGTGTGGGCCATTACTGTTCTGTGACCCTATTTGTCCCCCAACTACCCCTCAAATCTTGGTATCCTTCAGATGTGAGTGACCAAATGGCCTCCTCTCCATGAGGCCAGTCTAAGAATTGTCCCCATCTCTATTAGCATGGTGAATTTTCTTTTGTGTCATGGTCACTTGTGTTCCATTGTAGACTGAAAACCCTTGTTAGGACAGAGCTATCTTTTTCTTGTCTTTATACAATGTCTTATAATTTTAGCTATTTTGAATGTTTCTTCTGTGCTAGGCAGTGGGCTGAGCACTTTGCATGTCCTACCTCATCTGATTCTCACAGTCACACTCAAATCTGCTTCCCCGTGATGAGGAAGTAGAGGCACAGAGATGAACACATGCGGCTAGAGGTCACAGGGCTGAAACCATCTGTGTGGCTTCTTAGCTTGCTACTGCACACAGTGAGGCTTATGGAGATTGAACTGCTGGGACAGCTGCCAGCACTTGAGGTGGAAGAGCGAGAGCCCACTGCCACTACCACTACCCCCACTGTCTTCCTCACAGGCCCTCCAAATGTCTAGAGAGTCGCCATCCACCTTCAGGTGGCTTTCTCAGAGGTGGTCTCATTGGTTACCCCAGCTCTTGGAAAATGGTCTCCTCAGTGAGGTGACCCAAGACCAAAAAGCAGGGGCTATTCTGTGATTGTCAGGTGTCCTAGGAGAAGAGGAACCTAGTGTTCGTCGTATAGTGGTGAGCATAGCGGCCTTCCAAAGAGGAACCTGGAAGTAGTCCTAGCTGGTTCTAGCGCTTCTGTCCCTGTGAACATTCAGTCATCAGATGAGATTGAATCGTGACCTGTCACAACCTCTCACACTGCAATTCTGCCCTTGCAGCCACGCAAAATTCAAAATCCTTGGCGTGACTTCCAACAGGTCTGGGTCTCATGGCCTTCTGGCATTTGCAGTTGCTGCTCTTCCTCCCTCTTCACATCACAACATCTGAGCTATCCTCCAGGGGCTCCATCCCACCCCTTCCTCTGTACCTGCGCTATTAGGGTATTAAGAGTTACTCCTCCTGGCAGCATTTTGGGTAGTGATATACAGGGCAGGGAACTCTGCTGGGGTTTGAAGGGCTGTGGGGGCCCTGAGGCAGGCCCATCGGATGAGCCTCCCTGTGCTGAAGCCCGGCTCCTTCAGAGGCCAGTCGCATGGGTAACACTCATCCTGGCCCTCTTCCCCTGTCTCTTGTCCTGCAGGTGAGGACACAGGGCAGGTTCTGAGCTCCCAGGACTTTGCTGTGCAGTCACGCAAGGTCAGTCCTTTAGACAACCGTCGAGTCACAGACTAGTTTTTCTCTAGCCACACTCCCTCCCTTGGGATTCATTCTCAACCCTACTGGAACTCTTGCCTCTACTCCACATCCAACCCTCCAGTCCTTCTATCCAAACTGCCTTTTATTTACACGTTTCCTCTCTTGCTCTCTCCATGCCCTCTAAGCTTTAATTCCCATTTTTCTTATGGGTGGGAAAGGTTAAAGAAGGAGTGGGGCATGAATAAGGGATGTTTCCTCACTTAGAAGCCTGACTTCTCCCCCCCATCCCCACATCCAGACCAGGACTATGCCTCCCCTGTGCCTCCAGTGCTGTCTGCTCAACTGGGAGACCATGCATTTCCTGCTGCAGCTTGATTAGATGGCATGATGCAGCCCTGTACTGCTGAGCCACTTCTTAAATCAGATGTTCACTTAGCACAGTCACCTCATTATGGGAAGTTTAGTGCTATTGTAGCATTACATACATTTTTCCAATTGATTTTGGACAGAGAAGGATTCAATTGCTGTGGGGTTCTACATGTTGAGCTTGCATGCACATTACATTTTTAGAAAATCAATGGCTAGCTATGGAGGCAGTTTTTAGGCTGGAGCTCTTATTAGAAATCCATAGCTGGTTCAGCAAGGTGGAAGGTTATCTAGGAAGAAGGGGAAGAGGGAGCAAGTTGCAGAAAATACTAGAAGGGGATTTCCCCTCTGTTCCTAACCTAGAAGCCTAATACGGGGTCCCTAAGTTTGAAAGAGAATTTTGGAGGTCTTCACATGTCCCCATTCTACAGATAAGGTGAAAGACACTCAAGCCAGAGGTGCTCAATCCAGTCAGTGCTATTTCCTCAATATGCACTAAAGTTGAGTCTTCCTGGATGGGTCTTTTGATTAATATTGCTAGGAATTCTCTGGCAGGGATCTGCCTGGTTACAGGCATATTTGCAGGTCACAACTGAAATTTTTAGGACTGAGAGCCAAGCCATACTTACCAATGTCTTCCGTCTCAGTATTCACTCAGGCTGTGAGAGCACAAGCTCATGATTTTTCTGTCTGCTTTCCTCCTGGGCATCACCAATGAGCCAGCCCATACCCTGTTGTAGGCAGCTGCCATTGATCTTCCTTCATACCACTTCCTCAATATTAGCTCCTGAGAAGTGTTGTTCACTGACTTTTACCTAGGGCTTCTATTTTTTTCTTTGAAAGATTCATCCTTCCTCCTGCCCCAACCTACCTTTCTAATGCCTCCTCCAATTCCTTCCCTTCCCCCTTTTTCCTTACTATTTACCTATTGCCCACTTCTGGGAAGTTAGGCATAAGTACTACCTTAAATTTTACATGAATGGGGACATGGGCCATTTTCTAAATTAGGTGGGCAGGAGGTTCCTGGGAGACCAAGAACCTGGTCAAAACAGCACACTGTCCTGCTGGAACCCAAGTTGCCTTCTCTTGCAGGATCTTATAGTTCAACCAAGCAGAACATCCTTCCTAGCCTCAGATGGAACCTGTCACTCTGGGCTTCATTCTACTAATGCAGGTCATGGGAGCCTACAAGGGGCTCTAGGAACGAGGGGATGAATAGAACAATAGAAAGCACCCATGCTGCTATAGGAAAACAGCTCCAATGCATGTGGCAGAATAGCAGCAAAATCCTGTGAGTACAGTTTAATGGACGAAGTGGTAGAATATATGGGGTTCTGGGATTATAGAAGTGTGATCTCTTTTGGCCCCATTCTTTCAGAGATTAGAAGGGGGCAATGTGCATAATGAAGGTAAATCATGTTGAGTTAGAAGGCATCAAAAAGTTCATCTCGAGGGATAGGTTATTGTTATGAGTTGTTCCCGCCAAAAGTTATATTGGAATCCTAACTTTTAGATCACAGAAAGTGACCTGATTTGGAAATGGAGTCCTTTCAGATGTAATTAGTTAAGGTCACAATGGAGTAGAATGCGCCCATAATCCAATGTGATTGGTGTTCATATAAGAAGAGGAGGGAGACACAGTGAAAATGCCATCTGAGGATGAGACAGAGATTGCAGTGATGCCTCTACAAGCCAAGGAATGCCAGCAAACCACCAGATGACAGATGGAGGGCATGGGGCAGATTTTCCCTCTGAGCCCCCAGAAAGGACCAACCCTGTTCACACCTCAATTTCAGGCTTCTCACTTCCAGAACTGAGAGAATAAATTTCAGTTGCTTTTAAACCACCATGTTTGTGGTGGGCAATTTGTTATGGCAGCCCTAGGAAACTAATGTAGTTATCAAAGGGAAATTAGACTTTGTAAACCAGTTGTATGTGTTTTTCCACATTAAGGGAGCCAGAAAAATGAGGTGATGCATGAGAAACTGAAGACAGTAGCCAACAAAAATGCTGATTCTCATTCTGGTTCCAGTCCATAATGACAGTTCACAGTGTCTGGTGACATTAAAATAAGCATCATCATCATCATAACAATAACAACAACAATAGGGACTACATAAGGAGTTTTTTTTGAAACGTAATGAAAGTACCAGAATAAGTCAGACTTTTGGACTGTTTTTCCTTTTGTACTAATTAAAACCTATCTTTAATAAACTTCTATCAAGAAAGTAGAGATATATCTTATAATTTATAATCAAATTGTACCCTAAACATTGCCTGAATTTTCAAAAAGATTTTTATTTATTTATTTTGGGGGGAGCAGAAGGAAAAGCAGACTCCCTGCTGAATAGGGAGCCCAATTCCGGGCCAGATCCCAGGACCCCGAGATCATGACATGACCAAAAGTCAGATGCTTAACTGACTGAACCACACAGGTGCCTCTACACTTCCTGTTTTTAAAAGATGATATCTGGGGGCGCCTGGGTGGCTCAGTGGGTTAAGCCGCTGCCTTCGGCTCAGGTCATGATCTCAGGGTCCTGGGATCGAGCCCCGCATTGGGCTCTCTGCTCAGCAGGGAGCCTGCTTCCTCCTCTCTCTCTACCTGCCTCCCTGCCTGCTTGTGATCTCTCTCTGTCAAATAAATAAATAAAATCTTAAAAAAAAATAAAAGATGATATCTGTATTTTTAGAATATTCATTGAAGATTGCTAGTAATGCTTTCCTGGAAAGGACCATCATTCATTCTGAAGTAGTCTCTCTTAATTTACTTTTAATTTTACATTTTTCTTGGTCCTTGACGTTCACAGCCTGGAAATTGCTATATAAGCTTTTAGCTGGGCATCTTAAAGTCTGTCCTCTACTTGAAACCTCTGGAACCCCCAGACTGGGGGTTCTCAAACTGGAGTGACCGAACCCCTCAGGGGACATTTGGCAATACTGTAACCACTTGGGGAGAAGGGTGCTACAGGCCTCAGTGAGTAGAGGTCAGGGATGCTGCTCAATCTCCTACAATGTACAAGACAGCTTTCCCCAAAATAAAGAATTATCCAGCCCAAAATGTCAGTACTACTACATTTGAGAGACATTGCTCTAGACCGATCTCACTTTTCTCCCTTACAGTATTAGCATATTCTGTGTGCTCTGATTCTGGATATGCATTTATCAAGTTTTGTATTGTTTTCTAATTGTTTCCATGTTTAAATGGATGTGAGTTTCAATCCCAGCTCTTTTCTATTTATCCAGCTGTATAATTTTGGCTGTGTCACTCAACTATTCTATGATTTGACATTCCTATCTGTAAAATGAGATAATAATAATATTTAACTTGAGGTTTGTTTTAACGATTCAAGTCAACTCACATCAATAATGCACTAACTAACATTCGCTTAGTGCTCGCCATGGACCAAGGACTGCGCTAAATACTTTAAGTGTGTTCTCTTTGTCTTTAAAACAACTCTGTATAGTTAGTATAATGAGAACCCTTTCACTTGTGTACATTTGGTATGTTTGGTAAACTGTAGCCATTTCCGCGATCATTATTTCTTCCAGGTGGGTGCTCAGAGACTAAGGATGGAAGGAGGTTTGTCCTCTAGACTCTTGGCCGTGGGCACCTGATTGAGATGGGCAACCAGGTCCCCATCTAGTTGGCAGGGGATAGGTTCAGCACCATACCCATATGTTTTCTTCTTCTCCTCAAACCAGCATGCTGGTCCAGGCATGTCTTTCTCATGGAGTAAGAGAACAAGTTTCACTGGGCAAGTCCATTTAAAGACTTTGCTTATTTCTGGCCTGCTAACATCCCATTAACCAAAGCAAGAGGGAGCCCCCTGCAAAATGATATGGCAAAGGGTATGGATCAGGGAAGCGTAAAACATTAGGGTCATCAATGCAATCTACCACAGGTTTGCAACTCAGATCCATTCCATCAGTCCCGCTCTTGCTCTGCATAAGGAAGCTGGGGGTCTTTTGTTCCACCAGAGGAATAAGTGCTGGCTTTGGAAGAAGTTCCCCTTCCCTTCTTCCCTCCATGAACTGGGCAGGATGCATTCTGGGATGTAAGATATTGAAGGGTCCTGGCCAGGGCCCAGCGCTGTCTTGCAATGGGTTTCTGGCTGGGGCAGACTCATCCAGTATTTTCCAAGGAGCCAGAGAAAGGCAGGGCGGAGTCTCCCTCACCCTCAGCTAATCAAGGATTTGTAGACAGAGGGAGAGATATTAAGCCAGGAGCAGGGGGGAAGGGCCACTTTGAAAAGCCTTTAGAAAGCCTTCTTTCCCATCTGTTCAGCTCGTGGGAAGACTCTGTTTTCCGTACTTAAAGGATTTGTAAATTCATTACCAACAAGTAAAATGTACAAAGCACACACAGAGACATAGAGGTCTGATTCACCATCTGCTGGGGAGTTGCCTCCATACAAACAGAGCAGAGCCTTTGTTCCTGTCAGTGAGTGGGGTGGACGCCGGCCCACTGGGGCCCAAGAGATGCTGCAGGGCAGGGTTCTTCCAACATATTTTACTGCACATGGAGAAGGAGCTGTGCTTATGGGCCCTGAAACCTGCCTCATTCCCTCCTTCTCCCACTGAAAGCTCTTGAGCTGGAGAAAGCCTACTGTTTGCCATAAAACATGGGAGAACATCATCTTAGCTTCTGCAGACTCTGAACAAAAATGGGTCAGAGTGCATTTTAAGCTGCTGGAATTCCAGAACGCCCAGCCTCAACGGTTTTAGCTTGGCTGAATGTCGGTGGGAAGGGCCACTGGCAGGGCTCTCTCTCCTGCTAAAGAGATCTGTTTCCAAAGCACTGTTCTAACCTCTGTTCTTGCTGCTTTCAGAAAATTACATTTAGGGCTAGAAAAGAGTCCTAGAAAAGGTCCTAGAAAAGAGTGTGAATGAGGAAAGTTTATGTTTGACTCCCTGTGGTATTGGCCTCCTGGCACCACGCTCCCTTGTGCTGCCTCTTAGCAACCACAGCTGTGGCCACTTTACTAGGCTCCCTGACATTTGAGACCAACCCCAGACTTCACCACTGGGGAGGAGGGAGAAGCTCCGTGCCAAAGGAGTGGCGCCATTGCTCCATATGCCTGCATTTATGCCCCAACTCAAACACCCTAAGGTCTGCCCTGTCCATGATTCCACCAGCTACACTCCACGCAGACAGAGGTTTCTGAATTGCTCCTGTGGGGTGTGAGCACATTCCTCCAAGACTAGGCCTGCCTCACTCTTGCCAGTCCTTCCAGAGAAGAGCTCTGGTCCTCAAGTCCAGACTAGCAGCTAGTGCCCAGATACCACACCTGACATTGCCGGCCTCTCTCAATTTCCCTAACTGCCATGCTTCTCCCCTGCCAATAAGAATGCTCTGTTAGCCTGGATGACCTTTTTGATGGCCCACCTAGACTCCTCATAATGTCTGTCTCCTCCTTAAGGCTCTTTGCTCGGCTTAATCATTTGGGCTCCTATACATTGCCTGGGGACTGACTGGCCACAGACGCGTGTTCTACCATGGTGACAGTGCCATAGATCTCCTCAGGGCCCACTGTCCTGCTCTCTACTGGCTGCCTAGGCTTCCTTGTTGTTACATGTTCCCCAGGTATGTCTCCTCATCTTTGTCACCTTCCTCCTGTTGGAATGCTCTGTGTCCTGGCACATATAAAAGATAGAGTCCAGGACTCCCAATAATAGCCCAGTCCAGCCACTTGCTAGCTGAGAGACCATTCATTCCATAAGTTGTTGAGCACAGCACAAGGTATATTTTTAAGTGTTGGATAAGTAAACTAGGCAGGGTCCCTGCCATCAGGCAATGCACTCTGCAACTGAGGAGAGACAGATGACAAAATCTTAGTAAGAAAATGGATAGTTACATAACAAAAATAACCCTGGATGACTGAAAAGTATGTCATTGAGATGGAAACAGTGTTGAAGGAGGGCTTGAAATAGAGAAGCTGGCTAAGTTCTCTGGGCAGGTGCTTCTTGGCAAAGACCTATATTATGAGAAGGAGTCAGCACCCCAGTGAACTGGGAAAGAGAGTTCTAGGCAAGGGACTGGCGAGTGCAAACGTCCTGGGGGGCGGGGAGGATGATCTTGATGTGTTCCAGGGATGAAAGAGGGCCAGGGTAGATGTAGCCTAGTGAATAGCACAGAGAGTGATGCCCTAAAGATGGAAAGACAGGCAGGGGCTGGACCACCGGGACCTTAGGTTATGGGAAGCACATTGGTCTTCATATCAAATGCAATGGTAAGTTTGTATAACATTTTAGGCAAGAGAGAAATATAAGCTGATTTACATTTTAAAGGAACATGCTGGCTGCTGCAGGGAAATCAGGGAAGTGATGCTGGTAACTTGGACTCCAGTGATAGCAGTGCAGATGGTGAGAGATAGGCTGCCTGGGGATGCATTTCCAAGAAGAGACAACAGAACTCACTAATATATTGGAAGTGAGCTAGAGAAAGGAAGCATCAAGGACAACCACAAAAATGTCCCCTAACTGCCATGAACTCTGGTGTCCTCACTACAACATAATTGTATATTTGATGGGCATTAAACAATTTAGAGCCAAATAATTGAATGAGTGCCTGGCCCTGATGATTGTGCTTATTTGAGCAACAAAACAAGCAAGCGAAAAATGTACCTGTAGTGCCCTGGCCTGCCCAGGCACAACTTGGTATAGAGTGTTAGACTCGCCATGTGCTCTTCCTCCCCTATGCCTCTGCATGTGCAGACCTGGAACACGAGCCTCCCTGCACCCATCTTCACTTGGAATATCTGACTTGCCTTTCAGGTCCCAGCTAGACTTGAATTCTCAAGCACTTCCTAAGACATGACTGGGTTCCTCTTCTCTGATCCTGCTACTGAAATTGCGGGGTTGCTTGTCTACTTTCCTTCTTAGTTGGTAACTCTAAGGACTGGATCTAAACCCCTCAGTGCCTAGTGATTTCTAGCTCATGGTAGAAACCCCAGGTTGTTGAATAGCTAAAGAACCGCCCCCCCCCCCCACCAAACACACACATCCCACCCTCTTAGCTACCTTGCTCTTCTCCCTTGAAACTGAACTGTTGTAGTTTTCTGTACCCCCCGCCCCCCACCAGTCTTCTTTGTCTGCCTAAATCCCTATCAAGCTTCAAGGCCAGTTCAAGAGCCCTCTGTTCTATTGAGCTCCCAGGTCAGGCTAGAACTACTCACTTTTCCTTACTACTCTGTGCAAAGAGTTTACAGAGCAGGCCTGATGCTGTTATCCTTAGAAAGCCTGCTTATAAGGTTAGTCCTTGCCTGGCATCTGGAAACATGTCTGGTTAACAGGTCCTTGTTCTCATATAATACTTTCCCTAAGTGGTAAGAGTGACTCACACTGCCTTGAACACATACTTTCCCTCTGGGAAGCTGGAGTTTTGGTATATGCTGGGTACATGCATAGCTATGTGCCTATGTGACCAGCCCCAATAATAATCTTGGGCACTGAGTCTTTAATGGACTTCCTTGGGCAGAAGCATTGCACGTATATTGCTACAGTTTTGTTGCTGGGTTCTTTCTGCATGCTCAGTCTTGGGAAGGAGAAAGCATGGGGGACATCTGCACATAGATTCATTCAGATCCCACCTGTGCCTTTTCCCTTTCTGCTCCAGCTGTGTGTCTTTATCACATCATTGAAATAAACATTAGCCATGAGTACAAGTATATACGGAGACCTACGGAGACCTCTGAGTCTTCTAATGAATATCCAAACATGGTCTTGGAGGCCACAGCATAAGCTTGTTTGGAACCTTAGCATTATTGTACCATTATGTAACTGCTTTTTACTGTTATGTAACTGATTTTTATGTGTAAGCTTTTGTATTCCTTGCCGCAAGATCCTGGAAGACAGAAATATGCCTATATGTACTTATATCCCATGCAACTCATTGCACAGAATACCCAGCAGGAGCCCAAGAAATACCTGTCGAGAGAATGAATGAATAAATGAAAGAAACATCAAGGCTACTGGCAGTTGGAGCAGTGGCCTTGTGGCAAACTGTGGGCAGATAGCTGAGATGCTTTAATGCTATTAGTGGTGTCCTAACTCCTGGGGCAAAAGGAAGCTGAATTGATTAGGCTTTAGTAGGGTTTCCAAGTAATTCCTGGCATCATAAGGCAGCCAAGGAAGGCTCTGCTAAAACACCCAAGAGATAGAGACTGCTGTGCACAAATGCAAGAAGAAACAACTATGACAGACACAGAGCTGTTTGCAAACTGTGTGTCTAGATCCCAGGGGCTTGCGGCCTCAGCACTGTATCCTGTACCAGAGGGCTCTTTGTTTGCATATTTATACCACCAGGAGTGTGTGTGGGGGTGATCATGTGTGTACACACTTCTCTACACTTACTTGCAAAATTACATGAGTGAGGATATGTCTATATGTGTATGAGCACACATGTTTCACATATGTCTGCATATGTGTGCACTCTTCTGAGTTTGCATAGGCTTGCAAGCACAATTATGTGAGTTCATGCATTTGGAGTGTGCAGGCATGTGTATTTGTTGTGCCCATTCACACCAAAGTGAGTCTATGCACATATGTGCACATGCATACTGATCTTTTCTTATCACCTCTGTACTAAGCACAGACAGCTGCTTTAATAACATCTACAGCTGAGCAAGTACACTAACTGCTATGGCCCCGTTGTGCTATCAGGATTGCTTCAGCCCTTTCAGGATTACCAGTGCTCAGTGCAGTTTAAATATATCTTTACTCCTAATCCCTAAACAAAGATGCAATGATTTCTACTAAATATGTTGGATTATTTATTAAGATAAAGTCAAGGATACAAGAAGCCACGTCTGGTGGAACACTGATTGCCATTCAAATTGGGAGATCATGAAAACAGATGCACCTCCACTCCAGGGGGTGGGAGGAGGTTAAAGGAAAAGGAAAGCCAGCAAATGATTAAAACAGCCTGATTCCTAGAGGCAGAGCAGTCACAGTCATGGGTGACAGCAGCTTATGCAAATACACCAAGGCAGGTGAGAGGGGAACCACTGGAGGCCCTCCCCAGCACTGGGATGACACTGGGCTATTCTGCAAGGATCATGGACAAAGAGCCAGGCCTTGGATAAGAATCCTCTGTAAATGTGCTAGGACAGTTAAGCAACTCATACTTTTGAGGAATTCCCAGTGCAGTGATAGGCTAGGAGAATGAGAAGAGTCACCGCTAGCCCAGAGGAAATTTAGGGGAAAATTTAGAGGATGCTCCCCATTCTCCAAGTGCATGCAGCCATGTCCCAGGGAGCATAGCTTGGTAAGTAGATTTATGAGAATTTTAAACCACAAGTACCTGTGTTGAGTGAGCCTGCATGAGCAGATGCCACACTCCGAGCACAGAGGAAGAAGGCTGAGGGTTGAATGTGGGTGAAGTACCACCTGCCCCAAGGAGGAAGCAGGCCAAATGCAAGAAGTCAAAGAGATTGCTTCTCCCCTTGGGCCCACCACCACTGGTGCCACAGTATTTCTTTCTCCTCTATCCTGGTTCTCCCAGCCCTCATGCTGCTCTCAACAGGGAGTTTTTTGTACATAGAAACTGCTCAGACTTGGAACCTGGAGAAAGTTATACTCATAAACAGCTACAGTTTTCTGTGTATGTTTGAGTGAGTAATTTAACTCCATGCTTCATTCTCTTCAGTGAAAAGGGAATGATGATTTTTTGTTGTGAAGTCCAAATGAGATAGCAATTACATATCAAGCCCATGCACATAACCTGTGCTAGATGCCATGCAGAAAATGAGAAGTTACAGATCTGACTTGTATGAATGTATCCTTCATGAACTCATTGATATGGCTGGATTTATGTTTGTCATCATTTCTTTTTTTTTTTTTAATTTACCACATCTGTTCTTTTTATATTTTCTTTAGTGTTTACTAATTTTTATTACTGCATTTTATCTCCTTTGTTGACTTATTAGCTATAATTCTTTGTTATATCATTTCATGGTTGCTTTAGGGTTTATAAGGTACTTTAACTTATCATAGTCCATCTCCAAAGGTTATTGTACCACTCAATGGAGAATATAAGAACCTTATAATATTATATGTCCATTTCTCCTTTGTTCTAATATTGTCACATATTTTCCTTCTACACACGTTATATATGCCACATTACATTATTAATATGTTTGCTTTAAACAATGAATTATCTCTAAAGGTGATTTAATAAAAAGAAAAAATTATGTACACATGTATGTATATAGTTGCCATTTTCAGTAATCTTCACTGTGTGATATTAACATGTATTTCTATTTAGCATATTTTTGTTTTTACATTTCTTGTAGTGGCAGTCTGCTGGTACTGAATTCTTGTAGATTTTGCATATGTGAAGAAGTCTTTTGCTTGGTATAGAATGCTAGGTGGATTGTTTTGTTCTTTCAGTACTTAAAAGCTGTTGCTGCAATGTCTTCTTGATTAACTTGTTTCTGATGGAAAATTTGATATTATCCTGCTCTTTATTCCTCTGTACTTAACATGTCTTTTTTTCTGACTATTTTTAGATAATATCTTTATCATTCATTTTGGGAAATTATGGTAATGCTTTATTTGATAAAAATCCAACATGCATTCCTGATAAAATCTTTCAGTAAACTAAGAATAAGAGGGCACTTCTTCAACTGATAACTGGAATCTACAAAATACTACATTTTGCATTGTACTTAGTACTTTTCTCCAAAGCTTAGGAAAGTGTACTCTCACCACTTCTATTTGACATTGTAATAGAAGCGCTAGCCAGTGCAATAAGGCAAGAAAAAATTGGAAAGTGGGAAAGGAAGAAGTAAAACTGTCTTTATATGCAGACAACATGAGTCTTTATGTCAACATGAATGTCAATGTAGAAAATTCTATGGAATTATATATATATATATATATATAAAATTCTAGAATGTGTGTGTATATGATATATATATAAATATATATGGCATATATAGTGTGTATATATATGATATATAAGGCATATATATATTTATATATATATATAAGGCATGTGTATATATGCCTAAACATAGTCAGGTTTAGTTGTAAAGATAGACAAACTGTTCTATTACGTAGAATAGAGAACCCAGAAAGAGACCCATGCCAATATGGACAGCTGATCTTTCATAAAGGTGCAAGGGAAATTTTGTATAAAAAGGATAGTCTTTTCAATGAATTGTACTAGAACGGTTCAACATCCATATGCAAGAAAATAAACTTTGATTGTAAATGGCCTATTTGTTAAAGGGTTAGTATCTAAAATGTATAAAGACCTTATATAACTTAACACCAAAACAAACAAACAAACAAACACACAATCTGATTTTAAAAAATGAGCAGAGGGTTGAATAATATTTTACCAAATGCTCAACATCACTAATCTTCAGGGAAATGTAAGCCAAAAACACAATGAGATATCACCTTACACTTGTCAGAATGGCTAGAATAAAAAAGATAAGAAATAACAAGTTTTGGTGAAGATGTGGAGAAAAGGGAACTCTTGTGCACTGTTAATGAGAATGTAAATTGGTACAGCCATTGTGGAAAATGGTATAGAGTTTTTTCCACAAATTAAAAATACATAAAATCCAGTAATTGCACTACTGGGTTGTTTTATTTTTAATTTTTTATTTCTTTTTAGTGTAACAGTATTCATTGTTTTTGCACCGCACCCAGTGCTCCATGCAATCTGTGCCCTCTCTAATATCCACCACATGGTTCCCCCAACCTCCCACCCCTCTCCCCTTCAAAACCCTCAGATTGTTTTTCAGAGTCCATAGTCTCTCATGGTTCACCTCCCCTTCCAATTTCCCTCAACTCCCTTCTGGGTTTTTTACCAAAAGAAAAAAAAACACTAATTCAAAAAGACATATGCACCCACATGTTTATTGCAGGATTATTTGCAATAGCCAAGATACAGAAGCAATCTAGATGCCCATTGGTAGATGAATGGATGAAGAAGATATGGTATACATAAGCAATCGAATAGTACTCAGCCTTAAGAAAGAATGAGATCTTGCCATTTATGACAACATGGGTGGACCTAGAGGATATTATGTGAAGTAAAGTAAATCAGACAGAGAAAGACAAATGCCACATGATTTCACTTATATGTGGAACTAACAAAACGAAACGAAACAAAACAAAACAAATGAACAAAGAAAAGCAGAAACAGGCCATAAATAAAGAGTACACACCGATGGTTGTCAGAGGAGAAGTGGTGGGGGATGGGAAAAATGGGTGAAGGGGAGTAAGAGGTACAAGCTTCCATTTGTGGAATGAGTAAATCATGGGAATGAAAGATATACCATAAGGAACATAGTCAGTAATATTGTAATAGCATTATGTGTTTAAAAAAAAAGAAGAAACTTTGATCCATGTCTCTCACTACATGAATAAATTAACTCAAAATTGATTATAGATCTAAATGTAAAACTTAGAACTGTTAAACTTCTGGAAGAGAACCTAGGGAAAATCTTTGTAACTTAGGGCTAAGCAAAGACATCTTAGATATGATACTAAAACCTTGTTCCATAAAAGAGCAAATTGATAAATTGTACTTCATCAAAGTGAAATTTTCTGTTCTTTGCAAGACTCTGTTAAAATAAAGAAAATGTAAGCTGCACACTAGAAGACTATATTTGCAAAGTATATATTTGGTAAAGGATTTATATTAGAAATATATGAAGTAGTCTCCAAACTCACTAGTAAAAGAACAGCCAAGTTAAAAAACAAAATGGACAAGGATTTGAACAGGCACCTTACTAGAAATATACAAATGGCAAACAAAATAACTGAAAATTTGCTGAACAATAGTAATCATTAGGGAAATGCAAATTAAAAGCACAGTAATAAGGTACCACATACCTATTCAAATGACTAAAAATTAATAATCTTACTTAGTATTGAAGAGGTTATAGAGAAACTAGAGCTCTCATAAATTGCTGTTGAGAATATAAAATGGTACAACTATTTTGGAAAATAGTTGAGCAGCTTTTTAAAAAAATTAAAAATGAAAAAACTAATGATGAACTTTATGTTGGCTAATTGAACATAGTAAAAAACATGTAGATGGAAGATATTATGAACCATTAAATCTGAATTTATTATTATAAAAAATTAAAAATACACATGTCATATGATCTAGCCATTTCATTTGTAGGTATTGACCCATAAGAAAATAAAGCATAATTCCATACAAAATTTATGCATATATGTTTATAGCAGCTCTATTTGTAATACCCAAAAAATAACTAATATCTAAATGCCCATCAACTATTGAAGAGATAATTCAATTGTGGTGTACTCCATACAGTGGGATACTACTGGGCTATAAAAAGGAGTGAATTTTTGACACAAACATCAACATGGATGAATCTGAAAATAATTATGTTGAGTGAAAAAAACAGAGACTATATATTATATGATCCCATCTGTATAAAATCATAGAATATACAATGTAACCAAAATGATGGATCATAGGCTCCTTGGGAGTAGTAGGGGTAGTGGTGGTAATGTGAGGAAAGCAGGAAGGCAGAAAATTTGGGGAGGGGAGGAGCAGTATTTGTGTCCATTATTTTGATTATGGTAATGGTTTCATGAATGCAGTATGTCAAAACTTATCAAATGGTTCACTTAAATATGTGTAGCTTACTGTATGGCTATTATACCTCAAAAAGGTTTTTCAAGAAACTAAAAAATAAAGTAATAGAAACAAATAATAAAGTAATAGGTTGTGATTAATTAATTAATTGGGGAGGTTAATTATCTGGAACTCTAGATAGGTACTCTATTTAGGGAAGCCCATACTTGTAGATTCATACCATATGATGTTTATATAATCTGATTCTAAAAATTTCATTGATCTATCCCTAGAGTGGATACATTCCTTTCCATAAATTAGATACCCTGTTGGGGGAAAAACCAACCAGACAATCTTAAATGTGAGATTCCAGGATAACAGGAGACACAGATGATCATTATCAATTTAAGGTACTTTTGGCAAGTTGAAAAGACTTGAGAAGCATGATGAATATTACTCTTCAAAAAAATCATCAAATATCTGTTGTAAATACTCCTCTGCATGGAATGTCGGCTGAACCCTGTCTCGCTCTGTCTGAGTGACCCATTCTCTGCAGAGTAGACTCAGGAAAGCATGTGTAATGAAAGGGCTGTGTAGCTGCCTTGGAAGAGCATCATTACACTTACAGGGAGTGCAGGCTCTTTTCTTTTCTCAGGGAAAACCACATAACTAGAAAAATATGACTGAGGGGTAAGGCTCCGTCAGTAGAGATCAGCACCGTAAAATGGCACAAGGCAGTTAATGCTGGCAGAAGACTTCCATAGTCCTCCATCCTTAGACATCAGAAGGTAGTTGCCAGCTATTGATCACTGTTTGCTTTTTAGCAAACTTTATAATGGGAAGACCTGCACTGCCCAGTAAAGAAGAGCCCATATTCCAGTGCTGTGGGTTTAGATGTGTTTTCAAATCAAGCAAAGAGAATTCCAACAGTGGGAGTTATCCTGTATCCCCCACTTGGTGGGTTTTATCACACCATTTGCCCACTTCCCTGGTCCTTCCAGAGTCTCCAAGATTGTCTCTGGTCACCACTGCATCTCACTTCTTAGTTTCTAACAAATCCAGCCCTATCATGGGTAATTTCTCTTTATGTGGTCCGTCCTGTACAATTTGGGGGATTTTAAGAAGTAACTTTATTTAGAGATGCCCAGAAAAAATAAAAATAAACCAAAGATAGGAAAAATGCAACACAAAGAAATGATAAAATAATAGATCAGGGAGTTTTATCTTATTGTAATCAGGTCATTCTGGTAACCATAGTGTTATGGGCACCCAGGGTTCAATTCTTTTCATTCATTTGCACTGGACCCCAAGACCAGACCTGACTTCTCAAACCCCACACCCAAAGCCCAAATTCAGCTGATGCTGATCCTGAGCCTGGAGCCTCTTGGGATGTGAGCCCAGGTGGCAGATGCTTCCCTGTGAGCTGCTTCCCTACCTGAAGGGTCTCCTTGAAACCCAAACACCTTCCTATTCCACCCCAGCTTTACAACGTAGAGGTCATGCTTGTCTTGTTCCATCCCTAGTGTATAGCACAGCATTCAGCATATTGTAGGTGAGTATTTGTTAAATGAAAGTGTGCTTTCTGGGCTTCAGCTACCTTCACTAACTCAGTCAGTGTCCCTGCTCACTTCCCCTGTGGTTATTAACAACTGTTGCAAAGGTGTTCTGACCTGTTTTTTTTCTGGGGAGTGGGCGGGGAGGGTTGTTTTGTTTTGTTTTGTTTCTGAAACCTGGCTTCAAAAATTTGTCAGAAATCTGATTTGGATTGTAGCTCTACCATGTACTTGAGGATGACAGGGATCATGTCACCTATCATTTTGAATCTCATTTTTCTCATTGATGAAGTATGAAAATCCTAAAAGAGATCACATAGAGGGTTGTTATGAAGACCATTTCTGAATATACTGTGGTGTTTAATAATCTATAAAGGACAAAATAATGTTACATGTTGGGGGACAGGATGTTTAATCCCCACTTGTTCCATTCCAGGTAGAGGCTTTTCCATTAGGGAAGCTCCTGAGGCCTCTTTGTCCATACTCTGACTGCTCTGTTGGGTGAGCTTGGGAGAAGGATTAGAGCTGTTTGTCCTTTTCTGGCCTCCTTTGTCTCTAGCCAGACTACTTATCAGAAGCACCTATTTTTATCTGTTCCTCTTAGTGTGTCTCACAGAGGTGGCCTGATTTCCAGAGCCATCTGAAGCTGAGTGAATTATCGGTGTAAAGAGTAGAGTGGTGTAAGTCCACTAGTTCAGCCTGATTAAAATTCAGCCTAGTCTTTATTGGTAATAATGATATTGTTTTTGATATGTCTTCATCTTTCTAATTCCTGAAACTGTCTCTCATTTGTCTCTGAATTCCAGTAGAATAAAGGGTATTATTAGCTGAGTTTCCTCAACCCCAACATTTGTCACTTTTGATTATTATTAAGAGTCATCCCAGAATTCTTTGGTTTCTGAGGATGGTGCTATGTAGTTCCCACTCCTGGGCAAGAGGACTTGAGTTAAGGCTTCTAGAAACTGAAGACCAAGAGTGAACAACTGTAGGGTACAAGGGGGAGGGGCCTGGTTTGGCCCAGCTCTCTATTCTTTCTTCCCCCATATACAAAGTCATCCCCTTCTCTCATCTGTATCTACCTATATATCTCATCTCGGGCCCAGCCACTATCTCATCTCTCATGCCTCCTTTCTCCTGTTCTCACCAGCCCCTAGGCCTTGATTCTAAGCCTCTCTTTAAATCTTCCCCCAAGGAACCTTCCCTTTCTCTTGGCAAGCAGTGATTGACTCTCTGGGTAAAGTGAGCAGTGCTGATGTGTATGAAGGGAGCTCTGGAGAAATATATTGTGTAGAGAATGAGTGAAGGCTTGAGGAGGAAATGCTGTCCCTGGCAAAAGACACAAGAACCCTGGAGGACGTGCCACCCCTCTGTGAGTGATGGACCTGTTCATTCTGAGTTACTGCCACATGCCAGATTATCATTTTGAATAGTTCAATATGGCTTCAGTAGGAGCCAGCAGGAGCTCACAGCAGACATTTTAATAATCACTGGGTTCAATTTTGACATGGGGTGCTTGCTGACATATAGATGCCAGGAGATAATTCTTTTGACCTGTGTGCCAGAAATCCCAAAGATTAGTAAAATCAATCATGTCTTAAGCATGTTTGAAACCTGTCAATTGAGAATGCCATGTCTGCAGGAGTTTCCTTTAGGTCCCCAGACCTGGTAACTACTGTGTGTAAAAACTAGGTGGACACTAGAGTTACAAGATGATTTTTAGATTAACTTTGCTATTGAAAAGACGTATTCAGAGATGGGGCAGTATGGTAGCAAGATCACTTAACCAGAAGACTGACTTGAAATCTGGATTAGCCCTGACCAGCTGGGTGAACCAAAGTAAGTCTCCAGACTTCACTGAGCCTAGATTCCCCCATCTATTAAATGTAGAAAAGTTAAACCTGCTTTTCCTAATCCATAGTGGATTTGTGGAGATCAAAAGAGAGGATACATTTGAAATGACTTTAGAAGATGTGAACCATTTTTTAGATGTAAGATATTAACAGTCTTTGTGGTAATTTCTTATCTCCCCTTCCTCATTCTCCTTTGTCCTGTTAGCTGTCACTCCTTAGGGCCTTGGTGCTGCCTGCCCAAATTCCTCCCAGGGTTCCTTGTAGAAGAGTTCTCTATAGTCTTGCTCATATGCTCTGTGCCCAAATTCAAACATTTCTGTTCTATTTCTCTAGGAGCAGTGGAGTCTTCAGTCATCCAGTGTAAAGATTGTTTCAGGTTATGGCAATAATGACATAATTGTTACTCTTGGGGCAGTGCTACTTCATAGTATATAATATTATGAAGGAAGGGATCTCTAAGCGTGGAAATTTCAGGCAGGGTGCCTAAGTTCATTGCTCCTCAAGCCCTCCAAACCTGCAGGTTAGGTTAGATGGGAGGGAAAAAAAAGGTGAAGAATCCACAAAGTTCACTTCCACTGGAGCCCATCTCCCAGCACATACCCACGATGGGGAGCCCAAAGATCTGCCATGTACATTAAGCATTTAGGTCCAGGAGGACAGTCTTAGAGCAGCCCTCTAAATATTGCATTCAGGTTTGGTCTGCCTTTGAACTTGCTAGTGTTTTCTCATACCTTGAATGTCAAACTGAAGGCTCAGAGCACAGTGTTGAAGCCCAACCTGCGGCTGCTCTTACATGCCCTGAGCGGAAGTGTCTACAACAAAAAACTAGTCAAATCCTAGATTTAACTGGTGCATCATTCATACTTAAGTAAATGTTATGGATTGATCAGAACAGATAGGCTCTGGGGAAGCTCAGCCTGAACAAGAAGGAATGGCTTGGAATGCAAGAGAATACCTCTAACACAGGCAAGAATCCCATCTTTTATTAATATCTTTATTCATTGATTGATTGAATCATTCATTCCCTCACCAAAACACAGTGTGGTTTTCTATGTTCTACGCACATTTTAGCTGGGGTGAGAAGTAGGATGATCTGTTTGAAGTGAGCCTGAAAAGAAAGGAAATGTCTGATAAAGAAAGCTATGGAGGGGGAATAGTGCACATATTGTAGCTACAGGAACACTACTAGTGAAGGCTGAGGAAATAGGTTAAACAGTGCAAATATAGGGAAGAATGAGAGATGAGGCCCAAACTGGATGGAGTCAGAATTCAGAGAACCTGATACAGCATGCCATGGAATCTAGGCATTTTGCTGCAGGCAATGAGGACCCATATGGGTTTTTTTACGCAAAAACATGGCATAATAATACTTGTAGTATTAGAAAGCCAACCTTAGTACTGGCATCAAGGAAGTAATAAGGGAAGTAATGGTAAGGATAAATACAGGGAGAACAGTTAAAATACAGAGAGGCAACATGGGACCAAGGTAGGTAATGACAGTGAGAGTGAAAAAGATGGGATGGAATCAAGAGATGTTTTGTAGGTGGAATTGCCATAAGTAATCTGGCAACCACATGGGGCTTAAGGGGAAAAGGGATAACTTAGGTAACTAAAGATAGTGGTGAGAAAATGTACAGAAGAGCAGGAACAGGTGCTGAGGAAGATTTGCTTTGGCCATCTTGAGCTTGATGTTTAATCCCCTGAGACATTTAAGGGGAGCTACTGAAGTAGGCAGTCATATAGACAAATCTGGAGCCCAAGGTGGACATCCAGGATTCAGAACTAGTGACTGCCTCTCCAGAGGTACTGTGTGATGATTCTGGAGTCTCCTGTCAACCAATGGAAACTCCATGGCATGGAGAAAAAGTTGAGGAAAGAAAGACCAATTCTTCACTCTTCTTTCTTCTCCTTTCTCTATTTGGCTTTTTTCTTCTTCTCTGAAGTGTCTCCTTGTTCTGATCACCCATGACCATGACCACCCCAACCCACCTATTACCTGATCTTGGTGGAGTAAAAGATAGAAAGGAACAGGCTTATGTAGCAACCATGAGGTGAGTAGAAGCCCTAAGGCAAGGGGAGAAGAAATAAGGAGGATGACCTTCAACAGAAAACTTCTGTGGGATGTGGGTAATCCTATCAATTAGTACATATTTCCAAATACTTACATCATGGTACTACATAGAATTAAGTGCCTTAGATCTTGTGTTGTTGGATATGTGGTTTTTTTTTTTTCTCTCTTACTCTACCCAGTTCAACACTTGTCTCTTCCTCCTGCCAATCATGTAGTTCCTACTCCTGGGTCCAGAGCCTGACATGTCCCTGTCTACCTCTGCACTTCACTAATCACATTTCTCTCACGGAAACACCCTTCCTTCTTCACCCCTCATTAAATAAATCTTACCTTCTTTTGGAGTCCAGCACAAGTTCCAACTTCTGCAGGTCACTTTATCCAATTATTCCAGTCCACTCAATCCATCACCCTCTTCACAGAGTAGATAGCATACACAGTTGAGGGTTTAATTATAGATTTCCTGTATTGTTTATTAATGATTTCAATAAATTGCAATCTCCTTGGGGGACAAGATAGTCCTAACTAAATTTAGGGCTGGAAGAGCTGGTTCTTTCTGCTGGGTTGTCTGCTTGCTCTGTACTACCAGGCCTGCCCTTCTGTTGTGTTGATCTATGTAATTGGTAGAAAGAATGACAGATCCTGGAAAGTTAAAGAAGTTTTCATTAAGAAAGGCAAAGTGTTACTTGAGAGGGAAAAAGAGAGAGAAGGAGAGAGAGAGAGGGGAAGCAAATAAATAACTCTGAAAAAGCTGGAAAAGAGGGATTAGAGAAATGGAAATAGCCTGTGTAATTTAGTCAGATATTTTGAGAATTGCGGGATCACTGTCCTGTGGTGTCTGAAGGACTGGGGTAGAAAATGGATGGGAGTCACTTGGATATTTCAGTGTGTCATGAAATGCAAAGCTTTGGGGACATCTTAAACTATTTAAACTGTTTTTATCTCATTGTTTTTATAAAAGGAATCAGTTGTATTCATATTGCAACAATAACATATAAAATAAATTCCATGTGACTTTGTAATTGAGAATATATTGAAGTCTTATTGCCAATGAAAACTGAGTATTCCCTGAAAAGTTTTAGAAAAAACATATCAATAAAAATTTTAATGAACATGGGTTATGTGTCTTGTTTATGCTAGGTACTATGGCCAATTAAAAAATTGATAAAATATTATTGGTTAAAAATAAGGGATATTTACATCCTCTCCAACATTTGTTGTTTTTTGCATTGTTAATTTTTGCCATTCTAACTGTTGTAAGGTGGTATCTCAATGTGGTTTTGATTTGAATTTCCCTGTTGGCTAATGATGATGAAAATTTTTCATGTGTCTGCTAGAATTTGTATGTCTTCATTGGGGAAGTGTCTGTTCATGTCTTCTGCTCATTTTTTGATTTGATTATCTACTTTTTGGGTGTTGGGTTTGAGAAGTTCTTTAGAAAGGGGAACCCTCTTACACTGTTGGTGGGAATGCAAGTTGGTACAGCCACTTTGGAAAACAGTGTGCAGATTCCTTAAGAAATTAAAAATAGAGCTTCCCTATGACCCAGCAACTGCACTACTGGATATTTAACCCAAAGATACAGATGGAGTGAAAAGAAGGGCCATCTGTACCCCAATGTTCATAGCAGCAATGTCCACAATAGCCAATCTGTGGAAAGAGCTGAGATGCCCTTCAACAGATGAATGGATAAAGAAGATGTGGTCCGTATATACAAGGGAATATTATTCAGTCATCAGAAAGGATGAATGCCCAACTTTTGCATCAACATGGATGGGACTGGAGGAGATTATGCTGAGTGAAAGAAGTCAAGCAGAGAAAGTCCAATCTCATACGGTTTCATTTACTTGTGGAACATAAGGAATAACATGGAGGACATTAGGAGATGGAAAGGGAAAGTGGAGGAGGGGAATCAGAGGGAGAGATAAACCACTAGAGACTGTGGGCTCCTCTGAGAAACAAACTGGGGGTTTTAGAGGGGAGGGGTTGGGGGAATGGGTGAGCCTGGTGATGGGTATTAAGGAGGGTATGTAATGCATGGAGCACTGGGTATTATACATAAACAATGAATCTTGGAACAGTACATAAAAAACTAACGATGTATTTTATGGTGACTAACATAAACAATAAAAAAATTAGGGACATGTAAAAATACACAAAGTCACAAGGAAGAAGGTAACAATAATCCACAGTGCCACTACCTAAAACATAATGTATTTGGTTATGTATCATTTCTTAAGAAAAATTATTCTTTCTGTAAAAATTATGATTTAAGTTTTCAAATAATATAAAGAAGTACAAAAATGACAGTTAAAAAATCATTCCCAAGTCATACAGCTCAGAAGCAGTCATCAGTATAACTAGATGAAGCTCATTCTGGACATCTTTCTCTGCAAATATATAGGTAGAAGGGGAAGGACCAGAAGTGGGGTATACTTTTAGGGAAATAGAGTGACATAATACAGCCTATTTTAAAATAGATTTAATTAATTTAATTTTACTTGAGTTTAACAGAAGAAAAATAACCTGATGTTAAATTTTAAGAATCTCTGAGTTTCAAATAATTGTGTTGTCACCACAAGGGAGAGATTTTCCTAAAAGATTCATTTAAGTATAAAAAGAGAGATTTTAAAACATTAAGAGATGAGCGTTATGATTTTTAAGTGACATTTGTCCATTTAATCTGTCTCTCTTTTAAAATTTAATTTAGTGTTTTTTTTTTTTTTGTCTTTTATATTCACAGTGGTTATCTAAGCTACTTTTCTACGGAAGTAATTTGGTTTTCAGAGGTGTGTTTTGTGTTCCCTTTTCAAATGTACTTATTGGTTACAAATGATATTTTGGTCCCCAGTTTATTTCTTTTCCTAAGGGCTTCAATCTCACTTTCTATGTCATTTTGTTGTTTTATTATCTAACCCACAAATTCTCTTTTTGCTGACAATTTATTTTTACATTATTCTCTAACAGGGGTTGACAAACTTTTTCTGTAAATGGCCAAATAATAAGTAGTTTAGGCTTTGTGGGCTATAGTTGTAACTACTCAACTCTACCATTGTAGTATAAAAGCAGCCTTGGAGAACACATCAATGAATGGGTGTGGATGTGTTCCAATAAAACTTTATTTACTCAAAAGGGTGGTGGACCAGAAATGTGTCTTTCCCTTGTTGGTGTCTACTAATAATTCTTGTTGGGAGAAGGTATTTTACTTTTGAAAAGTCATTGTGTTGGATAGGAGGAGAGGTAAATTCTTAGGTGTACTCTCTAGTGATCATTTTACTCTAGAAATACTATATTTTTCACTTCCTTTGGGATATCAATCTTGTGGTTTTTCTGGATATGACATGGTGCTGAGACTGGCCAGAAGGCAGATCAGCCTTACTTGAGTTTTCTGTTGATAGGAAAACTTCTGCCCAGAGAAGTCAAGAAACTAGCTCAAAGACACGTGGAAAACTAGTTTAACAGATGGTACATGAACACAGATCTTTAAAAAAATGCTTTTATTGAGGTGAACTTCAGAAAAATAAAATCAAACATTTTAAAGTGAACAATGCAGCCATCAAAAAACCCCCAGAATCTTGCCATTTGTAATGACATGGATGGAACTAAAGAATATTATGCTAAGCGAAAGAAATCAATCAGAGAAAGACAATTATCATATGATCTCTCTGATATGAGGAATTTGAGAGGGAGGGCAGGAGGTTGTGGGGGGAAGGAAGGGAAAAATGAAACAAGATGGGACTGGGGAGGGAGACAAACCATAAGAGACCCTTAATCTCAGGAAACAAATTGAGGGTTGCTGGATTGGTGGAAGGATAGGGTGGCAGGTTATGGACATTGGAGAAGGTACGTGCTATGGTGAATGCTGTGAATTGTGTAAGACTGATGAATGACAGACCTGTGCCCCTGGGGCAAATAACACCATGTATGTTAATACAAAATAAGTCAAATAAAGTGAACAATTCAGTGGCATTTAGCACATTCACAATGTTATACAACCACCACAATTAAATATTCTAAATATTTTCATTCCCCCCAAAGGAAGCTACATACCCATCAAGCATTCACTCCTCATTCTCCTCTTCCCCCGCCCCTGGCAACAAGCCATTTGTTTTCTGTACCTATGGATTATCTAGTCTAGATATTTTATATAAATGGAACCATACGGTACATAACCTTTTGTGTCTGGCTTCTTTTACTTAGCATGATGGTTTTGATGTTTATCCTCATTGTAGCATGTATCAGTATTTCATTCTTTTTTATGGCTGAAAAGTATTTCACTGTGTGTTTACAGCACAGTACCCGTGCATCTGTTGATGGACATTTGGGCTGCTTCTACCTTTAAGCTATTGTGAATACTGCTGCTATGAACATACATGTAGATGTATTTATTTGAGTCCCTATTTTCAATTCTTTTGTAGCTTTGTGTGGAATTGTTGAATCACATAATTTTTGTTCAAGTTCTTGAAGAACTGCCAAACGGTTCTCTGGTGGTCCCTCTTTTATATCTTACCAACATATGAAGATTCCAGTGCTTTCATATCTTGCTAAAACTTGTTATGTGCCATTTTTTGGGGGGGGGGCAACACATATTGTTGACTTTCAGTGCTTTTATCTTAGGAGGTCACAGGATTTGTCTTAAATAATTAGCTTGCTTGATTTTTGTAATTATAGTACCTAACATAATTCAGGGTACATAATCTGTATCATTAAATACCTTAAGAATATATTTTATTCTAAAATTCTGAATTCCCAGCCAGTGTTCAATGATCTCAATGAGAACAAACTTTCAAAATATTGTTTCAACAAAGTTAATTGTAACTTATTTTAAAGTTTAGGGAATATAGTAGATACAACAGCTGAGTCCTTTTATAATCCTCATTCTAGAAGGATAAAGAAGACCTGAGCACCATTTGTTTGGGTGGCCATGGAGGTGTTTACTTCATTGGGTGGGATATCGGACAAGAATGGTTGCTAACGTCCTTTCCAACTACATTTTTAAAATTAGAATTTTGAATATTTACAGAGGACTTTCTTGGAATGTACAAAACCCTGAGAATGTTGTAATGCATAATTTAAAAATGGATTTTTGCTCTTTTGCCATGTTAGAGGAGAATGGGAGCTGATGTTCAAAAATCCAACCAAGATGAAATGATACAAGTCAGAATGTTGAGAATCACTGCTCAGTAGAGAGTAGGAAGGAAGAGGGTAAGTGACCCTCTCAGCCTGACTCCTCAGATCTGTAGAGCCTTCCAGAGCACCCCCGGCCTGGCTACAGTTAGCTGGCCCATCTCCTTGGAATCTGTAATCTCATAAATCTGCCAGGAAAACTGGCCTGGCACCTGTTGCCCAATCCTGATATTCTCCCCGGCAAGGAGAGGCATAAATCCCTTTGCATCTGGACCTTCAGCTCTGCTGCACTTGGACTGATCCTAAAAGTCACCCTTGGCTCTTTGAAGGAAAATATCCTTTCTCCAGGGCCTTCTCCATCTTTGATAGACAGATTCACCCCATGCTGCCAGCAGGACATTTTAGAATGGAAACTTCTTCTCGAAGGTTGACATTACCCCAGGAAATGCACCCTCCTTTCCATGGAGACATGACCGCAGAAAAGCCCCTATGTAAAATGGGACAGACACCTACCTCTCCTGATGAACAGTGCTGCAAATCAAGGAAGGCTTTTGCAGTATATACATATGGAATGAGGTTTATTTATGAGTGGGAAGAAACCTATAAAGAAGAGTTATTAATTCCAGGAGGAACTAATTTATGTCACAGTAAAATTCAGACTATAGTTCAGCCAGAGGAATGACAGTCTCTGACAGGTGTCCATGAATAAATTCCCCTTCTTCTAAAGCATTCTCTTCTCTTTGCTAGCCACTGGCTAAATTCTTCAGCTGTCTTGAGGAATTTTTCTTTCTTGCCCTTCTCTTCATTTTCCTCCCCTTCATGAACTTTACCATTCCAAGAGATGAAAGGAAGGAGGGCCACACCACCAGCCAGCTTTGAGAAAGCCTTGGATTTTCATTGCCCTATGCAGATTTTCAGAGCCTGGAAACTGAGCTGTTGCCCTTCAGGCTGCTGGGTACTGGCTAGGAGATCTGAGAATGCCAGAGTAGGCATCACACAGATACCTAGTTGCTGTCAATAAACACATGGGATCACAGCATCCCCCGAGGTTGGAGGCCACAGAGTCCTGCATTTTAAGACTCTGTGGGTAGGAACTATTTAATGAGATCCTGTCTTCCGGTGGCCATTGCCTCTAAGAAGCTCAGCCTACTCAGATCTTTGTCCAAGAGCTCTGCACCTGAGGATGCAGCAGTGGCGGTCTGTCCTCCATAGACACAGGTGAGGGGCCTCCTTTGGACTCCAGATCTCATCTGCATTCAGGTGGGACACAATGTCCTTCTGGCATCCACTGCCAGCAGTTTGTGCCTGCATGTGCAATTGCTCAGGAAGCACAGACAGGCTTCTATTAAATGAGGCTGGGATGCTGGATGCATACATAAGGCTAGGAGTCATCTATATTCTATCTATCATCAATCTATCTATCCTCTATCTATCATATATCCACCTATATTTATATGAGTATCTGTCTTTGTCTAACTCTATTTGTTTATTAACATACATAGAAATGGAATCCATGACCAAAATCTCATTACAAAACCTGATCGAATGGAAACTTCATGATGAAGTACATTCCTTCCTTTCTTTAAACAACTTCGTATAGAAGTGTTAATGGATAAAAGCCGGGATGAATATTATACATATAGACACCCCTTAAGGAACTTCAGTTTAATGTGATATCAACCATGTAAAACCTTCCATCAGACTTTGTAAAGTAAAGAATTAAAAGCACTTTCCCCTATTATCCACTTGTGCCTCCAAGGGTTTTGTGGGCAAGGGTAAGAAGTGGCCTCCACGGCACAGAGTTTCTGCTCTCAGTGCTCTCAATCATCAATCTAATAATCAAGGCCATCTTTCTTTTCTATCCTGCTTTCTGATGTATGGGACGAAAAGGGCTGATCCCAGGTCCTTGTCCTGGTCACAGCAGGGCATCTCCAAGATTCAGCCATTCTGCAGTCTCCTCTTCTCAGTTCCTGGGAGCTAGCAAATCCCTGCAAATTCTGTTTCTGGCATCACCCAGAGCTGGAGAAAGAGGAGTCTTATTCTGTTGTCAGCTATAAGCTTAACACTGGAGCAGAAAATGTTCATGGTTTCAGTGTGAGAAGTTCTTCCCTAGGGATCAAGCAAGGGAGAACCAGATCCCCTGCATTAAGCACAATAGATAAAGCTTCAGAATTCCAGGTCAAAAATGTAATTTCAAGTGTATGTAGCTCCTTGGTATCCTCTTTTCCATATATGAAGTGGAGTGATAACAAACAAAACATATCTCATCTCATAAGAACATTCTAGATGTCTCTTTGCCTTCCCAAATCTTACCATTATTTAATGGGTCAACTTCAGTGATCCATCTCTCATAAATTCCTGATTACCTAGGCAAAACTGAACATTTCTCTTCTTAAGCATCTATCTCATTCATTAACTGTTCTCAAACATATCACATGTATTTTTGTGTTCTTCTCTTAAAGTTCTCTTAAAGTTCATGTGTTTAAGTCTTAATTTCCCAGTAAAGTTGAGAGCAGAGCGCTTGTCATATATGAATATCCTGGAGTCCCTCAGGGATCCTTCCTCAGTGCTGGGGATGGAATGAATGAAAACTCTAGAAACACATGTTGATGGGTGTTGATCCTGTCACTATTCTCAGGGTTTTAGATGCCTGAATTTATCAGCTAGGACCCATCATTCTACAAAGACCCTGATACTCTGGTATGACTGTTTCTTGCCTAAAAGCCAGCATGGATAATGGCAAGTAGCCCAGATGTGTTTGTCCTGAGATAGACTCAGCACAGCAAAGGTCCTTTTTTCCCCCCCCTCACATCAGAGTCTTTTGCAAGTGGAGTATCTCTTCTTGGCAGTTACCAAGCAGGGACTCAAGGCTCTAAAGCACACAAGGCTGAGAAATTTCACCTTCCCGTGCATCTTCCTGTGTACCCAACAAATGGAAGCTGTATGGAAAGCCTATAGCATTGTGTCTGCTGTGGTCCCTGAAACAGACTCTTGATCTCGTGATATCAGAGAGGCAGAGAATGTGGAGTACAGTGAGTGAGACAGTCACCAGGAACCAGGCCATGGAGGGCTTGGGATTGATTCTAAGAGGTTGAAAGTCATGGGAGGATTTTGAGCAGAGCAGTGACATAATCCAACTTAGACTTTGAAAGGATTCAGGTCCCATTTTGCTTGAGTCCTCTGCCCTGCCTAGCTCTGACTGCTCACACAGCACAGGAGCCCCTTCACCAGACAGCCCCTGCTCTCTCTTCTGACTCTGCAGGGATCCATCAGGTACAAACGTGATACTTAGTGGGTAAAGTCAGTCCCAGAGAGATCATGACTCTTATTTGATGTGTTTCTATCTTATTTATGTTTATTTGTTTGTTTGCTTAGATTTGGGGGATCAGCATTTACCCACCCCATCAGAGGTACAGTGTCTTTGAGCTGTTTTGGATGACTTCCTTTAGAAAAGGAAGATTTGACGTGTTCATCCATACTGTGTTACCAGAGAAAACAAATAAAACCTACTAGATAGGTGGAGGGAGGATGGAGTATTTGTATTTAATGGAGGAAGCCTGCAGAAGGCAGAGAGGAACACAAAGAAATTTATCTTGGAAGAAGAAGCTCCAAACACCAGCAGCCATACGGGCTTTATTTCTGCTCAAGTCACACTACGAGGGTGTCTGAGGATGTGCACAGGACCTCCACAGCTCCGGGAAGTGGACTGTGAGCGGACCTCCCCACCAGCCCCGGCAGAAGCACTCCTGCACCCAATGCCACCACTCCTCACACATGTCACTTGATAACCCAGTGGCCTGGCAATCTCTCCCCTTCAGCACCGGCAGGAACAACATTCCTTAGAGGTGAAAGTACGGTTTAATTTCTAGACTCACCCAGGCGTGGACTGGGCTGCATAGGAGGCCGATAATGAAATATTGGCGGTGCATATTTGATAATGTGCTGAGCGTGCCTGGCACACAGCTTGGGCCAAATGAATGCATTCCTGTGGAGGTCTGCACCCCTGTCTGCCCAGAGCAGGGGTGGGGTGGTGTGGGGTGCAGGGGCTCAGAAAAGCCAGGTCTTTGCTTCCTTGTGTTTTTCATATCCATTGGCAGCCTCACCTCGAAGCAAGAGACCTGTCCCCTCCCCTGAGCAAATGCCCAGGGAGGGGAAGGAGAGAAGAGAAGAGAAAAAAAAGCACTACTTTCCTGACTTGCTCAGCTCTAAACTGAGATCTTACAGAGAATGGTATTTCTCTCACTGTGGTTTCCCAGTGACAATGGGGTCAAAGAAAACATTTTTCAAAAAGAGCTTCTTTTCTCAATTTATGGCAGAGCATCCAGTAGCAAGCAGCAAAATGAAATAGGTTTCTGTTATCTCTCCCCCCAAAAGAGACAGCCCATACAAGGGAAGGAGATAATTCCCATCTGGCTTTTATATGCCTCATAAAACGCATTGTGCAGGCATGTAAAATATATGGGACTGAGCAGACATATGAGGTGGGGAAAGGTACAGCTCCTGGCTTTTCATGCTTTTTGGGCTGGAGGATAGCAGAGCATAGAGCTTTCTTTTTCCTCTTTTTCTTTTTCTTTTTTTTTTTTTTTTTTCCTGAGAATAAGGATAACATGTAAGCAGTCATTCAATTGTAGCCTCTATATTGACCTTCAGTGGCAGATGGCAGCACAGAGGTGAAAGTAATAATAATGATGATGATTAATAGAAATAATGATATTATAAAGCCCGCTTTTTCCACTTTGCCATCTGTGACTCAGTTTTCTACCTGGTGGGACACAGTTTACAACTTGTTGACTTCTTGGGTGGTGGGGTAATCAGCCTTTCCCTTAGCGTCCTTCAGGGTTCAGTCAGTCCAACCCTATGTCTGCTCGTGGTATTTAGCTCAGTCAGAAATGACAGATTATACATGCACATCCTAGTCCCTGCCCCCTCCTAGGATCTTACAGAGGTACTCTTGCTGGAGGGTGACCTCATGAACATATATACCAGGCCCAGAGCCATGTTCCAGGAATGAAACTTTGGGAGCATGCTGCAGATGCCTGGCCCCATGTTACATACCCTTTATTTTAGAATGTCTCCTCCATGTCTGTTCTTAGCTGTTTGGTCAAAGGATATTAAAGAAACCTAAATGGTGACACATACCAAATTATTCCTGAGAATTAGCAGAAAAGCAGCTAATGGAATGAGAGTTGGAGGAGGAAGAGCATCTGTTCTCAGAAGACAAGACAAATTGGATTTGGAACTGGAATATAGTCAATTTCTAAAGTTAAAGCTCAGAGATGAGGACATATGGGTTCCTGGGGCACTGGGATAGTGGAAATGGGTGAGATAAAGGATGAATATTCCTGCTTCCTTCTCTTTCTGCTTCTTTCCTTCCTTTCAGCTTTCTTCTATTCTTTCCACAGCTATCAGAGAAATTCATATGCACAGAACACTGTGTGGAAGGAAGCTTCAAGGGAGCATAGTCAGAATGTCCCAAGAATCTATGTTCACTAATTCTCTAGACCAGTGGCTCCCAAAAGTAGGGTCCTTTTAGCAGTGTGGATTTGCAGTCCTAATCCCAGGCTAATAGAATCAGAATATCAAAGGAGCAGAGTCTAGTACTTTGTGCCATTGAAATTTGCACAGGCAGCCAGATAGGAAATACTGCTCTTCTCTACTTTGTGTTCCTAGGAAGGAATCAACTGGCTCAACCTGATATAATGAAAGGGCACAGATCTGAGGTCAGGCAGAGCTTGGCTCCAGTGGATCACTGTAATTTCCTGGGGTAGACTTCCCCAAACTTCAGGTTCTTCGCATCTTAAATGGAGATTACTGATAGCACCCAATTTGCAGAGCTTGAGTGCTACCAAATGTGATAATGTAGGCAAACATGTTTCCTGAACTATAAAGGGTTGTACAGTGGGACCCCTTTCCTCACCTTCTCTAAGTCCTTTTCCATGTTCCTTCAGCTTGGAGGAGCTGTCTTGCTTCCTCTGCTCCATCTGTTACACTCCTACCACAGAGCTGGGTGGGTAGAGCCCCGCTTCCCTTTATTCTCCGCATCTCCACCAACACTTTCCCTGTCTATATGCATGGTTAAACCACTTCATCCTTAAAATATTTTTCCTCAGAACCACTGTTCTCTTAAAACACCATTTTACTTCATTCTTCATTCAGCATCAGACTTTTGAAAATATAGGACATACTCTCACCTCCCACTTTCTCTCTACCACTGATCCTACTCAGTGATTGAAACCTGATGTATACACCCTACATTACTCTGTGAAAACTGCTCCCCAAAAGATAACCAACGGCCATCAACCCTGGTTGAAGAGGTTCAACCCCCTCTTCAACCCCCATGCTGTATTAAGCAGCACTGTTCTCTTTCAGTGGCATTCAGTGCAATGTGTTGGCTGCATCACCTTTTTGCCATCTGTGGTTTCAAACATCACCTCTCTATAGATTTTCTCAGGTCTATTCTATCTTGAGCACCAGTTCTTCATTAATAGTTTCCACTGTGTGTACCTATTCCTAACTATAAAAAAAGAAAAACTAAAAATCAACATGCCCAGCTGAGCTCATCACACTTTTTTTTTTCTTTTGTGTAAAAGTTAGGATAGCTTTGGCTGCAGATAATATGAGCTGAACTAAAAATAGCTTTAAAAAATGACATTTTGTTATCTTACACACTGATTAGTGTGTGGACAAGGTAGTTCTGGGTTTGGTTAATTCACTGGCATCAAAAGACCAGGGTCTTCCTATTTGTGCATTTTTTTTCTTCATTCTCAGTATTTTTTTTGGACCGGTCCCCTTTAGGTCCCAAGATAACCACAGCAGTTCCAGATGATGTGTGAATATGTAATATCAAAAGGCAGGAAAAGACACTATTCCTCTTAGAACATCTCTTTTAAAAAGCCATAAAAATCCATTCCAGTAAGCGTTCAGGAAAATTCATGTCTCATTGGATAGGATCACATTATGTGCCCTGTCCAAACCACTCATTGGCAAGGGGAATGGGAAACTGATTCCCTTAGCCTTGCCTAAATCACATGGTAGCTCTATAATTTTAGTCAAGAAGAAATGGAGAAGAGAGATGACTGTTGGATTGTCAACCAATAGGGCTGCCATAATTATCACACCTTTAAACAACTCCCATCCCACTACTGGCACTACTGGCACTCCATACAATCCCAGTCCAGCCATGACTGCCTGTCATATTCTCCCTCTGTATTCTAACTACACCAAGCTACTTTCATTACCAAATCTCAACATACAGTATTATGCCTCTGGGCTTCTTGTAACATTGTTCTCTAAGTCTGGAGTTTGATACTTTTTTTTTCTTTTTTTTGGTTATCTGCTGACATTTTATTGGAGACCTGACTTATGTGGTCAGGGGCAAATACAATAGCTTGTTCATCCTCCTTTATGTCTCCACTGTACTCTGGACATCCTTCCAACATAGGCCCATTGTCCTTTTTACAGTTCTTTTTATGCAATGTCTTTTGTCTCTGATTTTATTTATTTATTTATTTATTTTTTGAGGCCAGGGAAGCTGTTAACTTCTTAAAAAAAAAAAAGTTTTTTTTTTATTTACTTACTTGAGCAGGGAAGGGGCAGAGGGATATAGAGAGAGAATCTCAAGCAGACTCCACACTGAGCACAAAGCCTGACTCAGGGCTTGATCTCAGGATCCTGAGATCATGACCCAAGCCAAAACCAAGAGTTGGAAGCCCAACAGACCAAGAGTTGGAAGCCCAACAGATTGTACCACCCGCGCTCCCTGAAACAGCTAACTTCTACACTCCCAGTACTTAGCACAGTGCCAGCACATCATAGATTTCAATAAGTTGGATCAGAGAATGTTTAATATAGACAGCTATACCTGGTTAGGCAATGCCTCCACTGCTGCAGTCAGTTTTCCCCTCATTCCCAGCATGTACACAAAAATCTCCACTGATGCTTCAAGTGCCAATCTGATGAGTGGGTGTAAGGAGGATGCCCAGTTTTTCCAAAGCCTGCCTCAGGAACAAGATACTATTTGGAAGGAAACTTATAAATGAAAGTTAGGTCAGAAGATGGCCCAGCAAAGCTATTTTTTCCCAAAATAAAGTTCACATGCATTGATATTCTCTGAAGTGAGAATCCTTGAGAAAACTCTACCAATTTCTATAGTCATAAGCCATGGAATAGTCTAGCAATAAGGGAATTTGGGAGAATAAGTGTTTTTTGTTTATTTGTTTTTGTTTTTGTTTTTTTGTTTTTTTCCTAAGTAGCATTAATGATACAATTTTGGTATTCAAGATGAAGTGCTACCTTGATGTAGGGTTGGATTCTACCCAAGTATCTGGGAAAGGTTCTGCCAGGGGGCTGAGTCCCTAACAGGAGTTTGGGCATTTGTACTCCTGGGCAAGAACACACTGGAATGTGAGGCAACAATGGAGGTCACTCAGTAGTCCAGTAGGTACCTTGGGGCTTTATGCCCGCCTTTATGCATTCACACAGTGTCATCAGAGTTCCTGCAGGGCAGGCTAAATGCACTGGAGAGCTCCCCCACCCCCCGCTGCCTTTTTTTTTTTTCTTCTTTTTGAAGATTTTATTTATTTGACAGAAAAAGAGAGAGAGAGAGAACACAAGCAGGGGGAGTGAGAGAGGGAAAAGCTGGTTTCCTGCTGAGCAGCAACCCTATGCAGGGCTCAGTCCCCCTGGGATCAAGTCCCCCCTGGGACTTGAGCTAAAGGCAGATGCTTAATGACTAAGTCACCCAGGCACCCCACACCCCGGCCAACTTTTGTGTGTCTATCTTCCATTTGTACACTGTCCCCAGGCTGGCCAGCCATGGCTGCTGTGACAGGGCTGTTTGTATTAATAAAGCACACTGCAAAGGTCATTACAGTATATATAGAAAGGAACAGTTGGGACAACTTTCCCTTTAAAGTTAGCTGTGCCTGTGGTGGGCACTGGAGGGTTTACAGCGCACACTCCCTCCCCCAGCTCCTGCCTTGTGCCTGGTTAATGTGGTTTGGAAAATCTGAGAACTAGTCAGGCTAGAACAAAGCAATCTATAGGCAGGAAATTTTGTCTTCAGATGCCCTTCTCATACCTGCCGTTCCTGTACTCTCTCCTGAGATGCTGTCTCTCTTCATCACCCACATCACCAGTACAGTGCTCTAGGAAAGGATCTGATCTTTATCATTTACACCTGAGCACAAATTTAAGACCCTTATTACATCTCCTAGGAACACTTGCCAATTAAATCTGTTACTACTTGTAGAATAAAAGACGTTTTTCCCTGTTAAAGCTTCAAGCGTCAGTGAGTAGAACTGGTATACAAGCACACACATATGCACATATCTGGGACATTGAAACTCTGATATTTTATAGCCTTTGATCCTCACAACAACCTACAGGAGATAGGGGAGCTATTCTTAGCATATTCATTTTATGGAAGAAGAAACTGTAGCTTTGCGACTTTGAGTGGGTATGACACCACTGGGAAGAGATTCCCCCATGGCCATTGGATGACAAATGTCCCCAGAGCTCTATCCTGATGCCAGGATCATCTGGCTGACAAACCTTCATGGGACTTTATCCTTCTCTGTGTGAGGGTCTGGCTTCCAAAGTACCAAGCTGCCCTAGAGCATCATGTATCCTGGCAGGATACCCACATGTCTGGGATGCTATAAAAGATACTAGGAAGGGGCGCCCATGTAGCTCAGTTGGTTAAGCATCTGCCTTCAGCTGAGGTCATGATCTTGGGATCCTGGGATCCTGGGATCCTGGTCCACATCTGGCTTCTTGTTCAGCAGGGAGTTTGCTTCTTCTTCTCCCTCTACCCCTTATCCCACTCACCCTCTCTCTTTCATGCTCTCTCTGTCAAATAAATAAAATCTTAAGAAAAATTGATTTATATAAAAAATAGATAAAAGATACTAGGAATACTATTAGTTGTAGTTGTCAGACAACTCCAAAGGAGTTTCCCCCTAAACCAGCAATCTCTTACCAACCTTTTAGGACAAAGAAGTTTTTCTTGCCCCTCTATATTCTTTGGTTTCTTAACGTCAAAATTTGACATTCCCACTTGCTCCCAGTTTAAAAAAACAAAAAACAAAAAGCCCTTCCCATCTTTGTTCTTTTTGTGTGGCCTCCTCAGAGACTAGGAGACTAGGAGAGAGCACTGTGGACTGGGGCATCTCTCATCATCACTGGGCATGAGTAATTTGTGTTTTCAAATTGCTGGAGACGAACTGGGGAAGGCAAAGAAAAAGTCCTTCTGGAGGCAGAGACGACCGGAGAAATATTGTGCTCTGTGAAATAGATAAGCAGAAGAGCTGTTTATTCCCTTGGTGGCGTGAGGCCCGGCTTTGAGGCAGATAAATCTTTGCTGGTAATACCGTACTTAAACCAGAACTGACACCTTTTTATATCAACTGCAGAGAATTGCTTTCGTGAGGCTCTGATACAAAGGCTGCTGCGGCTCTTTCTTGCATATCAATTCTCTAGCAGCCTGTTGCTGGTTGCAGACCTGCCCTTTAGGCAGCTGCCCCTGTTCTCAATGTGGTATCAAGTTCTGAGAAAGACCTTCAGGAAGAATGGCCCCCAAATGTAAGGGACAACATGTGGGAGCAGGTGGGCATTGAATAGACGCGGGGTATTTGGCTGTTTCGAGGATACTCTGCTCTGTTCCTTCTCACCCCAGATTCCTACACAGGAGCTGCTGGAACCAACCAGCCTGGCACAGCAGATGGTGAAAGTGCAGTCACTGTACACACAGCCTTTGCCAGGCGCAGGAGCCCAGAGGCAAAAGGGCTCAAATTATTTTTAACTTTGTTCTTTAATAGACTAAAATGTAGTTGCTACAGATAAATGGGATAATACTGATAAGCAAAACGAAGAAATACTTATAATGTTTCTCCATATATTTCATTGTCTATCTTTGCAAGGGTAAATATACATATGAATATAAATATATATGAATATAAAATATGAAATATATATGAATATATATAAATATTTCCAAGGGTAAATGTATATATGAATATATATATGTGAATATGTCTATCTTTCCAAGGGCAAATATATATATGAATATATATAAATATATACAATGTGTCATACATATACATTTTTTTCATAAAAATAAAACCACAGTGAATTTAAGAAACAAAACAGATGAACATAGGGGAAGGGAAGGAAAAATAAGATAAACACAGAGAAGGAGGCAAACCATAAAAGACTCTTTAAGCCATGGTATGTCATGCACATCTCTCCAGCACCCATGCTCCTGTGGTGTCACAGAAGGGACTGCCTTGGTCACATGACGCTTGCACTCAGGAATCCGGGCTATCTGATCACCGTTCTCTTTCTCTGCCTCTGCTTGCTCATGGCCTTTTTTAATCTTGCCGTCCCATTTTTAATCTCGCCGTCCCACCTAATTCGACTTCCCACGGTGGGTAGCCTGCAGATGCGGTTTGGGCATAGTCAATTCTTAGTTATATGGTTTGGTCAAGCTAATCTCTCCCAAACCCAGCTTCTCTGCCTTTAGAAAAGGCTAATACTTTGACATCCTATGAATAAAGGAGAACAAAATAGGAAAATATTTATCAGCATGGTGGCTGGTAAATTGTAGATTGAGCTCCTTCAATTCAAACAAGAGTAGGCTTCTGTCCTGCGGAATATCCTCTCCACACTGTGTTTTTAGTGTCCTATGGCCCAGCACGCTGAGCACTGCCTGGGGTCCCTGGCTGGCTGAGGCTCTAGTCTTGTCCATTTCTCTTTCCCATCTGGAGCTGGGTTTGTGTGCACTTTCTTTGATCTCTCAGTCTTGTTTCCTCTTTGCTTCTGCTGCTCTCTCCACTTCAAGGCCATCTAACAGAGAGAGGCTGTGCCCTTTTGGATTTTTTTTACTGTTCCCTAAACAAATTCACAAGCTTTAGGGTAGCGGGGAATGGGTGGTGTCACACACTGGAGAAGTTACTTTGCTCACAAAATCCTGGGTCTGGGCTTGGCTAGGCCAATAACTTCCCTGAAAGATCTTTCCGGCTATTGTCCTGGGAATTGGTGTTATTCTTTCTCATCCTCGCTAGTGTCACACTGTCCCAGACCTTCAAAGCTCCAGCTTCTTCCTGGGCCAACACATCACTTGTGGCACAGAACCTGTGGCTGTGTGCACTTGGCTGAGCTGGAAACCCATGTCCCCTGCCAATCTATAGCTTCCTTCTCAAGCAGCTGCCACCACACAATGGAATTAACATAAAACACAACTCGGCAGAGGCACATTTAATTTACGGTGATTATACTATCTATTATACAACACAGTTTTAAGTACTACAAGCTCCCTGGAGAACAGGGGGGAAAAAAACACATGTACAAAGAACCCAACCCTCTCCAAAATCACATAATGGCAGAAGAATCTCAGTAATAAAATACAATTCATGGCATAATAAATAGTGTATTTTAAAGTACTTAAAATTTCTCAATTCTTTATTTCATTCCCATCAGGAACTCAGTTTATTTCTAGTGGAGAAAAAAAGTATATCAACAATTTCAAATTCTGAGAGACAATTAGAGCTGAATGTGGATTCTCATAGGAGAATGTTCCAGGGTGAATATTGGGCGGGTTTCTGATACACTTCTTCCCGTGTGGGGCCAGGTACCACATCCCTGCTCTGGGAGAGCTCTGAGCCTTCCATGCAGGGGATCCACAGGGATGGCACAAAGAGCAGGAACTCTGGTATCCTCCCATCCTGATTACACTATTTTCTAGCCGTGTGACCATTCTGATCCTCAGTTATCTCATCTGTAGAATGGGGATAACAATAGTCCCTTCAGATTTGTTATGAGATTTTAATGAGCTTTCATAAAATAGTTGCACGCCCAGCATATATCAGGAGTTCAACAATTCCTGACTCCCTTCTTGCTACCTCTCTGCTTTCTACTTCCTTCTCTTCTGGAGTAAATGGAGAGACAAAGTTTTTTCTAAAGGAAAGGGTCATGACAAATGGACTGTCAGGTAGCTGTGGGAAGATGTTGAAAACAGGAGGATCTTCAGCAATTTTCAAATAACCCCTGAGCCTTGAAGGTACACATCTGCCTGGAGGTGTGTGCAGGGATGAGCCCTGTCTGGAAACAGCGGACTAAACTGGTGGGCCCTGGATGTAACAGTCCCATCTCCATTCTATAAGCCACCACAGTCTAAGGAGTGGTGTGTGTAAACAGTGTGGTGTGATGGCCCCAAACTGAAAGGGGAGTAGTGTGCAATGAAGGCACTGATGAAGGAGTAACCAGACTTTGGCTTCCCAGAGGTGGGAATACATATGCTATGAAAAGGAGTTACAGATAATGATGCTTGAGCTCCCTATGCCTGGCTGATATTTGCATGGAATGGTAATTGCTCCAATCCTCAAGGGAAGGAGGGGGAATCCCAACCTGTCCTTACAGCTTGCTTAGAAAGCGTTATTGCTAAGAAGACTTTTATGTAGCTCAAGGCAACACTTATGACCCGGGTCCCTGTGCTGTATCAACGCCAAGCCAGACATAGAGTTAGTGCAAAGGTGAGCAAGACTCTGTCATCCTGTTTTGTAGAGTGTACATTTCAGGTATACACAGGAGACTGAAACCCTGCAGAGTGAAAGGTGTGCCTTCCAAGAGCTAAAACAAACTGAGACATGGACATTCAAAAATGCTATGTATGATGCCTGTTGATATAGAGGGAGGGAATTTCAACTAATGGGATAGGTTACATTTGGGGTTGCTACAGGCAGTGATGTGCCCAGCCATCATCCTCATGTTATATTTTACACTGCTTTTTTTTTTAGGGCCATGCCTTTTTGGGAGAGGGTGTGATGTAACCTTCATATGATTGGCTATTTAAGCCATAATCATTCTCTTTTCTCTGAAATGCAAGAAGCAGATATTCATCCTTTGGCCCACACATATTTACTACACACTTAATAAGTGCCCACTAGCACTTGAATAGCTGAGCTCTGTGGGAGATATAAAATAGTAACCAATGTGAATAACACTTAACAGGGTACAAAACACCTTATCGGATATTTTTTGATCCTCAAAACAAACCTGTCCATTAAGCAAAATATAGATGTAAATATGAATATAATTTTATATGTTATTTTTTCCCAGAGCACATTATTTTTATTTTCTTGAGTTAATGCTTATTTTTATTTTTTATAATATTTTTATTATGTTATGTTAGTCACCATACAGTACATCATTAGTTTTTGATGTAGTGTTCCATGATTCGTTGTTGGTGTATAACACCCAGAGCTCCATGCAATATATGCCCTCCTTAGTACCCATCACTGGGCTCACTCATCCCCATCCCTCTTCCCTCTAAAACCCTCGGTTTGATTCCCGGAGTCCGTAGTCTCTCATGGTTCATCTCCCTCTCTGATTTTCCCCCCTTCATTTTTCCCTTCCTTTTCCTAATGTCCTCCATGCTATTCCTTATGTCCCACAAGCAAGTGAAAACCTTTTGAAAATTGTCTTTCTCTGTTTGACTTATTTCACTCAACATAATCTCCTCCAGTTCTAGCCATGTTGATGCAAATGTTGGGAATTCATCCTTTCTGATGGCTGAGTAATGCTCCATTGTGTATATGGACCACATCTTCTTTATCCATTCATCTGTTGAAGGGCATCTTGGCTCTTTCCACAGTTTGGCTATTGTGGGCCTTACTGCTATGAACGCTGGGGTGCATATGGCCCTTCTTTTCATTACATCTGTATCTTTGGGTTAAATACCCAATAGTACAATTGTTGGGTCATAGGGAAGCTCCATTTTTAACTTTTTGAGAAACCTCCACACTGTTTTCCAAAGTGACTGTACCAACTTTCATTCCCATGAGCAGTGTAAGAGGGTGCCCCTTTCTCCACAACCTCTCCAACATTTGCTGTTTTTTGTCTTGTCATTTTTTTGCCATTCTAACTGCTATAAGGTGGTATCTCAATGTGGTCTTGATTTGAATTTCCCTGATGGCTCATGATGTTGAACATTTTTTCATGTGTTTGTTAGCCATTTGCATGTCTTCTTTGGAGAAGTGTCTGTTCATGTATTCTGCCAATTTTTGACTTAATTATTTGTTTATTGGCTGTTGAGTTTGAGAAGTTCTTTATAGATCTTGGATACCAGTCCTTTGTTGTAGTATCATTTACAAATATCTTCTCCCATTCCATGGGTGATCTCTTTGTTTTGTTGACAGTTTCTTTTGTTGTACAGAAGCTTTTTATGTGTTATTTTGATCTTCATTTAATCTTCAACTTATAGGGAGACTCCCAAGGCCCAGAAACATTATGTGTCTTGCTCAAGGTCACAGAGTTAGTAGGTGGTAATGTCAGGAAGCCAGATCTTTGGATTCTCAATCCAGTGCTCTTTTTATAGTTGCATTTTGCCTCTTAAAATGTATGTGAGCAGAGGTATGGTATTTGAAGATTATTGCTGAAATGTCTAGGTCTGTATGTAATATGAATTCAAAAAATCTTACTGACCCTTGGGTTGCATGTATAAATGAAAGGGGAAATAAATCATCCTTCCTGCTAGGAAAGTTCCAAACTCCAAACATTTATTCAACTTAATGAAGTGCCAACATGGTAACAGATTAACTCTTGTATTGGCCAAATTTTGCCCCTCTTTCTCTCTGTTCCTTCTGTTCCTCTGGTACTACCCTTTGCATAAAAGTGAAAATTGGCCCCTTCACTCTTGACATTTTCTATTTGATCCTTTCTTCCCTGCCAATTGCTGCCCACTGACTCTTTATGAAAGTCTCCTTAAGTCCTCAGGGCATATCTGGGTACAGTTCCAAAGGTGGGACCAGATTATAATCCACATTTTCTCTGTTATTGCTGTAGACTGGAATAGATTGGATTTAGGATTATTTGACTTTACATAATGACAACTACACTTTTCTAGGTTTTCCTTCCAAGTAAAGAGCAGAGGGGAAACTATCATTTAGCTTACCTGCATTTATCACAAAACAAACAAACAAGCAAACAAAAAAACACAAAACCCTCACCCTATTAGAATCTAGATTTCAGCTATTTTTTTTAAGATTTTATTTATTTATTTGACAGACAGAGATCACAAGTAAGCAGAGAGGCAGACAGAGAGAGAGTAAGGGAAGCAGGCTCTCTGCTGAGCAGAGAGCCTGATGCAGGGCTCGATCACAGGACCTGAGCCAAAGGCAGTGGCTTTAACCCACTAAGCCACCTGGGTGCCCCTAGAATTTAGCTCTTGGCTTTGGCCATCTAGGCAATGGTACGATTAGGCCTGTGGTCCCCAGAAACCTCTTGATGGAATAGGCTTAGTTGATGGAAGTGAGGCTGGAGAGGCTATGGATATTAGGAAGATTACTAATGGAAAAAAAAATACTGTTTCCTAACCTATTGACAATTTCTATATGGGAAATAGGAAGAAGACAAAAAAAGACCTTAACATGCAAAGCCCACCAAGAATGTCAGAACCACTTACCAAATAACAGACTGGGGAAAGAAGCCAATTAAACAAAGAGATAGTAAGTTCAGAGATAAAGTAGACTTGCTTTATCTGGTTTTGTATATTCATACTTAGGTGTGCCTAGTACATTTTAGGGGCTTAGCTGATAGGAAAAAAGGAGGGAAGGAAAGAATAAGGAAGAAGGAGGGAAGGAAGGAAGAAAGGAAAGAAGAAAAGAAGAAAGGGTCATCTTATGAAAACCAGGCCATGTAAGGCATCTGCTAAAGTGGCGCCAAAAAGCAAGCAAGCCCCACAGAGGACATCATCACCACATTTTTCTTCCGCATAAGCATGTAAAGGTAGGTAAGAGTAAATGATCAGAGGTCTGTGCTTTCCCTGAGGCCTGGAAAAAAAAAAGACTTGCAAAGGGGAAGGAGGGAAATGGAGAAGAGAGAACTAATAGGAAGGGAGAGAAAGAGGAGCTGAAAAGAGAAGATAGAGAAAGAGAAGGAAAGAAGCAGCAGGGGGAAAAGAAAGAGAGAAACAGGGAAATCAGGAAAAATAAGGAGAGGAATTTTAAAAGGTATGTAATTTGGGGAAGAAGAGGGAATAAAAAAAAGGAGAAAATGTGGTTCCATTTTCTAAGAACGTTGTCACTGTGGGCGTGCGGGTGTTGTTGGAGAAGAGGAGGGGGTCCAGGCCATTGTGCAACTATTATTATATAATTAAGTCTAATAACAGTAATTCACTGGGAGAGGTCACTGCTTACATTGTGCATGGAATCTGATTTGATGAGACTGACGCCTCTTGCATTCATGCTGCTTGACGGGGGTCCAGGGTGGTGGGGGAGCCCAGTTAGGGGAAATGAAAGGAACAGAGGATGAGTCGACTTGTTCTCCCTCCAGCTTTCCTGAATAGAGGCTGCTCCAGACTCAATCACATTCGATTATTCCCATTTATAATTCTCCTAGTCATAGCCTTGTCTCTCCATTAATTATGGCGATTATTTTGAACTATTGTTGATGTTAATTAGGCTTTGCAAAACGTGTTTGGGCTGCACATTGGTTGGTGTTCAGAAGGGGGAGAGAGGGTGAGGAGGAAGTGGAGGAAGTGCCAGGGTGTAATCTGTTCAGCCTTGGGCAGGCACAGAGAAAAGAGTGGCACCAGCTGCATCACAGAAGGAAGGAGGGTCACTGGGCATGATCCAGCTTTCCCCCAGGTTACTCTTTTGTACCTGTCCAACCTTTGGTTGCTGTTCACTCTCATTCCCTTATTTTTCTCTCCCAACAGATATTGTGTACATTCCTGTCTCTTTCATCCTGTGTACTTGTTCATACTCTCCCTTCCCCAGGAAATACTGTCCTCCTATCTTTCTACCAAATCAAAACCCAAAGGTCTTCAGAATCCAGCTGATGAGCCCACCTTTTCCACAAAGCCTTCCAGCTACCATCTCTCTTCTTTGAATCCCGTTGTTATTACAGTAGAGTCCCTTCATCAAGAACATGGGATTTAAGTTAGCAAAACTTGTCTTCCAGTCACAATTCTAGTATTGTTAGCTGTGCGATCTTAGACATGGTACTTAACTTTGTAAGCCTGCTTTCTGATCTTATACTTCCAAGTGAAGTTTGTGAGCAAGATTCATATCCAAAGTCTCTTCTATCCAATTTAGCTCATTGTTGAATACATAGATTATGTTTAATAAATCCTTGGAGATTAATGGAAGGACAGAGATTTCTATATCCAAATGTATGAACATTTGGAGAAAATAATTTTGGAGGTTGAGAGAAGATGGGGAGAGAAAATATATAGTTAAACAAGATAGGAGTTACTGTTTAAAAGTCCTGTAATTTGTTTCTTCCATTAAAGTTATTATCAACTTCCAGCTAAGAGAAAAGAGTAGTCTAGTAGTTAGAATAAGTTGTGTTGGGACCAGAAGGTGTTATTTAATATTGACCTCTGGCACCCGTGAAGTTGTTGGATTTTTGCTGCTCTTTAGACTCTGAGTTCATTGTTGTAGAGATAGAAAGAGATTGTAAGAGAAGGAGAAACTTCTCTACAAGTGAGGAGAGAGCTAATCACTTAAAGATATGTAGGAACTATAATTCATGGAACGTCTAAGTGTCTAGCACTGTGATAGGCTTTATGGAGGAAGAGTGAGAAGGACATGGTGGTTTGATCTCTGTTCTGGATTTGTTTTTGTTGTTTTCTTTTAGTTAATTTGACAAGAACTTAGTAGGTGTTGACCATGTGTCATTTGCTGGGATTGAAAGGTTCAAAACACACAAGAACTCCTTCCTGCTTTCATGGGCTCACAGTAGAGTGAGAGCCAGTGCTCCTATACATCTGCTTAGAGAAGAAACAGGTTCTCAGGCTGCTTGCTGTACTGTTTGAACACATGGTTAGGTGACAGCCCTTGAGACCATCAGAAGCCAGTCCCAGTTCAATGAAGGAGCTGCTGCAGTAGTAGCGTGGACCCATGAAATCATCTGATTTGCTCTGAGTTTGCCCCAGAGCTTGAATTTTGCCCTCCTGTTAAATCCCTGGTTTGGGTCTCAGGATACACCTGCAGACTTTTGAGTTTTGCAATTGTCTGGCCTGGATTAATGCTTCTGTTAGATTATGTAACCCTGACCATCCCATAGATTTGTTCTCCCTTCATGGGTTTTGGCATCTATCTCACTGTTGCCCAAGCATCTAATCTCATTAATTTATCCACTAAGCACACATTAAATGCCTATAATATGTTAGGCATTGGCAGTGAAATGTACTGGTTAAACCTACAGGTTTTGGAGTCAGACCAAACTGGTCTAAAGCCTGTCTCTGCCAGGCTTTGTGTGACTTTGAGCCAAATTATGTAAACACTTTATACCTTAGCTTCTCATCTTTAGAACCAGGCTAATATAGTACTTACTTCATAGTTGTTGTGGGGACTAATTGAATAACTGCATGTAAAAATCAATGGGCACATATTGCATGGAGCACTGGGTGTGGTGCATAAACAATGAATTTTGGAACACTGAAAAAAATAAAATAAACCAATGAAAATATTAATATAATGTGCAAAACAACACCTCAGTACTTGGGACATGGTATTTGATAAATATTTACAACTATCACTATTTCTAGAGATACGAAGGAGAAATACATTCTTCCACCTGTGGAAAGAGGAGTAAGGAGTATAGTCAGGAAAGGATTCAATGGAAAGGTAACTATCAGCTGACTCTTGAAAGTGAGAAGGTATTCTCCAGATGGACAAGGAGGGAGTGATGGCTGGCAGGAGGCTATGCTCAGCAGTAGAAGAAGCAAAGTAAAGGCTCAAATGTATAAAACAGCAAGGCAGAGTTGGAGAATTGTAAATTGTTTGGCACAACTGGAGTTTAATATATAGTATTGAGAGAGAATTGGGGGGCATCTACAGAAACTGGGGGAGGCTTGGAGCCATGCTGGAGTGTTTCAGTTTCTCTTAATAGTATCAAGACACCACTAAAGTGTTTTAATTAAAGCAACACCAGATCACATTTGTGTCTTAGTCCAATCAGTCTGGAAAATTAGTTAGGAAGTAGGAAGACAAAGTATAAAACTTGTACAATAGTGAAGAGAAAGCTGAGGCCTGACATAGGGCAAGGGTGGTGAAGATATAACAGATGGAAGGGAGTGAATGTTGAGAATGGGGATGAAAGGAGAGAATGTGTGTTGGTTGCACTGTACTGATTGCCTGAGTGCTGTCAATTACTTAGAAAGGGGAAGGGTAGAGTTTGGGGGAGATAACTGAGTTATTCTAGATATATGGGATTTGAAATGCCTTTGGGATCTCAAGATGCCAATGTCAAGTAGAGAATAACATATTGAGTTTAAACATTCAAGTAGTGGTCAGAATTAGAGATAATAATTTGGGAATCAACAGCTAATGGAAGTTGAAACCATAGAAAGGATTAAATTGTCTAGTAAGAATACATGAAAAGGCCAAGAATGGAGCCTTGGAGAGCAAAGCCATTAAGGGATGGTGACAGAGAGGAAAAGTATGAGGAAATAAGGCTAAGAAAAATTGGTGAGTGAAGTGAAAGAAGCTCCAACAGAGAATAGATTTTCAGAAGCCAGTAGGAAGACCAAGAAGGTTGTCTGTTGGTCTGGCCTGGACCCAGGCCAGGGATTTGCAACCAACTCTGAAAGATTTCACTCAGCAATAGAGTCAGGTCATTATGGGAAAATAACAGAGTCATTCCTGCTGCTTAACAACAAATTGGGAAGCACAAAATCATAATGCTTCTTTGATTAAAAACCAAAATGTGAGACCTGAAACCATAAAAATCCTAGAAGAGAACACAGGCACCAACACCAGTCAGAATGGCTGTACTTAACACACAGGAAGCAACAGATGTTGGCGATAATGTGGAGAAAGGGGAACCCTTTTACAATTTTGGTGGGAATGCAAATTGGTTCAGCCACTTTGGAAAACAGTGTGGAGGTTCCTCAAAAAGTTATAAATAGAACTACCGGTGCTATTGGTTCTATGATCCAGTGATCACACCACTGGGTATATACCCAAAGAATACAAAAATACTAATTTAAAGGGGTACATGCATCTTGATGTTTACAGCAACATTATCTACAATAGCCAAGTTATCGAAACTGCCCAAGAGTCCATTGACTGATGAATGGATAAAGATGATGTAGTGTGTACAATCAATGGAATATTATTCAGCCATAAAAAGAATGTCATTTGTAACAACATGGGTGGAGCTGGAGAGTACTATGCTAAGTTAAATAAATCAATCAGAAAAAGACAAATACCAGATTTCACTCATATGTGGAATTTAAGACACAAAACAAATGAGCAAAGGGGAAAAATGAGAAAGAGAGGCAAATGAAGAAACAGACTCTTAACTATAGAGAACAAACTGATGGCTACAGAGGGGAGGGGGGGGGGGAATGGGTTGGATAGGTGAGGGGGACTAAGGAGTGCACTTGTGAGGAACACTGGGTGATTATGGAAGTATTGAATCACTATGTTGTACACCTGGAATTTATATTACAATTGTTAACTAACTGGAATTTAAATAAAAACTTACAAAAAACAAAAGTTATAATGGTCCTTGGTCCTTGCCCTTTTAACTCAAGGAGCACTGACTGCTCTTAACCTCTGACATTTTTCTCTACTTCCTGAAAGTGCCAGAGAAAGAGAGATAAAAAATCTGACTTGCATTGCGTTGAGCATAACACTGAGTAATTAGTGTTAAGAAAATTTAGAGTATGAGAGAAGCATGGATATCTTGCTGTAGCTGTTGGTGCTAAACAATAACTAGGGTTTGGATGCAGAAACCCTGACCAATGTATGGGAAAGGGAGCTTTGTCAATGGAAAATCATTCGACTAGTGTTATCACTCTTGCTGAAGTGAATGTTGACTGAGCCAAGACAGCCTGCACCACAACAGCCATCCAGTGCACCAAAGACAGCCTAGCCCTCTGATTCTCAAGACCTCTTTCAATAATTATATTTCTTCTCCTCTTTGAAATCTGGCTGGACCAAATCAAGGTGCAAAATGTTATGCCAGTGCCAGAGACCACACTCCCAGAAGGGGTGAATAGTGCATAGGCATTGGAGAGGGAACAGACAGAGTAAAATGGAAGTATAGTGTCTTACCTGTCTGAAATGAGCCCAGCTACTGAGCAAATCCAATACACCAGTCTGTCTTCATACAACATCTTTCTTATTAATAATGTAAGCGTGATGGAGGCTGCTATTGATCTTCGATACCTAAATCTTACTTCTCTATGAATAAAAAATGTAATAAGATCTCAGAAATAAGCTAAAGACCACAGCCTGGGTCTAAATGACAGGAATGAATTACAGTACACTGCAAAAGACTGAAAAGTGTTAATGGATGGCAGTCTCAGTTTGCTTTCTAGCTGGCTTAGAGAAGCTCAAAACTGAAGCTGCTGGGGGACCAGCAGAGAAGATCACTGACCCTGGCCCCCTTTGACCCCCAGGACAGCACCAGATCCATCACTGTCAAAGTCCCTGCAATGCACACTCCTTTGGTTTGATATACTTTCATGCTTCCACTTTCATTGAAGGGAGTGAGTGTGGGAGAGGGGACGGTACAGCTTTTCTATTTTCCATGGGATTTAAGATGTTATATAACATTAAGTATGACATAAAATGAGGAGATTACATAGTGAAATATCAAAGGAAAGATGAAATAGACATTGCCAAATACCTAATATAAGTTATCTTCTCTGGTTGGTATGAGTTTAGCTTTATGTTTCATTGTATCTAAAATTTTGAAAAGAAAAAAATACATATATGTATATATTCTATTGAAAGCTGTTTTCTATATTTGGTCCTATAATAAAAGCAGTTTTATTAAAATATATAGTTGTAATTCTATATTTTGGCCCTGCCGATAAAGTGATCAGAGTGGATTACTTTATCAGCACCTACCCTCCATCTATCTCACTATGGCCCAGTCCACAGAGTTCAGGTGCATTGCTTGGCTTTGATGCCAGGAGAGGGGTTTTCAGGTTATATAACACATGCAATGAAGGGATGCAATGAATATAATAAATCACTGTGTCAACTCAGCTCTGGCCACTATCAGTGGCATCTCTGCTTCTACAGGTAAAGGCACAAATTTAAAGTATTAAGTGGCCTTTTCCAGGTACAGCCTGTTTTCATGTTTCTTTCCTTCCTTCCAGTTCTAGCATAGCTATTGTGTTAGCTTCCATTTGACCCCAGAGGAGTGAGATCCTTTGGAGAACTTTTTGTCCCTCTGGTCCAGAGTGTACAACATGTTTAGCTTCCCAGATATTCTTTCCTTTTCTCTCTCTTTCTTTCTCTCTCTCTCTCATTTTGCCCCTCATCCCCTTCAGAGATTCACATCTATTGGATTCACCCCTTTTAACTGCTCTTTGTCCCTGCTTCCTTCCCCCCATTCGTTCATTCTGTCTGCCTCTTCACAGGCTTCACTTCTGCATTTCAGATCTTGTCATAGATAAAAAGAGCAATGAAGTAGAAGTCAGAACTCTGCTGTCCTTCAATGACCTTGGACAAGTTACATGAACATGAAGACTTTAGACTGGATGGTTTCTAAGGCTCTTCTCAGAGCCTTAGGGCTCTGAACCAGGCTTCCACCATCACCATTTCCCTGAAATTGCTCTTTCAAATGTTACAATTATTTTCTAATTGCAAACCCAATAACTCTCTGTGATCAACCTACTTGACCTTTGGGGCAACATTTAATTATTGATTTTAGTTTTCCTTCTTGAAACTTATTGCTTCCTTTCCTTTCAGGGCACTCTGTTCTCTTGTTTACTTAAGAATTCTCATCTGAGATGGGGGAGGAGTCAAGATGGCAGAGAAGTAACAGGCTGAGACTACTTCAGGTAGCGGGAGATCAGCTAGATAGCTTATCTAAAGATTGCAAACACCTACAAATCCAACGGGAGATTGAAGAGAAGAAGAACAGCAACTCTAGAAACAGAAAATCAACCACTTTCTGAAAGGTAGGACTGGCGGAGAAGTGAATCCAAAGCAATGGGAAGATAGACCGCAGGGGGAGGGGCCGGCTCCCGGCAAGCGGCGGAGCAACGGAGCACAAAATCGGGACTTTTAAAAGTCTGTTCCGCTGAGGGACATAGCTCCAGAGGCTTAACCAGGGTGAAGCCCACGCAGGGTCAGCGTGGCCTCAGGTCCCGCAGGGTCACAGAAGGATCGGGGGTGTCTGAGTGTCGCAGAGCTTACAGGTATTAGAACAGGGAAGCCGGCTACAGAGACAGAGATGAGGAGTAAGCTCTAAGCTCGGGGTTACCTTGAACCGGTCGCAGGCTTGGTCAGCTCAGAGCACGGCCGGAGGCAGGGTGACGGGAGTAAATCGGCGCTGTTCTCTGAGGGTGCACTGAGGAGTGGGGCCCCGGGCTCTCGGCTCCTCCGGGCCGGAGACCAGGAGGCCGCCATCTTCATTCCCGCCCTCCGGAACTCTACGGAAAGCGCTCAGGGAACAAAAGCTCCTGAAAGCAAACCCGAGCGGATTACTCAGCCCTGCCCCTGGTAAGGGCGGTGCAACTCCACCTGGGGCAAAGACACTTGAGAATCACTACAACAGGCCCCTCCCCCAGAAGATCAACAAGAAGCCCAGCCAGGACCAAGTTCACCTACCAAGGAGTGCAGTTTCAATACCAAGGAGAGCAGCGGAATTCCAAAGGAGGAGAAAGCAAAGCACGGAACTCATGGCTTTCTCCCGATGATTCTTTAGCCTTGCAGTTAATTTAATTTTTTTTTCTTTTTCAACTTATTTTTCTTCTTCTGCTAAATTTTTTTAACTTTTAGCCTTTCATTTTTTAACGTTTTTTAACTAGTTTATCTAATACATATATATTTTTTTTCCTTTTTATATTTTTTCTTTATTGGTTTTCTTTTAATTGTTTATTTATTTATTTTTTCTTCTTTCTGAACCTCTTTTTATCCCCTTTCTCCCCCCTCACGATTTGGGATCTCTTCTGATTTGGCTAAAGCATATTTTCCTGGGGTTGTTGCCACCCTTTTAGTATTTTACTTGCTCCTTCATCTACTCTTATCTGGACAAAATGACAAGGCGAAAAATTCACCACAAAAAAAAAGAACAAGAGGCAGTACCAAAGGCTAGGGACCTAATCAATACAGACATTGGTAATATGTCAGATCTAGAGTTCAGAATGACGATTCTCAAGGTTCTAGCCGGGCTCGAAAAAGGCATGGAAGATATTAGAGAAACCCTCTTGGGAGATATAAAAGCCCTTTCTGGAGAAATAAAAGAACTAAAATCTAACCAAGTTGAAATCAAAAAAGCTATTAATGAGGTGCAAACAAAAATGGAGGCTCTCACTGCTAGGATAAATGAGGCAGAAGAAAGAATTAGCAATATAGAAGACCAAATGACAGAGAATAAAGAAGCTGAGCAAAAGAGGGACAAACAGCTCCTGGACCATGAGGGGAGAATTCGAGAGATAAGTGACACCATAAGACGAAACAACATTAGAATAATTGGGATTCCAGAAGAAGAGGAAACAGAGAGGGGAGCAGAAGGTATATTGGAGAGAATTATTGGAGAGAATTTCCCCAATATGGCAAAGGGAACAAGCATCAAAATCCAGGAGGTTCAGAGAACCCCCCTCAAAATCAATAAGAATAGGTCCACACCCCGTCACCTAATAGTAAAATTTACAAGTCTTAGAGACAAAGAGAAGATCCTGAAAGCAGCCCGGGAAAAGAAGTCTGTAACGTACAATGGTAAAAATATTAGATTGGCAGCAGACTTATCCACAGAGACCTGGCAGGCCAGAAAGAGCTGGCATGATATATTCAGAGTACTAAACGAGAAAAACGTGCAGCCAAGAATACTATATCCAGCTAGGCTATCATTGAAAATAGAAGGAGAGATTAAAAGCTTCCAGGACAAACAAAAATTGAAAGAATTTGCAAATACCAAACCAGCTCTACAGGAAATATTGAAAGGGGTCCTCTAAGCAAAGAGAGACCCTAAAAGTAGTAGATCAGAAAGAAACAGAGACAGTATACAATAACAGTCACCTTACAGGCAATACAATGGCACTAAATTCATATCTCTCAATAGTTACCCTGAATGTTAATGGGCTAAATGCCCCAATCAAAAGACACAGGGTATCAGAATGGATAAAAAAACAAAACCCATCTATATGTTGCCTACAAGAAACTCATTTTAAACCTGAAGACACCTCCAGATTTAAAGTGAGGGGGTGGAAAAGAATTTACCATGCTAATGGACATCAGAAGAAAGCAGGAGTGGCAATCCTTATATCAGATCAATTAGATTTTAAGCCAAAGACTATAATAAGAGATGAGGAAGGACACTATATCATACTCAAAGGATCTGTCCAACAAGAAGATCTAACAATTTTAAATATCTATGCCCCTAACATGGGAGCAGCCAACTATATAAACCAATTAATAACAAAATCAAAGAAACACATCGACAATAATACAATAATAGTAGGGGACTTTAACACTCCCCTCACTGAAATAGACAGATCATCCAAGCAAAAGATCAACAAGGAAATAAAGGCCTTAAAGGACACACTGGACCACATGGACATCACAGATATATTCAGAACATTTCATCCCAAAGCAACAGAATACACATTCTTCTCTAGTGCACATGGAACATTCTCCAGAATACATCACATTCTCGATCCTAAATCAGGTCTCAACCGGTATCAAAAGATTGGGATCATTCCCTGCATATTTTCAGACCACAATGCTCTGAAGCTAGAACTCAATCACAAGAGGAAATTTGGAAAGAACCCAAATACATGGAGACTAAACAGCATCCTTCTAAAGAATGAATGGGTCAACCAGGAAATTAAAGAAGAGTTGAAAATATTCATGGAAACAAATGATAATGAAAACACAACAGTTCAAAATCTGTGGGACACAACAAAGGCAGTCCTGAGAGGAAAATATATAGCGGTACAAGACTTTCTCAAGAAACAAGAAAGGTCTCAGGTACACAACCTAACCCTACACCTAAAAGAGCTAGAGAAAGAACAAGAAAGAAACCCTAAACCCAGCAGGAGAAGAGAAATCATAAAGATCAGAGCAGAAATCAATGAAATAGAAACCAAAAAAACAATAGAACAAATCAACGAAACTAGGAGCTGGTTCTTTGAAAGAATTAATCAGATCGATAAACCCCTGGCCAGACTTATCAAAAAGAAAAGAGAAAGGACCCAAATAAATAAAATCATGAATGAAAGAGGAGAGATCACAACTAACACCAAAGAAATACAGACAATTATAAGAACATACTATGAGCAACTCTACGCCAACAAATTTGACAATCTGGAAGAAATGGATGCATTCCTAGACACATATAAACTACCACAACTGAACCAGGAAGAAATAAAAAGCCTGAACAGACCCATAACCAGTAAGGAGATTGAAACAGTCATCAAAAATCTCCAAACAAACAAAAGCCCAGGGCCAGACGGCTTCCCGGGGTGGGTGGGGGGGTTCTACCAAACATTTAAAGAAGAACTAATTCCTATTCTCCTGAAACTGTCCCAAAAAATAGAAATGGAAGGAAAACTTCCAAACTCATTTTAGGAGGCCAGCATCACCTTGATCCCAAAACCAGACAAGGATCCCATCAAAAAAGAGAACTACAGACCAATATCCTTGATGAACACAGATGCAAAAATTCTTGCCAAAATACTAGCCAATAGGATTCAACAGTACATTAAAAGGATTATTCACCACGACCAAGTGGGATTTATTCCAGGGCTGCAAGGTTGGTTCAACATCCACAAATCAATCAATGTGATACAACACATTAATAAAAGAAAGAACAAGAACCATATGATACTCTCCATAGATGCTGAAAAAGCATTTGACAAAGTACAGCATCCCTTCCTGATCAAAACTCTTCAAAGTGTAGGGATAGACAGCACATACCTCAATATTATCAAAGCCATCTATGAAAAACCCACCGCAAATATCATTCTCAATGGAGAAAAACTGAAAGCTTTTCCGCTAAGGTCAGGAACACGGCAGGGATGTCCGTTATCACCACTGCTATTCAACATAGTACTAGAAGTCCTAGCCTCAGCAATCAGACAACAAAAGGAAATTAAAGGCATCCAAATTGGCAAAGAAGAAGTCAAACTATCACTCTTCGCAGATGATATGATACTATATGTGGAAAACCCAAAAGACTCCACTCCAAAACTGCTAGAACTTGTACAGGAATTCAGTAAAGTGTCAGGATATAAAATCAATGCACAGAAATCAGTTGCATTTCTCTACACCAACAACAAGACAGAAGAAAGAGAAATTAAGGAGTCAATCCCATTTACAATTGCACCCAAAACTATAAGATACCTAGGAATAAACCTAACCAAAGAGGCTAAGAATCTATACTCAGAAAACTATAAAGTACTCATGAAAGAAATTGAGGAAGACACAAAGAAATGGAAAAATGTTCCATGCTCCTGGATTGGAAGAATAAATATTGTGAAAATGTCTATGCTACCTAAAGCAATCTACACATTTAATGCAATTCCTATCAAAGTACCATCCATTTTTTTCAAAGAAATGGAACAAATAATCCTAAAATTTATATGGAACCAGAAAAGACCTCGAATAGCCAAAACAATATTGAAAAAGAAAGCCAAAGTCGGTGGCATCACAATTCCGGACTTCAAGCTCTATTACAAAGCTGTCATCATCAAGACAGCATGGTACTGGCACAAAAACAGACACATAGATCAATGGAACAGAATAGAGAGCCCAGGAATAGACCCTCAACTCTATGGTCAACTAATCTTCGACAAAGCAGGAAAGAATATCCAATGGAAAAACGACAGCCTCTTCAACAAATGGTGTTGGGAAAATTGGACAGCCACATGCAGAAAAATGAAATTGGATCATTTCCTTACACCACACACGAAAATAGACTCAAAATGGATGAAGGACCTCAATGTGAGAAAGGAATCCATCAAAATCCTTGAGGAGAACACAGGCAGCAACCTCTTCGACCTCAGCCGCAGCAACATCTTCCTAGGAACATCGCCAAAGGCAAGGGAAGCAAGGGCAAAAATGAACTATTGGGATTTTATCAAGATCAAAAGCTTTTGCACAGCAAAGGAAACAGCTAACAAAACCAAAAGACAACTGACAGAATGGGAGAAGATATTTGCAAATGACATATCGGATAAAGGGCTAGTGTCCAAAATCTATAAAGAACTTAGCAAACTCAACACCCAAAGAACAAATAATCCAATCAAGAAATGGGCAGAGGACATGAACAGACATTTCTGCAAAGAAGACATCCAGATGGCCAACAGACACATGAAAAAGTGCTCCACATCACTCGGCATCAGGGAAATACAAATCAAAACCACAATGAGATACCACCTCACACCAGTCAGAATGGCTAAAATTAACAAGTCAGGAAATGACAGATGCTGGCGAGGATGCGGAGAAAGGGGAACCCTCCTACACTGTTGGTGGGAATGCAAGCTGGTGCAGCCACTCTGGAAAACAGCATGGAGGTTCCTCAAAATGTTGAAAATAGAACTACCCTATGACCCAGCAATTGCACTGCTGGGTATTTACCCTAAAGATACAAACGTAGTGATCCGAAGGGGCACGTGCACCCGAATGTTTATAGCAGCAATGTCTACAATAGCCAAACTATGGAAAGAACCTAGATGTCCATCAACAGACGAATGGATAAAGAAGATGTGGTATATATACACAATGGAATACTATGCAGCCATCAAAAGAAATGAAATCTTGCCATTTGCGACGACGTGGATGGAACTAGAGGGTATCATGCTTAGTGAAATAAGTCAATTGGAGAAAGACAACTATCATATGATCTCCCTGATATGAGGGAGAGGAGATGCAACATGGCAGGTTAAGGGGGTAGGAGAAGAGTAAATGAAACAAGATGGGATTGGGAGGGAGACAAACCATAAGTGACTCTTAATCTCACAAAACAAACTGAGGGTTAATGGGGGGAGGGGGGTTGGGGGGGATTATGGACATTGGGGAGGGTATGTGCTATGGTGAGTGCTGTGAAGTGTGTAAACCTGGCGATTCACAGACCTGTACCCCTTGGGATAAAAATATATTATATGTTTATAAAAAATAAAAAAAAAAAAGAATTCTCATCTGACATTCTTCCTATAGCCTCGGTTTTCTCTTCTATATCACTAAATATCAAAAAATCTTAGAATGTCTACAGAATATTAAAACTAAGAACAAAAATCGAGACCTAAGTATTCCATATTCCCAAGAGTGAGCATTTGTATGTGTGAATCTGAAAAAGTTATTTCTAGAGATTGTTTGGAAATTTACCAACCAATTTATTTCTTATGAATTAAGATTACTTGAAGAATTGAGGAAATGATGAATAACAATGATGGAACTGAATAAAATAATTAAAATAATGACAGTTGCTTAAAATAGAATGCTCAACTATTAGTAAAACTAAATAAATGTAGAATTATCTATTTCATTCTTATAGTTATAAAATGTGATACAAATGTCCAAAAAGTGTATTCTTATAAGGTACACAACATGAATAATAATTTTGTGGGAAAAGAAAGAGTTAAGAGTCGGTTAAAGTTTATGTACAACAAAGTAGTTAGATGTAGTTTCACTATTAGTAGTGATAACAAGGAAAATATAGTCAATTATTTAAAAAACTGAAATTATATAGCCTAAATGTAGTAATATATCAGCCAAATCATAGGAGGTGAAACAAAGAAGGAAAAAGAAAAAGAAGTCTTAAGAAAGTAAACATAGGTGCGCCTGGATGGCTCAGTGGGTTAAAGCCTCTGCCTTTGGCTCAGGTCATGATCTCAGGGTCCTGGGATCGAGCCCCGCATAGGGCTCTCTGCTCAGTGGGGAGCCTGCTTCCCACCCCCACCCTCTGCCTGCCTCTCTGCCTACTTGTGATCTCTGTCTGTAAATAAATAAATAAAATCTTAAAAAAAAAGAAAGTAAACACATAAAGAATAAAGTAAGATGACAGAAGATAGATAAGTATATCAGTCTCCAAAACAAATATCAGCAATCACAAATTTACATGTAAGACATGTAATTTACATATAAGACCATAAAACTATAAGAATAAAATATAGGAGACAATCTTTAAGACCTAGGACTCAATGAAGAGGTTTCTCAAAAAATTAAAAATAGAGCTACCCTATGATCTGACAATTGTACTACTGGGTATCTACCCTGAAGATACAGATGTAGTGAGAAGAAGGGCTATATGCACCCCAATGTTCATAGCAGCAATGTTCATAATAGCCAAACTGTGGAAAGAGATGATATACCCTTCAGCAGATGAATGGATAAAGAAGATGTGGTCCATATATACAATGGAATATCACTCAGCTGTCCGAAATAATGAATACTCAACTTTTGCATCAACATGGATGGGACTGGAGGAGATTATGCTGAGTGAAATAAGTCAAGCAGAGAAAGACAATTTTCAAAAGGTTTTCACTTACTTGTGGGACATAAGGAATAGCATGGAGGACATTAGGAAAAGGAAGGGAAAAATGAAGGGGGGAAAATCAGAGAGGGAGATGAACCATGAGAGACTACGGACTCCGGGAATCAAACCGAGGGTTTTAGAGGGAAGGGGGCAGGGGGATGGATTGGCCTGGTGATGGGTATTAAGGAGGGCATGTATTGCAAGAAGCACTGGGTGTTATATGTAAATAATGAATGTTGGGACACTATATAAAAAACTAATGGTGTACTGTATGATGACTAATGAAACATAATAAAAAAGAATTCTTAAAAATTACACGAAAAATGATCCATAAAAATTGACAAATTTGACTTCTTCAAATTAAAAACTTTTGCTCCATGAAATGCCTTGTTAAAAGTATAAAAGTACAACCTACAGAGTGGGAGAAAATATTACCAAACCAATCATCTGGCAACAGACTTATATCTAGATTATATATAAAGAACTCTCAAAACTCAATAGTAAAAACCCACCAGTTGAACAATAATACTAAAGAAGAAATATGTATGGCAAATAAGCATATGAAAAATGTTCAATATCATTAGCCATTGGAGAAATACAAATGAAAACCACAATGATATATCATTCTACATCCATTAGAATGGCTAAATATTTTTAAAGATAAGATCAAATGTTGAAAAGGATGAAGTAAAGGCAGATCTGGTAGAAACTGCTAATGGAAATGTAAAATGGTGAGACCACTGTGGTTATATAGTCTGGTAGTTGCTTTAAAACTACATAAACACATATAATATGACCCCAGCAATTGCACTCTTGAGCATTTATCCCAGAGAAATTAAAACTCATGCTCACAAAAACCTGTACATGAATGTGCATATCAGTTTTTTTTTGTAATAGCCCCAAACTAGAAACAATCCTGTTTCTTTTAGTGGGTGAATATCTAAACAAACTTGTGGTCCATCTATGCTATCGAATTCTACTCAGCAACAAACAGGAACAAACTAATGAAATACACAACTTGGATAGATCTTAAAAGTATTGTGGTTAGTGAAAAAGGCCAATCTCAAAAGGTTACATGGTGTGATTCTAAATATAGCATCCTCAAAGTGACAAAACCATAGAAATGGAAATAGATCAGTGGTTGCCAGGAGTTGGGGTATGGGTGTGACTATAATGAGATAGCATGTGGGAGTTGCTTTGAGTGATGGAACAGGTCTATATTCGGATTGTGGTCATGATTCCACAAATCTACATATGGGATCAAATACATAGAATTGTATATACAAACACAAATACACAAATGAGTACATTAAAGCACCAGTAAAATCTGAATATAGTTTGTAATCTAGTTAATAGTATTGTACCAAATGCCAATTTTCTGGGTAAGCTTGTACTTACAGGTATAGAATTGACAGTTACAGAATTTGAAGAAGGCTGGGTGAAGATTCAAGGGCTCCTATATACTATTTTTGTAATTTTCTATGAATCTGTAATCTTTCAGAATTTTAAGGAAGTTAAAAATAAATAAATGACACATATTTCATTGCTTGGCAACTCAGTGTTCAGAAACAATGACAGCCCAGGATCAGTAGCATACCCAGTGCCCAGATCATGGAATCTAGTACCATTGTCCAGAAAAAAGAACCAGAGCTCCTTGAGAAATGATTGATTTTAGGGCTGAGGAAGGAAATATACAAGATGAATTGGGGGCATATTCTTCTTCTTTTTTTCTTTTTTCCTTTCTTTTTTTTTAAGGAAGACTTAGAAATTTAATTTCTCTTAAAAGATTAAACATTGACTACAAAACTAATCAAGTCTATTTTAATAATTTACATGATAATTGTGTATTTATATGGCTGGCTCATATAAACACTTCATTCACATAAAATAAAAAAAATGGACAAATAGAGTAAATGTCTATTAACATACTTACAATTTTAAATGTATTTTAAATAGTATCAATACAATGGCTTATTTATCTATTTGCTCTAGACTTGTCCTTTACTTTCTTAGAGCTACAGTAATTCTTATTTTGACCTACCAGTACTCTTATCAGACTGAAATAAAATAGAATATTGTCATGAACAAATAGATTTAAAGGTTTAGATTTTCAACAAATCACTTTTTGATCAGGGCATTTTAATTAGTTGCATTTTATAAAAAAGACTCATACTTGAGATACTGATTACCAAGCTAATTTCCTAATTTTGGGAATAGGTAATTATTATATGTATGGATTTTTAAGTCCACATTTTCTACATAAAAGCCAGATGAGTGAATGGAAGAATTTCGGGAGAAAACAGGGGGACATAACAATATGAAGGGCTTCTGGACGATGAATAATATGATTTGATTTCTTATTTTAAGAGCATCTTCTAGTGCCAGAAGTAAGGAAGTGCTAGACTAGCAAACAAGAAAATGATAAGGGCATGTCAAAGGGACACAGGGGCCAACTATGAAAACTCCAAATTGACTAAGCTGCAAAAATGGCAACAACAAAGTAAATAGAATAATATTAGTTTTAACTTGAATTATAAAATAAATAATCCATGAGTCTGTATTGAAACAGAGAAATGATTTTTTAAAAATAAATGCAGAAGAATAGACAAATCGTCTGTGCAGAAGAATTCCAAATAATTTATGTTGATAGTCTATCTTCAAGAAAGTGAAGCATACCTCTTCATTCTTTAAGCACGGGCCGCACACCGTGACTTATTTCCAAACAGTACAGTATGAGAAACGGGATTAGCTCTACAGCGGAAAAAGCTGACAAACACTACCTTAGTCACTATCAATCAATGATAAGTCACACTGATAGTATGAACACTTGATACGGTGTGATGAGAATGACATTTTACTTCCATGGTCCTTCTTCCTAGAACCCACAGTCTAACTTTAAGAAAAACATTAAAAAAAAAAAGACCAATTGAGGGGCATTCTACAATATATCTGGTCAGTACTCCTCAAACTGTCAATGCCACCCAAAACAAGTTAAGTCTGAGACACTGCCACAGCGAAGAAGAGCCTAAGGAGACATGATCACTTAATGTAACCCTGGATGAGATCTGAAGCAGAAAAAATGTATTAGGTAAAACTAAGGAAATCTAAGAAAAATATGGACTTTAGTTAACCATAATGCATCAATATTGGTTCATCTCTTATGACAAGTGTACTATACTAATGTAAGATGTTAATAATAGGGGAAGTGGGACTCTGTACTATCTTTACAACATTTCTATAAATCTAAAACTATTTTAAAGTAAAATAATTAGTTTTTAAAGAAATGTGACAAGGTTAAATGCCCACATTAAAATACAAGAATTCGGTGCGCCTGGGTGGCTCAGTGGGTTAATAAGCCTCTGCCTTCGGCTCGGGTCATGATCTCAGGGTCCTGGGATCGAGTCCTGCATCGGGCTCTCTGCTTGGCGGGGACCCTGCTTTCTCCTCTCTCTCTCTCTCTCTGTCTGCCTCTCTGCCTACTTGTGATCTCTCTCTGTCAAATAAATAAATAAAATATTAAAAATAAAATAAAATAAAATAAAATACAAGAATTCTTAGATTGTGTTAAAACATCACAAAACACAAAACCATAGAGCCCAACTACATAGTTAATTGGATATAACTATGACAAAATTACATATAAAATTTGAAGTAAATGTGTCATGATACACCAAGTAAATACAAATAAAGAAAAGATGTTATTAATAAAGGACAAATGAGAATTCAAGACAAGAACAGTTAATAGGTTAATAAGGTCATTCTTCATAGAAGGATATAATGGTTACTAACATTTATGTTATAAATAGAGTAAATAGGGGTAGAGGTGATTGAATAATACAGCAAGTGAGCCTAATTTTATAGGTGTATATCAAAGTGTGTAACAAGAGAATTTTTTTCAAGTAACAATATTTTGTAAAATTTATCATACCCTGGGCTATAAAGAAAACTACAATGAGTTCCTAAAAATAGGAATTTTATGACCATATCATCTACTAATTGCCAAATAATAAAGGTAAACTCATATCTCATTGATTTTATTAAATAAGGAAGAATAAAAATAAAAAAAGAATTTGATAATTAAAAAAATAGAGAAAAAATCAATACAAAAACAATAAGAAATTTGAAACAATAATGATAGAATAGGAATTAATTAACTAGAAAATATAAAAGCAATAAAAATTGGAAATAAATATCCAAGAGCCTTTCAAAAATATCTGATAAGTGTCTGAACAGTATAATAAATAAGAAAAAGTGAGATTAAACACAACATACTTAAGATAGAGCATCAGGTCATATTCCTTGAAACTTAAAAAAATGGTATTCAGTAGTATTCGAATCTGTGTTATCTAGTTAAAAATCTTACTGAAATGGATGACTTTCTAGTAAAATGCACAGATCAAAATGAACTCAAAGAAAAGTCAACCTTTGTATTCTGATTACAACAAATTAATGAAAGTTAAAATACTTGAAGAAATATCTTATGGTCTCATTATATAAGGACCAAATTCTCTTTGATTTTTTTTCTTACTCACTTGATTCAGGCAGGGTGGGTCCATTCTTCAGCAGCTGAAGCCCTGCAACCTTTTGGAATGAACACAGCTCTGACAGCTTTTTCTAAGTTTAATTATTCTAAAACAAAGTCTTGAATGTGTCCCATCTGCCCAAAGTGTTAGAGTCATTAGAACATAAAATTACAATTCCAGAGCATTCAAAAGCACAAGTGGAGAGGAGTCTTGAACTCTATGAGATGTCAAACCATGTTTGTGTCCAATGGGTGAGTCTGATTCCCAATCTGGAATTTATTCTTCCCAAGCATATAAGACTGTTTCTTTCCCTGATGCTTGGAGTTGGGTGCATTGTACAGGAGCAGACACCAGAAGGAAGACGCATACGGCATACAAATATGGAAAATTAGAAAACCATAGAAGCAGAATATTGAGTCAATATTGGTTAAGAACAGTCCATGGCACCTTTGTATAACTTATGCCAATTATGTAATTTCATTCTATAATTGAATATTCAAGCCTCGAGCAACTAAGAACAGAAGTTAAAATGTACCTGAATTTAGCAAAAAGGAATCTGATAAAAATAATAAACATAGAGGCTCAGACCAATGTCAGTCAACAATAGGTAGGTCACAGGAATATCAGAAGGAATTGAAAGGAGAAAAAGTTTCACAGAAAGAAATTTTCTTTCAGGTACATGTGATAAAAATTTTCAATGATTTCTTGGAGAGAAAATTAAAAAAAAATTAAAAGCCTATCAGAACATCTCCAACATCCCCCTGTAGGATACATATAGAATATATATAATTTATCTTATGAATTTTATTAAATAAATGGGCATAATGTATACATAGGTCTTATTGCAGAATATAGTTTTAATCATTTTCTAATTATTACTTTATTAACATTTTAAGATCTAGTGCATAAAATAAAGCCCTCCAGATATTGTTATTATAATCTTGACCAGGTTTATCCCTTCTGAGAATTGCAATTATAAAATAGACTCATTTCAGCATGGGACATAAGTCAAAGTTAACTTGTCTGGCTGTGCCACAAACTCAAATACAGCCTGACTGACTCTCTTCCGTATTAGAGACTGTGCTACCTCCCTATGTCCCTTTCATTTTCTTTTTCCTGAGCAGTCTTTACTGTACTTCTCAGCATCCCATGCAGTGAGGTCAGGGCATGTGACTGGTTCTGACTAATGAGCATAAGCATAAGTGACGTGAGTCACTTCAGGACCAAAGAATAAAACAACAGGGTCAGTTTTCCATGCACTCTCTTTCCCCCTGCTCTGCTTATCATGGATGCTCTGTATCAAGATGGCAGAGCCATAGAACAGAAACAGCCTGGATCCCTGAGCCATTATTTGAACGGAGCTATCCTGAAGAGGTAGAGGCATCTCCTTTGCATGAGGAAGAATATATATTTTTTTGTCTTAAGACAATGAGATTTCAGGGTTTGTTTGTTATTGCAGCCTTACTGAGATTGCTTTGACTAAGACATTTTCCTTCCAAGCAGGGTGTCATAACAATATTATTCTTCATTGACAATATGCAGCTCTACATTTTAAAGAACTCATTGTTACTACTGAGAATGTAGGCATTTTTATTATTCCACATTTGTCTTTCCGTACACTCTATACTCCTGTCTAAATCATTATCCCTCACACTAATGCCAATAAGTCACAATTATTTGGGGGTTAGTTCATATTCAATGAAAATATATGTGTATCTATATTAAAGTCTTAGTTCTTTCCTGTTTAAAATGTTCTTTCTTCAGATATCTCTTTGGCCAAATTCCTTATCTTCTTCTTCTTTTTTTTTTTTCATACACAAGCTGGTGATACTTTATTATACAGAGAAGTTGGCAAAGGACAGCTTCATTTTTGTCAAAGAATCTCCACCAAAAATTTCTAGTGATTCATGGGGTGATCCAGTTAACATAATAAAACAGTAGCTGATATTTATGGAGTCCTTGCAATATTCCAGAGCTATTAAATGAGATGTAAATCCCACCGTAAAAACTGGAATTTTCATTAGGACCCAGACTTAGAAAATGCCAAGCTTCAAAGATCCAAACTTGCATATACTGAGGACTCCCATTTCCAGAAGTTCGAAAACCTCCTTTCTTATCTCGGGAATGTCCATTATCCTCCTCAACTTCTGATCTCGCCAGTTCCAGTGAAAAACGAGAAACTTTAAGGGGTTCAAATTAAGGCCACCTTGTTTAATGAGTTCTTTAATTCTCCCCAGTGTTCCTATGCCCAGGTGCACCAAACGCTTCTCCAGCAACTTTACCTGCTCTTGGACCTTAATGTGTTTTGCAAATAATTTCATAACTTTGCTGTCTCCTCTAAATGCTGTCATTGACCTAATAAGCGCCAAGGCCCAGGCAGCAGAGCTGCAGATAATCAACACCAGGACTGATTTCTTCTCATTATGGTTTTTCCGAAGTTTTACCCACTTAGGGCAGATTTCTTTTAGGTATGATGAGAGACTATGAGTCAAATCATTGGCCTTGAGGAAACAGGAGTCTTGTAGGGTTAGTTCTTCTAATTCAATCACTGAATGATTGCTGCTGTAATAGTCCTTCATCAGTTTCTGTAGGTCTTCAGGGGTCCATGGTTTTGGCTCTGATTTTGCAAGAACATTTGTAATTTTCTTCTTTCTTCTCTTCCTTGTCTTGGTGGCATCTTCTCTGTTTCCTTTGGTTGTATCAAGAAACATTCTTTAGGCTGTTTGGTCTTCTTTGACAGGGCAGGTACTAGAGCTGTTTCCTGCTGCATTTCTGGGTCTCCTCCTCCTTCACCATCTGATGCTTCTGGGCTGCTGGCTGCTCCTGCAGGCTGGTTCTCCCACCACTCATCTCCAAGGTTGTCTGCCATCTCCAGTGGGACTAGTTGTGAGCGGACCACCAAGGGAAAGCGGACAGTGGCAGGTATTCTCCTTGCCTCCAAGCCGAGAGGCCAGTGTTGGCAACCAGCACGCGGGGCCTCTCCTCAGACCTTCCTTATCTTCTTTAACTCATCATTCGTCTCACCTTCTCAGTGAGGTCTACCTTGACTATGCTGGTTAACATCACCAACCCCACCTCTGTGTGTGCATGCAGAACCAAAACCCTCTTGCCCTTCTCTATCATTTATTATAGTCATAGAAATTTCCCTTCTTATATACTAAATAAGTTACTTATTTATTGCAATTATCATCTATATTGCATCAATCTCTGCCCTCACTGTAAATACTACTGAGGGTAAGGAATTTTGTTCATTGTTAAAGAATTGCCTAGCACCTAGAAAGAAGGCAATAAATAGTTGTTGAATGACAAAAAAAACATTTAGAGCAAGACATAGTGCTGTATGCAGTGAGGGATACAAAGATATGCAAGATGACATTTTGTACTTGGCCTTGATGAGTTTAAAATTTAGCAAGAGAAATCAGTGAAGTACAGACATCACTACAATATTAAGTATAAATTGTATGTGTGCAGGAGATAAGATTGTTTGCAGCTTAGTCACAGGCTGTGTGTGTGTGTGTGTGTGTGTGTGTGTGTGTGTGTGTATGTGTTGAGATGCTTACACCCTTATAAAACAGTTTCATTCTTAAATTTGTCCTATTGCCTTTTACCTTGTTAGATTTATAGATCCAGGCAACAGTTAAATGTTTGGGCTGTTCCATAACTCTCAAGTTTAACAAAATAGGAATGCTCCCAGATAGCTAAAATTATGTGTAGAATAAACAATCCCGTGAAACTCATGGTTGAGTCTATGCTAAGAAGTTCCTTGAGGATACTGTTCATTACGTTATAACGTGTGTGCTCCATGAGGACTTTAAGCAAAAATAGGCAGAAGTCTTAAGTATCTGGAATAGTTTAGTGTCTACTGAACAATTGGTCTACTTCTGTCATAAGGACAGTGCAAATTGCATAATTAATCAGGCTTTTCTTTTTAAACAGTCCATTTGAAAGCTTGGAGCCAAATTTGTGGTTCATCTATTGCAAAGGCATGGTCTTTATGGCTTGCATTTTAATAATATTTTCCTCATTCCTCAGTCCACTTTATGTCTCTTCCCTTGTTTTGATTTTCCCTTGTAACATCCTTTTTAAGTTTGCTTTCTTTAACTTTAAATTTAAATTTATATATATCCCTATAAGCTATACTGAATCCTTTTTGAAAGAAGTTAGGGGAAACGTAAAGCAGTTGTTGTATATCTACTACGAGTACACATTGTTCTAGGTCTACGGAAAGGAAGATAAAAAGAAAGGAGGCAGGCAACTAGACAAGCAAGGAAGAAGGAAAAGGATGTAGAAAGAAAATAAAAAAGATGATATAGCCCCTGCCCTCAAGGAACTTGAGGAGCGATGGTGCAGAGCTCCAGAGCAGCTTCAGTGCTCATTGATTTCTCCCCTCTCTGAACTCTAACAGCACTTATACTCAATAACACTCAATTTAGTTCTTGCTGATATACTGCCTGGTATGGTCTGTTTATTGTTTTATGTGGCTAAGTGTTGCCTTTTGGGCAGGGACCTTGTGTTAACTTCTCCTGTCCTCTCATAGTGAGTAGTGCCGTTGCTAAACAGATTGATTGATCGAGAAGCCACTCTTACCAGGAGGATGGTTGAGCCCCTTCTGATATATACACTGGTGTAGCTGATCCCCTTTGACCCGTTAATCCCGCAACAGCATTGACTGCCTGATTTATCGTTTCCATGTACAAGGATCTTTGAGGAAATGGACTCTTGAATATAGTTCCTTGTGCCAAGTCTGTGTCTAAATTTGTTGCTATGAGGGGAATTGAAACTGAAATTTGAAAATTGAAATTTAATAATAATTAATTATTGCATTCAACAGAGATGCTGAAGTGCTTACTCTGTGTCAGGCACTGTTTTATGTTTTTTGTAACACATCAGTATACAAAACAAAACAATGTATCAGTAAACAAAACAAGACCCCTGCCCTGATAGTGTTTACATGTAAGCAGAATGGGGAGAGAGGGGAAGAAGGCAAACTTTAACATTAGATATAAGAACTGGTAATTATATAGTATGTTACAACAAGCAGACATGAATCTGCTGCCTGATGGTAGAGTGTTGCAATTATAAATAGGGAGGGCCTATTGATAAGAGACATTCATGCAAAGACTGAAAGGAATGGAGAGTCAGATATGCCCATATCTAGGCAGAGCCACTGCAAAGTTCCTGGAGGATAAATGTACTGGGAAGACTCAAGAAGCAGCAAGAAGGTGACGTGATTGGCATAGAGTGATGAGGAGAGAATGGTAAGACATGACATAAGAGTGCCAACAGGGATCCGGATCACATATGACTGTAAAATCCTATGGGACTTGGGGTTTGTTTCTAATAGAATAGGAAGCCACTGAAGGAAATTGAGGAGAATGACATGGCTTATTTTGATTTTGAGAGATATATTCTGTTGCTTTGTTCAGATTAGATAGAAGGAAGCAATGGTAGAAGCTAGGAGACCAGAGAGGAGACTATGGCAATATCTAGGTGACAGGACCTGGAGACTCAGACTATGGGCTGTAGCTATGAAAGTGGTAACAAGTGACTAGATTCTAGAAATATTTTTTAAAGGTGAAACATACATTATTTCCTGATGGTTTTGGATACAGGACATAAGAGAATGGAATCAAGAATGACCCAAGGTTTTTGGTCTGAGTGAATTAAAGCATAGAGTTCCCATTCACTGAGCAGAAAAAGACTCCTGGAGGTATAGATTTGAGAGGGAGGAGAAGGAGTGTAGTTTTGAACATGATACTTTTAAAATTTCTATTATATATTTCAAGTGGAGCTTGTTAGTGGAAGGCTAATTTACAAGAGAGATCTGGAATGGAAATGTAAACTTGAGAGGCGTTGGAATATATATACTATTTAAAGCCATCAGACTATAGGCCACAAGAGATGAGAACAGATAGAGATGATGAGGCCCAAGGAATGAGCCTGTGACCCTCAGTCATTGATAATTAAGAGGAAGGTACCAGCAAAGGACCCTGGGGTGTGGCCAATGAGGTGCATAGAAAATCAGGAGAGACTGGTGTCCTAAAAGCCCAGCACAGAAAATGTACAAATGAGGAAGGAGTTATCAACTGAGTCAGAGCTACTAGAGAGTCCATTCAGATGAGGACAGATCTAGCAATGCAGATCCGTGACCTTGATGAGAGCAGTTTCAGTGGACTGGTGCAGCCAAGGGATTTATTGGATTGAGTTTAAGACAGAATAGTAAAAGGAGAATTGAAGACAGTGAGTAGAGATAGCTCTTTCAAGGATTTTGTTGCAAAGGGGAACAAAGGAATAGGTTGGTAATTGGCAAGGAAGTGAGGATGACTAGAAGGTGGTTTTGTTTTCTGTTTTTTTCCAAGATGAAAGAAATAGCAATATAACAAATTTTTGTATGCTGATGGAACTGTTTCAGTAGAAAATGAAAAAAATCATTGATGCAAGAGAGGGTCGAGGCAAGAATTGCTGAAGTACTGGCCTTGAATATGCAAGAGGGGAGTGGAAGCAAGTGATGAGTACAGACTGTCTGCAGGTGGGGGCATAGATTTAGGTGTAGACAGGACAGCAGAGCATGGAGAAACAGATGCTGCTGATGAGTAGAATGTGGTGTAATAATAACCACTGTTTATTACACACATAGGTTGTGCTAAGCACTTAATATTTATAAAGAAATTCACAGAAATCCCAGTGTGGTTGGTACTTTCTTCCATATTTTACAGATCATGAAACTGAGGGTCAGAGAGTAGAATAACTTGCCCAAGGTCACACTGTGCCTGGTGAGCAATAAAGTGGTGATGCCAGGATCTAAGCCCACACCTTTCTGACTCCAAAACCCATGGTGGTAACCTCTGCTCTCTACTGTTTCTATAGGAGATAGGTCTATGGTCTCTCAGGCATGGATCCTAGGGAGAATAATTAGGCATCTCCCCAAAGATCCATCAAATTCTAGCAGAAACCACAGCAAGATGGGAGTCAGGAGGTTGGAGTCAGCACAATTTGTTACCTGTTTTCTTTCTGTCCAGATGCTGAATTCCAAGTAACCACAAAATGGAAGCCCACGGGAAATCTTCCCCCAAGAATACTATTAGCATTTACTGTTCTTCTCCATGGAAGGAGGAAATAGGAACTTGTCTACAGCCAATTGAGTAGGTCAGAGGAGGAGATGGAAGTGGAGGGAGGTCTAGCCCAGAGCTTCCAACACTAACTTATGCAATTGAATGCCAGATCTGAGTACAATACAAGGGTTGAGTAGAGTGTAGTCTATCCTCTTGTATCACCTTCTATGTGTAATTTGTCCAACCTCTAGAAAACTAGAACTAGACTATGCTTGAGACTAGAGACCACTTACTCCAACCTCCCACCCAGTGGGGAATGCTCTCATAAATGATCTTGCCAGATCTTCTTAGACAGTTCCATTCATGGCAACCTCATTGCCTTATTGGAGAGTTTACTCCATTATTAGACAGCCACAATTGTCCTTTTTTTTTTTTTTTTGCCTTAAATGTTGCTGAAATCTGCTTTCTTCTACGCCTTCCACAACTCTTCCCCCCACTGCAGTGATGTAGTTACACCTGTTCTGGAAGGCAGGTATCTGAGGATCCTTAGTATCTTCTGTGGGGGGTAGAGAAGAGGTCATTTATTTCTATAAACTTATAACTTCATGTGGAGGTCACAGGAGCAGATGAGGGCAACAACCAGGGGCCCTGCTTTATGGAGCACTGGGCAGTGATGCTTTGGCCCTGATGATGCAGAGTAATACTAGATTCGGTGTAGGCTCTGACATTATGCCTGTGCTCTGTACTTGGACCCTCGGGCTTCCTTCTTCCACAGGTGTCTGCTCTGCCATGATTCTCCTAGCAATCCTTGTTTGGCAGAGAGAGAGAGAGCCAAACAATCTCCCTGAACCACTCCCTCCTCAGATTATTCTGATTTATCTGAGCAATCCTTACTTGTAATGAGCCATCCTTGAGGGAACCCTGACTTTATCACCTATCAAAGCAAGTGCATAGCTTGAAAGAGAAGCTGTCAAGTCTGAAATGCCATCTTTCTCACAGAAAGAAGGAAATCTGTGAGGTGCCAGAGGCAATAGTGGTGAATGGTTCAGATGTGGTTTGCGCTATCTCTGCCTGTCACAGAGTAAAGGGAAAGCCATTTCATAAAGTTCCCCAGAAGCAGGCTACCACACCAAGGTCCAGGTGTCTCTGGGGAAATACTTTGCTGCATTAAGGTGCAAAAGTAACACTTTTTCTCCTCCTTTTTTCCTGTAAACTCTAAACTGGCTCTATCTGCTGTAATTTTTTCTTCCTAGGGACAGCTATATGACTAAGCCATGAATTAAGGGGATATTCTGTTCTAGGCTGGTGCAGTGTGGGCATGGAGTCCTATCTTCAAAGGGGTACAGGGTGGGAAAAAGAAACTCAAATGCTCTGCTCACCTCACCTGCCTGTCCTCCTACCTGTTCCTGCAGTCCTACCCCAGATTCTTCAGCAAAGAAACAAGCATAACAGAAAGAGGACCCAAGAAATTGTGTAGCTGGGCTGCCAGTGGCTGAAAGATGGTCAATCTGATTCCAGAAAGTAGAAGAAAGAGTCAGATGGATGGACAACAAGGGTATCGAAAAATCCATCACTTTAAGGCTCACTATCTGCTATAATCAATTAAAACATTTCCAGGCTGATGAACTCTTTTCTTTCTGATTTCTTTTCAGTTCTGATGAACTTTTCTTTCTGAAAGAGTTGGATACTAATTCATCATCCTTGACCCTGTTACACAACACAGGACAGTTGTTGACAAAGCCTGGAGCTATTTCCCTGGCGCTCTCTGCTGGGTGACCAGTCACAAGGAAGAAAACAAAACAAAAAAAACAAAAAATGTAATAATAAATCCCTGCTATATCCCAGGTATCATGCTAAGCATTTCACATGTGTTAACACACTTAATCCTCCACTCTGTAAGAAGCAAGATGTTATTAAATCTTACAGATAGAAGCACCTACATGGCTTAGTTGGTTAAGCAACTACCTTCGGCTCAGGTCATGATCCCAGCTGGGGTCCTGGGATGGAGCTCTGCATTGGGCTCCTTGCTGGACAGGGGGTGGGGGTGGGGAGCATGCTTCTCCCTCTCCCACTCCCCTGCTTGTGCATACTCTCTCTCTATCAAATAAATAAATAAAATCTTTTAAAAAAATAAATCTTACAGATAAGGAAACTGAGGCTTAGAAAAGTTGAATAGCTTATTGTACAGGGCTGAGCTTTGGTTGAACTGAGGTTTATTATACAATACCTTAGATTAAATGCATTGTATGCCAATCCCATCATGAGAAATTCAGAATTATCTTGATTCTTCTTTGGATTTTGATTGAACCTAACATTGTTTGAAATTAAGTGGGTCTTGAATCGTTTTCTGGTTAATTGGTAGCTATAATTGGTTTTAGGAATTACAGGATGATTTCCATAGAGTGAGTGTCAACATTTGGAGGGTGCATGGAGAGGTTGCCAAAAAAAAATCTGGCCTGATAGATTGGATCTAAATCTTGCTTACAATTCAATTGAATGGGGATATATCAAGCACCTGTTGTAGTTTAGTCCTCTATTAGGCATTATGGGAGAGCAAAGTAAAGGCATTCTCTTTCCTTAAGCAATTTATAAATTGCTTGAAAAGACACAGGGTACAGTTGTTTAACTACATGTAATAATGTAGGTAAGTTATAACAAAGGCTCAAATGAGCTGTGGAGACAATAAGAACTCAAGGAGGTCAGAGGGCAGAGGTGAGAATTCGAGAAGCTGCAGTACTCAGACAATATTCAGTGTAGAGGAAAACTTGATCTGGGCTTAAAAGAGTGTAGTATTTGCCAGGGAAAAAGGAAATGGAGATCTTTTAAATGGGAGAAGGAGGAGGAAATATGTTCAAAGGAGAATGCTAAAAGTGTTTGGGGGATGATGAGGCACCCATGTTGATTGGAACCATATAGGAAATAGCTGAAGATCTGGTAGGAAAGGTAATCAGGTATTGAATGTTAACCTAGAATGTGAACCTCATTCCAATGATCATGGAGATCCTTAGTAGGTTCTTGAACAAGAAAAGTTTCCAGAAACTGAATCTAAGTGTGGCATTCTGGGGAGATAGTGGAGCAAAGCTTGTGCGACCAAAGATCATTTGGGGAGATTTTGACATGATCAAAGAGTGAAGTCATGAGCACTCAACCAAGGTGAAAGTGGGAGAGCAAAGCAGGGGCTGAGTGGGACCCAATTCAGTAGACATAGGAATGGAGGACATGGGGAAGTGGGGAAGGAGTCAAGGATGACTCCACAACTTAAAGTCTTCATAGTGTCAAGTTGTCATTCTCATTTTGGAACAGGATCCAGATGAAAGTCTTTCCTGTTTGGGAAGAAGCAATGACCCAGAAGTCCAGAAGCCTTGGGCTGAGGTTTTATCTCTATATTAGTTTTAGCCGACTCACCCCTGCCCTACCCATAGGCTTGAAGACTTCTAAAATACACTTTGAGTTCCCTTCTAGGAACTGCATGTAGAACTCTCTATGAGGAGGACTGGGGAATGTTTATCTCTCTGCTTACCTCTTTGCCCCCATGCTTAGCATGGATTTCTCTCCAAAATTTAGACATTCCAGCAGCCCACTTCGAAATGCAAGAACTACTGTACATTATCCCGTGCCATTATGGACTCGCTGAGAATTTGTTCTTACAGAAGCTAACTAATATTCAGAGGGTAGACAGAGCTGGGCGTGTTAAACCTCATTAGCTGTGTGGTTGGGTCATGGTGCCCGCCCATGAGGATGTTAAATGGCAGCATTGTCAGGATAAGACAATGCAACTGTCCCACTGCATTAACAGCCCATCAATCCCTATAGCCTCATGCACAGCCCCCTCCTCAAGGCTCAGGCTCCTTGCAGAGGCAGTGTGTGGAGGCTGAAGCTGACTAAACAGGAGGGACAGTAGCATGTGCTGTTTCAGGCTTCTGATGAACAAAGGAATGGTATAGACAGAAGAATGCTAAAACCTTGGGCTTCACCTCATGATAAGATCTGGCATTACCCATGTCACAAGAATAAACAACAAAAGTGACTCCAAGTAGAACCTAATTTCTTCAGCCCTAGGTAGCCTCTTTTGTCATCTTAAGGGATAGAGTGACTGCAGGGAAGCAACAGACAGGGCTGGTCTCAAACACAGATGGGAATGATTGGTTAATAGCTCCTTGGTAAGATTTCAAGGCAACAATAAATATCTGACCTGCTAAAACATAAATCCTCTATATTCTGAAGTACAGCCTAAAATTCTGACTATCACATATCCATTGCTCTGAGAAATTGCATTTTGGTCACCAAGTGACAGGTGACCTCTTTTGAATTTCTCCAAGTGGGTAACACATAAGTCATGTAAAGTATCCTGTGTATCTATTTTATCTTCTCCATTATTAGTTAATAATGTCACTTAGTATCTATACCATGCTTTGTAGATACATGATAAATTTTTAGTTTTATATATATATATATATTTCTTTTCAGTGTTCCAGAATTCATTGTTTATGCACCACACCCAGTGCTCTATGCAATATGTGCCCTCTATAATACCCACCACCAGGCTCACCCAACCTCCCACCCCCTGACCCTCCAAAATCCTCAGTTAGTTCCTGAGAGTCCACAGTCTCTCATGGTTTATCTCCCCCTCCAATTTCCCCCAACTCCCTTCTCCTCTCCATCTCCCCATGTCCTCCATGTTATTCCTTATGCTTTGCAAATAAGGGAAACCATATGATAATTGAATCTCTCTGCTTGACTTATTTCACTCAGTATAATCTCTTCCAGTCCCGTCCATGTTGATACAAAATTTGGGTATTCATCCTTTCTGATGAAGGCTTAATACTCCATTGTATATATGGACCATATCTTCTTTATCAATCTGTCCGTTGAAGGGCATCTTGGTTCTTTCCATAGTTTGGCAACTGTGGCCATTGCTGCTATGAACATCGGGGTACAGATGGACCTTCTTTTCACTACATCAGTATCTTTGGGTTAAATACCCAGTAGTGCAATCACAGGGTGAAAGGGAAGCTCCATTTTTAATTTCTTAAGGAATCTTCACACTGTTTTCCAAAGTGGCTGCACCAACTTGCATTCCCACCAACAGTGTAAGAAGGTTCCCCTTTCTCCACCTCCTCTCCAACACATATTGTTTACTGTCTTGTCAATTTTGGCCATTCTAACTGGCGTAAGGTGGTATCTCAATGTGGTTTTGATTTGAATCTCCCTGATGGCTAGTGATGATGAACATTTTTTCATGTTTCTGTTAGCCATTTGTATGTCTTCTTTGGAGAAGTGTCTGTTCATGTCCTCTGCCCATTTTTTGACGCAATTATGTGTTTTATGTGGGTTGAGTTTGAGGAGTTCTTTATAGAACTCTTTATAAAACCCTTTGTCTGTACTGTCATTTGTGAATATCTTCTCCCATTCCGTGGGTTGCCTCTTTGTTTTGTTGACTGTTTCCTTTGCTGTGCAGAAGCTTTTGATCTTGATGAAGTCCCAAGAGTTCATTTTTGCTTTTGTTTCCTTTGCCTTTGGAGACATGTCTTGAAAGAAGTTGCTGTGGCCGATGTTGAAAAGGTTACTGCCTATGTTCTTCTCTAGGATTCTGATGGATTTCTGCCTCACTTTGAGGTCTTTTATCCATTTTGAGTTTATAATTGTGTATGGTGTAAGAGAAGGGTCGAGTTTCATTCTTCTACACATAGCTGTCCAATTTTCCCAGCACCATTATAATTTTTTAGTTTTAAAAATCCAAGAGATATTAATAATAGTCCCAATTTATGAAAAAGGAAAGATCACATTTGTTAAATACCATATTTTACTTTTTCAATTTGAAAAATACTGTTTGCACATGTTAAAGATTTATAAATCAGATGGCTCTTATAATTGTTATATATGTTTTTCTAATATAGTATCCAGTCTTAAAGGAAAATGGTTACTAAATAGGTACCATGTAATACAGTATTATCAAACTAGTCCACTGGCAATGCCTTCATAGTGTGCATTTTGACAAGGTATGTTGATGGAATGAAAAAAGGAGAAAAGTTCAGAGTTTGGAATTTTATGGAGAGGCAGTATCATCAGACCAGGGACCAGAGGAGGTAATCCAGGCCAGCAGTTCAAGGGCTCTCTACATCTTGAGAGTGGGGATAGAGAATGCATGAAAGGTCTTGAGTTTGCCAACCATAAACACATTCCTGTTTTTGAGGTTGGGGGCATTTATGTGTATTATGTAAGTATTTTGTGAATACATTTTAGCCATCCTCTCTGTGATGCCAGGCCTTCTGTCATCTACATCGTAATGTCTTCTACTGATTCCATGACACATTAGCTTGTATCAACATTTCTCAAACATATGAGGCCACCATGCACTTATAAAAGTGGACTTCTTTAATGTAACATCAACAAGAGCTCAAGATAAAAATTTGTATGTTTTCCTTCAATTTTCCTTCTGTAACAAACCAATAGGTTTGTGAGGCACTCAGCCTCAGAGACTGGGATTGGATCCTGATCCTATGATTCTGGATAAGTAACGTTAACCTCCATGCTTCAGTTCTTCTTATCCCTTGCCCTAACCAAAATTTAGATGATTTCTACAAATTTGAGGTCTTTTTTCTCATACTCCTTGTAGCTGAGAATTGGGAGGTTTGGCAATTATTTTCTTTGCCTTGGTTGCCACTTTCAGACCATTTCTCCCTTCCTTTTGTAAAATCCTTTAAGGCTCAAATAAAATGGCTATCTCAGTTTTCCCCCCTTTCCCTAATAGTCATTTAAGGAACTTCTTGTCATGTAGCTTAATTTATTAAGATTTAACACTTGAGGGGGGAGGAGTCAAGATGGCGGAGAAGTAGCAGGCTGAGACTACTTCAGGTAGTGGGAGATCAGCTAGATAGCTTATCTAAAGATTGCAAACACCTACAAATCCAATGGGAGATCAAAGAGAAGAAGAACAGCAACTCTAGAAACAGAAAATCAACCACTTTCTGAAAGGTAGGACTGGCGGAGAAGTGAATCCAAAGCGACGGGAAGATAGACCGCGGGGGGAGGGCCGGCTCCCGGCAAGCGGCGGAGCAACGGAGCACAAAATCGGGACTTTTAAAAGTCTGTTCCGCTGAGGGACATCGCTCCAGAGGCTTAACCAGGGTGAAGCCCACGCAGGGTCAGTGTGGCCTCAGGTCCCGCAGGGTCACAGAAGGATCGGGGGTGTCTGAGTGTCGCAGAGCTTACAGGTATTAGAACAGGGAAGCCAGCTACAGAGACAGAGCCGAGGAGTAAGCTCTAAGCTCGGGGTTACCTTGAACCGGTCGCAGGCTCGGTCAGCTCGGAGTGCGGCCGGAGGCAGGGTGACGGGAGTAAATCGGCGCTGTTCTCTGAGGGCGCACTGAGGAGTGGGGCCCCGAATCTCGGCTCCTCTGGGCCGGAGACTGGGAGGCCGCCATCTTCATTCCCGCCCTCCGGAACTCTACGGAAAGCGCTCAGGGAACAAAAGCTCCTGAAAGCAAACCCGAGCGGATTACTCAGCCCTGCCCCTGGTAAGGGCGGTGCAACTCCGCCCGGGGCAAAGACACTTGAGAATCACTACAACAGGCCCCTCCCCCAGAAGATCAACAAGAAGCCCAGCCAGGACCAAGTTCATTTACCAAGGAGTGCAGTTTCATTACCAAGGAGAGCAGCGGAATTCCAAAGGAGGAGAAAGCAAAGCACGGAACTCGGCTTTCTCCCGATGATTCTTTAGCCTTGCAGTTAATTTAATTTTTTTTCTTTTTCAATTTATTTTTCTTCATTGCTAAATTTTTTTAACTTTTACCCTTTTCTTTTTTAACGTTTTTTAACTAGTTTATCTAATATATATATATATTTTTTTCCTTTTTATATTTTTTCCTTATTGGTTTTCTTTTTTTAATTGTTTATTTATTTATTTTTTCTTCTTTCTGAACCTCTTTTTATCCCCTTTCTCCCCCCTCACGATTTGGGATCTCTTCTGATTTGGCTAAAGCATATTTTCCTGGGGTTGTTGCCACCCTTTTAGTATTTTACTTGCTCCTTCATCTACTCTTATCTGGACAAAATGACAAGGCGAAAAATTCACCACAAAAAAAAAGAACAAGAGGCAGTACCAAAGGCTAGGGACCTAATCAATACAGACATTGGTAATATGTCAGATCTAGAGTTCAGAATGACGATTCTCAAGGTTCTAGCCGGGCTCGAAAAAGGCATGGAAGATATTAGAGAAACCCTCTTGGGAGATATAAAAGCCCTTTCTGGAGAAATAAAAGAACTAAAATCTAACCAAGTTGAAATCAAAAAAGCTATTAATGAGGTGCAAACAAAAATGGAGGCTCTCACTGCTAGGATAAATGAGGCAGAAGAAAGAATTAGCAATATAGAAGACCAAATGACAGAGAATAAAGAAGCTGAGCAAAAGAGGGACAAACAGCTCCTGGACCATGAGGGGAGAATTCGAGAGATAAGTGACACCATAAGACGAAACAACATTAGAATAATTGGGATTCCAGAAGAAGAGGAAACAGAGAGGGGAGCAGAAGGTATATTGGAGAGAATTATTGGAGAGAATTTCCCCAATATGGCAAAGGGAACAAGCATCAAAATCCAGGAGGTTCAGAGAACCCCCCCTCAAAATCAATAAGAATAGGTCCACACCCCGTCACCTAATAGTAAAATTTACAAGTCTTAGTGACAAAGAGAAGATCCTGAAAGCAGCCCGGGAAAAGAAGTCTGTAACGTACAATGGTAAAAATATTAGATTGGCAGCAGACTTATCCACAGAGACCTGGCAGGCCAGAAAGAGCTGGCATGATATATTCAGAGTACTAAACGAGAAAAACGTGCAGCCAAGAATACTATATCCAGCTAGGCTATCATTGAAAATAGAAGGAGAGATTAAAAGCTTCCAGGACAAACAAAAACTGAAAGAATTTGCAAATACCAAACCAGCTCTACAGGAAATATTGAAAGGGGTCCTCTAAGCAAAGAGAGACCCTAAAAGTAGTAGATCAGAAAGAAACAGAGACAGTATACAATAACAGTCACCTTACAGGCAATACAATGGCACTAAATTCATATCTCTCAATACTTACCCTGAATGTTAATGGGCTAAATGCCCCAATCAAAAGACACAGGGTATCAGAATGGAAAAAAAACAAAACCCATCTATATGTTGCCTACAAGAAACTCATCTTAAACCTGAAGACACCTCCAGATTGAAAGTGAGGGGGTGGAAAAGAATTTACCATGCTAATGGACATCAGAAGAAAGCAGGAGTGGCAATCCTTATATCAGATCAATTAGATTTTAAGCCAAAGACTATAATAAGAGATGAGGAAGGACACTATATCATACTCAAAGGATCTGTCCAACAAGAAGATCTAACAATTTTAAATATCTATGCCCCTAACGTGGGAGCAGCCAACTATATAAACCAGTTAATAACAAAATCAAAGAAACACATCGACAATAATACAATAATAGTAGGGGACTTTAACACTCCCCTCACTGAAATGGACAGATCATCCAAGCAAAAGATCAACAAGGAAATAAAGGCCTTAAAGGACACACTGGACCACATGGACATCACAGTTATATTCAGAACATTTCATCCCAAAGCAACAGCATACACATTCTTCTCTAGTGCACATGGAACATTCTCCAGAATAGATCACATCCTGTGTCCTAAATCAGGTCTCAATCGGTATCAAAGATTTGGGATCATTCCCTGCATATTTTCAGACCACAATGCTCTGAAGCTAGAACTCAATCACAAGAGGAAATTTGGAAAGAACCCAAATACATGGAGACTAAACAGCATCCTTCTAAAGAATGAATGGGTCAACCAGGAAATTAAAGAAGAATTGACAAAATTCATGGAAACAAATGATAATGAAAACACAACGGTTCAAAATCTGTGGGACACATCAAAGGCAGTCCTGAGAGGAAAATATATAGCGGTACAAGCCTTTCTCAAGAAACAAGAAAGGTCTCAGGTACACAACCTAACCCTACATCTAAAAGAGCTAGAGAAAGAACAAGAAAGAAACCCTAAACCCAGCAGGAGAAGAGAAATCATAAAGATCAGAGCAGAAATCAATGAAATAGAAACCAAAAAAACAATAGAACAAATCAACGAAACTAGGAGCTGGTTCTTTGAAAGAATTAATAAGATCGATAAACCCCTGGCCAGACTTATCAAAAAGAAAAGAGAAAGGACCCAAATAAATAAAATCATGAATGAAAGAGGAGAGATCACAACTAACACCAAAGAAATACAGACAATTATAAGAACATACTATGAGCAACTCTACGCCAACAAATTTGACAATCTGGAAGAAATGGATGCATTCCTAGACACATATAAACTACCACAACTGAACCAGGAAGAAATAAAAAGCCTGAACAGACCCATAACCAGTAAGGAGATTGAAACAGTCATCAAAAATCTCCAAACAAACAAAAGCCCAGGGCCAGACGGCTTCCCGGGGTGGGTGGGGGGGTTCTACCAAACATTTAAAGAAGAACTAATTCCTATTCTCCTGAAACTGTCCCAAAAAATAGAAATGGAAGGAAAACTTCCAAACTCATTTTAGGAGGCCAGCATCACCTTGATCCCAAAACCAGACAAGGATCCCGTCAAAAAAGAGAACTACAGACCAATATCCTTGATGAACACAGATGCAAAAATTCTTGCCAAAATACTAGCCAATAGGATTCAACAGTACATTAAAAGGATTATTCACCACGACCAAGTGGGATTTATTCCAGGGCTGCAAGGTTGGTTCAACATCCGCAAATCAATCAATGTGATACAACACATTAATAAAAGAAAGAACAAGAACCATATGATACTCTCCATAGATGCTGAAAAAGCATTTGACAAAGTACAGCATCCCTTCCTGATCAAAACTCTTCAAAGTGTAGGGATAGAGGGCACATACCTCAATATTATCAAAGCCACCTATGAAAAACCCACTGCAAATATCATTCTCAATGGAGAAAAACTGAAAGCTTTTCCGCTAAGGTCAGGAACACGGCAGGGATGTCCGTTATCACCACTGCTATTCAACATAGTACTAGAAGTCCTAGCCTCAGCAATCAGACAACAAAAGGAAATTAAAGGCATCCAAATCGGCAAAGAAGAAGTCAAACCATCACTCTTTGCAGATGATATGATACTCTATGTGGAAAACCCAAAAGACTCCACTCCAAAACTGCTAGAACTTGTACAGGAATTCAGTAAAGTGTCAGGATATAAAATCAATGCCCAGAAATCAGTTGCATTTCTCTACACCAACAAGACAGAAGAAAGAGACATTAAGGAGTCCATCCATTTACAATTGCACCCAAAACTATAAGATACCTAGGAATAAATCTAACCAAAGAGACTAAGAATCTATACACAGAAAACTATAAAGTACTCATGAAAGAAATTGAGGAAGACACAAAGAAATGGAAAAATGTTCCATGCTCCTGGATTGGAAGAATAAATATTGTGAAAATGTCTATGCTACCTAAAGCAATCTACACATTTAATGCAATTCCTATCAAAGTACCATCCATTTTTTTCAAAGAAATGGAACAAATAATCCTAAAATTTATATGGAACCAGAAAAGACCTCGAATAGCCAAAACAATATTGAAAAAGAAAGCCAAAGTCGGTGGCATCACAATTCCGGACTTCAAGCTCTATTACAAAGCTGTCATCATCAAGACAGCATGGTACTGGCACAAAAACAGACACATAGATCAATGGAACAGAATAGAGAGCCCAGGAATAGACCCTCAACTCTATGGTCAACTAATCTTCGACAAAGCAGGAAAGAATATCCAATGGAAAAACGACAGCCTCTTCAACAAATGGTGTTGGGAAAATTGGACAGCCACATGCAGAAAAATGAAATTGGATCATTTCCTTACACCACACACGAAAATAGACTCAAAATGGATGAAGGATCTCAATGTGAGAAAGGAATCCATCAAAATCCTTGAGGAGAACACAGGCAGCAACCTCTTCGACCTCAGCTGCAGCAACATCTTCCTAGGAACATCACCAAAGGCAAGGGAAGCAAGGGCAAAAATGAACTATTGGGATTTTATCAAGATCAAAAGCTTTTGCACAGCAAAGGAAACAGCTAACAAAACCAAAAGACAACTGACAGAATGGGAGAAGATATTTGCAAATGACATATCGGATAAAGGGCTAGTGTCCAAAATCTATAAAGAACTTAGCAAACTCAACACCCAAAGAACAAATAATCCAATCAAGAAATGGGCAGAGGACATGAACAGACATTTCTGCAAAGAAGACATCCAGATGGCCAACAGACACATGAAAAAGTGCTCCATATCACTCGGCATCAGGGAAATACAAATCAAAACCACAATGAGATACCACCTCACACCAGTCAGAATGGCTAAAATTAACAAGTCAGGAAATGACAGATGCTGGCGAGGATGCGGAGAAAGGGGAACCCTCCTACACTGTTGGTGGGAATGCAAGCTGGTGCAGCCACTCTGGAAAACAGCATGGAGGTTCCTCAAAATGTTGAAAATAGAACTACCCTATGACCCAGCAATTGCACTGCTGGGTATTTACCCTAAAGATACAAACGTAGTGATCCGAAGGGGCACGTGCACCCGAATGTTTATAGCAGCAATGTCTACAATAGCCAAACTATGGAAAGAACCTAGATGTCCATCAACAGATGAATGGATAAAGAAGATGTGGTATATATACACAATGGAATACTATGCAGCCATCAAAAGAAATGAAATCTTGCCATTTGCGACGACGTGGATGGAACTAGAGGGTATCATGCTTAGCGAAATAAGTCAATCGGAGAAAGACAACTATCATATGATCTCCCTGATATGAGGGAATGGAGATGCAACATGGGGGGTTAAGGGGGTCGGAGAAGAGTAAATGAAACAAGATGTGATTGGGAGGGATACAAACCATAAGTGACTCTTAATCTCACAAAACGAACTGAGGGTTAATGGGGAAGTGGGGTTGGGGGGGGATTATGGACATTGGGGAGGGTATGTGCTATGGTGAGTGCTGTGAAGTGTGTAAACCTGGCGATTCACAGACCTGTACCCCTGGGGGTAAAAATATATTATATGTTTATAAAAAATAAATTAAAAAAAAATTTAAAAAAATCATAAAAGAAAAGATTTAACACTTGATTTGCCATCTTTCACTTTTCAATTCCTGCTTGTGTCCTAGGCAAAGATAACACCCTACTCTAGACACCTGGTCTCTTGATTCCTTGAATTTTTCATGTCCAGTGACTTTTCCCACTTCAACTGAGCCACTTGCTCCATGATAACATGCTGGACATCATCATCACCAGAAACTTTGCCTCCAAAATCATGAACTCAAACATTCACGTTTATACTAAAACCTGCTATTCTACCTCAGTTGCCACACTACTTGCATTGCATGGGTATTCTGACCTAAAAACTCTCAACCCATTCAACCCTATTTCTATCCATCCTCATCCTCCTGTCTTCACTTCTCACTTTACCCAGCTTAGTGTTATTATATTAATTTAATCAACCTATTTGCAAATAACTTTTAATCAATTATTTATTATTTTTTTGATTCACTTACTTTGAAAAACCTTCAACAGACCACCTTCTCCATGCCCATGCCTGATCAGCTGAACATAGTAGGAGAAAACAATAGAAGTGGATAGATTGACATTATTACTGATATCACACTATCCTAGGTCAAGTTCCCTGGAAATCCATTCTGAGGATTAGAGATTCATGTTCTCTAAGATTCTGGCTGTTCTCATTTCCCCCCATATATTATATATATGGGTAGAAAACTGCCAAGAATTATATATGTAACTCTAATCCTAACCCTAATCTTAATTACATATATATATATATATATATATATATATATATATATATAATAGTCATTGATTTAGGCAGTATAGAAGTATATTGTGCTCTGATAAATGGCCTCCCATTCTTTTAGGGTATCATAACAAAGCTTGCACCTCACATGTGCCCACAAAAAACTATACTATTGCTTTATCAGTTGGCAATTTCTGGACAATAATAAGTAATAGGATAAATAAATGTCATGGCGATTGATTTTGGCCTTCCCTCCTTGCTATATGGTGGATCTCCTGGCTAGATGGGATGTTATGCAGGATCCCATGTTGGTAAGACTTTAGATGGTGTTCCAGATGAGGGCCCCTAGTCACAAAAAGCAAGCCCATACCTAGAATTTATGTTAATTCCATCAAGATAAATCTCTGTTCAAGATAAGTCATTATGAGGAATTTCTGTTTCTTCCAGGTTGGAGTTCAATATAACCCACTTGATACCAAATGTTAGGTTGTTCTCCTCTAGGTTTGATGCCATATTGGAGACTCAGCATTTGTCTCTGTTGTGAGCAGGTTAGACATTAAATCAGCCTTGAGCGTCTCAGCTCAACCCATGCTGTTGAGCCCATGCATTTCATCCATTCCTGCCACCATAGTCACCTCATTTGTGAACCCACCGTGCAAGTTGGGGAGCTGCTAACAAAGTCTAACTTAATTATTCATTGACTGGCTTAACTATTCTGGTGCTCTCTGGAGGGCATTAACATATGACAAGAAATCTTTACACTTTGGGCCACTCCCATAGATCAGTCCATAAGTCCCCTTTCTGGTCCCAACTACTCAATCGTTTTTGTTTTTGTTTTTGTTTCTACAACCCCTTACCAACAGGTCAAACCATTCATCACTGTCCATGAGGTCATATATAGTATTATCTGAGGCCACTTTAACGGCCACGCAAGGTAAACAACCAAGTGTATCACTTGAAATTCTTGCCTGCTGGTAAAATTTAATGTCATTGCTATCTTTCAGGACCACCTCTGAGTGGGGCTAATGTACAGCAAAAATTGATTTTCAGTTTCCAGCCACATACCAGACTAACCTATCTATGACCAAACTCAATCTTTTTCTCCTTTATCAATGGGTTATTTTACTGGTGTGAGTTAAAAGAGGGGTGTCATAGGTGTGAGCTAAATAGGAGATGCTAGCATAACAGTGGTGGTCCATCTGCTACTGTAGCTTATTTGTTGTACCCTCCACCACTGCTTGTACCTGATCTAGAGTTACTTCAACCTCCCAGGGATTTTTGCTGAACCTGCCTGAACTTATTACTTGGTTAGTCTGATAGACCTCAGCTCATGAAGGGCAGCTCTGATGGCATGGCCACTTGATGTCCCAGTTTCAAATGTTCAGTCTCTACTAGCATCCTTTAGCATGCCAGTAGCTGTTTTTGAACTACTGTAGATGGCATGGCCTTACTACAGACTCCTAATGGTCTCCATTTAGATTTTTCTAGCAAGTGTTGATTCTATAGTGGGTTCATGAGGACTGCTATAAACTCCACATGGAGTCTTCTCTCCACAGATACCTCTAGTACCATAGGTTCTACCAGGTCTGTAGCACAAGCTTTAAGGCTGTTTGCATGGCCATCTGATCTGCTGTGGAACTCTCTCTTGCTCTTGGTCCTATTCAGAGCAGGAAGGCTTTCATTTCAGCCATGAAATGAATTGGCACAGTATTACTGAGTGTGGCATATGCTTCCTTCAGCACTGGAAGAGGCCTACTAAGCGCCGTGTCCTCTACCTTCTTATTGTTGGAATATGGGTGAGAAAATAGCCTGCTCTTTCTTTGGAAAGAATGTCCTGGTGTGTCCCAGATGCTAGATCCCTAAAATCTGAACTAATATGACAAATTCCTTAATCTTCATAGTTGTCCGCTGGACAGATGTCCACCTGCTTGCCACATTGACCTTGTCAATCATTATGACATTACATCCACCTTGCCTTGGGTAACTAAATACCACCCCTTGCCCTCTACTATTTCACGGTTCTATCATCCTTGTTGCTATGAGGGAATTCAGTTCCATAACAGACTCTCCTCTCATAAGTCCTAGCCTGTATAGGTCAGCCATGCTTGAACTTTTCATGCCTTTGGTACATTTTTATGTTAGTGAACTCTGGGCTGGCATAACAAAATACCACTGACTAGGTAGCACAATTTAGTTTTTCATAGTTCTGGGAGGTAGAAGTCCAATCAAGGTTCTGGCCAATTTGTTTTCTGCTCAGAGTTCTTTTTCTGGCTTAAAGATCTGGCTTTTTCTCATCATATCCTCACATGGTCTTTCCCCAGTGCATGCCTATTATGGGGTTAGGGGAAGAAAGTGAGACAGAATGCATACTTTCTACTGTCTCTTCTTATAAGGACACTCATTCTTTCAGATTAGAGTCTAAAGATCCTATCCCCAAATATAGTCACATCAGGGGTTAGGGTTTCAACATATGAATTTTGAAGGGATGCAATTTAATCCATAGCACCCACTCACTTGTGCATTCCTTACTGGTTTGATAAATGAAGTGTCCTTTGGGTCCTCCCATGGAACATAGTCTTTTTTTTTTTTTTTCTGGCTTTACATGGCATATCCACAGTAGCATGGTCACTTCTCTGAGCCTTTCCATCATCTGCCATGACAATTTTGGCATTTCTACTTCACTCGTTGTGGGCCATCACATTTTCCAAGCTTCTGAGCATTTCCTAGAGCAGCCTTCCAGCATATTAGCATCAGTTCCCACCAAACTTGCCGGGATGTTGAATCTTGTGTCCTGGAAGGGTACTGCCATATCAATAATCTCTCTCTCATCCAACTTTATATTCTGTTACTCCTGACACAACACTTTCAGGGGATAGTCACTTACATACCATCCTAGCTTCCACTACCACACATAGAGTAGATACCACCATCCCTTTGACACATGGTCTTCTTCCTCCCTTAGTAGGTCCAGCACTTTCTTAGTTGGCTTATGCTGGGGTGTGACCCTAACTATGGGTCTTCTATGAAATAAGCTAGGTGGGGTTATATCCTAAGGATAGTATGTATTTGACAAACAAAAGGCCTCTGTTTGTTTGTTTGTTTGTTTATATATGCATTTATGTATTTATTTATTTTAAAGGTTTTGAATTCCAATTAGTTAATATATACTATAATTTTAGTTCCTGGTGTACAATATAGTGATTCAACAGTTGCATATACCACCCAGTGCCTATCACAACAGGTGCACTCCTTAATACCCATCACCTATTTAACCCATCCCCCAACATATCTCCTTTTTGGTAACCATTAGTTTGTTCTTCATAGTTAAGAGGCTGTTTCTTGGTTTGCTTCTCTCTCTTTTATTTTCCCTTTGCTCACTTGATTTTTCTTAAACTCCATATATGAGGGAAATCATATGGTATTTGTCTTTCTCTGACTGTCTTATTCTGCTTAGCTTAGCATAATACTCTCTAGCTCCATCCAAGTCATTGCAAATGGCAAGATTTTCTTCTTTTTTATAACCTAATAATATTCCATTACATACGTATATAGCACTTCTTCTTTATCCATTCATCAGTCTATGGACTTGTGCTCTTTTGATAATTTGGCTATTGTAGATAATACTGCTATAAACATCAAGGTGCATGTAACCCTTCACATTAGTATTTTTGTATTCTTTGGGTAAATACCTAGTAGTGTGATTGCTGGATCGTATGGTAGTTCTATTTTTAACTTCTTGAGTAACCTACATACTGTTTTCCAGAGTGGCTGCACCAGTTTGCATTCCCAACAAAGCAAAAAGATTCGCTTTTCTCCACATCCTTGCAACATTCATTGTCTCTTGTGTTGTTGATTTGAGCCATTCTGAGGGGTGTAAGGTAATATATCATTGTAGTTTTGATTTGCATTTCCCTGGTGATCACTGATGTTGAGCATTTTTTCATGTGTCTGTTACTCACCTGTATATCTTCTTTGGAAAAATGTCTATTCATGTCTTCTGCCCATTTTTTTAATTGGATTATTCATTTCTTGGGTGTTGAGTTGTATATGTTCTTTATATATTCTGGATACTAACCCCTTATCAGATATGTCAGTTGCAAATATCTTCTCTCCTAGGTTGCCTTTTAGTTTTGTTGATTGTTTTGTTGGCTGTGCAGAAGATTTTTATTCTGATGTAGTCCCAATAGTTTATTTTTCCTTCTCTTTCCCTTGCCTCAGAAGAAATATTTAGAAAGAAGTTGTTATGGCTGATGTCAAAGAAGTTACTACCTGTGTTCTCATCTAGGATTTTTATGGTTTCAGATCTCATTTAGGTCTTTGATCCATTTTGAATTTACTTTTGTGAATGGTGTAAGAATGTGTTCCAGTTTCATTCTTTTGCATGTTGCTGTCTAGTTTTCCCAATACCGTTTGTTGAAGAGACATTTTTTTCCATTGGATATTCTTTTCTGCTTTGTCAAAGATCAATTGGCCATATAGTTGTGAGTTCCTTTCTGTGTTTTCTATTCTGTTCTATTGATCTATGGGTCTATTTTTATGCCAGTACCATACTGTTTTGATTACTATAGCTTTGTAATATAACTTGAAGCCCAGAGTTGTGATACCTCCACTTTGCTTTTCTTTTTCAAGTTTGCTTTGGCTATTTGGGGTCTTTTGTGGTTTCATGGTTTTGTTGTAATTATAAATGGAATTAATTTCTTAATTTCTCTTTCTGCTGCTTCATTATTGGGGTGTAGAAATGCAACATATTTCTGTATGTTGATTTTGTATCCTGTGACTTTGCTAAACTCGTTTGTCAGTTCTAGCAATTTTTTGGTGGGAGTCTTTGGTATTCTATAAAGCATATCATATAATCTGCTAATAGTGAAAGTTTTGCTTTTTCCTTGCAGATCTGGATGTTTTCTGTTTCTTTTTGTTGTCTGATTGCTGTGGCTAGGACTTCCAGTACTATGTTAAATAACAGTGGTGAGAAAAAAAAATTTAACAGTGGTAAGAGTGGACATCCCTGTCTTGTTCCTGACTGTAGAGGAAAAGCTCTCAGTTTTTCACCAGTAAGGATGCTATTAGCTGTGTGTTTTTCATGCATGACCTTTATTATGTTTAAGTATGTTCCTTCTAAACCTACTTTGTTGAGAGATTTTATCACGGTTGGATGCTGTATCTTGTCAAATGCTTTTTCTGAATCTACTGAAATGATCATGTGGTTCTTATCCTTTCTTTTATTAATGTGATGTATACACTGAATGACCCTTGCAACCTAAGAATAAAGCCTACTTGATGTGGTAAATGATTTTTTTCATGTATGTTGGATTCAGTTTGTTAGTATTTTACTGAGAATTTTTGCATCTATCTTCATCAAGGATATTGGCCTATAGTTCGCTTTTTTAGAGGTGTCTTTTTTATCTGGTTTTGGTATCAAGGTAATACTGGTCTCATAGAGTGAATTTTGAAGTTGTCCTTCTTTTTCTTTTTTTTAGAATAGTTTGAGAAGAATAGGTATTAACTCTTCTTTAAATGTTGGGTAGAATTTGCTTGTGAAGCCATCCGGTCCTGGACCTTTATTTGTTGAGAGTTTTTTGATTACGGATTCAATTTCTTTGTTGGTTATTGATCTGTTCAAGTTTTTGTTTCCATGTATTTTTTTTAAAAAATTTTCTTTAGTTTCCTGGTTGACTCATTCATTGTTTAATAACATGTTATTCACTTCCATATATTTGTGGACTTTCCAGATTTTTTCTTGTGGTTCACTTTTAAGCAAGAAGTTGGGGAACATCAGTTTATAATAGGGAGAAGTGGACCAGTCCTGTAGACTTCAGGGGAATGTGGGCTTTCATCTTTCTTGAGCTTTCCAACACAGATGTTCCCATCCTAATATTCAGGTTCCAGTCACATCCTTGATCTTGGAATGGCAGGCTTGCTGAGGTTGAGAATTCAAAGTTCTCTGTCTTGCTACCCCTTATAATTAAGATTTTGATGAGATTCGCAGCTTTTTCTGCCTCCTACTGAAAGAAAAGGGGAGACTTTTTATATGCTGCTAAGTTAGATTTTCCTTGGATTTTCCTATATACTGCTTCTGATTTTCATATTTTGCTTTAAATTGGTGGTTAGTCACCACAGCCTTTGTTGCCTTTCTCTAATACATCAGTAGCACTCAGCAATAACCACTCAACTCCATAGGCTTGCAACTTACTATTTTCTGATACTTCTCAAATGCCTGAGATATTTCATCTCTAGTGCTTCTTGTTCCACTGGTATCACATCCCAGTTCACCACCAGTAAAAAATTTAATAACTCTCTCACTACAGCATGCCAGAAGCTATCAGAACTCCAGATGGCAGACCTCACTTACAGCTAAATTTATAGAGTGATAAAACTCTAAAATCCCATTTTAAACTCTGCTACTTGATACCAACTGTCGTAGGTCAAGTTCCCAGGAAGCAGACTTCAAGATGGAAATTTGCATGCAGAAGGTTTATTGGAAGTGCTCTCGGGAATCACACCTGTAAGTGAAAGAGGCATACAGGGCTGGGCAGAGGGAAAAGTTGAACCCTGATGTGGTTGCAGCAAAAGCCTCAGCCAGACCCACAGGAAGCCTGCAGCTGGCATGACCTTTCAGAGTTGTCCCAAATTAATTTTGATGTAGTAATATCCATCAGTTTTTCATCTTTTGGTTCAGGTACCTTCAGAATTACAGTTAAGGAAATCATTCCAAACCCAAGGTAACAGATTTACTCTCCAACACTTTCTTCTATGTGTTTGTATATTTGATTTTTTGCATCTCCTGATAGGTAACTCATTGTTAATAAATTATGACAAAAGTCTGATTGATGTAAACATATTTAAGCCTCTTGGACTCAGCAACTTACACTTTACAATAGTTTAAGTCACATTCCTTATATTGCTGTGATCTTTGAGGAGTCCTGTAGAACAGAAAGTTTTTAGGAGACCAGAGGACTAGTGTCAGGGCAATTTCTAAAATGGAAATAAGAAATACAATAAAATTTCAAAATGTATTACAAAAAAACAATTTTTTTTGGTTTTGTTTGTTTGTTTGTTTTTGTTTTGTTTGAGAATATCCAGAAAAGGAAACAGAGAATCCTAAGATTCAGCATGAGTTCTCTAAGAGCATGTCTTGTCAGATTTGTTTATTTTTTTCTTTTTTAAGTAAAGATTTTAGATTAGAAGATCAGAAAAAATGTGTTTCTGGATTTCATTAAGACTTTCTAACAAAAGTTATCAGACCATATCATATATCATATCAAGATGTCTTAAGAAAGGATTAAGGGATTTTAGTCAGATAATAACTTAGTGAAAGATCCAAATATTTGTATCAGTGATAAACTGAAGAGAGCTTTCTAGTTACTTTCACCAGGCCTATGGCCTCACCTCAGTGCTAGTCAAACTGCTAACCAATGACTTCTATGAAGACAGAAGCTGTAGTACTTAAATGTGTAGATGACATGAATTTGAAATTGTTAGTGAATATGCTGGATAATAAAATCAATTTTCCAAAAGATCTTGACAAGTTGAAAGAACGGAATTAATCTAAAATGATGAAATTTAACCAAGAAGACTGTAGCATGCTATATTGTGCTTAGAAAAATGCCACAGTCATAGGATGAAGTAATTGTCATGTAGTAGTTGTGAAGGAAAATAAATAATACTTGGGATTTAGTTGAGAGTAAGTTCCTTGTGGTCACCTAGAAGCAAATGCACTCGCCTGCATGAAGAAAACTGCAGTGTTTAAAATGACAGAGGTTACATACCATGTAAGTGAGATGTCTTACAGAGGAATGTGTTCTAGATACCATACTTTGCTAGACCAAGTTCTGAGGAGGAATAAGAATTGTGAAGATCCATGAAAGTTTACATGTAGGCAATTATCTTGGAAACTGATTATATCTAGCCTGAAGAAGATAAACTGAGAGAAATATGGAGTTCGTGGCTGCAAGTATTTGAAAGAAAGCCACGAGGGAAGAGGATTTGTCTTTTCTTTTCCTTCCAAGTTGAAAGCTACAGAGAAATAGGTTTAGGTTTAATAAAAGGAAGAACTTCCATTCAGAGTTAATTTTTGAGTGTTTGGCCATGGGTTGAGTTGTTAAGCATAGATTTGATGGTGACATAGTGTGAATGTTTTAGTAAAGATTCAAACATCTGTCATGTTGAAGCTTGGACTGGATGAGAATGAAGATTCTTTTAAACCCTCAAATTCTATTCTCCTGAGTGAAGACAAGAATTTCTGTTGATTTTAAGGAGGTCATTATTAGAATATTGTCTTCTGCTCAGGACACGGGAAAGTTGGGCTGAGGAAGGCTGGTCTTTTAAAGAGAACCTCTTTTGAAGGAACTTAAATAGCTCATATGCTGTGCCTCTGTGTCTGTAAATATTTATGAAATGGAAGCAACAGAGCAGAACCCTCCACTTCAACCCATCCTTCCTTTGTCCTCTCTAAGCTGTCAAATTCTTCTCATGTCTTTTCCTCAAATGCAAGCATACAAGAATAAAAAAATTCAAACTCTTGTCCCCCCCCAAGGAATAAGGTTGTTCAGGGGTTAATAATGACTCCATTTGTTAAATACTTACTGTATGTCAAGCACCACACTAAACACCTGATTTATTATTTATTTAGCCTTTATAATAACCCTTATAATAACCTGTAAGTATGTGCTATCATTATATTAATTTCCAGATGGGGAAACCAACCCTCCAAAGTCAATAGTCAGAGTCAGTAAGTGGCAAAGCTGAAACTCAAACCCAAGTTGTCAATCTAGGAATAATAAAACAAAACAAAACAAAAAAATCAACCCTGGTAACTTCTATACAAATGTTGCCTCTCCAAGGCAAAGAGAGGATTCTAGTTCTATGTAAGAATTCTTTTTTTTTTTTTTTAAGGATTTTATTTATTTGACAGAGAGAGCTTACAAGAAGGCGGAGAGACAGGCAGAGAGAGAGGAGAAAGCAGGCTCCCCGTGGAGCAGAGAGCTCGATGTGGGGCTCCATCCCAGGACTCCAGGATCATGATCTGAGCCAAAGGCAGAGGCTTTAAACCACTGAGCCACCCAGGCGCCCTCTACGTAAGAATTCTGATAGCTACACTGTCTGTCATGCCTTCAGGAGTGGCTGAGCAGAGATGCTAGTGTAGAGTGAGCAGGACTGGAGAAGACAGTGCCTTTCAGATGAATGAAGTAACCATTACTTGGTGTTGACACATGTGTTTTTTTTTTTTTTTTGAATGCCAATGGCCACAGTCTGCTCACATAAATGGAGTCTTATTTCAGTTGGCTCATTTGCTGAGAATAACAAGTGCACATGCCAATGTGGATAAAAACAGAAAGACCACAGGAGACAGAAGTCATGAAAAGGCATTTTACTGGTATCTCAAAGGAAAAAAGAACCCACACATTTATTATATTTTTCTTGTTATAAAGTAATATTTCTTCATCGTAAAACCAATTAGGAAATAGAGAAAAGCACAAAGAAGATATCATTTGCAATCATTATGCTGCCCAGATGCCTAGCTGACCACTGCGAACATTTAGGTGCAAGGAATTTCAGTCATGTACATACAAATTCACACAAATTTTTTTTTTTACAAAAATGTGAGCCCTTTGTATACACTGTTTTGCAGGCTTTCTTTCTTTCTTTCTTTCTTTCTTTTTTTTTTTTACTAAATATATTGTTGTGAACATTTTCCACCTCATTACATTTTCTTCTACCCCATCATTTGAAATGGCTACATAGCATTCTGCTCTACGGATGTGCCATAATTGGAACCTCATTTCTTATAAATAAATAAATAAACCATGGGGAAGCTCTCCTGCAGGTCAGATGTAAATGGTTTGCTAGGACCAGGAAGTGGGGGAAAGAAGGAGCAGCAGAAATAAGGACATTGGTTGCTTGGGGCTTTGATTTGGAGATCTGCCCAGGGCTTTAAGAAATGGGAGTAGTAACAGAGATTGAATGCTAGTGATAGACACTTAAAAGGATACACTCTCCCCAGCGGAAATAAGAGGAGAGGAGGTTAGAGACTAGCAATGTTTGCTGAGATGGGAGGTGAGAAGAATTTCAGATACTCTTCCAGGGAGAGAAACACTTTGCGAGAAGACGAGGAAGAGTTCTGGCCTGGGTAAAGAACCGATTTAGGGTTTGGTGGGGGGTACTTACCACAAAGGAGAGATTGTAAGACACAACTCTCAGTCTAATCTGCCATGTAAAACCCAAAGCCTGTGGTGTCCCCACAGGCAGCATTATGATGTCCCCTAGCCCTCAGAAAGCCTGGACTTTGTGTGTGATCCTGATGCACTAATTATTTAAGAGAACAGCTACAGAGGTTGTGGACAGATGAGAGCCAACAGTTATATCTCCATGGGACATTTGTCAGGGGTGTGGTTCCTCCATGATCAAGGATTGCCTGAGGAAGGGAGAAGAGTAGATATTTCCTTCTCTGACCCCCGCAAAGTCCTAGAAGCCACTTGCTATCCCCTCCTTTTCCTGATACTCCTTCTACCATGGATTAGGATCAATGTGTATGCTGTTCTCCACATGTGGGCTCCAGTGTTACTGGTGATGGTGAGTGCGGAGTGGGTGTTATCTCAGAGGGAGTTCATCAAGGGCAACAAAATTGCCAAGGGTCTAAGTAGTGAACGCAGGTTCCAGAAAAGAGCCAGAGGCCACAGCAACTAGGCTGTGGAACAGCAGGTAGCAAGGGTATTTTAAAAGCACCCTTTTTTGACCTCTGTCTTTACAAAAAACATCTGACTAATGATATTCCCCATCCTGGTCACCACTTTTGAATAGGATTGTAGGGATCATTTACGTGGGTTTTTCAAAAAGACTGGTAGGGGTCTTTGGAAATCATCTGTGGCTCTCTATAGCATGTGAAGACCTGTCTGTACTAGGGGAGATTCAGGGTTGTATAAAGTCAAAACACCACATGGTATGTGACCTTGAGCCTTTCTGAGCTTTGTTCCTCGTTGATAAATAGGACAGGTAATGATAAAACTTCTGTCATACATGTGGGGATTAAATGACTGATTGCTGCTTTTCTGAAAGAAGAGGTTAATTTAACATATCTTTCCCTGGGAGGGTGGTTTGTGCAAGATGCCATTTTCCTTGGCAGATCCCTCCTTTCTGGGCCCTGACCCTCTTCACCCCTACCCTGTCAACCGAACCCACTGCGACTGATTTACACTAACAGAAGTCCCACGAGCTTTTGTAAATGTGGTTCCACAAAAGGGGCTGGTTAATGTTTTCTGGCCTCCTTAGCCCATTCTTTTTCTGCAAGCAAGCTCTATGGAGAAATAGATCTATCTATCTATCTATCTATCTATCTATCTATTGATCTGTATCTATCTATCTATCTGTCTCAAAAAGATGTTTGAGGATCATGGAATCAGAAACAGAAAAAATAGTTCTGTGACTCAAATTTTTATTGGTTTGGACAGCATGCCTCATCTGTTTCTGTAGCAGGTCTTTGCCTGTAGGATGGGTGGACACTCATACTAGGCTGACAGGATAGACTTTGAAGAGGTCCTTTTCCTTTGAAGGCACAATACAATTGATTAGGTTTCTTCTTACCAAATTATGATCTCACTCCAATTTCATCTCCCTGAGATTGCTCCCAGATCACCTTGACTGGAGTTTTGGGTGTTCCCAAACACCTCAGTCACATAATTACAGATAATCTCGGCATTCACTTCACACTTGCCTAATCATTTCCATTGTGTGTAGATTTTACTAGGTTTAACTCTCAGAGGACAAGTGTGTTCCCTCATCGTCAAGTTCCGGGGCTCTCGGCTTCTCACTGTCACCCTCTTATAGATGGCAAATGTGGATGGAAAAGCTGTCAGAACCACCAACAACATGCTGTTGATAAGGAACCAGACTTCAGATCTCAGTTTCCAGACTGGAGCCTTCCTCACCACAAACATCAATCTCTCTGGGGCTCAGGGGCATCAAGCAATTCAGGGAAGTGTGGGGTCACTAACTTGATCATCAGTGCCCAACGTCCTGTCCAGATATTGTCTGGGCTCATGGAGGCTCCTTCCATAGCCCATCTCTGGACACCTGGTAACTGATAGCCGCTTCTGTACCATTACAGCTGGTTTATTTCAGCAGATTCCTCCTTAGACGGTGCCGAGGGTCAGCCAGCAGGGTCGTACAAACATTTATTTGATGCCAACTAATCCACTAGGTAAACAGAGAAGGCTGCAGACCTGAGGTTATGGTCTTTGAGGGGAAAATTCTAGAGTGTTTGGTCAGCAGACACCCAGTGACATTGGGCATGAGATCTTTTAGGGGGTCTGTAGGAAGAGGGCTCTTTGGTTATTAGGAGTCTGCCTTTATCTCTCTGCTCAGCAGGTCTCTTATTTCTGAGAAGAGATTATCACCGGCAAAACCCCCAAAAACAAACACGGTAAGGTGATTCCCATGGACAGTAATGGCTGAGGCCAGGCACTGATGACAAGGCTCCCAAAGCGAGTCTTACACTGCCGCTGGCCCAGGGAGCTGCCCTCTGGCTTGCCCCACCATTGCATATCTCCCGGTTGGAGCTGTCCGTGGCTTCCAGGAAATGGTATGGTACCTCTTCCTTTCCAAATCCCCACAGGAGACTGTAGCCCTGTCCCCAGTCCTTCTCATGCTTGGACCTCCATTCTTACTGCCTGTGTTCCATGATTCAGCATTTGCCTTGCACTCGGGGGCTCCCCCAGCACAGTCGGACTGGACGGTACCCCTCCATCTGGTGCCAGACCCTCCCCGGCTACCTCCCGCTTTATGTTTTCTTGGAGACTTAACAAAATGGAGAATCATTTTCCTCTGAGCAGTGTCCAGGCATAGGACACGTAGAGAGAGCTCCGTGTTGTTTCCCTCACACACATTAAAATCAATGGTGTTTGCTCATCTGGCGGAATAACAACTCATTCCTCTGGACAGGCTGGCTTCACAATTGTTCGTTGGAGGGGAAATCTGATAAGAAACAATAGTCTGGTCTTTTGGGAGCATTAAACCGTTGTATTCTAATTTAAACTTCAGGCCCACTCACTGTCTGGTCTGTCTTTTCGTTTGGTATTTTTTGTTTGTTTTTGTGTGTGTGTGTGTGTGTGTGTGTGTGTGTGTTTTGCAATATTGATGTTTGATTCTTTCTTTTTATACTGCTATTGTAGAAAGAAAGAAATCCTCAAAACCAACAGGGCAGATTAGAAAATTCGGTGACGTAGGTCTTCCCAGACCATCTGGAAGGGTAAGGTCTGACGCATTCAGTTTAAGCAATATTCAGAATCAGGTAAAGAAAGAGTTGTCACAGATTTCCCGTGAGGAAGGACGAGAGGAGAGTATGGCCCCACATGTACCCTGTCTCAGGGCTGCTGTGGGCAGACGTGGGCAAGAGCAGTGGCTGCGGGATGGAGTCTGGATCTCTTCTGAGGATGAGCTGCCAGGACGTGCCGCTCCAGAAGACCGTTTTGAGTAGTAATAGTAACATTAAACATTATCCTTATGTCGGTTGAAAAGCGACAGTTTCCCATGTTCTTTTAGTGCATTACCTTATTTAGAATCACAGAATTATAGATTATTGTGCTGCAAAGAATGGTAGAGAGTATCAAGTTCAGACTATGCTTTTTCCACACAAGGAAATTGAAGCTGAGTACGTGAAGTGGCTTGTTGAAAGGCTCGCTCTCACTCCCCATCACAGCACACTGAAGGGGACAAGATGAGCACGGTGATTTTGTGTATTTTCTGTACTTACTCTGTGTCATCCACAGGGTGAGGCTCTGAAGGTACGATGCTGAACACTGCAGATATGTTCTTGGCCCTCATGGGGCTTAGAGTTTGGCGGTTAAGATGGGCAGGGACGCTTCGTGTTGGTTTGATGACTGTGGCAGGTTGCTGTGTGACCTCTTCAGGAAGGCACCTGATACGGACTGGGCATGAGCAGGGCAGTTTCCTGGAGGAAGTGCATGTGTGGTAGGACCAGGATACAAGAGCATGAGTTAGCCTGCTGAAAGAGGGGGCTTGGACAGGGGATGAGGGCGTGGTGAGCTCAGCTGTGAAAATTAAAGTAGGCAGCTAACTTTTTCCCCCAGGACTTAGCTTTGGAGGGACAGAGAATAATCTAGTTCTGAATACCTCTCTTAGCACAGGGACCACAAGAGGCAAGGACCATGTGGTTCACTGTGGCATTTTTTAAGATCACTGTCATAACACCTGTGGGAGGGACTTACAGCAATTGTCATCAAGAGGAAACTGAGGCACAGAGAGACCTCAGGAACATGCTCAGAGTCAGATAGCTAAATGACAACAAGGTTAAGAAGAGAGCTTGCTCTTTGTTTAGGGAGGCCTGAACAGACAAAGACAGGCACAAACAAGGTCTGAAATCTGGTTTGGGAGAAAAATGTCAGGCAGGTGAAAGTTTGAATTCTGGTTTGGGCCTCTGTGCCACTTGCAAAGTTCACAAGAGGAGAGTAGGGAACTGATAAGATATAGAATTTTATTTAGAGTTGGAAAGAACAACCTTTATGATGACCTACAAGGAGTTGTATGTGTGCTCAATACAGGATTCCGAGTCTGTTTTGGAACACATATGGGATTGCAGTTATCCTAAGAGGCATGGTGAAACCTTTAAAATAAAAGAAAATTTAAATAGAATAAATTTAAATCAATTTTACTTTAAAAATTCATGCACGGTACTTTTAAGAAATGGTAAGAATGCAGAAAGGAGCCATCTGTAGCTTCCCACAGAGGCCATGTATCTCAGTCATTCCCACAGGGTAAGGGATCTGGGACCATTTGCAGCCTAACAGGTAAGAGGGGACTTCTGCTGGTCTGTGGAGGCTGTGAGTGTGTCTGTCTGCCAGTCATCCCCCCTCCACACAAGTGCAGGACAGGAAAGGGTTTTCTCCCTCTGTGCCCTCAGGGTGTCATTTCTTTCTTCTTTTTTCTTAAAAAAAGATTTAATTTATTTATTTGACAGACAGAGATCACAAGTAGGCAGAGAGGCAGGCAGAGAGTGGGGGAGGGAAGCAGGCTCCCCACTGAGCAGAGGCCTCGATCCCAGGACCCTGAGATCATGATCTGAGCCGAAGGCAGAGACTTAACCCACTGAGCTACCCAGGCGCCCTCAGGGTGTCATTTCTGTCTGGGGATGTAGATGGAGGAGAACTCAGGAAAATGGCACAGGTCACTTGACCCAAATCCAAATGCTGGGCTCCTTCAATGATGAGATTCTTGGTTTGTATATCATCCCCTTATTTTAAAGGATGTTTAAAAGAAAGTTTAAAGCATGTTAGGATATATTCTCTTATTTGATATCACAGTGTAGCGGAAGGAGATGAGGTCTCCCTCCCAACTCTATGCTGACTTACTTTGTGGTGAGGAGCTGACTTAATCACGCCAGGTTTCCCTATAGTGATGAAGTAGGGAAAACGCCTACTTCATTTTAGTGCTGCAAAATTTGAGTGCGTTAAGGGAAGCAAAATGCCTAATAAAATGCCTAAAATGGTGTGTGGTGCATATTAGGTGTGTGGTACATGACAAGTATTATTTTTACTCATTCTACTAATCTTGTGATCTAACAGGGGAAGTTGGATGATTGCCAATCCATAGTTGAAAAGACTGTAACTCAGAGAGGTGGGATGCTCCATAAGTTGTCATACCATTAATAGTGACCTGAGCTGTGACTTAAAAATAAGCTCTTCTGACACTCAGGATGGTGGCCTTTCAACTCTGCATGTTAACAGTAACATACACCATTTGCTTCTCCAGAAATTCTTCTTGATTTCTCCTGGAAGCCGTCATGTAGGCTTTTATTGGCATTCAGCTTTTCTAAATTTTGGCTCCAAAATTGTAATTTAAGATAACATCGAGCACTATTTTTGGACACCAGGTCATTTTCCTGGTAATCTCTCCAAGCAAACACAACCACAACAGAGCCCTTGCTGCAAGCTGCGTGTGTGTGCAGACTAGTGGGCTCCAGGGGCATTTGCTGGTGAGAATGAGGAGCCAGAAGATCGAGTCTTAGCTCAGGGCCAAGACTTGTCTTGCCATGCCTGGGGGGCTGAGTTACTAGGCCTGGGAAGGACAGCATGGCCAGGCAGGAGACCCTTCTAAGCATGAATGATCACCTTCACCCTTATCCAGGATCAGGAGACAGGGCCCCTTCAGAAGCCCCCATAATGGGCTGTTAGGAGAAGCAGCAGAAACACCTGCAGGGCCCAGGTCACCTATTGCAGACAGGATGAGCTAGTGGACATTGAACTCCTCCGGGTCAGGAAAACTGGAGTTCTATCATTTACAAATGGGCAAACACCTTAACCTGTTTATGCTTTCATTTGTTTCTGTGAAAAACATGCTTAATAATACATGTAATACATGCCTTCTCTGCCAACCACAGAATGTCACTGTAGGCAGGAAGCGGCAGATAAAAGTTCTTTTACAAACTGTGAATCTGATGTAAAGCCCTGTAAGGTATGATGGTGGAGATAGGGGACAGATTGTTCCTGAAAAAGAAAGAGATTAAAGAATCAAGAAGTTGAAGAAAGAAACATAGCCTAGATCTTTAGAGTTTTAAAAATTAGCTACTAATTCATTAATAAATTAGACAAGTATTTATTTAAAGTCTATTTCTTGCATCACACCATGTGCTAGGCATTATAGGCCTAGAAATGAAAGACATATGGCTTTGTTCACAAAGGTGCTGATGGACTGGGCAGAGAAGATGGAAAAGATCCATTTTAGTGCAATAAGGTAAGAGCTATTGTATTTGTTATCTAATGCTGAGTAATAAAATACCCCCAAACTTATGGCTTACAACATCAATGAATATTTAGCATTTCTCAGGATATGTGGGTCAAGAATAGGAGTGGCTTAGCTGGATGGTTCTGGCTTAGGGTTTTTCATAAGGTTGGGGTCAAGATGTCAGGAGGGGGTCAAGTCAACAGAGGGTTTGGCTGGGGCTGAAGGAGTCACTTGAAAGATTGACTCACTAGCATGGTTGGCAGGAGACCTCTGTTCTTGCCTTTTGGGGCCACTACAGGCTGCTTGCAGATCTCATGACATGACTGCTAGTTTCCCAGGGTAACCAGTCAAAGGGAGGGCAAGGGGAAGTTGTGATGTATTCTATAAGCTGGTCCGGGAAGTCATATTGTCACATTTCATCCTCTTGGCTACACAGGTTGGTGGATGGGATTGTACCAGGGCACGAACACCAGGTGGTGAGGATGACTGAACTGCTTGGAAGGTGGCTACTTCTGCCAGGATAGAAGTATGAATGATGTGCTTCAGGACAGCTGGCTTTGACCTTCTCACACATAGGCTTTGAACTAGGATCTGAGTATAAACAAGAGTTTGTGGCTTGATAAAGATGGGTGATGACACTTCTAGTTGAGAGGCACGTGCACTTACAGGGACAGAATTTTGAAATGGGTTCCCATGTCTAAGAAATTGTGAGAAGTTCATCATGGCATAAAGAGTTCATGGGGCAGAGGGCATGAAGAAGGTATGTTGGGGCCAGATTATAAAAGATCCTAAATGTATCTGAAGCTAACAGTGTCAATTTTATCCTAGAGGTGATGGGAACAAGGATGACATAATTAGCAGGATTTTAAGAAAGATAACACAGAAGCATCAGGATGGGCTCATTGAAAAGCAAGGTGAAGGTGACAAGGGTCATCTTTAAAGTGGCAGTGAGTATGGAGAGGAGAGGACTTGAGAACAATTTGCTGTAGGGTCAATTAGATTTCAGAATTCTAGAAATCCCTGAGTTTGATTCTTTTCTTACTATAGATGGGAACATTGAGGTAGAGGAACATGGTTCATATAAAGCTAATGCCGTTTTTCATTAAATTTTTAGATTGCTAGTTGCTGGCAATAGGGACATACAGAAAAAAGTATGTGGCTAAGAAAGGCTAAGAAAGAAATAATGAGACTTTTGGAGGCAGTGAGTTTCCTTTAACTTGAGATAATTATTAACGAACTGCAGGAAAACTTTGCTAATGTCCTCAACTTCTTGGTTGAGTTAGGGTCTTCCTCTGGTAGCCCCTTCATTCCAGTTTTAAACTTGTCGTGTTGCACTATACTTAGCATGTCTCTGCTTCCTTCATTATATGAGAGGTTGTTCCAGGCGAGGCCATTCCTCTTCATTCTGCATCCACAACATCTGGCCTAGACATACACGAGGAGCTTGGGGAAGGCTGAACAGATAACTGAAGGCACATTCAAGCCATAGCTCGATAGTTGGGCTACATGACCTCTAAACTTCATTTCAAAGAGTCAATGATTCTGAACACCTATGTGGAAGGCAGCTTGGCCAAGCTGGTATGGGGAATATAAAGTAAATTTAAGAAGATGAAGGCTGTGTTCAGGGAAAGGGCACTCAGGATAGGACCTCAAGAGTCCATTTTTAGCACTTTTAATTGTATTCTTACCCTGACTTCTCATTAAGGGAGAAATTATAGTTCTAGAATATCAATCAATATTAAGTTGTCAGAGGGAAGAAAGGGCAACCTGAGGGGATGAGAAGCACAGGGGAGAATACTGAGCCATTGCTGACCAGACTTGGGTCCACCTGTGTATGTCAGTGTGGGGTGGGGGTGAGGACCAGGCACAGCTACTCAGCTCTATGCTGCAGCCCCTCAGCACTCTCCTGGTGGGATGAGAGTGAAGCAGTGGAAACTGGGGTGCCCAGTGGTCCTGCGACCAGACTGAGGCTGAAAGAGCCAGTGACAGCTATGGGACAAGGCAGGAGGCAGCTAATATGTATGTTAAACGTATGGAAATGAGAGCAAATAGTGGAGCTGGGAGACAAATATTGAACAGGGTCTGGGCCTGAGACTAAACCAACATGGGGAAATGAGAAGCTATGGAAAGCAAATGAGCTGCCAGAGATGAAGCAGGGAGGCAGAGTGGGAGAGAGGCTGAGGACCGAGTCTCCAGGAACACCCTACTGGCTTTGGCAGCAAGCTGACCATTCCTGTCGGATTGTGCCACAGGCAACATGCCAAGGTGCATTGGAGGCAAGCTTTGAACAGCTAAGTTCGTCATCTCTGCTGAGGTTTCCATTTCTTTGTACATTTCACTCTTTCTTAGCACCTTCCAATTTCTGGCCATGCTGCATGTCTTCCACTCCAGTCCCTACTCAGCCCTGAGTTTGTCTCAGATTGGAAATCTCCACCTGACTCCCTCTCATGGGTCAGAGCGCTTGAGATGGTCAGCTCCAGAATGATGGATATACAGATGACAGAGGCTTAGGAGAATGCTTTGAAGGACGGGCACTAGGTGAATATGGGACTTGAAGCTCAGTTTACATAGCAAACACATCTCCCTTTTATCTAGAGGTTATTGTTCAGGATGCTATTCTCAGAGAAAAGGTGAGTAGAATACAAAACCAAATTTCTTCTCTTCTAGCAGAGGCATAAGAGAGATGGTAGTTGAATGGCAGATTTGTCCAAACCATGGGAGACTAACCAGGGAAGAAACCAACAGGTTTGCTGAGAACTTCAGGCTCTAACCCAGCTCCTTGTTGAGATACCGGGACAGATCAGTCCGTGTCACACTCAAGGAAGGGCAAAGCCCTGAAGTGGACAAATGGGGGTGGTGTGGGGCTAGAAGAGGTCTGATCTTCTTCCAATCCAGCAGTTACTATGACCCCTTGGGAAGATCTTGGAGGTGAGGGATATTCACAGGAGGGTGCTAAGTTCCCTCCAAGGCTTTTGTACACTCCCATGAGCAAGGGTATAACAAAAAGATAGTAGAGGCCACTAGCCTCATTTGTCAGATTTAGTTCTGTGTAAAATAAAGTTCTCAGAAGATTGCCACTCAGGATCGGTAGGTTTTCAATAGGTTTTTAGGACCAGAGCAGATGGCAATTTTCAGAACTTGGGGTACTGTTCAGGAAGTCTTTTCAGAAGAGGTACTTGGGGATCAGGGTGTGACATGGGGGCCCTGGAGTCAGGAACATGAGCCTACAAAGAGGGATGGGACATCTGTCTTTGATAGCACTTCATTGTTTATCTAATGTTAGCTTGGGATACAGCATCCTTGGTCCTTATCCCGTAATAGGGCCAGTGGATTTTACAGAGGCTCTCATCTCATTGAGGAAGCTGAGAACATTCTAGGCCCTGGCCCTCCATTCCAAATTTTTCTCTTCTTCCACCTCTAAGGCTCTGTTATATGTCAGGAGATATGGAAACCAATCTCAATTCAATTAACTGTGGTTTCACAAACATGAATTGTATCTTTGGCTGGGTTCCATTCTTAGAGCAGAGGGCAGGATAAAAGGTTAAATAAGGCATTATTTGCTCTGCCCATGGGATTAGGTTAATGTTTGAGAGCAGATTCATCCACAAATGACTGAGACAAGACAACATTTGATAAGGACTAAAATAGAAGTTTAAAATTAAGAGAGAAGAAGAAGAAGTGTTTAACGGGGTTCTGGCTAAGAGCACCAGGAATAATCCAATGAAAAACATATGATTTAAGCAAAGCCTTAAGTACTGGGGAAGAGTTCCAAGTAGAGAAAGGGAAAGGTTGATGTGAACAGAGTGGTGAAGAGGGCAGAAGGCAGTGTATACTCACTTCTGGAACTTAATGGGATCTAGGGATGAAAAGACAATCCAAACCAGATCATGGTAGTCTTTGGGTAGCAGGGTAAGGGAATCAGGTATATGCTTAAGGCACAGTACATTTCCCATGATTTCTGAAGCTCAGAGTGGAAACACTCCTGCTTTACCATCACATTTGTCTTCATGGAATAGAATCAACTCTGCCACGACTATTCATTGCCTCAAGGACATAAGGCCTGTAATTGTGCAGTTATTACCTGATAGGCCCAGGTGCCAATTTCTGGCCTTTTCCAGGCATAGAAATTTAGGGAGACTGAAATGAAGCCCACAGTCCATTAAGACAAGCTAATTTATCTAAGTCACTTAGCACAGTGCCTGGAACATAGTAAATGCTCAGTTGAGTACTATTGTTATTATTAGTAGTAAATATTTATGAAAATTGTATGAAATGGGTTTTCATAAATACATAAATAATACATAAATTCATAGTACCTAAATTAATATACTGAAACTCAGATTATGTAATTATTCCAAAGTTTTATGCCTAGTTGGTAGAAAGCCATTATTGGAATCCCACTCTGAAACTAAAGTCTATGTTCTTCTTGGCATGTTTGTTGCAAGAACAGCTCAGTTGCCAGGTGAAGACAAGTATTCTTAGATCTTGCCCAAGTGGCATTGGAATGGTTAAGTTGCCAGGGTTAGAGAGGATGGCAAGGAGCTGCTCATCCACTCATCACTCACTTCTGTAATTGGAACCTAATTGTCTTTGGAACATCTTCATTGGAAAGTCATCCTGTATTGGCCAGGCAGCCTGCTATGGACTGGAAAGCTTCCTGAGAAGCCAGAGGAGAATCATGCCTCTGAGTACCATCCTGCCCAGCCCACAACTCTCTGCCCTTCTACAATAGGTACCCCCAGGACAGCCTAGCCTGCTCCCCATTCTTACCTGAGGCATTGGTATCCATAGCCTTTCTAGGGCTTTTAATCTTGTTGTATGTCTCTTTGGGGGAGAGAAAGACTGTCTCCTGGAAATAGTTCACATGGTGGGCATCACTGGGTTTGGCACCTTTGTTGAGCTACAAGGACTGGATTCTGTCTCCATGTAGGAAAATAAGTGCTTCATTCTCTTTTGCTTTCTTCCTGAGGTAACACTCTTGCCCCTTCCTCTCTTCTCTTCCGGGACCTGGAGCCACGGGACCACCAGTGGGAGCCATCAAAGCCTGATGTATAGTTTAAAGCCTGCTATGGAGTAAACTGTTCCCCCAAATTTATGTGTTGACATCCTAATCCCCATTGTGATAGTAGTTGGAGATGAAATCTTTGGGAGGAAATGAGGTTAGAGGAGGTCATGAGGGGTGGGGCCTCATGGTAAGATTAGTGGCTTCATTAAGAAGGGAGAGAAAGACTATCTCTTCACTTTGTGAGGAATAAGCAAGGAGGCTGTATCCCAGCCAGGAAGAGGGTCTTCACGAGAAACTGAATCAGCCAGCACCATGATCTCAGATTTCCAGCCTCCAGAACTCTGAGAAATGTGCTTTTTGTTTAACCCACCCTATCTATGATATTTTGTTATGGAAGCCAGAGAAGATGAAAACAATCACCCAAACTAGGTTCAATACAATTCTGTCTTTAGAGTCAACTAAAAGAATTTAGCATCAAGATAACATTGACCTTTTGTCCCCATTCAGAACCATTTTTAGTCTGGTTTCCAAGGCCAAGTCTTCCCTGGTATATACAGGGTCTGGATTGGAGCCTTTATCTAGATCACTTGTCCAGTACTCTATACTTCAAGGCTCAGTCCTCGTCTTGCTTTCTTTACCAGTCTTTGGAGTTTCTTCCTTTAACCCCCAGGACCCTGCTATCTCCAGGTAGGCCTCTCTGATGGTAATCACCTACTTGCATCCTTACCTTCAAATGTTCCAGCCTCTAAATCCCCATCACAGGATCCCTTACCTTATATCCATTAACTCTGGCAGCTCCTTCCTGATACCAATCACCACACATCTCCTTTTACCATACTTACCTGAATCAAACCCTTCCCTCCTTGCCTGCCTAATCCTGGATCTTTACAGTATGTCTACAGATCCCCAAGTCTCCAGTTATCAACTTCAGTTGATGGCAGAGGCTTTCATAAAAATGCTGGTTGGGACTCCCTGGACTGATGGGCATTGACTGATTTGGAGCCCTATTAAGAATTTCATTTTTACATCCCAGATGATCCAAATACACATTTTAAGGAAACTTGAGCAAACTTCATATTCTACCAATATTTGCAGAGCAAGAGAGAAAGTCAAGTCATTACGAAATGATATTCTATTAGCGCACATTAATGAAAGTGGCACACCAGAAAGCTATTGCTCTTGGTCCAAACATTGCCCCAACCTGCCTTGCAGAGCTCTCCAGTACCTGGGAAATCTCCAGCTCCTACTCTGGGCTTGGGCCTTGCTTGTGGAGGGGATGTCTACTGAGAGATGCAGAGGAGACCTCACACGGGTTATAGGCAGGACCGATCAAAGAGCCTGACCAGGCTGGAGGCGAAAGAAGTGGGATGGCAGAAGTAGATCTATCTAGCTGTGGTTCTTAATCACTGAGCTTCTGACAGTGACTAGGGGGTTTTCTGGGGGTGAGACACGTAGTGCCAAATATATCCAAGATTCTTAGATTCATGACCAACCTCTATCATTCTAGGTCTCACAACTCAAAGTACACAAAACCATCCTCTCCTTCCATGCCCTCTTCCCACACTTTTAAACTGCCTTTGTGTTAATTTATGATAACCCACTCTTTTTTATCAGGGATAAAGACGGTGGCTATTTTAACCTGATCTGATCTTAAAACAGGTATGTGAGCACTAAGCACCAACTGGGATAAGGAATAATTAGATCTACCTCCCTCTCATCCATTATGGCATGGTATTTAGCTTCCCTAGAAAGCATGGACCAGTTTTTCAGTGCTCCCTGGAATTTTGCAGAGGACTCTGCAAATATCTTTGACAATCTAGTTAGAGAAAGCCCTGGCTTGGTCCAGATGAGACTGATAGGCAGAGGAAATGTCATTCTGTTGACATGACCAGTGGGATACTGTCCCCAGGGGGCTGTGTCTGCAGTTCTCCATTCACAAGCTTCCCCTGTGAGCAATCCCTTTCCCTGTTAATTATAGCAATGCAAACCATATATGAATTCCTGTCATCAGGTGAAGAGCAGGGAGGCTCAGAGGCTGTAGTTCTGTTCACAGCTGGACCACCATCCACCTAAATATCATGGTTTGGATTTTGTGGAAAGCCCTTCTCTGGTTCTCAGATATCTCATCTGCTATGGTCCTGAAATTCCTTCATTTGACAGGCACTCATCTGTTTTAGGATATCAGAGTTGGAAGCAACTTGAAGGTTATCTAGCACATCCATTCTCACTCTCTCTGTTCACAGACCCCTTGGAGAATCTGATGGAAATTATGGACTGTTTTCCCAGGCACATGTCTATAACACCCCCACACATGAATTCTCCCACACAGTTTGTCAGGGGTTCCTGGATCCCTCAACCCATTCGAGGACCCCAGGTTAAAACTCCTTGGTCTCTGTGTTCTATTAAGATTATGTCCAGAAGGAAAGATATTATAATAACAACCACACTTACATATTTGAGAGACTAAAATACCCATGCATATGTGCCAACTTTTAAACCAACCAAATTACTTCTTTCTAATTGATTATGGCAACTTTTTGAAGCTCCAGAAACATTAAGTGTCCAGAAAATTGGTGTGATTCTCAAAAAATCTTCAGTAAGGAGCTAAGAGTTTAGAATGACCAAATATTTGTCACTTCCACTCTGTCACATGTTGGTGGACATAGCAAATATGCTATTAATTTCAGTTCGACAGGTTATAGAATTAAGACAAAAGTGCTTCATCAGACCATGTTTAGTTTGCCATTTCTAACAATTCACTCTGGAGCTAGCCTAGTAATTTCACTTCTTAACCCGCGTTATGTTAATATTCGTACAGGCAGTTATATTGTTTACTCTGTCTCTCTGTTTTCCCCGACTATTCCCGTTGAATGGTTAGCCCCTCAATCATTCCCACACTTGCATACACATTCCTCACAATTCGTTGACACCAGTGAGTACAGGCATCGGCACTGAACACACGGCCTCACCCAGCCTTCACCAGCAGAGTGTCATCCACCTTCAACACTCTCTTGTCAACCAAGTGCAAATGACATCAAATAGGCTCGACTGGCTTTTCTCGTCATACATCATCTCTTCACTATCACTGTATTTTCAAAATCAGACTCTGATCATCACCACTCTTTTTAGCATATAGGATTCAAAGTATGTGTGTTTTAGAAGCAAATTGTATCCTTTTCCCCCTGTTCCTCTGTGATATTTGTCAATTTGCTTCTCTTGATAATATAAAAGAAAAAAATTATAAAAATGTAGAAATTTAATATGAAGTAAAATGCTGAAAGACATAATAAAAAACAACCACCACCACAACAAACAACCCAGTTCCTTGGTGTAGTTCTGGATAAACAACAGAGGCACAGATGAAAAACCAGAGTCCATCTTTTGCTCTCATTCCAGTGCTTCTCCAGTGCTTCCTTCCGTCCTTGGGTCTTGACCTTTCACGGGCCTCCTGACTTCCCTTAGAAAGTGAGAACACTCTTGCGGTGGGTGGGGGGTGACATTCCAAAATAGCAGGGGTGCATAGGCTGCCGGCAGAGGGCAGGATGGCCCTTGCTTCAGGGAAGGGGATGCTTTGAAACTTCACCCCTGGGGACGCAGCAGAGGTCAGTCACTTCTGTCTGGTCAGTTCTGTAAAGGTCAGGCAGATCCCTTCTCTGCCACGTGACTTTGGGTAGGTTAATTCGCATCTCTGAATCTCAGTTTTCTCATCTTCAGGACAGAGATAATACCGGTGTGCTTGTTTGCAGTGGAACAAAAGAGATCACGTGCATGGCAAGTGTCAAATAGTGGTAGCTCTTCTTTTTTATTTCACCATTATTCTCAGGCTTCTGCACCTGTAACCTGACACTGTCCCAGAGACAGGGTGTGCTAATTTTGTGCTTCCTTTTTAATGGTTCTCCACAGCTAGGGCTTCTTCCCGGCTGGCCTGAGGCTTAGAGCTCCTTCTCAGGAAATACGACGCCTGCAGCAGAGAAGTTTGGGCCCTTAAATAACGGCCTCCCCGCCTCCCCGCCTCCACGCCTCCCCGCCTCCACGCCTCCCCGCGCAAGTTAGCACTGCCCCTCCCTGCCCCTCCCTGCCACCTGGCCCTGGCTGCTGCTGCCAGCTACGAGGCCAGCTTGCCCCCTGCTGGCGGCCCAGCCCATGAGAAAGGCAGCCTCCAGGCTGTGGGGCTGCGGTCAGAGGTCAGCCTTCAGCTGGGCTGCAGTGGGCCAAATCTAGGACTCCGTGGTCCTGGGCAGAGCTACGAACACTTTCTCAGGGCAAGAGGAACACTTTGGGGTGAAGAAGTGTTCAGTGTTCGAGCTGCAACAGCCCTCCCTGCACATGTGTTATCCTGCTGAAAATGAACCCAAAGACAGCCTGATGCTCTGGGAAATGAGTAAGGGAAGGGGTGGAGGGTGAGGGGTGAGGAAGGTAAGACTGTGCATCAGAACACAGGCTCCCAGGTTTGCTTGTATGTGTGTGCATGCATGAGTGAGAAAGGGAGAGAGAGAAAGAGAGACGTGTGAGGAAAGAGAGAGAGAGCAGAAGAGAGGCAGAGCAGTAGACATGAGACATGAGACATAGAGACAGACAGAGAGGTGGGGGGGGCAGAATGCATATTCATTTGTTTAGCATAATTCATTCCTCTCCCTTTTGGGACCAAAGATCCACAGCTGAGATACAGGGTCTGAGGCTTTGGAAATCACTCTCCAGGGCCACCCACGGCAGGACACAAAGGCCAGACTATCTCCTCAGGAAGCCGAAGCAGGTAAACTTGCAATAGAGACTGCCCAGGGCTGCAGCAGCCCTCTGAGCGGGCGCTCTCCAAAGCAGGGAGCAGAGGGAACAAGCACATCTCTTATCTTTCTGGAACAGTTAAATTCCCCCACATGGAGCACAAATAGAATCCATCCCTGCAAGGCTGGGCTGCCCCCGTTCCCATTTAGAGCTGCCACTTGCCTTTCAAATTGGTCTCACGATGCGATGGATACAAATTGCAAAGGTTTGGTCAGCTTTTGAGCGGAAAGCAAATTTTACAGCAGGGGAAGGGAGTGAGGGAGAGCAGGGGGTGGGGAGGTGGTGGCTTGAGGAGGAAGGAGAAAAGCTGAAAGAGAAAAATTGCTGAAAGGCCTCCTGCAGCCTGTCAGAGGTATTAACTTAGGATGATGTAGGAGAAACGACTAAGTGGTTTTTGTGTCAGCTACACTGAATCAAACTTGTTCAAATATATGCGTGTGAGTGTGCGTGGTGGCAAGCGGAGCCCACCTCAGGAATGGAAAACAGCCTCTTAGTTTTAAGGGTTTTTTGTTTTGTTTTGTTTTGTTTTGCAAATATGAGAAATACTATGCATAAACAAGATTAGAAAGAGGGAGGGCAAAGGGTTGGGGGCTGCCTTGGCCTCCTGCTGGTGGGATGGGATGGGAAGGGTGGGAGACCTGGAGCAGGGGCTGGTCATGGAGGCTGCTGTGGTGTGTGGGTGAGGCTGGGTGAGGCCAGTGAGGTGTGAGCTGAGGCCTGCAGTGTGAGGGACTGGGAGGCCTCCAGGGCTCTGGGAGGAAACAGGAACACACTCTGACCACCGACCAAAAGGAGGAAGACTTTGCACCTGTCTCACTCCAGAATGCTCGACTCCTCTGCCCCGCTGTTCCCCAATGGGGTGGCATTCCAGACAGAATGAGCCCTGGGCCCAAAGGCAGCTGGTTCCTGGTGACTTGGACATAACCTGCTGCCCTCAGACATCACTCCTTTCCTGGGTGTTTGCTGCATGACAAGTATTTGAAAGATTAATTAATTTTTGAAATGCTTAATAATTACATATAATACATACTATGGACCAGGCATTGTCTTAGTGCTTTATAGATACATTAATTTATATCATTTTATTTAACAGTGGTAACTGGTTTATGGGTGTCATTCTATAAAGAAGGAAAATGAAGCCCAGGAAGATGGATGCACCCCAGGATGACACTAAGGAGTCATGTCTTTGTGTAATCGCCCCTCCTGGAGAGCGGGGTACCTATGACTTGCCCGCTGAACGAAGGCAACTGTGATGGGAGATTACTCCATGATTATGCTGCATTATATATGACCCTGTCCTAGGATCCTGGAAGAAAGATGTTCTCCTGCATGGTCCTGCCTTGTGTGGGAAGGGCCACGTGATCTGGAGCTGTGGGTGGCCTCCAGGAGTGGAGGGCCTCAGTCCCTTAGTCACAGGAACAGAATTCTACCAACACATGGTGAATCTGGATGGAAGGCTTCAGCTGCTGGTGAGATCGTGGCCCCAGCCACGATCAGCCAGCTGCAGCCTGGGGAGACCCCAAACAGAGAACCCAGCTAAGTGGTGACAGGACTGACCCACGGAAACTGAGCTAATAACTGCCTGTTGTTTCAACTGGCAAAATGCGTGGCAATTTGTTATGTGGCATTAGAAACTAGTGCAATGCCTGAGTATCCTTTGAACCCATGCTTTAGTGCTGTTTTGGACTATCGCTTCCACAGCCATGTGTTCTCGCAATCCTCACAATGGCTCTGAAAGCCCATTTCTTCTATTTGCTTCTGAGGGCTGGGGAAACAGGCTCAGGGAAAGTGTGAACCCAGATCCCGGAGCTGTGAGGGACTCAGTTGCAATTCCAATGCCTGGGGTCTGTCCACTCCCAAACCTTCATGCTTGGAGCTGCCGTATCTTCCTCTAAGAGAGTGAAGGCTGGACCAACCCATCTCTGAAAGCCTGCCTAGCTCACCTTTTGGCTTCCTCTCTCGCTTTTCTTTCAACATCCTTTCTTGTCTTCTCTCTCTGCCTTCCTCCTCTCCTCCCCTCTGTAACCTGCCTTCCTATTATCTCCCTGAGGTCCCAGTTCATGGCCTTTCATTCTGGCCCTTGTTACATGCCAAGTAACTGCTGGGCAGGGGGATGGGTATGGGAGATACCAGGCATTTCTTTAGGCTCTGCCTTTACTTCCTTGCTTCTTTTCTTATTCTGTAACTTGTGCTAGGACTTGTCATATCTTCTCTGCGGGCCCTGATGGTCAGCAATCTGGCATTGGAAGGTCCACTCCATCCTAGGAATGGTGTGGAAAAAGATAACTGATTCCATTGTGGCGTGGGAGCAGGTGGGACAGTTGGCTAATGCTGGCTCCAGCTCTCCTCCCCTGCCTCGGCACGCCCGGCAGCCTGCACCTGGTCCATGGGAGGGGACGGTCCCAGTGCCCCTCCCCCTATTGTTCCTCTCCACCTCACCATCTTGCCCCAGCATATGACATCACTTTAAGCTAAACTGCTTCCTGCATGCTGATCCGACAGTTTAGGGCTGACAGACTGGAGGAGAGCCGAGGGAATGGCTGCCCCTGCACTGACCTCCTCCATCTGGCCTCTCCCTTGGACAGAAACTGGGAAGACGGTCAGTGAAGAAGCAGTTCCTGGCACCTTCACCAGGATTGCTTGTCCCGTGGCCAGAGGATGGGTGGCACAGTGCCTGGGAGCTTTCGAGGGCCCTTATTATGATACAAAACAATAAAACCACTTTCAGCTCTGGACTCTGCAATTTCCCTTCTCCATTCCCAGCCTGGACCTCCAAGAGAGCATTTCAGCCAGTCCTCAGGGCCTCTGCTTGTACATAAACATCATACACACACATTCACACACATGCACACACATGCATACACACATACACACAGGCTTACATGCACAGTTGGCTCAGTAGCCAAATGCTTTGTGCTTTTTCTGATAGTCCTGCATAAGCTTTAGACATTTCCAGCTTCCTTCAGGCAACTGTCCTTTGCACCTCAAGTTGAAGACTCTTTAATTTGATGCTCTTTTTTATGCTGTGAATGATGTACATGGGGCAAAAAGCACTGACCTCAACACCAAGTTTCCCTAAGAATCAACTGAGATAATATATGTGGATGTGTTTTGCGGGGTATAAAAGGCTAAGCAAATTAACTGCAGCCAAGTGTCCTGGCGGAGCCCCAGTTCATTTGGCCTTTGTGCAGGCAGAGAGATGAGGGTCCCGGGAGCCCACCATTCACATGCGTGCTCTGTGTTAGGGTTTTTTATAAAATACTGCAAATAAGTTCCCTCTTTTAGATGCCAGGAGCTTTGTTTGTTTGCATTTCTTGTTGTTATTGTGGTGGGTGGAGGCACGGGAAGGCATGGGTCAGCTGTATGGAGAATAGTGTGCACAAGTGGCATCTTCTTCTTGCCTGTGCCGAGTGACTGATTTCCAGCAAGAGAGGAGGGAGCAGTTAGATCCAAAAGCTGAAGACGCTGAACTTTGTCTATCTGGATCCAAATAGTTGTGCTTGGCAGCCTTGAGTTCAGGTTTGGGGCACCCCCACCTGGTCCCCTCAGGGCACGTGCAACTTCAGCATCCTATAGGCTCAGCAGTTACATGGACTGAGACATAGTCTGGGGTGCAGGGGAGAGCAGGTGTCTCCCACTGGCTGCACAGGGACATTGGGCCTCAGGAGGCCTGAAATGAGCTCTAGGACGCAGGGGTGGTGCTCTAGGGCTTTTCAGGTGTGACAGTGAAGACTTTTGTGGGGCACTAAGATGGGGTGGTGCCCTGCAGTCATGGTCCAATCACCATGTCCATTTGGAGACTGTTGTTGACAGGACCCACCCACTTCTGCCCATAGGTGGTAAAGGCCCAGGCATTCAACTATGGATTATTATTTCATTCATAGTGATCATCCCCAAAGGAAGACTCACCGGCTTCCCAGTCTGAAGATTCGGGGTCTTCTCCTTCCCTGAGAGTTCGTGAGGTACTGGCTTTTATATCCTTGGCTTCACATGATGCTAAAGGAACGCACAACCCAGACTTCAAATATTTGTGAATCATCCCTCATGCTCCCAATCTTGTTCCTACTGTAGAGGAAGCACAGGAGATTATCCCTGCTGATACATAGGATATTTGGTGTGAATTCAAAGAATTCTCTCTTGGGACAGAAAAATGGCAAAAGATGCTCCAGATTACCCCTCCCCCCACAAAAAGCAAATCTCCAAACCAAAAACCTTCTTCTGGCTCACCAATTAGGAAAAAAGAGCTCATGGTTTGGGGGTTTCAGTCCCTACTTTGCATAGCATTGGGCCACAGGTGCAAATTCTATTCCTCCATAGGGAGCTCACAATCAAATTGGAGAAACAAGACAGACACAAAGGAAATTACATCTCATTCTCTAAGGTTTTAAAAGGTTCTGTATGTGATGAGGGGTGGGAGTGACTCCATAACCCTTCCTGGAGGATGCTGGAAGTTGAGGAGGCTCTAGAAGATTGGAAAGATAGGATTAAGGGAGTGTCTTAGGTGATATTTTTCCATCGCATCAGAGAGAAACTTCCACTACTTATAGCAACTTCAACTATGACAAATTGATTCAAATTTGGGTTCAAAGAGTCCAGGATTCTATCTTCTATAGAGGAACCTGTTTAGAAACCATGCCAAATATCAAAAACATTGAAATCCATGAAACTGACATGACAGATTAGGGTTCTTTCTTGATCTCCCCCTGGGAATGGTGGCACAATACTATCACAACAATATTGATGTGATAATAATTAGAATAACTACCCTGTGTGGAAAACTATCTGCTAGGCTCTACACTGTGTGCTTTGTATGTAATGTCTCATTTAATGCCCATGACTCTCGTACAAGATATATATTAGTTTTCCAATTCTATAAACAAACAGGCTCAGAGTAAATAAGAAGAAGAACACTTACATTGTGCTTACTATGTTTCAGGTACCTTAACAAAAATATATCGCTGTTTCTATCTCTATCTTACTTTATCCTCATAGTAACTGTATGAAGTAGTTGTCCTAGTTCCCCCCTATTTTATCAATAAGGAAAATGTAACCTAGAGAGGTTAAATCACTTGCCTAAGATTCAAACAAAAAGTGCTTGAGCTCCTATTGCTGGTAAATGAGAACCAAAATTTAAACCGAGGCTGGTGGGTCTCCAAAGCCCAACTTCTCATGCCCTAATGTAGGGCAGCATAACTCCAAGATTGCCATGGAAAGATTCCTAACAGCAGAGGTGTATATGTATTACCCCCAGGGGTCTAGAAGTAGAGCCTAAGGCAGCTAGCTGTCACTGTGAAATTTCTTTGAAGCTGTGTGTTTTATCTTAGACATTTTTGTGTGAATTTTGCATTCTATTCCATAATATATATTTTTAACATAAAAAAGTAATGTTTTGATTTTTGCTGTTTTTCCTCAAAACTTCGAGGTAAAAAATGCTCCCAAGTAACCTTACTATACTTACCCCATAGTTTGCTCACTTCCAGGGCCACAGCTTGGTGCTCCTGGGTTACATGTATGCCACTGCAGGAAGAGTATTTGAAGTGAAATGAATGTGGGATTTGGTCCCGGTTCCATTACTGCCACCGAGGGCTATGACTTTGGCAAGTGCATTGCTCTGAGCAGATTCTCTTCATCTGTAAATCAGAGATAATAACATATGTTTGCCTGCCAGAGCTGCATTACAGGGAATGAAGCAAGGAATCGGACACTTAGTAGGGGCTTGTTAAGTGGCATCATTCCAGTTGGCTACATGTGACTTGTGTGCCTTTATCACCAGTCACTACCAAGAATACCACTGAGCAAGTCTTCTCTGTGCCACTCCACAACATGTTTCTCTGTTTTGGGTGGTGATAGGTGTGCTGCTCATTCCCTTGCGGGAAGAGCCCAGGATATATTTTGTGTCCCCCATAAGCCTCCCACATCTGCGAGGCTTAGATGAAACTTGGGGGCTTTCTCTCTCTCATCCACATTTGGATCGTTTATTAGCTGAGAAGTTGTTTCCTATTGACTGATGACTCTGCTCAGAAGAAAGGCCAGCTTGAAATGTATGGATAATATACATATGATATTCCTATCATATTCAAACCTCTCTCTCTCTCTCTCTCTTTTTTTTTTTAGATTTTATTTATTTATTTCACAAACAGAGTTCACAAGTAGGCAGAGAGGCAGGCAGAGTGAGAGGAAGGGAAGTAGGTTTCCTGCTGAGCAGAGAGCCCGATGTGGGGCTTGATCCCAGGACCCTGGGATCATGACCTGAGCCAAAGGCAGAGGCTTTAACCCATTGAGCTGCCCAGGTGCCCCCAAACCTCTCTTTTAAACATTTTCCAAGACCTTCTAAATCTCTAACCCAGTTTTAACCAGAGAGGAGAATCGACAGGTTGAGTGGTGTCCTGTAGGATCAAAAAGAGCTCCCATTACCCTTTAGGCAACTTTATGTTTACAGTAAAGTCAGCTAACCTTGCTGAATCTCAGTCTTCTCATTTACATTACAAATCCAACCTGGCAAGGGATGATCACGAAGAATGCTTTATCACACCAATTATGATGGCTTTTATTTAAGAAAAGAAAAAAAAAAAAGGTGTTGCTGAGGACATGGAGAAATAAGACCCCCTTGTGCACTGTTGATGGGGTTATAAAGTGGTGTGGCTGCCCTGGAAAATAGTATGGCAGTTCCTTGAAAAGCTCAACTGAGGCTTACCATATGATGCCATAATTCCCCGTCTATGTTCATACCCAAAAGAATTGGAGCAGGGACTCAAACAGATATTTACATACAGATGTTCCTAGCAGCATTATTTACAATATGAGAATGACCCAACATTAACAAATGAGTGGATAGACAAAATGTGGCATATACATACAATGGAATTGTTGAGCCTTTAAAACATGAAATTTTGATACATGCTACAATATGGATGAACCTTGAAGACTTTGTGTTGAGTGAAATAAACTAGTCACAAGAGGATGAATGTTGTACCTTCCCACTTACATGTAGTATCTAGAATAGTCAGATTCATAGAGACAGAGAGTAGAATAATAGTTACAGGGACTGAGGGTAGGGTGGGGAATGGGGATTTATTTTTTAATGGCTATAAAATTTCAGTTTGAGATGATACAACAGTTCTGAGATGGATGGTGGTGATCGTTACACAGTGGTGTGAATGTGCTTAATGCCAAGGAACTGTGCACTTAAAAGTGGTTCAAATGTTAACATTTATGTTATGTATATTTTACCACAAAACTTTTTAAAGCATTCTTTTAAAATTAAATAAAATGTTTTGCATTTTTTTCCCTTTCCATTCTTCACAAGAAGATTGTAAGTCAAATCATTCTTTCTTTTGAAGAAGGAGGAAGAGCAGCTTCTGCCTGGGCTTCCAGAGGCCATCAGGAGTGTGGGAATTGGGTTCCTGAAAGCCATGTTAGGGCCTTCTGGGTAGTGATGACACCTTGGAAATTGACCTTAGGGAACTGACCTTTGACTTGCCCATGTGCTGGGGTTGTGTCACTTACTTGCCCTTGGTGAGCAGTCAGGTGGGAAGCACTTTCCAAAAGCATCAGTGAAGGAAGAAGGGAATAAACAGCTCCAATGGGAGGGAAAAAGAAGCTTCTTCCAGTTGCTGCTGGAATCTTCACACGATGTAGGTGGTATAGGCAGCAGCAGTGTGATTGAGGAATCTGAGGGCTGGGGGCTAGATATGTACCCTTCCATCAATGAGTGATATTGTCCAGCATGGACCCTGAGATGCCATCTCATTCATAATACATAGACTTTCAAGTATTGTTGCCTCCATCTTTTGATGTCTTTGCTCAATTACCATCACCATTGAGATGATCCAGCAAAGGTCCACAGAGGATGAATGAGAAGGGAAAAGGAGGGTTTCACAGAGGACATGGCAGGGATGGGATTACTGGGTACAGACTTATGTCCTGGAAAGGTGATGGGGAGAGTAGACCTTCCTTTTGGACTTTCCCAGTCTTCAGGAAGGAAAGCAGAGGAGAAAGAGGTATGCAGTAATACTAAAATCTAAGGGCTAAGTGGTCATCACTAGGTAGTGAGGAAACCTGAAAGATTGCCCTGTTGTAAGGCCCCAGCAAAACCTGGCAGTGGCAGCATCCTGTTAGCCACCATGAGACTGTAAACCAGACTGCCTGCAGAGACTGTCTGTCCTTCCTCAGAGTCCTTTGTGGATGACCATCCTTGGTAGCCAGAGCTTCCTCTGATGGCCACTCACAGGAGTAACTGTGGTCTGAGTTTGACCTGAGATTTGCCTACTCCCCAAATGAATGACCCCATAGGGACCTCTTCTTCCTGCTTTACAATGCTTCAGGGCACACTATAAACCTAAGCCAAGGGTCAGTGGGACTGTGGACTTCAAATTGAGTAAGGTGGTACCTGAATCAAACCCACTGGAGACTCTTTGAGGGAGAAAGCAGTTAAGAATACCCCTGGGATAAAAATAATGCTAATAATGACAATAATAATACTCATAATAACAAAGCTAGCTCAGAATTATTGATAGAGTTATGTACAAGGATGAAGGAGGTCTTGACATGTAATAGTTATTTAATACATGTTAATTCATTCTCCCTCTTCCCTCTGGGAGGGGACACTGAATAAAACATTCCTCCCTCCTCAGTCACCCAGACGGTTCCTTCTTTCCCTTCACTCTTCCCTTGCCTCTTCCCTCTTCCTTATGTCTGTAACCCTCTCCCCTCCTCTTCCCAGACCCTAGATGCAAAGTCTACAGAGGTTAACTGAATCTGTCTGTTGATCCCCCACCATGTCTGCATGCTGCAGACACAGCCACACACTCCTGTCCAGCCCTCACATTCAAGCAGCCCACTCCTGTCCGTAAAGGCGAGAGAGTGGAGTTCATTATCCCATTCATCTTCACGAGTTTCTCTTTGTTATTAGAAAGATATTTCTGTGTGGCACAAGAAAAATCCTGAGGAAAAAAAATCCCGACCCTCAGAAACATGTTCCCCCTGCTCCATCAGCCCTCACACATTTCCATCTGGATTGATTGCCTGCTATAGCCTCTGAGCTTTTGAACATCAAATTTCAAAACGGCAACATAAAAGAGTGAACATGAAATGAGCAGCTCGATTCTGCCCTCCATGCTGGGGGACATGTGTTCTTGAAGTGCAGGAGAGAGAGGGGAGTCTTGTCTCCCCCGCCTACATTATCTCCTGAGGCTTTTGATGCCAGCCCTTCTTGGGGCCCTGACAACAAGGCAGGGATTTAGAAAGCATTTTCTACCAGCTGAGCTGAGCGCTGTGCCAGGCACACGTGGTACCTGGAAGTAAAAGATGTGGGGCTTAAGCAGATGGTTCACTCCAAGATTCAAGAAGGGTATACATATGGGACCCAAATGAAGTGAAATACAAAAAAAGGAAAAAAAAAAAAAACCAAAACAACAACAACAACAAAAAAAACGTGACCGTAAGGGGATAGTTAGGGACTATGGAATAAGAGTTAGGAAGACTTACAGGCAAGGGAGTATACATGAAATTTAACATAGACAAATCTGAATTCAATCCCTTCCATTGAAACTTTCTCCTTATTTTGTTATGATCACTGTCTCTTAATGGCAGATACTATTTATTTAGTCACTTAACCAGAAACCCGATTTTTCCTTCTACCTCACACCCAAGCCTATAGCCACCATGTCCTGCTGATTCTATCCCTTAAAAAGCTCTAAAAGTTAAATCCCTCTGTCTAATTTCCTGGCCCCAGCTCTGTCCATGTTTTTCTCACTTTAACTTGGATAACTAAGATCTCTTCTCTTTGCCTCTGCCTCACCCTCACTCAGGTTCCTTCTTAAAGATCCTCATAGCCTTTAAGTTCATATTCATAACGAAACTCTTTAAGATGACATTCAAGGGTCTTTAGGGTCTGACCCCTGCATGCTTCTTGAACACCATCTCTTGCCATGTGCCTTGTGCTTCAACATTTCTCTTCCATTGGGAAGTCCTTAAATAATCCATGTTCGCTCATACCTGTCTGCACAAATTTCTCCCTTGCTTGGAACCACTTCTTCTCTACACTCCCTTACTTAGTTGTCTCCTACACAGACTCTGAGATGCAGCTTATGCCTCACTGGAGAAGTCTCCCCAACACCTTCTCCCCTTCCTTCCCATAACAGGTATTTCTGCCTGTTCATAGCACTCAGATTTTATCAGTGGCAGATTGGTTTGGTGAGCTTTCATGGAGCAGGGACTGTGTTCTGTTAATCTTTATCTAGGAGCTGACTCAGTGCCTAGTGCAGAGTAGAGGCTTCATAACAATTGATTGAGGAGTTAATGACAGGAAGCAACCTAAGCAAAGCCTGGAAAGTGGGAATTAGACACAAAATCTAAGAATTCCAGGATAAGAAAAGATCTTGAACATGTTCATGTTGAACACTCCTACTGTGATGAAGCCTGTATAGACTAGAGAAAGGAAATGGACCTCACAAGTCCATACAGGGGAATTAATTTTAACAGGTGACACCAATAAGTATACAATAGTATACACTTGAAAGCAAGAGGAATCAAAATGGGTCATGGAAATGGAAATAAGACCAAAATGTTGAATTTGTTAAGTGAGTCGGGATTAGAAAAGACACAAGAAAAAAGGTGCCATCACTGAGTTCAGAGAGAAAATAGAAAACCTGATCCAGTTAGCTGAGGAGCCAAAAGTGTTAAAGCTCACAGACTCTATAGAACCAGGCAAGTCCTACCTGAACTGGGGAAGCAAGAGGCAGCAGAGCATACAGTGAATGACACTGGGAGGTGGTTAGGCTCAGTGAGAGAGAAGGTAGATCCCATGACAATTTTTGAGATAAGCTTCCTCCAATAGTCTTTCTTGATGGTCCAGTCTTTGCCACTTACATGTGACCCAATTCTGTCTACAAGGGGTTGTGCTTTGTGGATTCCATTGGCTTGGACCTGATAACAACACAGAGTCAGAATGAGCTTAGTATATGAGTTAGGGATCCTGATCTACCGGAGTCTGAGGTACTACTGTAGTAGGGAGCTTAGGAGAGCAAGGCTGGATAGTTCTGGAGGATACGAGATATAGTATTGAACAATTCAGATTTGTTTCTTCAGAGAATAGGGTGTCATTGTAGACTTTCAACCTGGAGAATAGGCTTGTTTCAACTCAGATCCTTTTCCTATAGGATCATGCCTTGAAACTTTATTTGCACTAGCTGTTCCCTCTGCTTGGAATGCTCTGACTCCTAGATATTCTCTTGTTTGCTCTCTTACCTCTTCACATCCCTGCTCAAAAGTTATGTTATGAGGAAATCCTGGACTTATCACTTGATTCAAATTTTCCACACCCTCCACTGCCTACTTGTCTGCACCATGATGTGTTTCCCTATTGTAAATCTTTTCCCTATTTATTTGTTTATTTGTATCACCACTTACTAGAATGTAGACTCCATGGCAGGGAGGGGAGGGGGGTATTTTTGTCTGTTTTATTCACTCCCGTGTTTCCAGATCTTACACTTGGCATATCCTAGGTGTTCAAGAAACATTTGTTAAATAAACATAGGGTGATACATGTGGAAACAGTTGGAATGGAGAGACAGGTTTTTAGCTTCCTCCTGACCTGCTCTGTGATGGGATTGCAGCAGGAGGACTCAGGATACAATTGTGAGATTTCCACTTGTGTAAGTATAAGAAACCCACTCTATCTTGATTATACCATCTCCATGCTCGGTCTACTCCAACATTTAGGTCCTGCTCCTTCCCATCTAATATTCTATAGTGGTCTTAACCAAACAAAAATTGTTACTAGAGAGTTCTTCTTCTCAAATCACATGTCCTCAGACACTCCTGCTCTGTTAAACTAATGAGTAAGGCACCAATAAAAGAGAGTGGGGACTCTTCTCCTTCCTTGCTTTTTTGGTAAATGTTTTTCTGATGGTAAATCATCCTTTTCTTTTCCTGGTGTTCAGGGATTCTGGCCAGGTAAGGAGTAGGTAAGCAACTGAAAATAGAGACCCCCCCCTTTTGTATCCCTGCTATATCTCATCATGCTGGGCACCCAAGTGGGCACTTAATAAGTTGCTCACACAAAGAAGAGAGAAGCAGACATGACCTGGGAGAAAGGGGTGTTTGAAACAGGAGGGCTTTCTCCATGACACTGTCGGCATGGCATTTGTTTTCTTACCTGAGCACTAGAAAAATGAATCAAGCCCTCTCCCCGTCTAGAATATCTTTGTCTAGCTTTGAATGATGTGTACTTGCCTGCCAAACTTCTAGGCAGAAACCTGGATAAAGATTCTCTGGCTCCGAGCCTTTCTTTATTTTTTCAGACCACCATATTTTGTTTTCCTTTTAGTCTCTATTACCCACCTCAAAAGATCTGATAATTCCTGAGAGTATCAACCATGCAACACAGCCTGCTGAGGTTTCCCTCACCCGAAGCCTTTTCCCAAACACACCTATCAATCCTGAAGCTGACTTTTGTCTCTCTGCTTTGCTGTCTGCGAGGCCCTCTGCTCTCTTCTTGGCTATGATAGCCTTGGTTATTCACTGCAGGTCACTCCCTGAACTGTTCTCATCAATTTAACATGTGTTTATTGAGTACCTCCGGTGTGCCGAGCATGGCAAAAGCTAAGATGAATTAGCTTTGGCCTCTGCCCTTGCAGCTCTGATGTCTGGTGGGCCAGTAGACCTAAGGTCAGATATTTGTCAACAAGTGTTCAGAGTGCTCTGTGCAGTCAGGGAGAAGAATGCTGGGAACATGCGAACAGTGGGGTGACATCAGCTCACTCTGCCTGGGGTCTGAATGGTGTCACAAAGGAGGTGACTTTTGAGCAAGGTCTCTGGTAATCCAAGTTTCCGGTATTTGACTACAGAGCATGCTTTGGCACTGAGAATCCCTAAACATATTTCACAACACCAGTTTTTTTTAACAGGCTCCACAAAGACAAGTCTCTTTCTGTCAATTTCAGAGATTTAACATGTCTTTTACTTCATTTTCCTCTGTGATACTTCACTCCTCTCTGGATATATTCAGCCTGACACTCAAGAGCCTATTTATTTTCTCTTGGGTACTTCACTTTCTGGTTGGGTGTGTGACCATCTCCTCTATACTTCAGTGTCTTTGATTATCCTCTCTCTGAAAAGATGGGCTACAAAGTAGATGTAGAATATGTTTCACCATTTACAGAGGGACCAAATAAACTTCCAAATGTTCAATCATTCTCCTGGTCTTCTGGTTCACCAGGGAATTCACGACCTTAGCCCTTGTTCCTTGTGGGTGGATGTCCTGCTCTCTGACGGACTTGAAGAGTAGAGATGATCCCTTCCTTTTACTTACCCAATAAAGTAGTCTCTGGTGGTTAGGGAGGCAGTCTACTCCTGAGTGATATTTTTTTTTTAATTAATTTACTTATTTGGTGAAGGTGGGGGAGAAACTGTATGCACGAGCAGGGGGAGGGGCAGAGGGAGAGGAAGAGAGAGAACACCAAGTAGACTCCCAACTGAATGCAGAGCCCGAGGAGGGGCTTGATTTCACAACCCTGAGATCATGACCTGAGCTGAATCAAGAGTTGGACACTTAACCTGACTGAGTCCCCCAGGTGCCCACTGATAATTTTTAATGTGGAAGTGGTAACTGGTATGACTCATACCAGTTGTAGCAACCGGGTTAGGCTTCTGCTTCCACAGTTTTCTGTGGGAGGCATTTTTGAAGAATTGACTCCCTAGGGTGTTCATTTGTGCCTTTGAAAACCTTATGCAAAAGTATAGGAGTCAATATGCCATAGCCTACTGTCCCAGCCAGTTGGAGGAGGAGTAGTTCTGGAAGGAGAGAACCGATCTGGTGAACCTTGGTATAGTAAAACCAAGGTCACTTTGGGAATTGAAGTAGATGGTACCCAACTAGAATTCAGATAATTGAGTGTGAAATTCTAGCTCATGAAAAGCATCTTGGAGCTTGAGAGAAGTCTTTAAATTCCCTCTGCACTTTGCCCTGGACAGGGAGAGCAGCCAAAGATGGTGTCTATGTTCTTCAGCATATCCAGATGTTCAAGGAGCCAAGCAAAGGTTCAGGTTCTTATGGAAAGGTTTCTGAGTGTTGGCTCCGTGACACTCTGGCAGAATAACCCCTGGTCAGTGACAGCAGGCTGGTGACCTACAGATCACAGCTATATTAGCTATACAAAGATCAGACTCTCAGTGTATACATGAAGGGATTTAGTTTATCCCCCTACTTTAGGCTAAGTAAGGGAGCCTGGGAGTGAGCTAGGGATCTATTGGTGGAGGGAGAGAAAAAGCCTTATAAATCTGAGAGGATTCATGGGCCTTGAGGCATGAGGCTGGGCTCCGTATAGTCCCAGAGCAATGGGGGATATTTGACTCTGGCAGAAAGCAGCCCTAAGCTGGGAGTTGTTGTGGAACAACTACAGAAAGAAGTTAAAAGCAGAACTTTTAATAGCAAAGGAGATTCTATGTCTGGTGGAAAAATCACAGGTCTGAGAGTCAGAAGATGTGAAAACCAGCCCAGGTCTGACCTCTATGGCCTTGAACATTCTCCTCAGGGCTTCCAGCCCTGGTTTTCTCTTTCAACAGGTATGAGAATACTATTTCTTCCAAATTACAGGTAGTCACATGGATAAAATGGGCTGAGGCAGACACACCAGCTTCCCCTAGGGAGATCTGATAACTGGTTTCTCAGCCGTAGGGCAGAAGGGCCTAGAGCAGTGCCCTTCCATAGAACTATAATGCCAGATATAAATGCAAGTCATGTATCACCTTACAAGTTTTAAAATAGCTAAATTTTAAAAAGTTTTAAAAAAGACAAAATTAATTTTAATAATACATTTTATTCGATACATTATATCCCAAATATCAGTTCCACATGTAATCAATTGATCATGTATTTCACATCCTTTTTGTCATACTAGGTCTCTGAAATTAGTGTGTCTTTATGTACTTATGTCACATCTCAGTCTGACCTTTCAGCCTGTCCAGAGCTGCACGGAGCTGCTGTGTTGGGTGGCACAGGCCTGGAGGACTGATTTGAGGCTGTGTTGGTAGCTCCCCAGCTGGCCAACCCCTCTAGTGCCTCTCCCATTCCTGTTGAGGCAGGTGTCCTGGAGGGTGAACTTTGACTGAGTTTTGAGGTTAATGAGCAAGAGTCAGTGGAGAGAAGCAGGGAGGACAGCTGTCAGAAAAAAATGGCAAGGATGCAGGTAGAGAGTGTGGCCACCCCTCAGGATGCTTTCCTACTCATGGGGGAGCCCTCACCGTTCTCATAACCTCAGATCCATTTACATTCCCCACTCAGGGTTCATACAACCAATTTGCACTTGTTGGCATGATGCATTTGTTTTCTTTTTCTCTGTCTTGCCAAATGTGTACAGCCCTACTAGGATCCACCCATTTAAGCCTTGCTTTCCGGGTCAGCCCTGGACTCTACAGCACGGCCCAGTCACTGCAAGCCCTCAGCCGCCTCAGTTTGTGCCTCATTCTCTCCCTCTCTACAGTGGAGTTAATCAGGTTCATTTTTTACCTACCCTGGCTCTGAGGAAGAGTGCAGAAATGAATGGGAATTAACATGTGTGAAAAGTGCTTGAAGCAAGGAAGAACAGGAGCCTCAATACAAAGTGTTTAATTATTCATTTGGTTTTTCAAATCCACACACTACCTTAAAAAGGTCTCTGACATGAGGACTTCTGCAGGTTCTATCAAACTGACCTTACAAATAATTTGCCATGCTCTCATTCCATATGCACCTGCTCTGTCGAGGGAGTTGTCTGGGGTGTAAACAGCGCAGAGCTGTGTCTGAATGAGGAGATGTGCTGATTTTACCTCCAGCGTCTCAGGGCTCTGTCAGGCATGCATTTTGTTGTAACATCCAAGTACTTTCCTCCCCGTAACAGGAACAACCTTGTGACCTTTAATATTTCAGCCTCCTGCAAGAACAGGGCCTGTTACCCTGAAAAGCCCTGGAGTGCCAAGCCTCTGCATGGAAACCCAGAGCTATTGCTTTTTTTAAAAACAGCATTTCATAGAATTGGCATGCTTTGTTCAGAATAATTAAGTCTCCCACCCAGCAGTGTAATTGGGGTTTTGTTTAGTACCTCGTACAGGTCTTTTCACTGGACGACCTCACCAGCTTCTGGGAAAGAGCCAACAAGACCTCAGATGATAAAAACATAAATATGCAAGGCGTAGAGATCACATTGTGGAAAAAAGGAATGGGAAAAGGTGTCCCATCTTTTTGATTTCCAGAAACTTGTGCACACCTTCTTATCACATGCCCTCTGTTACCCACACAAGTATCTGTTCTCCCCCAGTAGTTACTTTGTTGGGAGAAATGTCCCTTTTGGGTACAGCTAAGGCAGAAGGGTGTTCTTGGCCCAGCCTTAGTAAGCAGTACCCCTGGCCCCTGATTGAGGTCATTAGCTTCAGGAGATGTCAAGTCTTTGCTCTAGAAGCTTTGTAGAGACTAAGCCACCTGAGGATTGGTGCCCTCTTCTGAGTGTCTGACATTATATTTGCAACATGCAGGACATTATAGAGAACTTGTTGGGCTTCCTTGGAAGACCCATGTGAGCTCACATGTGCAGGCACCCAGGCTACACTTTCTCTTATGAATTACAACTAACAAAGCACATCTGTGACCTTCTGACCAACACCACAGTCCTACATGGTAAATACTCTCAGTCCCATTTTACAGATGAGGGCTCAGAAGTAACAAACATTTAGGGAGATGGCTCAGGCCATATGGCTACCTGGTAGTTCCACTGGAATGAGAGTCAGTTCCTGCAAACCTAAAGGAGACATTTGGGGGGGTAATACAAGGAGATGTGGAAAGTGAACATAGGGAATCATCTGAATAATACACAAACCTGGAATCCAGGTCTTTCCACTTAAAACCCAGTGTGTTCTTCATTCTTACACACCTTTCTGTGTTCTCAAACATGCTCATATAGAAACACACAGTTTATCCTTAATATAAATGTATTTTGATATCTTGATGCTACTGTCATTCAGGATGTCTGTACACAAAACTGTGAGTGGAAAAATGTCATTCTATGAAACAGATCAAGGTAGTTTCCCAGCATCTGAGTTTGTGCTTTGGGTGTCTTCCCTGAGGTGTATCCAGGATCATGGATTGTTCTAAGATCTCTGGGTGGGCCTTAGTGAAGCCCCTTTCAGTATCTATAGATTCAGGCTGAAAGAAGATGTGGTCTGAGCTTGCCAAACTGTAAGGAAAGACAGTGACTGCAGACTTGATCTCTGCCTGGAATTCCCCACTGGAATGAAGGACACCTCTTGGCTACCTGAAGGAGGTAACTTTCAGGTTAGTGAAAGAGGCATTAACTTTACAAGTTAGGAAGTGTGCCTAAGGAAGTAGCTATCAGAAGGAGGACAATATACAGAGGTCATGAGGGGCTTTAAGCGGAGACCAGATGAACGACTGGAAGGCAGATGCCCAGCTCTCTGACCATGATACCAAGGCTAGAGCTATACCAGTTTCTGAGGGTTTGAGACATGCTATGGCTGGGGGTCTGAGGCCCTTGGGATTCTTATGTCCCTTATGTTTCCCTTTGAGGTTGTGACATTATAAAATTGCTTCCAGTTTCTCTTCTGTTTGTCTCTTGTCCCTGAAAGCAAATTTGGGGTCCACAGGGATCCTATTTGCTGGACTTAGGTTAAAGAGCTGAAAAATGGCCTCAGTGCCCCAGTCCAGTGAGAGCAACTTGTTGGTGGAATGGGGGATATGGGAGCAGAAGTCAGCTCTTGACAAACAGTTACTCCATTCATCCTCACAAGATTCCGAAAGGCATCCCCAAAGCAGAGAACAAACATCATTACTTTTTAACACTGCTGGAAATGAAAGCTTGAGAAGCCAAGGGATTTTCTCTAGACGCATAATTCAGTAAAAGGAAAAAAATTCTTAGATCTATGTATGTACCAGCCAAGGAAGGGGAAGAAACTCTGATTGTCATGGGACAAAGATCCCCAGACCTTTGCATTGTCAGTTCCCTAGAAACTCATTCTCACTGGGCAGCAGAGACCTTGAGATCTTGTGTCTCCCCTTGAGCAGGGCCCGTGTTGAACATTAGACCTAACAGGAAAGCTTGAGTAATGAGATTCTTCGGGGAGACCTGGAAGATATGGACCGTCACACCACACACCTCACTCCCTCCCAATACTGCACTTACCCGACACTCAATTCACTGTCTTCAGAACAAAATTGTTTTGTCTTTCCAATATCTTTTCAACCAAGGCAGAAATGGCAGCAAGATTTAAGCCGGAGTTCCTAATCCTTTTTCCCACAGGTGTTCTTAAGTGAGGAAAGGAGCATACGAGGCCTAGCTTAGCAGAGATAACCATTACATGTGCCACATAAATATAAGCTATGGAAAGAGCTACTGACAGGTGTAGACAAGTTTGAGAAACATCCTAGTTAGACACAATTTTACCAATCTGTCATATATTTCCTCTACTCTTCCCTCCCTCCCTTATTCCTGTTACTCCCATGGAGAAGGAGGGATAGAGAGATAGAGGGGGGCTGTGTTACTTTTGCCTGTTAGGGAGTGGCTGCCCCATGCTGATGTCCCCATGTGTCCAGACTATTGTCAACAATAGGGGTCAGTTTTTAAGCTCCCCATCTTCCCATAAAGAGCATGGCACATGGTCCTCTCTTGATTTTGATCTCCAGACTCTGGAACCTGATTGCTTGGTTTCGCTTTCAGGCAGTAGCCCTTATTACCTATGTGACCTTGGACAAACTCCTTAACTTCCCTGTGCTTCAGCTTCCTCATCTGTAAACTGAGCTAGAAATGGAACAGATGCCACGGGACTGCTATGCTGGTTGGGTTGATGTTTGTAGAGTACTCAGTGCAGGGCCTGACGACTCTAAGTGATAAGTAAATAAATAATGCTCTGACTCAGTGTATCCTGCTCTGCAGAACCTTGGTCAATGCTTCCTTTCCTAGACACTGGCTTTCACTCTCCAGGTGAATATTCCTTCTGCTCTCAGGTCTCTGAAAAGCCATGTACAAGGTTCTCTGGGCTCCGGGGTAGGGGTGAGGTGGGAAGAGAACTCCTGGGTCTAACACAGCATTTGCTCAGGCTCAGGCCACCTTGATTCCTTCTCATCTCTTGCCCACCTGGCCTTCCCTTGCTAGTCAGAACTCACCTCCCCACCTTCCTCTGTGCTCAAGACTCTGGGGCTCTTCTCTCTGCCCTTTGTGCCCCTGTGATTCTTGGTAAATTGAATATCTGGACCTCATGTACCCATATGCACAATGATTTCTCTCCATTTCACTGGATTCTGATCTCTTTGTCCTCACCAGTGTGCTTTCTGCCTGGACGGTAAGGTCCCTGGCACCTGAAGACCCGCCAATTTGCTGGTCTAACACCTTCTTGGTTTCATTCCCTTGGCCCCACCCCTTGTGCACTAGCCAAGCACAAAATCATCAAATATTTACACAGGTAGGGTACAATGAAAGACACTTAGAAGAACCCAATAAAGGATTTATTTAAGAATCATCTCCATCAGGCGCCTGGGTGGCTCAGTGGGTTAAAGCCTCTGCCTTCAGCTCAGGTCATGATCTCAGGGCCCTGGGATCGAGGCCCGCATCAGGGAGCCTGCTTCCCCCTCTCTCTCTGCCTGCCTCTCTGCCTGCTTGTGATCTCTCTCTCTGTCAAATAAATAAATAAAATCTTAAAAAAAAAAAAAAGAATCATCTCCATCCCTTTAAGGATCTTCCGAGAAGGCTGGGCACTGGAGGTTTGATGGCTTTCTGTCTGCTCTTAATAAAATTTCCCATTAATTAAGCAGAGCAGTATGGGCTGCAGCTCTCATCGCATTATTTGTCTTTTTATTTCATAGCTACATGGCAGTATCTTTAGTGCAGGAGCCCTGGAATTATACACTGGGCCCTAATATTTCAAGACCCAACAGGAACAAATATGCAATTATATAGTTCAGTGGTGCAGTGCCACAGTAGTGTAGGGAGAGATAGAAGGAACCACTCCAGCTCTTGGAAAGTTCGCTCAGGAGGAAACGTTAGGCCCTGGACTTGAGTACCTTCCAAGCCAGGGACCCTTTCTCCTATAGGCAGTTTCTGCCTCCACCTGCCCCTGGTCTGAGCATAGGGTTTCCTTCCAGGTCCTTCAGACAAAAGGATAGGAGGGGAAGACGTTTCTTCTATGCACCAGCAGCATCTTCTAAGTCCTCACGGTAATCTGTTGGTATAGAATAGGTAATGCAGAGCTGTGCCCTGTAGCGGTAAACCACTCAGTCATGTATATAACTGGGGAAGTTCCTCATCCTTTATGACCTGGGGCTTCCTCATCATCTAGCAAATGAGGATGGAGATGACACCTGCTTCAAGACCTGTTCAGAGGATCAAATAACATAATCCAAATAAAAAGGTGTTTTTGATCCCCGTTTAAAAGATGAGGAAATTATGGCCCAGAGAGGTTAAGAAACTTTTCTAAGATCATGCAGCTAGTAAGTGATGTTAGTCAGGATTTTAGTCCCTAATGTGTGTTTGGTCTGTTGTTTCCTTACCCTTAAACTTTGTGGCGGGAAGGTGGTGGTAAAGTTAGTGGCATGACCTGTCAATAATGGTGTATGACTGTGGTTTAGAAAGGGAGACAGGCTGTGCCTTACTCTATTTGCAAAGGACAAAAGGCTTAGAATCAAAGGGGCTAGAAGGGATGCCCCAAGGACATCTAGCAAAAGTCATAGGATTCTTCCTCTCCTGTGGCTGTCTCTGAGAACCTCAGGCATAGTGAGATCAGGACAATACATTTTAGACCATGCTTTCCTGAGGGGTCTAACAGCCACGTGCACAAGGATGTGTGTGTGTGTGTATGTGTGTGTGCATGTGTGTGTGTTTCTGTGTGACTGTGTGCATGCCTGTGCAAGAATGTGCACGTGTGTGATTATGTGTGTGTGAATAAGTATGTGTGCCAATGTGAGCGACTGAGTGCATGTATGTGTGTCTGTTGTGAGAATATGCACACATGTGTGTGTTGTGCATGTATATGAATGACTGTGTCTACATGTGAGAATGTGTGCGTGTATGTGTATTTGTGTGAATATGTCTGTGTATGTTATTGAATTGGGGGGTGCCTGATGGGTCCAGGAAGGAACCACAGAGCCAGAGGTTTCCATGGTAGCTGAAATACCCGCTGGTCCTTAAATAATTAACCAGCCAGAGCTTTTAAATACATTTCAAAACAAATACTCATTTCCCTTTAATGCGGTGCTGATTTCCCCTTTTACGCACTGCCCAAGGCGATGCAAGCTGACTGTAATTCTTGCTGTGATGCGGTGGCAGTGTCTTCAGTTGTCACGGGAAGCAGCTCCTGTTGCCAGGGGGCCAACCCATAACTCCACCTTGTCCACAGGAAGGATGATAGGAGAGAGGGAGGAAATTCTGCTTCTATCCCTCTTCCAATGGTGGTATTAGGGATGACTAAAGGTTCAGCTGCAGCTTTGCCCCTGTAAATGTGAAACTTGCCAGCCAACCAATGGGCATGTTTCTCTGTAATTTTCTTCTGCAGACACCTCCCCCCCACACCCTGCGTCTCTCCTGGCACACAGACTTTTGGGTCATTTTGTTTTCTAGTATAGACTACCACAACTAGGACAAGTAGACACAGTCTTCTCCCTCCCTTTCATGCCTCACATTTATGTGCATACTCACATCAGGGTATATGCACTACCTAGGTGTGCCTCTACCTAAAATCCGTGCTTTCTGTTTGCCTCCTTATGATACCTAGGGCTCTGTGTGTGTGGGTAGTGGTGGAGGTTGTGAGGGGGGATCCTAAATATTTTGAGTTTTGGTTGGTCTGGGACTAATGTCTGACTTTTTGGCCTTGTATTTTGGATCAGTTAGCAAAATTTGGGGTTCTCAAAACCACAGCACCAGTGGCGAGGTCCCTGAGCCAGGGCTTTCACCATGGGGGAGGTTGGTCTGGCTGTGATGGTTTCCTCCTAGGGGACATCTGGGTCACCAATCACGCCCCTAATTGGATGTTCAATCAAAGAAGGTAGTGGTGATGGTTCTAGGCTATATATCAATAATAACAATGAAAATAATGTCCTTATTTGTTGAGTACTCACTATATCAGAAGCTCTGGGTTGTTACTTTAAGTGCATTACCTCTGGCAATATTCACACTGACCCTATGACCAGGTACTACAGTTAGGAGGAAGCAGGGCTAGAGAATTTACTTAATTTGCCTGTGTTCACAAGATGGCCAATGGTGGAGTCAGGATTTGAACCTAGAACTCTGTGGCCAGTGCTTTCAGTCAATGTGTCAAATGTGTAAGTAGAATTTTAATCTTGCCAAAAGGGATCTATCTATCTGATCCAGTTCCTAAAAGCTGAGAGGACATGGGTGAGCCCCCAAAATACTCAAGGGTACCATGAGCCAGGCTTGAAGAAAGTCCAGAGCAGATGGTCACAGGGAACATCCAGGAGACCCAAGGGGGTCAGGCTAGAGAGTGAACTCATAGCAAGACAGATGGGGAGGGCACAGGACTCTGGTGGTCCTCATAGCCAAGGGAACTGGGGAAGAAGGGGGTGGGTACTCAGGGTCTATGAGTAGCTGCTCTTTCAGACTGCAGTTGTGAGGAGTCAGTAGTCACTATTGTTATTTATGCTCTTGTCTGCCCAGTTAGTTGATGATCCAGTTAATTCAATCGCTCTGGGCCTGATTGGTTTCTCTAGGCAACCATGTATGATGGTTATACAATAATTCTTGTTTGACAGATGAGGAAACAAGGACTCTTAGAGGGTCTGTCTTGCCCAAATCTGGAACGGCCAGCGAGGTTTGGTCCAGAGTCCACATATTTAGCCTCTAAATTCTGAGGTCCTTTCCTCTGTATTCACACTGATTGGTGAAGAGGAAGAAAGACAGACTGGGCAAGAAGTATGAGGACAGTACCAAACAAGAGTGATCATGGCTGTGTAAGATCCTCCTAGCCTCCCATAATCCAGGCAACTCTCTTTCCAACCCAAGTCTACCTAGGTAGTAGGGCCCCTGCCCAGGCTGAGGGTGCCTTAAGGAGCAGGTAGGTTTTTAGAATAGAATGTTAAAGTGGCAGAGGTACCAGAGCTAAATGCATAAAGTCCCAGGCTAAATGTTTTTGTATAGTTTCTTAAGAACCAAATGAACAGGGAAAACATAAAAAGGAAAACATAAAAAGCAGATTTTATGCTAACTTTCTATCAATTTTTCAAAACATTGATCTATGGAAAACTTCCAAAATATACAAAAGCAGGAAGAACCCATTCATTTTCTTAGCTTTTTATTTTGAGACACACATACAACTGTAAGAAATAATACACAGAGATCCTGCTTATCCTTCATCTAATTGTTCTCAATGGCAACACTGATGAAGCTATATATCATGACTAAGAAATTAACATTGACACAACTAATCAAAATTAGATTTCATCACTTTCATGTACACTCATTGTGTACTTAATTTTATGCCATTTATAATGTGTGTAAATTCAACTTGTGTAGATGCATGTGACCACCAGAGTCCAGATATAGGCCAGTTCTCTCACAGCAATTCCTCAACCTTTATAGCCACAGTCACCTTCCTACGTACTCCTCCTCCCTAATCCCTGGCAATCATAATCTTTTAACCATCTCTATAATGATATAATTTCAATAATGTTACATTAAATAATATGTTATTATGCTATGTGAATATACATATTATGTATATATATTGGTATCCTATATGAATTAATATACTGAAATCAGATAAATTAGACTTTAGAACAAAGAAAATTCCTAGACAAAGAGTACATTATATAATGGTAACAGGATCAATCCACATGAAAATCTTAAGTATGTATATACCAGACAACAGAGCCTTATGATACATGAAGCAAAACTTGATGGAAAGGAAAGAAGAAACAGATAGTCTGTAGCTAAAGTTCTAGTCTTTACCACCCCACTCCCAGAAAATGATCCAACTATTAGTGGAATATCAGCAAGGATACAGAGGAATTAACAGCATAGCCAATCAACAGGATCTAATGGGTATACATAGAACACCTCTGACAGCAGCAGTACACAATTTCTTTTTCAAGCACCCATGAAACAAGCATAATGCACTATGTCCTTGGCCACTGAAACAAACAAATAAACAAACAAACTCAAATTTCAAAGAATTAAAATCATAAAAGATGTTTACCATCATTAACCATTAGGAAAATGCAAATTAAAGTCACATGAGATATCACTACATACCTATCAGAATGAATAAATTAAAAAATAGTGACAATACCAAATGTTGAAGATGATGAGAGCAACAGAATTACTCACACACTGATGGTGAGAATATAAAATTATACAGTCGTTCTGGAAAACAGTTTAGCAGTTTCTTACAAAGCTAAACATGCACTTACACGATCCAGAAATTGGACTCCTAGGATTTGTCTCCCCAAATGCAAAACTTGTTTACACAAACACCAATACCAAATGCTTGTAGCAGCTTTATTTATAGTGTTTAAAAACTGAAACCTCTCCAGATGTTTCTCAGTGGATGAATGTGAAACTGATTGTATCTATCCCTACCATGGAATACTACTCAGCACTAAAAAGGAACTAACTACAGCTAACTACCTATGCAACGACTTGGATGAATATCAAGGATATTATGCTGAGTCAATAAAACCAATTTCAAAAGCTTACAAACTGTATGGTTCCGTTAATAAAAAATCATCCACCATTAAGAGCGAATACTAGAAAATATTGCTCTAAGTGTGCCAAAAATCACGTCCAGTTTTTCATAGGGACCATGATGTTGAAATACATGGCAACCACCGTTCAGGCTCGTGGCTTCATAGTTTGCCCTCTGCCACCTTTCTATTGTTATTTGGGGGACATTTACCCTTAAGGTAGGAGAGTCTGGATCAAGGCCAATATATCTCAAAGCAATTATAAAACAAATTAAAGAGTCACAGGAAGTTAGCAGGAAAGAAACCTTCGAGATCATCTAGTTCAGTGGTTTACAATCCTGACTGAACAACAGAATCACATGGGGAGTTCTAAAGTAGGCTATGTCTGGGACCCACCCCCAGGGATTCTACTTTATTTGGTCTGAGGAAGTACCCAGGCATCACTATTTTTGAAAACCTCCCCAAGTGATTCTTAAGTGCAGCCACGTTTGAGAACTGCTGAGGAGTCCAAGCTACTCATTTTACAGATGAGGAAACTTTAGGCCCCTAAGGGTAAAATAAATAGCTTAAGGTAGCTCACATGGCTGGACTTTGTTAGAACTGTCTCCTGAATCTCAGAACGTTTTTTCCCCCTATTTGTACTGTTATTTTACATTCATAATCAAATTAATCTTCCTTTTAAACTTTTAAGGTAAGAAGCATGATTTCGTTACTCCCACTGTAAGGATAGCAAAACTGAGGCACATGGAGATGAAATTACAGTCTTAGTTAAGACTTCCCAGATTGCAGCAGAGAAAAAACATAAATGTGGCCTCTTAACTTATTGCCCAATAAAAGCTTCTAAAAGGAAATTTGAGCATTTATTTACCAAGCCCAACATTATTGAGAGATACGTTACAAACCCAAGTGTAGCAAGGGCCACCGAGCTCTCAGAGGCCTCCCTCCCGGGCCAGTTTCTCTTGCATCTGTTCAACATAACTCATTAAAGTATCCCAATTTTCATAGATCTTAATCTTTCCCTGCCAGTACCTATTGGATCTCATTTACACTCAATTTATCTCAGCTTCTCACCAGGAATGAGAACAAACAGCCCCCGCCCTTCTCACATCTGAGGTTGCTTATTTACAATAGCATTTTAGTGCAAATTGGCCCATTTATTCATTAGTTTTAATGTGTCCCTTTCAATGTCTAGTTACCATCAATGATGATGTTATCATCCTTCACAACGCATTCTGGAGTGTCCAAATGTTAGAAAGTATGGTTTGTCGCATGGTGGGAGCAGCAGAGTGGAGGGCAGGGGTGGACGTGAAAAGGGCAGGAGAAGGAGGCCAAACCAGCACCAGGGACCATGGTCCTTTGTGGCTCTTGGCATTAGGAAGCTCCCCAGCAGAGACTAGCAGATGGCAAATGAGTAAGTAGGAAAGCTGTCTCTGAGAGATTCTCAGAAGGGCAGAGGGAGAAACCCCAAATGTCCCAATAGGGATGAAAACGACTTTTCTTCATGCTGGTATACTCATTCCCATCTCTCTTGGTGTCATTACTGCTTGGACAGTAAATGCTTTCTTTGCTGTTTCTCAGCTATATCACCTTATAACAAGGGCTTGTGAACTTTAACACATACGTTTCAGAACATATTAGTGGTGCAAGTTTTAGCTTATACATTACCATTGCTTTCTTTCTTTCTTTCTTTCTTTTTTTTTTTTGTCTCTTTAAGTTGAAACTGGTGCTTGGCTTTAAGCCAAGTGAAATGGTGTGTAAGAAAGAGAGAAAGAAAAGTTTTGAAGGAACTGTCTCCCCAAAGGCAGCCGACAGGTATGGAAAGACACACATCTGAGCTGGAAGCCTGGGTGTGGATCCAACACTTGCTGGCCTTAGGGTCATTTCTCCCTGTTTGAGTTATTGTTGTATACACAACTAGCTTAAATGGCTGAATGTGACTTGTAGAGATGTTGGCTTTAGATATCAAACTCAGTGTAAAATTTTAAAAAAGAAGCCCTAATCTGGTTAGGAAGAATGGGGAACAATTCTAGCTGAGCCTCTGCACAAAAGTTCATCTCTCCCTCCTCTGAATTTGCAGGGTGCCAAATATCCTATACTTCTGGTCCTGACAACTGATTCATCTTTGCACCATCATAAATGTCTTTATTTGTTCCTTCATTAGTTCATTTGCTCATTCATTCATTCATTTGTTCATTCCACAACCTTCTATTTACAGGAAACCTAGTATTAGAGAATTTAATCCCTCCTGTAGCTGACCACTCTGCTAACCACGACACGGCTTAGAGCTTGAGCAATGAGATGACCGTGGTCAGGGCCACATTGCCTTTCACAGACCCTAAGCATTTAGTGTTCATGGACTTTCCATGAAAGGTCCTTCCTCCACTAAAAAATAATTTTGTATATATATTTGAAATTATATTTCATAACTGTGTTGATATATAGGCAAATACAGTCTAAGCTGGAGGAATCTCTAGCCTAGGAAAATCACACTGAGAGCAAGAAGCCCTGTAAATATTCATGGAATGAGTGAACGAGTAACTGCTTTAAATAGGAGGGTATGTTTCACCTGTGCGTCAAGAGGAGCTAATCTAGAAATTATAATTAAAGGCTGTGTTTACTTGAAAAATGCCAACTAATAACCTGCTTAACCAAACAAGTGCAGAAACTACTAGAACATTCGCATCCAAAGAACAGGTGGGTGAGCACCTAAGGTCAAATGTTATTTTTATAGATACACATGGCAATTTTGTTGGGTTAAAAAAATAATAATGAGCTACTGCCACCATTTAATGGGTCACCTACAAAATTTAATGCACTTTAAATGCATTATCTCTTACTCTCACCACGGTAGGTATTTTACTCCATTTGAGAATTGAAGAAATGGAGGAAGAGTGATTAAGTGATTTTCTGAAGACTATGGCCCCTGTGATTTTGTTGCTACCTGGTCTTGGCTGTCTAACCTTACAGGGGTCTGTTTTTTCAAATGTTAACTGTAGTTGGTGCTATATAATAAGACACTAGACAGGTGCAAGGGGCTTAACATTATTTTCCATTGTATGTTAGGAAGAGAGTGATAAGAATAATTCTATTCTTGAAATCCTCCTACTCAAAGCTTTGTGAAATTTCCAAGTAAGTCATGGCAAGTAAGAGAATGGAATGTGGAATTGGGATCCTACCTCACAGGCTTATTGGGAGAGTGCTGTAAAACTACACACCTAGGGAGACCATCTCCTTCCACTTTGCCCAGGACATTCCAAGCTTTAGCACTGGAAGTCCCGAGTCCCAGGAAACCCCTTACTCCCAGGCAAACCAGGGCAATCTATCATCCTACACACACATTCCTAACCTGGCCCTGGTTCCCATTGAAAGCAGAGTGGGACCCTTTCGGAGTCAAGTGCTTAATCCTCAGAACTTCGTGAAAAGTGCATGTAGTTGTCCCCTTGTGACAGGTGAGGAAAGTGAGAATCAGAGAAGCTCAGACAATGCCAATAGCCATGAAGTGAGGCTCTGGAGTCATGTCTCACCCACATGTACGATCTTCCCTTTTTATCACGCTTCAGAAAACACCTCCTGGCCTGAGTAACCTGTACTAACGTGGCACCTGTCATAGTATGTCATACTATGACAATCCTGTCATAGGCCACGGATTGGCCCTGGGGCAGAGAATTATTTTTTTGAGGAGGTCCTTAGCTACAACTATGGTAGAGATGGGATAAAGGTGATTTGGTGCAGACAGAACGTGCTTGATACCATGTGAAAGGTTTCCAGCTGCAGGTTGAGACCATCATGGTCTTTTATCTTGGGGGAGGGGGCTGGGAATCTTGCCTGGAAGTGGGTGGGAGAAGATTCTTCAGGAGCCCAGCTTTATTATTAGGTTAATTGAAACCATAAAAGCAAACTCAGATTCACATTAAAGCCCTGCATAACAGATGGCGACAAGTTCCAAGCATCGTAAAAAGAGGATTGGAAGTTGTAAATGTCTTGGGCTCATCTGTGCCAGGGTGTTGAAAGACATTGTGGGAGACGATGGCCCACACTCCTCTCTGCCCTACATGTTAGCTTCTGGGATAGCATAACCCTGGTTCTGCACACCTATATCCCCTCCCAGCACCACAAAACTTCCCCTTCTTGGCTGGGTTGTTGTAACCAGGGGTCACAAACCCTAGAAATAGTCATGGCATCTTTCCCTTTGCTCTGTCCTAAAGCATGTTTGCACACTGACTTTCTTTGGGGAAAATGAAGTTTGCCTGTAGCCCTTCTTCATATTGATTCGTTCTGCCTTCCTCCTTTCAACCTGGTACTACCCTTGCCCCCACTACAGTGTCCACCTTATCACTCTCCTCTAGCTACCTTTCCTCGGGTGGTCACAGCATCCAGACACCTCTTCCTTCTTCCCTGTCCACTGAATCTGCCAGTTCTCACTGCACTTCTCACAGCTGGCTGACCCAGAGAAATGGCCTCTAATGAATGGATTCACATTCTCTACCCATGGTGAATACTTCTCCTCGATAGTCCTACTCATCTTCATGTTCAGCAGATGACCTTGCCTCCCACATAACTGAGAAAATAGAATCCTTTAGACTCCAAACTCTAAAGACATCAATATTGCCAATGATCCTTTTACCTCCTCAAAAAGGACATCCTGCTCTGCTACCTCTTGTTCTTCATCCCAATTTGTAACATGATCTTCAGGATTTTGTGCCATCAATTATCTCCTTTCATCTGCATCTCTGTTTTTCCCTGTCTTCTCGGTACTTTCTCTGTCTACACTCATGCCCAAGAAATGCCCCCTTCTTGATTCTGCCTCCCCTCCTTCCATCCTATCCTCAAGCCTCTCTGTAAAGCAGGCATTTCTTGCTGCCTTAATTTCTCATCCCCTCATTACTACCACATCACTGAAATGTCCCCCACTTTACCTACCCTCAGGTCCAAGGGCTTGTTTGGACATTTCTCTGCTTGTTCCTCTCTCTGCAACACCATCTCTGCAGGTCTGAATGTTGCATTTTCATGTGTGCCATTCCATGGGCACCAACAAGAAGTATTTCTCCCATATATGTGATTATTGTACCTCTATAGCCCAACGAGAAAAGTGCTGTCATGGTTGCTGGAGTGTGAGTCTATACTTCAAGACTTTGTGCTCTTTGAAGGCAAGGGCCCATATCTTGGTTATCCAGTATTCAGTTCTGGCAAGATAATCACTCGAAAACATGTTGTTATTTCATGGGTAGAATAAGAGAATGATATTTCTGTGATAATTTCTTTGATGACGCATAAACAAAAAGTATGAACAAAACCTTTGTGCTGGGCCCTTGCCCTCATGTTATTATCGTAAGATCACCGCTTCTAATCTGTCATCTAAAAGGCCTCAGCAGGTCACTCCTTTGGACTAAGTAACTGTAGGGCCTTGTACATCTCAGTTACCTATAATGTGAAAGGAAGAAGAGGCAGGAGTAGACAGTCCTTGGTGTTATACTATATTCAAGCAACTATATTACTTTACCGGCATTAACTCAGGTAATCACTGAGGCGTTAACGTTTTAAAACACATTATTTTAGAAATGAAGAAATAAAGACCAAGAAAAGTTAAACAATTTGCCCATTGGAGATAGAGATAAAACAAGAGGCCTTGTGTGAATAATCATTGAAACTGAGTGATAGTTGCATGGGGGCTTTATTAAACTACCTCCATTTTTAAATATATTTGCAGTTTTCCTATAATAAAATGAGAAAACAAAAATGCTGTACAATATCACTCAGCTAGTATATTAGTTATCTATTGCTGCATAACAAATTACCCCAAATTTCTGCAGCTTAAGATAACAGCATTTATTATCTCTCAGTTCCTTTGGGTCAGGATCTGGGCACAGCTTCTCTGGTTGTTTCTGGTTCAGGGTCTCCCATAAACTGCAGTGTACTCCTCAGGGCTGTGGTCATCTCAAGACTCAGCTGGAGAGGTAGGGATCCATTGGAAACTCAGGCATCTCAGGGTCTCTGACTTTCGGTGGAAGTATCAGCTCTCTGCCACATGAGCTACTCCATAGTGCTACACACACCAGGGCAGCTTGTTTCCTCTAATGTGAGGTCTCTAAAGAGAATCTTGGAAGTGGCATGCCATTACTTCTACCATATTCTTTTCATTAAAGTGAGTCAGTGGTGAGTCAGTCCTCACCCCATGGCAGGGATTACACAAGGACATGGATACGAGGAGGGGCGGGATTAATGAGGATCCTTTTAGGGGCTGCCCACCACTGCTAATAAGTAGTCTTGTTAGGCCCTGAGACTTTTTCTTTGACACAAAATTCTATTTTTTTTTTCCCACTGCTTGTAGTAACCTCATGGATTTACCATTGGCAAGTAACACCTTAGCTGCAATTAGCTTACCTGATTGACCAGCCAGAAAGTAGGTCTATAATGTAAATGTGACTCAGAATTATGAACATTTGGTGCTAGTTGGGAACAGAGCCCCAGAATTACGTGGCTCCAGAGGGGTACCCTTGCCATCAGGAAAATGGAAAGTGTCAGATGAGAAGCATGAATACCTCTACTGAGAAGTGCTCCCATGGGAGCCCTGAGAGATAGCCATGGGAAGACAAGCAGCATGAGAACAATTAGAGCTTTCAGCAGGAGCATTGACTGAGGGCAGGGAACACTATTATCTTTTTACCATTCACCCCTAGTAGGGTCTAGTGTACAGTAGATGGTCCTTGAATGTTTATGGGTGGAATGCGTAAAATGAGAATGGGCAGAGGAAGTAGATGATGCACTAAAAAGAGGTAGAGGCCATTAAGAGCAAGCCAGAGTCAGATCCATACTGAGGGTGTGGCCCGTGAAGTATGGGGACAGACTTACAGGAGAAGGTAGGTGACTCCTCCAGGGAAAGTCTCTGTGAGTGCTGGTGTAGGCTGAGCACCCTTCCCAGGAACTCTGACCACTCATTCATGGTTTCTGGTGGCAAGCAGACCTCCCACATGTCTCTTTCACCCAGTTCTCAGTAGAAGGGTGACTGACCCTGGGATATAGCATGGGTCACTGGGGATAGGACTCCAGCAGAGGGCTTTCTACAGGTGTTTGCAAAGTGTGCTTCTCAGAGCCCCAGGATTTGCAGACATGCCTCAGAGGCTAAGAAGGTGAGGAAAGTTGAAAGACAGTTCTCTGGACTCCCTATTTCTTCTTCCACAAGGCACAGTGCATCAATTGAGAGCCTGGGTTCAAATTTTAGCTCCATCAATTTGCCAGCTGTGTGACTTCAGTCAAGTGACTTAACCACCCTGTGCCTTGACTGACACTCTTGTAAAAGAGGGATGGTAGAGGTATTCATCTATTAGGCTATGTGAATAATTAGCTCATAATTAATAAATAATTAATTTGGAATTATGCCTGGTACACAGTAAGCACTCAAAAAATGTTAGCCATAAGAATAATGACATTGTTATTGTCATCATCTAGGAGAGTCAGTGTCTCTGGGTGCATCTTACCAGTGGGCTGGCATGACAGGATCCTGTGCTTTCTCAGAGCAGCTTCAAGAAACCCTCCCCATGGAGAGTGGCCCCAAGGAAGTAGGGCCTTCTGCTTTCATCTCAGAGATGAGAGGCAGGCACAACTCTAGTCCCAGGAGACACTGGGCAGGGGTAGGAGGATGGATTTCTTCTTGTTTTTGTTGTTGTTTTAATTTCAGAAGGCATTTCTCCAAGGGCTGGGGGAGGTGCAGGGACACTGCACACCCAGGAGTCTGAGCGGCTGTGATTAGATGGCATTGGCCCAGCGGCGGCAGCTGCTAATCCTGACTATTAATTAGAAGACGTGGGAGAGAGTGCCAGCTGGCCAGCGCAGTTGAGCCTAGCAGCAGCCCTCTCCCTTCTTCTGCAGCCTAATCCCCTTCAAGACTGGGTAATGCTGGGCTCCAGGAGAAGCACCAGGTGGATGACACTTGTCATCAAGGCCCAGGGGTCTTTATTCCCCAAAGCAACCCTTCCACCCTTCCACTGAGACAGCACTTTACAGTTTTCCAAGCCTGTTCGAACATACTATGGAGGCCTGAGATTTGCGACCGGGGCACATGACCAGGGCTCCTCCCAGGTGTTCCTATCCAGTGCAGGCCTCTGCCTTATGTGCCATAACTGCAAAGCCCTGCAGGACCCACTGATGATCTTGAGGGTCACCATGTTTGGCCCAATATTGTGGTCCCTGAAGGCAGGAATTTAGCTGGCCACACCTTGGGGACCCTTTCCTCTTGGAGTTCCTAGATGTTCCTGTCCAGCCAGACTCCACAGCCTGGTTGTCAAGATTCCCCAATCTTAGCTCCTACAGATTCCAACTGCTGACAGCAATGGTTTATTGGACCCATAGATTCACAGTTTATAAAGATAACCTCTCCGTCGAGAAAACCAACCAGTGAAAGCAATATGACAGAGCTGACACGTGGTTTCGTACGAGCAGTTGAGGAACTGAAACACCCTGGATGTGCGTTCGGGGAGGCTTCCTCATCACGATTTGATCAAACTTCTCTTATGTAGTCACATAGATGTGGGTTTTCTCTGCTGTGAAAATGATAAATAAAGCAATACAACAAAAAGTTTGAAAAAAAAAAAAAAAGATAACCCAGTGCTTTTCTCATTTTCTCTTCATCACAGCTCTGAGAGCAAGTCAGGCTGGGGCATTAGGCTCTCATCCTGAAAGTGGACATGTTCACAAGGGTGAGACATGCTCAGGGCAGCGATCAGAATGACAGGGAGGGAACAGGCTCTAGGACCATGTCTGCTGACTTATCATCTCTACTTCCATTTTCTTCTAGTTGCCCTTTTGCCTGTATGGTCTTCCCCACTTGCCTCTGCCTACAGAGCACTTTTGTATATTCAGACCTAAGTCAAGTCTTTCCCCAAGTCTGCCCAGACTATATGGTGGTGTTCCCTAATCTCCTTCTTCCCTCCCAGATACCAGAGGGTGTATCCTGCACCAGGAGAAGGTCACCAAGAGACCAGCTCCTGATAGAGGCAAAGGATGGAGAAAGAAGACAGTCTGGGGCTCTAGTCCTGGGTCTTGTTTCTAGCTGGCTGTGTAACTTGACCAGGCCCCTCCTCTTCACTGATCTTCTGTTTAGTTTTCTCATCTATGAAATATGGGTATGCGTCTATGGTGGGGATGAAGGTCAAAAATATTGGGAGGGAGGTATGGGAGAAGCCATGTGGAGCCACTAATTTCTGGAACCTCACCATTTGTAGGGTGATTTGGAACAGCCAATGGCAGCTGAAACATATGGAGCTGAGGCCTTCTTTTCTCCCTTCTCCCTTTTCATCTTATCAGGAAGGACTCCTGGTTGCTGAGTGAGAATTCAGCTGTCAGGAATGAAGATCCAGAATTTGAACAAGAAGATTAGAACATCCTAGAATGGAACTCTGGCTCAGTCACTTGGTAGCAGAGATGATGATGATGATAATGATGCTGATCTCGATACATTTGAATGCTGATCATTTTATGTGAGAGCTTTACACACATAATCTCAATTAAATTTATAGGAAAATAGAAAGTGTTTGAATCTGTTTTACAAATGAGAAAACAGAGGCTTATAGAAATCAGGTAATTTGCCATTCCTACCAACAGTGCACAAGAGTTGCAATTTCTCCATAAACCCTCCAGTGCCTGTTTTTATGTATTATGTATGCATAGTAGTCATCCTATTAGGTATGAGGTGGTATCTTATTGTAGTTTTGATTTGCATTTCCCTAATGACTAGTGATGTTGAACATCTTTTTTTTATTAATTTTTTAGTTTTTTATAAACATATAATGTATCTTTATCCCCAGGGGTACAGGTCTGTGAATCGCCAGGTTTACACATTTCACAGTACTCACCATAGCACATACCCTCCCCAATGTCCATAACCCTACCACCCACTCCCGACGCCCCTCCCCCCCAGCAACCCGCAGCCTGTTCTGTGAGATTGAGTCTTTTATGGTTTGTCTCCCTCCCAATCCCATCTTCTTTCATTTATTCTTTTCCTACCCCCCAAACCCATGTTGCATCTCCACTTCCTCACATCAGGGAGATCATATGATAGTTGTCTTTCTCCGATAGACTTATTTCGCTAAGCATAATACCCTCTAGTTCCAACCACGTCGAACATCTTTTCATGTGCTTATTGATTATTTGTACATCTTTTTTGGAGAAATGTCTATTCAAGTTCTTTGCCCATGTTTGAATTGTGTTTTTTTTTTTCTTGCTTTGTTGTTGTCCTTAGGTTTTTAGAGGTCTCTCTATATTCTGGATATTAATCCCTTAAAAGATAAATGATTTGCAGATATTTTCTCTCATTCTGTCAGTTACATTTATTACTGTTGATAGTATCTTTTGATACACATTTTTAAATTTTCATGAAGCCCAATTTGTCTTTTTTCTTTTATTGTCCATGCCTTTGGTGTCATATCCAAGAAATTGTTAATAAATCCAATGTTGTAAAGTTTTGTCCTGTTTTTTTTCCAAGAAGTTTATAGTTTTAAGTCTGTTAGTTAAGATCAGATCCATTTTGAATTAATTTTTTTGTATAGTGTTACATAAGGGTTGAGCTACAATCTTTTGCATGTGGCTTCCAGTGTTCCTTGCACCATTTGTAGAAGACTGTCTTTTCCCCTTTGGTTTTGAATTTGGTTTCCTCAGTTGTTGTAGGCTATTCTAATTTCCTACTGGGTGGGTAGTGGTAGTCCGTGTTTTTTGAGGTACCACTCAATTTCATTTAAATTATTATATTGATATGTGCAGAGATTTTTTATAGTATTCCATTATTATTATTATTATTATTATTATTATGTGTGTGTGTGTCTACAGGGTCTGTAGTAATATCCCATATTTAGTTCCTGGTATTAGTACTTTGAGTCTTCTCTATTTTTTCTTTGTCAGTCTTGCTTGATTTGTCAGTCTCCCTCATGTAAAAGAATCAACTTTTTGTTTCACTTATTTTTTTCCGTTTTTAATTTAACTGATTTATACTGTGTTTTCTTCTGTTTTTAATTTAACTGATTTATACCGTGTTTTCTTCTTCTTTCTGCTTACTTTGTGTTTATTTTGCTCTTCTTTATTATATCAGAATATAACACAATATTCTAATATAGAAGGAGTTTAAATATTGATTTGAGACTTTTTTTTCTAAAGTATGTATTTAGTGATATAAATTTTCTCCTCAGCACTGCTTTAGCTATGTTGTACACATTTTAGTATGTTGTATTTTAATTTTCATTCAGTTCACTGTATTTTTTAAAATTTCCTTTGACAGTTCCTCTTTGGCCCATGGGTTATTTAGAAGTGTATTATTTAGTTTTTAATATTTGGAGATTTTCCAAATTATCTTTTTGCTAATGACTTCTAGTTTAAATACATTATGTTACAAGAACATATTCTCTATGATTCTAATTTTCTAATTTTTTTTTCTAATTCTAATTCTTTTAAATTTGTTGAAGTTTGTTTTATGGCTTAGGATACTGTCTATACCATACTGATATATATATGTACTATGGGAATTATAAAGATTGTGTGTTCTAATGTTGTTGGTGCAGTGTTTTATATAAATATCAATTAGACCTTATTGGCTGATTGTACTGTTGAGTTCTTCTTTATCCTTGATGATTTTCTATCGAGTTTTTCTATGAGTTGTTGAGAGAGAGATGTTGAAGTCTCAAACTATAATTGTGGATTTGCTTACTTTTCCTTTAAATTTTATCAGTTTTGCTTCACATATTTTGCAGCTCTGTTCTTGGTGCACACATATATAGAATTGGTGTATATCTTTGTTATGGTCTGAATGTTTTTTCCCCCAAATTTACATTTTAGAATCTCAATGCTAATGTGATGGTGTTGAAGGAGATGACTAGGTCATGAGGGTGGAGTGCTCATGAGTGGGATTAGTGGTCTTACAAAAGAGATTCCACAGACATACCTAACTCCTTTTACCATGTGAGGATACAATGAGAAGTCTGCAACCTATAAGAGGGCCCTTATTCAAACTGCTAGCACCCTAACCTCAAACTTCCAGTCTTCATACTATGAGAAGTAGATTTCTGTTGTTTATAAGATACCCAGTGTGTGATATTTTGTTGTAACAGTCTGAATGTACTAAAACAGTTTTTGGAAAATTAATCTTTTTTCATTAATCTTTTTTCATTATATAATGCCCCTCTCTGTTTCTGGTAATTTTCTTTGCTCTGAATTCCACTTTATTGGAGATAGATATGTATATACCTCCACCCTTGATCCCTGACTTCCTTGGATTAATGCTTGTATTATATATTTTTTCTCATCCTTTTATATTCTATCTAATTATGTAGTTATAGTTGAGGTGAGTTTTTATAGATAGTATATAGCTGAGTCATATTTTTAATACACTTTATAATCTCTGTCTTTTAATTTGTATATTTAATCATTTACATTTAATGTAATTATTGATATGCTAGAGCTTAAACTTGTAATTTTATTATTTGTTTCCTGTTTGTTTTCTCTGTTTTATTCTTCCTGACTTCTTGTAGGTTAATTGAACATTTTTTTAGAATTCCATTTTGGTTTATCTGTAGTGTTCTGAACATATCTCTTTGTATGGATTTTTTAGTGGTTGTCGTAGATATTACATTATGAAGATATAACATTACAGTCTACTGGCATGGCCATTTTATCCAGTTCAAATGAAGAAAATCTGCTTTGCTTTCTTTATATCCCTGTTATCCTCTTTTTTTTTTTTTAAGATTTTATTTATTTATTTGACAGAGATCACAAGTAGGCAGAGAGGCAGGAAGAGAGAGGGGGTAAGCAGGCTCCCCACTGAGCAGAGAGCCTGATGCGGTGCTCGATCCCAGGACCCTGAGATCATGACCTGAGCCGAAGGCAGAGGCTTAACCCACTGAGCCACCCAGGTGCCCCTGTTATCTCCTTTTTAAACAAAATATAATTGTTTTAAATATTTTACCTACATACATTTAGAACTACACCAGACAGTGCTATTTTTTATTCAGCCATCAAACATAATTTAGATAAACCAAAAGAAGAAAAACAGTATACTGAATTTACCCATATTTTTCCTCATTGTATTCTTTCTTTCTGATGTTCCCAATTCCCTTATTTCATTGTTTTGTTTCTGTTTAGAAAATTTTCTATACCCATTCTTTTAGAATAGAATTGCTGGCACTAAATTCTCTTACACTGAGACTGTCTTGATTTACTTTCATTCCTGAAAGATAATTTTGTTAGGTATGGGATTCTAGGTTGACAGTTCTTTTTTTTTTTTTTTTTCCCCCATAGCACTTAATAATGTGCTCCTTTCTTTTGGATTTTTTCTTATGAGGAATATGATGTAATTTTCATAGTCTTGCTTCTTTGGGTAAGGTATTATTTCTCTCTCACTTCTTTTGGGATTTGCCTTTAGTTTTCAGAAGTTGACTATGATGTATTGTAGCATGGATTTGTAGAGGGGTTTCTTCTTTAAGTCAATTGCATGCCTGAATTCGTAGGTTTGTGTCTTATGCTAAATATGGGGACACTATTAGTCACTATTATTTTAAGCACTTTTTAAACCCTGCTTCCTTTCTCCTGTCCCTCCAGAATTCCAGGGACATAATTGTTAGATAATTCCTATTGTCCCACAAGTCCTTTAGAATCTGTTCTTTTTTTTTCCCCCCCCCAGTATATTTTTTCTCTCTCTTGTTCAGATTGGGCATTTTCTATGGCTCTGTCTTCCAATTAATGAGTTTTCTCTTCTGATCCTTCCATTTTTCTTTTTAGGCCATTCATTGGATTTATTTCAATTATTGTACATTTTAGTTGTAAAACTTTAATTTTATTTCTTATAGCTCTTGCTGAGACTTTCTATGTTTCATTTATTTCAAGTATGCTTATAATTGCTTATTGAAGAATTTTTATGATGGCTGAATTAACATTTTTTCCAGGTAATTCTAACATCTCTGTTATATTTAGTGCTAACATGTATTCATTGCCTTTTCATTTGGTTTGAGATCTATCTAGCCCTTGATACAAGTGATTTTCTATTGAATCCTGGATATTTGGGGTATGATGTTAGAAGACATTGAATTTCATGTAATCGCTCTACTTTAGCTAGCTTCCTCTAATACCACCCAGGTAGAGGAAGAAGGGTATGCCACCTTATTACTGCCAGGTGTAAGTGAAGCCTGGTTCCCTTACTTGGCCAATACTGACACCCAAGGGAATGCCCTTGTTATAGTTGAGTAGGGGTGGAAACTCCCCTTCCTACTAGGCCTCTACTCCCTATTTGGAAGGTATTGGGGTGCATCATTACTGTTTCAATCATGGTCTACACTAACACTAATTGTAGAAAGAGTGAGCTTGTTCCCTCTTGGCAGATAATGCTGAAATGAACTCCCAACATCCTCTTGAACCTCTCTAACATACCCCAGCAGAGGAGTTGGGGCACTTCAATATACCCTAGCAAAGTAAGAAATCTAGGCTCCCCACTCTGCTTTTGCTGACATGGGTAGGGGTGAGGCTACAGTTTTTTTTTTTTTCTTTTTTTCTGTAGCATTTGGTTGGAGTAGAGTGGTTATTGCTTAAAAGTTCTTTTGTCTGGGGGAGGAGTCAAGATGGCAGAGAAGTAGCAGGATAAGACTACTTCAGGTAGCAGGAGATCAGCTATATAGCTTAACTAAAGATTGCAAACACCCACAAATCCAATGGGAGATCAAAGAGAAGAAGAACAGCAATTCTAGAAACAGAAAATCAACCACTTTCTGGAAGGTAGGACTGGCGAAGTGAATCCAAAGCGACAGGAAGATAGACTGCAGGGGGAGGAGCCGGCTTCCGGCAAGCGGCGGAGCAACGGAGCACAAAATCAGGACTTTTAAAAGTCTGTTCCACTGAGGGACATCGCTCCAGAGGCTTAACCGGGGTGAAGCCCACGTGGGGTCAGCGTGGCCTCAGGTCCTGAAGGGTCACAGAAGGATCGGGGGTGTCTGAGTGTAGCAGAGCTTACAAGTATTAGAACGGGGAAGCCGGCTACAGAGACAGAGCTGAGGAGTGACTCTCAGCTCGGGGTTACCTTGAACCGGTCGCAGTCTTGGTCAGCTCGGAGCGCGGCCGGAGGCCAGGGTGACGGGAGTAATTGGGTGCTGTTCTCTGAGGGTGCACTGAGGAGTGGGACCCTGGGCTCTTGGCTCCTCCAGGCCAGAGACTGGGAGGCCGCAATCTTCATTCCTGTCCTCCAGAACTCTACAGAAAGTGCTCAGGGAACAAAAGCTCCTGAAAGCAAACCCGAGCGGATTACTCAGCCCGGCCCCTGGTAAGTGCGGTGCAACTCCGCCTGGGGCAAAGACACTTGAGAATCACTACAACAGGCCCCTCCCCGAGAAGATCAAGAAACCCAGCCGGGACCAAGTTCACCTACCAAGGAGTGCAGTTTCAATATCAAGGAGAGCAGCGGAATTCCAGAGGAGGAGAAAGCAAAGCAAAGAACTCATGGCTTTCTCCCCATGATTCTTTAGCCTTGCAGTTAATGTAATTTTTTTTTTCTTTTTCAATTTTTTTTTCTCTTCTTCTGCCAAATATTTTTAACTTTTGCCCTTTTCTTTTTTAACGTTTTTTAACTAGTTTATCTAATATATATATTTTTTTCTTTTTTATATTTTTTCTTTATTCATTTTCTTGTTTTTCATTGTTTCTTTTTTTTTTCTTTTCTTTCTGAACCTCTTTTTATCCCCTTTCTCCCCCCTCACGGTTTGGGATCTCTTCTGATTTGGTTAAAGCATATTTTCCTGGGGTTGTTGCCACCATTTTAGAATTTTACTAGCTCGTTCATATACTCTTATCTGGACAAAATGACAAGGCGGAAAAATTCACCACAAAAAAAAGAACAAGAGGCAGTACCAAAGGCTAGGGACCTAATCAATACAGACATTGGTAATATGTCAGATCCAGAGTTCAGAATGATGATTCTCAAGGTTCTAGCCGGGCTCGAAAAAGGCATGGAAGATATTAGAGAAACCCTCTCGGGAGATATAATTTCCCTTTCTGGAGAAATAAAAGAACTAAAATCTAACCAAGTTGAAATCAAAGAAGCTATTAATGAGGTGCAATAAAAAATGGAGGCTCTCACTGCTAGGATAAATGAGGCAGAAGAAAGAATTAGCGATATAGAAGACCAAATGACAGAGAATAAAGAAGCTGAGCAAAAGAGGGACAAACAGCTACTGGACCATGAGGGGAGAATTCGAGAGATAAGTGACACCATAGGACGACACAACATTAGAATAATTGGGATTCCAGAAGAAGCAGAAAGAGAGAGG